>NC_054474.1:51583605-52208605 GCF_017639515.1 Carcharodon carcharias
TGAATGACTCCTTTGTTGTCTATTTTCAAAACTTTGTTTTCTACGCCATCCATACTCATTTACTAAATTTCTGCCTTTCATTTCCAGCATGGCTTCCCTTCCTCCTGAATCTATAGTTAGATTCTTAACCCCTGCCTAACTTAAATCCTCCCCAAAAGCGCTAGCAAACCTCCCTATGATCCAAAACAAAAACAGAATTACCTGGAAAAACTCAGCAGGTCTGGCAGCATCGGCGGAGAAGAACAAAATTGATGTTTCGAGTCCTCATGACCCTTCAACAGAGGTTTTGTCCCTTTTGAGGTGCAATCTATCTGGCTTGTGACAACTCCTCCACAACTGGTCCAATGTCCTAGGAAACTAAAGTACTCCCTCCTCCACAATCTTTCTAGTCACACATTCATCTGCTCTATCCTCCTATTTCTGTACTCATTAGTGCAAGGCAGCAGAAGTATTCTGAGGGTTACTACCTTTGAGGTTGTGCTTATTAATTTTTCTCAACTCCCTAAAATCTGTCTCCAGGGCCTCATCTCTATTTCTCCCCATGCAACTGATACTGAAATGGACCTTTATGTCTGGCTGTTCACCTTTCTGCCTCAGAATGCTCTGCAGCCATTCAAGTGACATCCTTAACCCTGGAACCAGGAAGCAACATACCATCCTATAATCACATCTGCAGCCGTAAAAATGCCCACCTATTTCCCTATCAAATCCCCTATCGCTATTGCTTTTCTGAACTTCCTCCTCCCCCCTTGTACACCTGACTCTGGCTGTAGAGCCCACAGGAATCATCATTCTAACCAGTATTCAGAACTGAATACCAGTTAGAGAGCAAGATGTACTCAGGGTCTCCTGTTCTACCTGCCTAGTCCTCTTCATCTGTCTGGCTGTCACCCATTATCTCCCTGCCTGCACACTCTTAAGCTGAGGGGTGATCATCTCTCGACTTACACTATTCATATAGATCTAAGTCTCGTGGATGCACTGCAGTGATGCAGACCACTGCTCAAGCTCTTCCAGCTGATGACACTGGCCGGGATTTTCCAGCCCCATCATGTTGGGATCCATCCTTGACTTTCGGTGGAATTGGACGATCCCAGAGCCGGGTGAGGCCAACAAATCCCATCCAGTGTGTCCAGGATATGACAAGCATCCTGGGATATTGCACAGAACGTGCATTTGATAACACTGAGGTGCCCTGCCATGCCTCTAATTACAATCCAAACATACCAAAAATAAAGTTAATAGTGTCACTGATCTGGAGAAGGGAATGGAGATTTTCATGGGAGCTTGAAAACCATAGTCCTGCTTTTAATTCAGGATTGGAATTGGGCAGGCTGTGCAGCAAGCTAGCATAATGTCATCACAATACCAAAATGTCAGCTGGACCACACTGCCTTGGCAATACGCTAAGTGCATTAATCTGCAGTCGAGCCTTCAAAGGTTTGAGCATGCAGAAGTCACTGGCTGTGAGCAACACAAGGGTCCCCACATAAGCAACAATAGCCTTTCCCTAGCCTTGCCAAGGCTACTCACTGTACCTAATACGAGTAATAGATTAGGAAATCATCTTATAAGAAAGGAACTATGGGTTGACACTGAGTAAGAAATGAATTGAAGGCAATTCTTGAATTGGGAATTTAATTCATCACCTTTATCACATTTAGCACCTTGGCCTGCAATGTAGATTCATAGCAGTTTCTGGAACTACATTTTTTATTTATTCATTCTGTGGGCATTGCTGGCAAGCATAGAATTTATTTCCCATCCCCTGTTAGCCTTGAGATGGTGGTGATGAACTACCTTCTTGAACCATGCAGTTTGTGTGGTGAAGGTCCTGCCAAGTAGGGAGTTACACAATTTTGATCCAGCGATGATGCCGAATTTCCAAGTCAGAATGGTGTGTGACTTAAAGTGGGACTGGAGGTAGGAATGTGCCTGCTGGCCTTATCTTTCTCAGTAGCAGAGGTCACAGATTTTGGAGGCACCGTTGAAGAAGCCTTAATGCATCTGTTAAGGATATGGATGGGGTGCCAGTCAAGCAGGCCGCTTTGTCCTGGATGATGTGAAACTTCTTGTTGGATCTGCACACATTCAGGCAGGTGGAGAATATTCCATCACACTCATGTAGCTATTGGGAGTCATATTAGTAATTTAGTACATAATGCTCAGCCTCTGACCTATCCTTGTAGAGTTATAACAAAATTCTATTCAGCCACTGGGAATAAAATTCTAGTTGCCAGTGATCTGCCACAGAAGGGCTCACATAAAATCAAGAAGTTACCACATTCTTCATAGGGAATTAACTGAATATTCTTCAGCCTCTCTGTTCTGCTGTGCCGTACGCTTTGCATTCTGGCTGACATTGACCTTTCTAAATGACCCCCAAGATCTGCAATCCTTCAATCTGTGCCACGACATTGAGTTGACTGACCTGCTTGGATTTCTCATGAAGTGGGGGAGGTTTGGAAACGCTGCTGCAACTACAACTTTCTCTAGTTTGTCCTACAATGAACTGAAGCCCTTGGAGTTGTTGGTGCACAGCAGAGCGGGAGGTTCCAGTATTCCAGGCATGTGTTGCATGTCTTGGGGGAAATCACACGGCAGCACCAAATGCATTCTTCGCTTCATGGCAGAACCTCTGAGATCATCATCAACACATTTTCCAGCCTGCGACTGACAAATCTTTTGTTTTCCCTCAGCTACATCAGTTTCTACTACATCCTTGTGACTCACCACATGGGGATTCTCAGCTAAACCATTAGTAGTTCCTTTTGTGGATGTCTCTGGGCTGATGAGTGCATGGGAGAGGGTGAATGATAGTGTGGGTGAGTAGCCACCAACATTGGCATAGGTAGAGGGGTTGCTCTTCAGCATCCTTCATATCTGTCTCCTGGCTTGTCACCCTCAAAGGGAAGAACAGTGCTGTTAAACTAGCTGTTTGAGCAGCATTCTGTCTTGGTTGGCTACTTTGTGGATCTTCTATAATGAAACTAGTAGCTGGTGAACAGATTGAAGAATATATAGAAATATTAAATAAGAAAAGTTTTACATTCTCACACACACACCAAAGGCTGTCATATCTCCAACCCCAACTCCCAGAGTTGAATTACATCATTTCCAGTGTTTTCTCCTCTTGTAGCAGATTGGTACAAATTCTCCCCCAGTGGCCTACAGTTCCCTGGCATGATGTGCTGTCTTCCCCTGCAGGAGAAATACATTAAATTTATTGGGTACTGCAGTCTTCAGATCCTACAGTTACAATCTGTCAGGATTTGTGGAATGCTGCTTTAATGTTAGGCGATAGAAAGCAAGAACCTAAAATGAGAGACTCCAATAAGTAACTATAGGATTTGAGAATTGATATAACTTACAAGTCTTACTTATTCCGTGATAATAAACAAGGTGCTACACGATACCCCAAGCAGCATTGCTTGACTATAGTTCTACAAAATACGCTTCTCTGTGTTTCAGTAAGGTGCTCTATTATTTAGTTGGCTGTACACTTATCTTTGCTGACCTTGTGAAGACATTAGACTAGTTCCAACATTGTAAGTAATCCTCGAAACGTCAACTCTTTTCTTCTCCGCCGATGTTGCCAGACCTGCTGAGTTTTTCCAGGTAATTCTGTTTTTGTAAGTAATCCTGGTGATTATGGAGGTCCCATCCACAGCTGTCCACATGTGCCACATTTCAGTATGTGATTGCCTCTTTTGTTTCCTTCTCTAATTTGGCAGAGCAGCACTTCCACATTGGACTCTAAGAAGGTAAGAAGCTCTCCTTTTCACTTCTGTTGCAGCAGTCGTTTTATTTCCTCTTGCAAAAGTTTGCATATTCATTTAATTGCATGCTGTCCCTTAAAAGCATATGGAAATTACATCAGGGGATTATCAGCTGGTCCATTGAGCCTAACCTATACAGTAAAGGTGAAACTGAGCATCATGATCCCTAATGCTCCTTATCCAATAGCAACCACATATTCCCTGGAAGGGACTATAAATGACAACATTACACCTTTGTTCCACTCCTTTCCAGAATATCAGGCTTAGGATTTCTCCTGCTACATTATGGAAACCATTACTTGCTAACAGTTTCAGATAAGGGAAAAGTCCATCTAACCCACTCATCCACAGCATTTCATAAGGGTCAGCCATGGCTCCATTGGTAGTACTCTGGCCTCAGTTGGTTGTACTCTTGCCTCTAAGTCAGAAAGTTGTGAATTCAAGTCCCACTCCAGCATTTGAACATGAAAATCTAGGCTGACACTCTAATGCAGTACTGAGGGAGTGCTGCACAGTTGGTGATGTTGTCTTTCAAATGAGGTGTTAAACTAAAGCCCTGTCTGCTTTCCCATGTGGATACAAAAAATTACATGGCTCCATTCAAAGAATGGCATCATGGCCAATATTTATCCTGTCGGAGATCCTGTGTTTTGGATTTGTTTGCTCTGCCAGGTGGATGCAAAAGATCCCACAACATTATTTTGAAGAACAGTGAAGTCTTCCCCAGTGTACCGGCCAACATTTATCCCTCAATCAACATCATTTTTGTCATTGTGTCTACATAAAAAAGAAGTAAAAGTCATTAAGATACATGCACTGTCAACTCTAGTACTGATTATTTGGTCATTATCATGTTGTTGTTGGAAGTTTGCTGTGCACAAATTGGCTGCTGCCTTTCCTACATTACAACAGGGACTACACTTCAAAAAGTAATGCATAGTCTGCAAAACGCTTTGGGACATCTGATGGTTGTAAAAGGCACTATGTAAATGTAAGCTTTTCTTTCTTTTTTCCATTTGTGCATAATTAGTAACTCAGAATGCCATTTGTTAACAAGGACATGTTTAGTTCCTTCTTGAAACCCACTAAGGTTTCTTGTTGCACCGCCAATGCCGGCAATATGTTCCATATTCTTGCCACCCTTTCAGTATAAAAAGCATGCTTCCTGCATTTCCTATTTTTTTTGTGTTTAATTTATGAATATCATCTGTTGTACTTAAATTCAAAAATGTTAAAAAGATTACTTGGATCCAATTTGTGCAAAACTTTCACAGCTTTAAACACTTGTATCATATCCTCTTTCAGTTTTCTCTTTTCAAGGGTAGTCAACCTTTCCTCATATATCACTCCCTTTATTCAGTGTTTCTCAAACTATTTTCCAATGTTAGAGCTTGAAAATTAACATGATCCTAGACATCAACAAAAACAAAACAGCAACTTAGTAATTTCCAGTATTTAATTATTAAAGGCCGCACATTGAAGATAAATATACAATACACCATATATATATGAAAATCTGTGTTTTAAAACTATTTTGTTAAAATGTTACTTTATGCACTTATTGGGCCTAATGAAACGTCTCAAAACCTGGCAACGTATTGGTAGTGCACCGATGTAACATCAAGGGTTGGTAATCACCGATGTAACATCAAGGGTTGTTTGGTATTGAAATTTGATGCAGACAAGTGTACGAAATCCAGCTTCACCCACATATGTGCTGGCAAAAGGACCGTCACTTTCAATGCATTCAGTTCAATGTCAGGATAGTTAATCGTCACTCAACCAGAATTCTGACAGGCTCTGGAAATTGTTTCTTGTACAAATCGATTGCATGAAATTTCAATAAGCTGTTCAATTTCAGCTGTGGGCAAATCCTGCTCTTCAGGCAGTCATTGAAAAGGCCTTTGGACCCAAACGAACTTTGTCACATCCATATCAGGGAAAAGGATGCAAAGTACGCCTCCAGGCAGCTGAGATGGTCAGTCATCATGAGTCATCACTGTTTGATTTCATTGTCAGACATAAACTTGGAAAGTTGGGGAAAGGATCATAGCTCAAATTCAGCATACTACTTTTCCAAAATGCAATTTGCTTCATGAATGCTGTGATTCAATCACCCAGTTGAAGAATGTTTGTGTTCTTTCCTTGCATATTTGCAATCTGTTCATTTAGTTTCCCAAATATATTTGTGACGTAGGCAAGGAGGCAAATCTGGTCTTGGTCACAAAGAAAATTAGTGAATTCAGCTTTTTGCAGTCCATTGCAAAAGCAAGTAGCTGATCCCTCAGTTCAAAAAACCTTTACAGTACCCTTCCTCTTGACAGCCAGCAGACCTTAGTGTGAAACAACAACACATCATGATCAGACCTCATGTCTTCACACAGAGGCACACGAAGTGGGTGAGGTTTAATGTAGTTCACAATTAATGTGATGCTTCACTTAGCTCTGTGCTCAGTTCTTTAGTTGCTGGTTGTTTGCTGTGAATCATGCAGTTAGTCTAAGCAGCAGACAAACTCTCTTCACCAAGGCAAACAGACCTGACCTGTGGCCTGTCATAGCTGAAGCGTCATCAGTATAAAATCTAACCATGCAATCCCATGAAACATTTTTGCAATCCATGTGCCCCTGTAACACAATGAATATTCCCTGTGCTGTTTCATGGTCAGGAGGCAGCAGACAGAACAGAATGTCTTCAAGGATACTATTCTCCCACATGTAGCGTACCCCTCAGTGCTCCCATCAAAAGCAGATGTACAGTTCAGGTGCTCCACAGCACAGTTTCCTGATCGGCTGCAATTGCCTCAATTCTTTGATTCACTGTGCCGTTTGAGAGGGGCACAGATGCAAGTCTAGCTGCCTCTGCCTCCCCACACATTATTTTAACCATATTGATTGCAGCAAGTATAATCAAAGTTTATGCAATCATCTGAGGCTTCTTTTCCTGTGCAATCTGATAGCTCACCTCAAAAAATGTCCTTTGAGCTTGTTCCAAGATGGTTAAAGCCCTCTCAAACTGAACTTGTTGTTGCAAAAGCTCCTCATTTCAGTGTTGAAAAAGTGATTGTGGTTTTCTTATGTATTCCTTGTAAACGCTGTCCAAGTGTCACTTAAGTTTCTTTAGCTTTCATGCAGTCGTTAGGCAAGGCTTGGAACCAAATTTTGCTTCTTCTACGGATTTAGCAAAAATTCTCATGAACTCATACTCAAGGAAAGTCTTACCGTATTTACGAACACATTTCTTACCTTGGATGGGATTTTCCAGCTTTGTCCGCTGCTGAGATCGTCCAGTCCTGCCGGAAGTCAATGGACTTTTGGCTGGGCTGCTGAATCTTCCGTGGCAGGTCCCACCATGAAAGGGCCAGAAAATCCCAGCCCTTGTTTTTCATTTGCAATTGGCTACTGGCTCTCTAATTGGCTGGCAGTTCTTGGAGGTGGGTTCTTCACGTTTGAAGGCACAGAAGTCCCATTGGCAGACAGGTAACCGTCTGATTACCATGCAGCCCCACCGGGCTTCTGAAAACGGGTGCCCCCCCCCATCAGCTTTCCAAGTTTCTAGTTGATCTTCCATCCTCCTCCTTAAACTTGAATTTGTCAAAAGCTCAGCTGCCTGTGTCCTAACTTGCTTCAAGTTCCATTCACCCATCACCCCTGTGCTTACTGACCTATGTTAGCTTCTGGTTAAGCAATATCTCAAATTTAAAATTCTAATTCTTATTTTCAAATTGCTCCATAGCTTTGCCCCTCCCTATCTCTGTAATCTTTTCCAGCCCCACAACTTTCTGAGGTATCTGCGCTCATCTAATTCTGTCCTCTTGAGCATCACTGATTTTAATTGCACAGTCACCTAGGACCCAATCTCTGGAATTCCTTCTCTCAATCTCCTTACCTCTGTTTGCTACTCTAAGACCCTCCTTAAAATCTACCGCTTTTGATCATCTGCCCTAATAATCCTTATGTTGTTTGGTGTCAAATTTTGCTTTATAATCTTCCTGTGAAGCTACTTGTGATGTTTTATTACCTTCAAGCCACTATATAAATAAAGTTGTTGTTGATGGTTTTAGTAACCTGTCCACTGCATATCAGCAAAGAATTGGAAATATATTTTCTGAATGAGGTAAATGGGGTCCATGCTTATCAAGATAGCCTTCAACAATTCTCAACATCTAGACTTCCATGAAAATCCCACCAGTTCAGCAGAGACATAGCCATGAATTTTCTGGCAAGAAATAACAAAGCTTTTCTATTGAAATAATGACAGGATTGTCAAGCTTCCTCTTCACAAATACTGGCAAGATATCAATGTACATTCATCCACATTTCCAAATTGTTTTGGAGGAAACAATAAATCCAATTTTCTAATTTAACAACAGCCAATATCACTTCAAGTCTGTACAGGGCTATTTTCTTGCAGTGAAGTAATGATTACAAAATTGTCATGCAGGCGAAACGATAAGGAGACTGCTGTAAGCAAGTATAAATACAGCAGCTTAATATCAATCTCAAAACCTCTGAAAGTGCATCACATGTAATGAATTACAGTAGCACAAAAGCAAAATACTGTGGATGCTGGAAATCTGAAATAACCCCCACAAGACCTGAAACATTAACTCTGTTGTTGTCTCGACAGATGCTGCCTGACCTCAGTATTTCCAGCATTTTCTATTTTTAGTAATGAATTTTGGACTGTTCTTATATAAACAAAATGAAAATCATGCATACAGACAACAATTGGATCAAAGGCCACTTAACTTGGTAGCTTGGTTGAGGGAGGAGTATTGCCCACAACATGAAGAAAACTGCTCTAGATACAATATCTATCTTAGGTAGGCAAACTAAGTGTTGATTTTGATGTTTCAACTGATGGATAAGGCTCGTACCAGAATTGAACTAAATTATTTGTAGTTAGACTTGAACCCAAAAGCTTCTGGCTCAATTAAACCAAGCTGTTCAAAATGTATGTAATATGGAACAAATTAAAATAAAAATTAAAAATTCTGAAAATATACAGAATTTCCTTCAGCACTTGTAAAGATGAAATAAGTTTGACCCTTTGCTTGAAGCTAAGTCAATATTTTGATGGGGTTCAAAATATGGGTTATAAAAACAACAGGTATTCCAATCAAAGAGAGGATGTTAATGTTAAAAATCCTGCAACAAGCTTCATAGAAAAGAAGAAATTGTTACATGAAATAAAAGATCATCTCAATTGTGCAATGAAGACATTGACCAACCAACAGTAAGGATAAATAGCTAAGATGGTGTTATGTTCTACTATGGGGTCACTTTGCTCGTGATCTGGTTACACGCTTATCTGTCGGCAAGTAAGCTGATTACAATATTCTGCAGACGCAGAGACCAATGTGAAATGAAACACAAACAACAGAGCACAAACATGATGTGTGCTTCTCCAACCAGACCCTACTCTAGACTAATGTTAACAAGGTAGCTCACGCTACACAGCTATTGGGTCTTACAGTCACATGGTCAATCTGCCCACATTCTCTTAAAGGTGTATTATACCTCAGATTACCACAGATGGTGAGAAGAGGACATTTGGCCCATTAATTCACTAAGTCCCACTCCCTCGCTCTTTCCCCATATCCCTGTAATTATTTCTCCTTGAAATATTTATCCAATTCCTTTTGAAAGCTGCTACTGAATCTGTCAGGCAGTGCATTCTAGATCCTAACCACTTGCTGTGTAATAAAACCTTTTCATCACGCCATCTCTGATTCTTTTGCCAATCACCTTCAATTACCAATCAGTCAGCCACTGGATTAGTTTTTTCTTTAGTTACTCTATATAAACCCTTCATGATTTTCAACAACTCTTTCAAATTTCCTCTCAGCCTCCTTGTTGGAGGCTGTTCAGCTGGACGCAGATGCTGAGCCTCAGAGGTCATAAGCGAAAGGAATACTTGCGAAGCAGTAATGGGTAATGGGTGTGCTTCTGTCAGAATTTCCAGTGCGATCTTAATGGAAAGCTTGTAGTGCTGCAAGTGAAGCATGCCTGGATGAAGCTATCTTGGGCTGTTCTGCAGGGAATTCTGCAGCTGCAGTCACCAATGGTACATCAGGATGTTCCTCCTTATCTTCATCCTTCACCTCCTGCAAGGATGCTCGGCCTTCTCTACCCTCCTCTTGCCCCAGCTCCAGTCCTCTCTGCAGTGCCATGTTGTGAAGAGTACAGCAGACTGCACAATCCTGGATACACTTGCTGGAGCATACTAAAAGGAATCTCCAGGTCATCCAAGGCAGTGGAACCTCATTTTGACCAAGCTAATAGCTCGCTTGATTGTGGCCCTGGTGGTGACATGGCTCCTGTTGTACCTCTTCTCAGGTGGGGTTGCTCACTGGTATTATCGGTTTAGTCTTGAGTGAGTGTCTCTTTTCCCCCACATGCAACCACTGAGGCTGTCTGATGGAGAAAACACCTGCAGAACTTCAGACCGATGAAAGAGTCATGTCAGTTTCTTGATATATATGCCGCTGATTTCATTAGGCCATAGCTTCCTCTCAGTGGCAATCAGTGTCAGATTGCCACTCCATGTCCAATTACTTACTCTAAATTTGTTCTGTGCCTGTCTCACCCGACCTTCCGACTCAGGCCGGACAAGGTCCAGGCAGCATAGCAGTCTCCAAGGCCCAGCATCGCAGTCCAGCAGAATTGGATTGAAGAAGGACACACCCGCTTTTTTATGGCACTAGCTGTGGACATCAGGGGAGGTGAGGGGAGGGGGTGTCAGACATCAGGGGGGTGGAGGGGGGATGGCCTCGGTGGGGTATAGAGACCGACATCAGGGGGATTGGGAGGGGCTTGGACGTTGGGCTGCTGGGGGTGCTGATTTCAGGGGAAGATGTCGGACGTTGGAGAGGGATGTAGGGTGTTGGATATCGGGGGGTTGGTGTCAGAGGTCAGGAGAGAGGGCAGGTCAAGGCAGGAGGGGGTTAGCGCCTGCAGTTGTGGGGGAGGTGGGTTTCCGGTTGGGCCGGGTGACGGGGGGAATGAGTTGGCGGTGAGGGGGTGTCGGTTAGTACTGCAGGGAGTGAGGGAATCAAGCCAGTTGGATTGGGGGTATCCCAATGGGAGTTGGGTGGGTGGGGAATATAGGGGTGTGTGGGGGGGTTAGTTGGGGGGTAGGGAAACCCTGGGGGTCGGGGGTGTGGGTGGAGTCCCCTGGGGGGTCAGGGGTGTGGGGTTAGTCGGGGGGGGGCTGGTCTGTGTCTTTACAGTAGTTACCCAGAAGTTAGAAGAGGCTTTAATTCTTCTAATTTTCTCCAAGTCACCATTAGTGTAACACAGCCGGAACCATCGAAGTTTGCAATTTAAGTTGCATTTTTGGATGCTTTCCAGAGCAGGGCAATTGGCCATAGCAAGTTTGCACTTCTGGGCAATTACCGTACAAACCCTTACCTTTGAAGTTCTGAGAGGGCTTCCCCACTGCATCTTTGGGGTACTCCCCAAATCCAATGCTGGGGAGCTCAGAGGTTATGGCCCATTAGGTTCTTGTGGCGATCAAAGACAAGCTGAACATAAAATCAGTGAAAGGCCTTCTGATTGGCTGGTCTGATGGCACCTTCATTGCCACACAGGCTCAGTCTATGACCCCCTGGACCTGTGGAATTTCCACTATGGAAGCAAAGCCCTTTGGGTTTGACGGACTCAAAGTTAATATATTTGGAAGCCCTCACAAACGCTACATCATTAAGCTAGCCAATGCAACTGTGGGCAGCCAACTGCATGATCCTACTGATAACACCAGCAGGCCCTGGAAGAACCTGGATGTGAAGAAGTTGAGGGCTGTGGACACCTTGACAGCCATGGGCAATGGGTGACTACTTGCTTCGCTTGGTTGGAGGTCCGCACCAAAAGGTTCCAGTTGTTTGCGGCTAGTTGTCGTGAGAAACTGCTGTTCAGAGAGGTTGAGGAAGCTGACCGACCCTTGGTTTATGGAGCCAATGCTGAGGGTATTATCTCCTTTAGTTACAGTCCTGTGGCCATCTCCTCTGTTCCATCTGGCTGCATGTGGCTACGGGGAAGGCTGCTGCTGCTGCTGCTGGAGTTGCTACCACTATCACTGTGGGTGCTGAGCTGGAGCACAATGCACTGCTCAGGGATCCAGCCAATTGCAGAATATGCAAACCCCCATGCTGCAGGGAAGTCTCACAGCAAGATATTAAGACTGACTTCAGTGAACATGCATACATATGAACATACATGCATATGAACATACGACTTAGGAGCAGAAGTAGGCCATTCAGCCCTTCGAGCCTGCTCCGGCATTCAATAAGATAATGGCTGATCTGATTGTAACCTTCTGCCTATCTCCGATAACCTTTCACCCCCCCCCCCCTTTGTCTATCAAAGATGTATCTACCTCTGCCTTAAAAATATTCAAAGGCTGCTTTCATTCCCTTTTGAGGAAGAGAGTTCTAAAGACTCACTACCTTCTGAGAGAAAAATGTTCTCCTCATCTCCATCTTAAATGGGCAACCCCTTATTTTTAAACAGTGGCCCTTGTTCTAGATTCTCCCACAAAAGGGAACATCCTCTTTACATCCACCCTGTCAAGACCCCTCAGGATCTTAAAGGTTCTAATCAAGTCGCCTCTTACTGTTCTAAACTCCAGTCGATACAAGCCCAGCCTGTCCAACCTTTCCTCATAAGACAACCCGCCCATTCCTGGTATTAGGGGAGGTAGTGGCATAGTGGTGCTGTCACTATATTGGTAATCCAGAGATCGAGGGTAATGCTCTGAGGACCCGAATTCAATAAAAGTCTGGAATTAAAAGTCTAATGATGAAACCATTGTTGATTGTTGTAAAACCCATCCAGTTCACTAACGTCCTTACCTGATCTGGCCTACATATGACTCCAGGCCCACAGCAATGTAGTTGACTCTTAAATGCCCTCTAGGGCAATAAATGATGGCCTAGCCAGTGATGTCCACATCCCAAGAACAAATAAATAAAAAAACCTTCTCTAAACTGCTTCTAATGAATTTACATCCTTCCTTAAATAAGGAGACCAATACTGTACACAATGTGGTCTCAACTGTACAACTGGAGCATAACTTCCAAATGATAACATCCTATTAGCTTTTCAAATTACTTGCTGTAGCTATAGCCTTTTGTGATTCATCCATCGTAATCTTAGAGCTCTGTTATCTCTCACCATTTAGATAATATGCTTATTTTTTATTCTTCCTGCCAAAATGGACAATCTCACATTTGCTACATTATATTCCATTTATCAGGTCTTGGCCCACTCATTTAACCTATCCATGTCCCTTTGTAGCCTCCTTACGTCTTTTTCACAACATAATTTCCTATCTATCTTGGTGTCTTCAGTAAAATTAGCAACCATAGATTTGATCCCTTCGTCCAAGTCACTCATATAAATTGTAAAAAGTCGAGATCCCAGCACTGATCCTTGTGGCACACCACTCATTACATCCTGCCAACCAGAAAAAGACCCATTAATGTCTACTCTTTATTTCCTGTTAGCCAGCCAATCCTCTGTCTGTGCCAATATATTACCCACTACACCATGGGCTTTTATTTTCCATAATAACCTTTGATGTGGTACCTTATCAAACATCTTCTGGAAGTCTAAGTACAGTACATCCACTGGTTCCCCTTTATCTGCAGCATTCTTCTTCAAAGAATGCCAATAAATTGTTAAACATGATTTCCCTTTCACAAAACCATATTGACTGCCTGACTGCTTTGATTTTTTTTAAGTGCCCTGCCATGACATCTTCAGTAACTGGCTTGTAGTTTCTTGCTTTCTGTCTCTCTCCCTTTTTGAATAAAGGAGTTATATTTGTTATTTTACAATCTAATGGAACCCGAATTTAGAAAATTAAAACCAACACATTGATTATTTCACTAGCCACTTCTTTTAAGACCCTAAGATGAAGTCCATCAGGATCCGATGATTTGTCAGCCTGCAGCTCCAACAATGCGCTAAGTATCACTTCCTTAGTGATTGTAATTTTCCTGAGTTCCTCCTTTTCAATTCCTGATTTACAGCTATTTCTGGGATGTTATTGTATCCCCATAGTGAAGACCGATGCAAAATACCTGTTCAATTCATCTGCCATCTCCTTAATTTTCATTATTAATTCTCCAGACTCATTTTCTGTAGGACCGATACTCATTTTGTTGACTCTTTTTTTAATTTAAACATCTATAGAAACTTACTATCCATTTTTATATTTCTAGCTAGCTTTCCCTCGCACTCTAATTTTTCCTCCTTATTAATCTTTTAGACTTTCTTTGCTGTGGTTTATATTCTGTCCAGTCTTCTGACCTGCCACCTATCCTTGCTCAGTTATATGCTTCTTCTTTAAGTTTGATACTATCTTTAAAATTTTTGGTTAACCATGGTTGGTGGATCCCCACTTGGAATTTTCCTTTCTCATTGGAATGTATTCTGAAATATCCCTTTAAATGTCTGCCACATCTCTACTGACCTATCCCTCAACCTAATTTGCCAGTTCACTTTAGCTAGTTCTGCTTTCATGCCCTCATAATTGTCCCTATTTAAGTTTAAAATACTAGTTTTGGACCCACTCTTCTCTCCCTTAACCTGAATGTAAAATTCAATCATATCATTATCGCTGCTACACAGGGTCACCTTAACTATGAGATCATTAATGAATCCTGTCTCGTTGCACAATACCAGGGGCAGAATCTTTTGTCCAGCGGGCGCCCGACCCAAATGGGAATGAAATAGTGTGCGATGACATTGCGCGAGCGTCCTGATGTCATCATGCACTTGCGATCTTTTGGTCGGTCTGTGTGCATGAGAGGCAGCAGCGTGCCTGACAATTAAGAGGCCTATTACAGCCCTTAAGTAATTATTTAAGCTGCACTTTTCACTGCCTGCTCAACTGTTTGGTTGGCAGGTGGGCGAATAGGCCAGGCGACCTTTGCATTTTTAACAAACCTCATCCACGGGCAGGATGAGGTTTCCAGTGCTTACTAAAAAAAACAATTAAAATTTTTTGACATCCTTTTTTTCATGTCCCTTGTCATGTGACTGAGTCACATGTGTGGACATGTTTATCTCATATGTTAAAAGTTTATTTTTGTTTTTAAAATCTGTCAGCTCCCTAAGGCAGCTCTGTGCCTTCAGGCAGCTTTCACCAAGCGCACACCCCCACCCCCACCCCCCCCACCCCCTGCATGCGCACGCTTCAGCACTCGCCCTCCTCCCGCCCCTCAGCCCGTTAACTGGCCAGCCAGCGTGAAATCGCAGTCAGTTTCGCAGCTGCTCCTGGGCCCGCTCGCTGCGCATGCCCAACAAGGTAAAAATTGTGCCCCAGGTCTGGTATAGCCTGTTCTCTGGTAGACTCCAGAACGTACTGTTCTAAGAAACTATCCCTAAAACACTCTATGAACTATTCATCTGATTTATACAGTCTATATCTAGATAAAAATCCTCCTTAACTATTGCCATACCTTTCTGACAAGCTTGCATTATTTCTTCCTTTATACTCTGTCCTACCATTTGGTTACCTTTGGGTGTCTATGCAAAACTTCCCATAAGTGACTTCTTGCTTTTATCATTTTTCATCTCTACCCAAAGCATTCCTACATCCTGGTTTCTGGAACTTAGGTCATCCCTCTCTATTGTGTCACTAATTAACAGAGCCACCCCTCCACCTTTTTCCCAACTTCTTGTCCTTCCTTAATGTCATGTACCCTTCAATATTTAGGTCCTAATCTATGTCATCCTGCAGCCATGTCTCTAAATAGCTACCAGATCATACTTACTTATTTCTATTTGTGCTATCAGTTCTTCTATTTTGTTATGAATGCTACATGCATTCAGACAGAAAGGAATCTATGGCACATGATAGTAGCAGGACAAAGTTGCTGATCTGAAAGAAATCAGTGAATTTTGTCTGAAAGAACTGGCCCTTGTCAGTGCTTGTTTTTCACTGTGGCTGTTCACAGGTTTCCTGAATGAATGCTGATTTAAGCCTTTATTCCGTTGCAGTCAGGTCAGGTCAGTTTCACTCAGCAGTGAGCTTCTGCTGTGTACTTGTCTTCTCCTTTCTTGTGTAGACATAGCCAGGAGCACTTTTGTGAAAGAACAAATGCAGGGTTAAAAAGGCTCTGAATGGCCTTTCAAATTTTCTCTTATTCTTTCAATGGGATGTGGGCATTCATTGTTGGCCAGCATTTATTGCCTATCCCTAATTACCCTTGAGAAGATGGTAGTGAGCCATCTTCTTGAACTGCTACAGTCCATCTGGTACATACAAACATATGAAATAGGAGCAGAGGTAGGCCATTTGGCCCCTTGAGCCTGCTCCACCATTCAATAAGATCATGTTTGTATTTCGAGTTCCACATTCCCATCTAACCCCAATAAGCTTTGATTCCCTTGCCTAACGAGAATCTTTCTACCTCTTCCTTAAAAAATATTCAATGACCCCACCTCCATTGCTTTCTGAGGCAGAGTTCCAAAGTCACATGGCCCTCAGAAAAAAATTCTCCTCATCTCTGTCCTATAGGGGCAGCCCCTAATTTTAAAACAGTGCCCCCTAGTTCTGGACTCACCCACAAGAGGAAACATCCTTTCCGCATCCACCTTGTCAAGACCATTCAGGGTCTTATATACTCCAATCAAGTCACCCCTCACTCTTCTAAACTCCAGTGAAAACAAATCCAGCCTGTCCAACCTATCCTCATAAAACAATGTGCTCAGTCCAGCTATCAATCTAGTAAACCCCCTCTGAACCGCCTCCAACGCAATTACATCCTTCCCAAAATAAGGGGGAGAAGTTTCCCCCCACGCCGCTATTTTATGCGCGCAAAAGAGCACAGAAATCTCCCTGAGGCACAGAGGTGCCACAGGGAGATAAGTTTTAAGTTTGAAAAATTTTGCTGATCTGAAAGAAATCAGTGAATTTTGTCTGAAAGAACTGGCCTGTGAGAAACCTGTGAACAGCCACAGTGAAAAACAAGCACTGACAAGGGCCAGTTCTTTCAGACAAAATTTAAGAAAAAAAATTAAGACTTGTCCCCTCATGTGATATTGTCGCATGAGCTGGGACACGTCAATGAACTTTAATGAAAATATTTATTTAATTTATCAACCCTTCATGAAACCTCATCCCGCCTGTGGATGAGGTTCCATGAAAAATGTGAAGGCCGCCTGGGCTCTTCGCCTGCCCGCCAACCTTAAGGTTGGATGGGCAGCTTTCTCAATAGGGTTAATTAGTTAATTAATGGCCTTAACAGACCTTTGACAGTTTGGCGGGCATGCAGCCGAGTCTGAAAATCTAAATGACATGCAGTGACATCACCCCGCATCATTTTACGCCTCAGTGAGCGGGCCCCACCCCTGCTCACCGAGCCGAAAATTCTCGCCAAGGAGACCAAAACTGCACACAGTATTCAAGATGTGGTCTCACCAATTTCCTGTAAAACTGAAGCATAACATCCTCACTTTTATGTTCAATTCCTCTTGTAATAAAGGATAGCATTCCATTAGCCTTCTTAATTATTTGCTGTACCTGCATACTAACTTTTTGTGACTCGTGCCCTAGAGCACCTAGATCCCTTTGCACCTCGGAATTCTACAGTCATTCCCCAATGAATTAATACTCTGCCTTTTTATTCTTCCTGCGAAAGTGAAGAACTTCTTATTTTTCTACATTATATTCCATATGCCAGATTTTTGCCCACTCACTCAACTTATCTATATTTATCTGGAAACTCCTGTTTTCTTCACCACACACTTTCCTACCTATCTTTGCATCATCTGCAAATTTAGCTCTCATGCCTTCGCTCCCCTCATCTAAGTCAATGATGTAAATTGTAAAAACTGAGACCCCAGCACAGACCCCTGCAGGACTCCACCCATCACATCCTGCCAGTCAGACAAAGACCAATTATGCATACTCTCTGTTTTCTACCAGCCAACCATTCTTCTATCCATGCTAATATGTTACCCCCTACACCATGAGCTTTTATTTTCCGCAATAACCTTTGATGTGTCACCTGATCAAATGCCTTCTGGAAATCCTAAACTGCAATGAAATGGGCTGTAGGAAGTAGCTCCAACCCAGTGAACTCCTGATCTTTTGTACCTCATTGAATATGTGCTGAGAAGCCTAAGCTGTTCTTCACAGCTAGGTAACTCACTACAGCTGTTCTCACACACTTTCCCAAAATTAACTGGAAAATGGAAATAGCAGAGACCTGTTAGTAGGTTTGCCAACCTGTCATCTTGGGGAACGCAAACTGGTACATAGTGGTAAAACTTCTCTTGTGCTCTGTTATTTTGCTGTAACCATTCATACATCATTTGGGCACTTCTTTTGTTTTTCGAATTTATCTGATTATCACTTCCTTTTGCCTCGCACCATCACCATGTGGTCATTTGGCCATCTCCTGCCCTTCACCCATCACAGACCTCTCCGTTTTGCTTTTCCTGCCCTCTCTTCCCTTTATATCTTCTTACAATCATCTGTAACATCAACCAGTTCTAATGAAAGGCTAGTGGTCTGGAATGTTAACCATGCAGCGGTAATTTTAAACTAGGCACTGGTTAGGAGACTGACAGAATCAGGTGCAATGCAGAGTTTTATATACTACCCAATTTTTGTAATGTTGTTCCAGCTGTGAAACCAATATTCCGCCAATCCCACAGGATTCCCTTGATGAGTTAGGTTAAAATTATGCCAAATGTTTCTCTGTCTACAGATGCTGCCTGAACTGTTTCATGTTTCTAGCATTTTCTGTTTACTTTAAGAATATTGCGCTGGATACAAATGGATAATTTGCCACTGTGTATTGTGTTCCCCTTAATTTTGGACAGGTCTATAGATTCCTAATAGTCTCACTTGTACACACAGGTCCATATGCATATTTGTAATTCATTACTCATCATCTCATACTTCATACAGACTGAGGGTTAGGTTGGTGATCTAACTCATTGGCCTGAAATGTTAAGCTTTCAAACTTGCTGAGTAGTTCCCATATTTCATGTTTTTAATTTCGTAACATTAACCTAACTCACCTGACAGGAAGCTGACAGGATTGGAGCAGCGCCCGTTTATATCCCACCTTCAACCGAAAGTGAAATTGAGTGGTTTGTAAAATAGGATACTGACCCCCATCCCTTCAGTTCGGTTAAAATTAACCCTCAGGGACAAGATTACAAGCTGGACAGCAAGTTGTCTGATGATATCTGATCTGTCATGTTCCTTATTTCTGTGTTTCAGTCCTGCAATATCGATACTTCCCTCTGACTTACTTTTAGCTGGATTTTTTCATGCCTTTTGTTGCAGAAATCTAACCCAGCTATTCAATGTTACAGGAAATCTATTTATTCTAGATTTCCCTGAATATATCAATGATACTATTATACTGTCTTTTTTCAAGTTTATATTCATATTATCCAATTTGTTTCTAGAAAATATTTTAACAATTTCACATTGTATCCAGTAGCTATGAATGCCAAACTAAAGGTCAATCTACAATCTTTTATAAGGTATATAAACAAGAAACAAAATTCAAAGTTTAGTAAAAAAAAATGGAATGTCCAGAGAGTACCATGAGCATATTTTGCCTCTTAAAGGAACACTTTCATAGTATGTTTGTCCATAAACTGACCCTGATTATCTCCTGCAGCTTTAATCATTCTTGTTATGAATAGTCAAAACATGTTGTCATTCATTTAATGGCAACTGCAGATGATAATATAATGAGTAATATTAATAATTTTAAAGAAATTGTATTTGTGATCTAATTTCGGAATCTGGAACAGTATTTTCATTACAATTGGCTCCCTTACAGGCTTCTACATAAGTTGCCCTTTCAAAAGATTCTTGCCTATAAGTAACTTTCCATTCTAGACATGCAATGAAAAGAGAGGGACAGATTTCAAAAGATTATATTTCTGCCACCTTGTGGCCTGAACAGGACTTCCAACTAAAAGGGAATGTAGCTTTGCAAAAAACAGATCTACGAGTGCCACCAGCCACACAACTCATGATCACTGCTGCCATATGGCATTTTATATGAATATCTATGTTTGGAATTAATATCTCAGGTCTTTGGTTAAGAATCAACATGTTGCTAGGCACATCCACATTTCCTGTGTTCTGTTGATCTACTCCATTAGCCTAAAACAAAAACAGAATTACCTGGAAAAACTCAGCAGGTCTGGCAGCATCGGCGGAGAAGAAAAGAGTTGACGTTTCGAGTCCTCATGACCCTTCGACAGAACTAGCCTACCTGGTTCAGTTTTAAAACATGTGCTGCTGCCTCATGTGGCTCCTTTCTGTGTTGGGACAAAATAGAGCCAGAGTGGAGAGAAAATTCAGAGAGCTGGCTCATAGTAAACTGCAGAAATGCATGATAAAATGAGGCAAACACAACACCATGAGCCAAATCTCCCAGTCTCTGCATCGTTGGAGAATGGGCATATGACGAAGATGCACATTGGGACACTGTGGAAGTCCTGACACATGTACCTACTAGGGAATTGCCTGTGAATTTTAAATTTACAATGGGCAATTTCCCCTGCTGCCTGGGATCCTCCGCGAATCTCTTTCGCTCTGAGCCACAGGCTAGAGTTGGAGGCTTGGGACAGATCCGTGATACTTACCTGGACAGTCACCCAGGAAACGTTAGATTGAAACCTGGCCTAACACCTGGGTAACTCTACATCTGACCATCCCCCCTTCCCCCACAAATCACTCCTCCCGACCCCCTGACTAGTCCCCTGATCATTCGACTGCCTCCGACCAGCCTACCCCATCACTTGGCCTGACCTGACTACCCTCCCAACCACTACCCACACCCCACCTCCCCCACCCCCAATCTGACCTGATTAGCCCCTGAACTGAACCGACTATGCCTCAGCTGGACCTGATACCCCCATGACCCAACTATCCCCATCAGAACCACTGATTACTCCCCAGACCTGACCCAACTACCACCTGACCAGAGCTGCCTACCCCCCCGACTGGACCTGACTACCCACCCCCCCAAACCGGATCTGCCTACTCCTCCTGATCCGACTACCCATCTAACCACCCTGCCATCCCCTGACCCAACTACCTGCCTGATACGACTGCATCCCCTTGACTGGACCTGACTACCACCCCAAAATGACTACACCACCTCCATCCCGACCAGACACACTATTCTCCAAATGACCAGACCCATATACAGCCCCCGGACCCAACTACCCCCCGATCTGACCAGACTTCCACTTGCCCGACTACCCACTCACCCATCTCCTCAGCTCACACAGCTATGCACCCACCTATCCACTTGCCCATCTACCCACTCGCCCACCTTCCCAACTCATGCATTTATCCCACCTCACCCACTCATCCACTCACCCAATCAGTTCGCCATTCACTAACTCACACTCAAAGACTGGACCTTTAAACTTAGCGGACAGGATACAACAACTAAGGCCGAAAAATGGGGACACATCCACTCGTTCCTGACTGGAGTTAGAGGGGACGCTGTCCTGCGCCTTTCTTTGACAGCTGGGATTGGAAATGGGCAGCAGCACCGGGTTGGCTGAACCTTTGTGCGCAGCAGGATTGCATGCAGCATTACCGCTGCTTGGAAGATTCAGGCACATGTTCCTGTTTTCGCACAGCCTTGTTAGGGTTTACACAGGTTTAACGTATGAACTCTATTCTAAGATTTTAAGCTTTAAATTAGTCTACATCATGTCAGCTAGTGATAACAATATTCACATGACATAATTTACTACTATTTTATTTTTATATTCAATACATCTGATTTGTAGCTTTTTGAATAAGTTACATGATCTGACAGAAAGAAAGGAAAATAAATGCATTTATATAGCACTTTTCATGACCAAAGTATTTCACGGCCAATGAAAATATTTTAGAAATGTAGTCACTCATAATGCAGGAAATCTAAAACAACTTATATTTATATAACACCATTAACATCATAAAATGTCCAGAGGTGCTTCACGGGAATATTATAAAATATTCCTTGCATCATAAGGTCAGAAGTGGGGATGTTCACTGATGATTGCACAATGTTCAGCACCATTTGCGGCCCCTCAGATGCTGAAGCAGTCCATATCCAAATACAGCAAGACCTGGACAATATCCAGGCTTGGGCTGACAAGTGACATTCGCCAGGCAATGACCATCTCCAACAAGAGCAAATCTAACCATCACCCCTTGACGTTCAATGGCATTACCATCACTGAAACCCTCTTATCAACATTCTAGGAGTTACCATTGACCAGAAACTGAAATGGACTAGCCATATAAGTACTGTGGCTACAAGAGCAGGTCAGAGGCTAGGAATCCTGCGATGAGTAACTCACCTCCTGACTCACCAAATCCTGTCCACCATCTACAAGGCACAGGTCAGGAGTGTGATGGAATACCATCCACTTGCTTCAATGAGTGCAGCTCCCACAACACTCAAGAAGCTTGGTGCTGTCCAGGGCAAAGCAGCCCGCTTGATTGGCACCACATCCACAAACATTCACTCCCTCCACCACCAACGCAGAGTAGCAGCAGTGTATACCATCTACAAGATGGATTGCAGGAATTCACTAAGGCTCCTTAGACAGCACCTTCCAAATGCACGACTACTACCATCTAGAAGGACAAGGGCAGCAGATAGATAGGAACACCACTACCTGGAAGTTCCGCTCCAAGTCACTCACCATTCTGACTTGGAAATATATTGTCATTCCTTCACTGTCGCTGGGTCAAAATCCTAGAACTCCCTCCATAACTGCACAGTGGGTGTACCTATACCACATGGACTGCAGCAGTTTAAGGAGACAGCTCACCACCACCTTCTCGAGGGCAATTAGGGATGGCAATTAAAGCTGACTCAGCCAGCGAAGCTCACATCCTGTGAATGAATAGAAAAAAATTATAAAACAAAATATGACACTGAGCCACATAAAGAGATATTAGGAAAGATGACAAAATCTTTGATCAAGCAGGTTCTAACAAGTGGCTTAAAGGAGGAATGTGAGGTAGGGAGGTTGAGAAGTGTAGGGAGGGTATTCCAGAACTTAGGGCCAAGGCAACTGAAGGTGCAGACACCAATGGTGGAGCAATTAAAATGGGGGATTCTCATGAGACCGGAATTATGGAGCACAGATATCTTAGAGGGTTGTGGGGCTGAAGAAAGGGAGGTGTAAGGTCATGGGATTTGAAAACAAGGATGAGAATTTCAAAATCAAAATGTTGCTCTACTGGCCAATGAAATCAGTGAGCTCAGGGGTGATAGCTGAACAGCACTTCCTGGACATAAGACACAGGCAGGGTAGAATGTGGGAAACCAGCCAGGAACGCTTTGGAAGTCAGGTCCAGAGGTAACAAAGGCATGAATCAGGGTTTCAGCAGCAGATGAGCTGAGCCGGTGGGTGCATGCAAAATTGGGAGATGTTATGGAGGTGGAAATAGGTGGTCTTAGTAATGGTGTGAACGTGAGGTAATTTTAATGCTAGCTGCCTCCATGAATCACACATGCGCAAACTCATGTCCGATTCTAGGCCCACCCCCATGAGGGTGGGGAATGCCGTGTTCAGGGGAGGGACTTAGAATTTTCAGTCATTTTTGGGATTTTCACCATGATGCAAAGCCTCTCTGTTGTGGCAAAAATCCAGGCCCAAGGTTGCAAACAGACTAGTTTAATCTCGATCTGTTGCCAGGGAGAGGGATGGAGTCAGTAACTAGGGAACGGAGTTTGGAGTGGCGAATGAAACGACTATTACATTAAGGGGAGCAAAAACTAATTGGTATTTACAGTGCACAGTAAATTTATATCAATTAGTTACTTTATCTCACTATAATATCTGTATCTGATACTTGATCTGCAGCAACCCTGGTTGGGTCATGTGTCTCAAAAGTGTTTGGGGAGACACAGCTGAGCCAGAAAGAAAGACCTTGGGAAACTGCCATCTATTCTATCACTGGCACACTGTAGTTACAAGATACATTATTCAAAGGGTGCATTGGAGCAATTGCAGCTAACTTCAACACCACCTTTCAGCTCAGTGACTTCTAACGTGAAGAAAGATTAGAGCAGCTATGTCATGGAAGCACTATCACCTCCTAATTTCCGACCTGGACATCATCATTATTCCTTCATTGTTGTTGGGCCAAAAATCATGGAATTCCCTACCTGACTGTAATTGTGGAGCATCATCATTAGAAAGACTGCCGCAGCTCAAGAATGCCCACCACCACCTTCCCAGGGTACCTAAGGAAAGGCAATAAAAAAAGGAAGACTTGCATTTATATATCACCTTTCACAACCACAGGGTGTCCAAAGCATTTTATGGCCAATAATGTACTTTTGACATCTCATTAATGTTGTAATGTAGGCAAGATGGCAGCTAATTTGTGCACAGCAAACTCCCACAAATAGCAATATGATAATGATCAGGTTATCTGTTTTTGTAATGTTAACTGAGGGATAAACATTGGTCAGGGCACCAGGGATATTTCCCTGGCTTTTATAGTGCAATGGAATTATTTTATGTCTATCTGAGAGGGTGTACTGGGCCTTGGTTTAATATCTCATCCAAAAGAAGGCACCTTCAACAGTGCAACACTCCCTCTATACTGCACTGGAGTGTCAGCCCGGAGTTTTGTTTTCAAGTCCTGGATTTGGACTTAAAGCCAGAATCTTTTGACTCAGGCAAGGGTGGTACCAACTGAGACCATGGCTGATACCCATATGAAAGAAATATGATCATGGCAGTGTCTTCTACATCCAGAAAACAAAACAAAAAAAATCTCCTGGGAATTAAAACAGAATCTGCAATATTTTCAACTGCATCTACTGACATTTAATGTTGCTTCCCTGAAACCTGAACAAACATAGCACCATCTGTTGGTGGACTGTAGACAAAATTCAATATCCATATTGCTAGGGAGATAATTCGGCTGGAACTTGCTTGAAAATAACATTGTGCGCCATTACATTATTAATGTGCAAATTGGTCAGCAAATTCAGGGCATTGAGAGATCAAGGTATATGCTGAGAGTTGCAAATGATAAGCGTGTTCTCCAGAACGTGCTTATTGATTTACGCCATTCTGCCATTTGCCTCAAGCAAAAGGCATCTTGCCCTTAGCCTCCTTGTTATTTTTAAGAATTTACTGGATTTGCACATTGATTGCCCATAAAATCTGCCAAAGTTACTTAAATCTTGCTATTAAGTGTGTAAGCAACATTCCCTTCAAAGCTTTCTTGTGCATGGTCAATGTTTTCTATGTGTCTTCACAAGCAAAGTGTTTAACATGGAACAAGGCCTGCGTGGCACCTTCCAGGCTGCTGCGTGACCATGCAAGATGGTTGATTAAGGGGAACATTGAGTGT
This sequence comes from Carcharodon carcharias, assembly GCF_017639515.1. Lineage (NCBI taxonomy): Eukaryota > Metazoa > Chordata > Chondrichthyes > Lamniformes > Lamnidae > Carcharodon > Carcharodon carcharias. The sequence continues at coordinate 51,608,767 of NC_054474.1, forward strand.
AAGTATCTTAACCTGAGAAAATTATTAATGACTGCCAATCAACCTCTCTGACTCAGAAATTGAACAATTTAAACTGAGGGGTTGCATTCCTTCATTGTTCTTTTTGTATTTTAAAAATGCAAAATTTTATATCTTTTTTATGTTTCTTTTTTATTTTCTCCATCTTTTAGTCCAACCTTTCTGTCCCTCTCCATTTCTCGTTCTATTTCTGATTTGACTCCAATTCACCCTCCTCTATTTCTTTCTCATCCTTCAACCTGATTATTTAAGGAGACAGTTGGTCCCAACATTCAGGAGATACCAAATGCTGAGTTGCCCTCATCACATGGTTAACAATCTGCACTTGCAGAAAATTAGGATGCAAAAAAATTGTTGGGCTGAAGGCCACAGAAAAATATCTAACTAATGGGGCATGTCATGAGAGGCACTGACCCAGCAAGATCCTGAGCAATCTTGCAGCTGGATCTGCCATGCCAGCATAACTTCATTGAAAATGCAGCAGAAACCCCATTCAGTCAAGTAAAAAGGGTTTCTGCTGCAGGACCAGCAAAATTACGGCTGGTCAGCTCTGAGGAAATTTCCAGCTTTTTAAAAAAATCTAGTTCAGTCAACTATCTAGCATTTGGCTCTCTGTTCACCACAACATTTCTACAGCTACTGATTTATTCAACCATGCCTTCACCTCCAACTTGGATGCCCTTGTCCCCCAGTGAAACCTACTCTCTCTAACACTGGCTGTTCGCCCGGTACGGCCATTATCTCTGCTCATTCAAGACCCTGGGATGCAGACCAGAAAGGATATGGTGGACAGTTGGTTTAGCCATCCAACTCCAGATCTGGTTGGACCACTTAAAACACTACCGGTTTGTATTCTCATCTGCTAAAACTGCTCACTATTCCAGGATCAATGAAAAGTTAATCCCCAGCTTCTTTTCTCTACTGCAGACTATTTTCTTTAATCCCTTTCCCCTCTAACCTCACCTCCAATAATAAGTGCAAGTTCTTGAGCTTCTTTGTCACAAAGATTGGGACAATCGATCAGCTGCCTCTGCCACATTACTCCGTTTACTCACCCACCTGGTCAAACTATTTTTCATTCATTCATTGGGTCAGGGCATTGTTGGCTAGGCCACAATTTATTGCCCATCCCTAATTTCCTTGGAGAAGCTGGTGGTGAGTTGCCTTTTTGAACCGCTGCAGTCCCTTTGTTGTAGGTACATCCACAGTGCTGTTAGGGAGGGAGTTCCAGGATTTTGACCCAGCGACAGTGAAGCAACGGTAATATATTTCCAAGTCATGATGATGAGTGGCTTGGAGGGGAACTTCCAGGTGGTGGTGTTCCCATGTGTCCTAGATGGTAGTGTTTGTAGATTTGGAAGGTGCTGTCTCAGGGGACTTGGTGAGTTCCTTCAGCACATCTTGTAGATGGTACATACTGTTGCTACTGTGCACCAGTGGTGAAGGGGGTGAATGTTTGTGGGTGGGGTGCCAATCAAGCGGACTGCTTTGTCCTGGATGGTGTCAAGCTTCTTGAATGTTGTTGGAGCTGCACTCATCCAGGCAAGTGGAGAGTATTCCATCACACTCCTGACTTGTGCCTTGTAGATGGTGGACAGGTTTTGGGGAGTCAGGAGATGAGTTACTCACTGCAGGATTCCAAGCCTCTGACCTGTTCTTGTAGCCACAGTATTTATATGGCTAGTCCATTTCAGTTTCTGGTCAATGATAACCCCTAGGATATTGATAATGGGGGATTCAGTGATGGTAATGCCATTGGATGGCAACAGGTGATGGTTAGATTCTCTCTTGGTGGAGATGGTCATTGCCTGACACTTGTGTGGTGTGAATATTCCTTGTAACTTGTCAGCAAAAGCCTGCATATTGTACAGGCCTTGCTGCATTTGGACATGGACTGCTTCAGTATCTGAGGAGTCATGAATGGTGCTGAACATTGTTCAATCATCAGCGAACATCCCCACTTCTGACCTTATGAAGGAAGGTCATTTATGAAGCGACTGAAGATGGTTGGGCCTTGGAGACTACACTGAGGAACCACTGCAGTGATGTCCTGGAACGGAGGTGATTGACTTCCAACAACCACAACCATCTTCCTTTGTGCTAGGTATGAGTCCAACCAGCGGAGAGTTTTCTCCCTGATTCCCATTGACTCCAGTTTTGCTGGGCTCCTTGATGCCACATAGTCAAATGCTGCCTTGATGTAAAAGGCAATCACTCTCACCGCACCTCTAAAGTTCAGCTCTTTTGCCCATGTTTGAACCAAGGCCGTAATGAGGTCAGGAGCTGAGTGACCCTGCTGGAACCTAAACTGAGCTTCAGTGAATGGGCATTGCTAAGCAAGTGCCACTGGATAGCACTGATGCCCCCTTCCATCACTTTACTGATGATCAAAAGTAGACTGATGGGGCAGTAGTTGGCTGGGTTGGATTTGTCCTGCTTTTTGTGTGCAGGACATAGCTGGGCAATTTTCCACATTGCTGGGTAGATACCAGTGTTGTAGCTGTACTGGAATATCTTGGCTAGGGGTGCGGCAAGCTCTGGAGCACAAGTCTTCAGCAGTATTGCCCGTAGTCTTTGCAATATCCAGTGCCTTTACCATTTCTTCATATTGGAGTGAATTGAACTGGCTGAAGACTGGCATCTGTGATGCTGGGGACCTCCAGAGGAGACCGAGATGGATCATCCACTTGGCACTTCTGGCTGAAGATTGTTGCGAATTCTTCAGTCTTGCCCATTGCACTGATGTGCTGGGCTCCACCATCACTGAAGATGGGGATAATTGTGGAGTCTCCTCCTCCAGTGAGTTCTTTAATTGTCCACCACCATTCACGACTGGAAGTGGCACGACTGCAAGGCTTAGATCTGATCCGTTGGATTATTTAGCTCTGTCTATCGCATGCTGCTTACGCTGTTTGGCATGCAGCTAATCCTGTGTTGCAGCTTCATCAGGTCGACATCTCAGTTTTAGGTATGCCTGGTGCTGCTCCTGGCATGCCCTCCTGCACTCTTCATTGAACCAGGGTTGATTCCCTGGTTTGGTGGTAATGGTAGAGTGGCAAATATGCCAGGCCATGAGGTTACAGGTTGTGGTTGAGTACAATACTGCTACTGCTGATGGCCCACAGCACCTCATAGATGCCCAGTCTTGTGTTGCTAGATCTGTTCAAAATCTGTCTTATTTAGCATGATGGAGGGTATCCTCAATGTGAAGATGGGACATTGTTTTTGCAAGAACTGTATGGTGGTCAGTCTTACCGATACTGTCATGGACAAATGCATCTGCGGTACGCAGATTGGTGAGGATGAGGTCAAGTATGTTTTTCCCTCTTGTTGGTTCCCTCACCACCTGCAGCAGATCCAGTCCAGCAGCTATGTCCGTTTCGACTTGCCACCTCAGGCAGTAGTGGTGCTACCGAGCCACTCTTGGTGATGGGCATTGAAGTCCCCCACCCTGAGTACATTTTGAACTCTTGCCACCCTCAGTGTTTCTTCCAAATGGTGTTGAACATGGAGGAGTACTGATTCATCAGCTGAGGAGAGGGGGGTGGGGGGTGGTGGGTGGTGTACGTGATAATCGGGAGGAAGTTTCCTTGCCCATGTTTGACCTGATGCCATGAGACTTCATGAGGTCAGGAGTCAATGTTGAAGACTCCCAGGACAACTCCCTCCTGACTGTATAGCACTGTGCCGACAACTCTGCTGTGTCTGTCCTGGGATGTTGATTGTAGTTTTCAGGACATTATCTGTAACGTGTGAGTACGACTATGTCAGGCTGTTGCTTGACTAGTTTGTGAGACAGCTCCCCCAATTTTGGCATAAGTCCCTAATTTTAGTATGGAGGACTTTGCATGGTTGACAGGGCTGAGTTTGCCATTACTGTTTCTAGTGCCTAAATTGAGGCTGAGTGGTCTTTCTGGTTCCATTCCTTATAGACTTTGGAGCAGTTGGACACAACTGAGTGACTAAAAGGCCATTTCAGAGGGCATTTAACAGCCAACCACATTGCTGTGGGTCTGGAGTCACAGGTAAGGATGGCAGATTTCCTTCCCATCGGTGAACCAGATGGGTTTCTTTACCATCAACAATGTTGTCATAGTTATCATTGGACTTTTAATTTCAGATTTTTATTGAATTCAAATTCTGCCATTGGCCATGGTGGGATTCAATCTCAGGTCCCCAGAGCATTGTTCTGTCTGGTTTATTACTCCAGCGACAATACCACTATGCCACTGCCACCATCTCCCTCCTTCCTTTAATGCTTCTCCATGCCTGAGCTCTGAACACACATCTTTCTCTGGTTTCTTTCCTATCTCCCATCATGACCTCTCCGAACTTATCTTGTCCATGAGTCCCATCTCCTGTTCTCTCTATCCTATTCTCACTAATCTGATCACCCAACTTCTGCTCCTAACCCCTATGTTAGCCAATACTGTAAATGGTTTTCTCTCTTCCAGTGTTGTCCCTCTTGCTTTTAAATCTGCTTTCACCCCTCATCCTTGATCCACCACCCTTGCAAACTACCATCCCATCTTCAACCTCCCATTCCTCCCCAAAGTCCTTGAACATGTTGTTGTCTCCAAAATCTGGTCCCATCTTTGCCAGAAGTCTATATTTGAAACCCTCCAATCAGGCTTCTGTTCCTGCTACAGCACTAAAATGGCTCTTGTCAAAGTCACACATGACACCCTATGTGACTGTGACAGAGGTAAACTTTCCTTCCTCATCCTTCTCAATTTCTCTGCAGCCTTTGACATGGTTGACTACCATCCTCCTCCAATGCCTTTTCACTGTCGTCTAACTGGATGGGTCTGCTCTCACTTGGTTCCATTCTTATTTATCTGATCGTAGCCAGAGAATCACTTGCAATGGCTTCTCCTCCTGCTCCCACATCGTTACCTCTGGTAATCCCCAAGGATCTATCCTTGGCCTCCTCTTATTTCTCACACATGCTGCTTCTTGGCGACATTATCCAAAGGTTTGGTGTTAGGTTTCACATGCATGCTGACAACACCCAGCTCTACTTCACCACCATCTCTCCTGACTTCTCCACTGCTGCTAAATTATCAGACTGTTTAACAGACATCCAGTATCTGATGAGCATAAATTTGCTCCAATTACATTTTGGGAGAATGAAGCCATCATTTTTGGTCTCCACGCCAAGCTTCATTCCCTAGTTACCAACTCCATTCCTCTCCCTCACAACAGTCTGAGATTAAGCCAGTCTCTACCTTGGTGTCACATTTGATCCTGAATTGAGCTTTCAACCTCATATTTGTGCCCTCACCAATGACTGTCTATTTCCACCTCCATAACATCGCTCAATTTCGCCCCTGTGTCAGCTCACCTGTTGCTGAAACCCTCATCCATGCCTTTGTTACTCTTGACTTGACTATTTCAAAACACTCTTGGCTGGTCTCCTATATTCTATCCTCTGTAAACTTGAGGTCCTCCAAAACTCTGCTGCCCATGTCTTAACTCACAGCAAGTCCCATTCTCCGATCATCTCTGTGCTCTCTGACCTATAATGGCTGTTAGTCGAGCAACATCTTGATTTCAAAATTCTCATCCTGATTTCAAATTCCTCCATGGCCTCATCTCTCCACATCCCTGTAATCTCCTCCAACCTTTCAACCCTCCAAAATATCTACAGTCCTCGAATTCTAGTCTCTTATGCATTTCCAATGATAACTTCTCCACCGCTGGTAGCCTTTAGCTGCCTAGGCCCCAAACTCTGGAATTCCCTCCCTGCACTTCACTGTCCGTCTATCTTGCTTTTCTCCTTTAAGACACTTCTCAAAACCTACTTCTTTGACTAAGCTTTTGGTTACCTCCTTATCTGGTTCGGTGCCATACTTTGCTTTATTATGCTCCTGTGAAGCGCCTTTGGACATTTCATTATGTTAAAGGCATTATATTGATATGTGGTTTTTAAGGTTAACCTCGCGTTCTATGCATATTGGTATGAACTTTGCATATTTTAAAATATGATAATTCGAACAATTTGCCGATTATAAAAATGTAAACAAAATTAACAAAGGTAAGCACGCTTCTAAAAAAAAGTATCCTGTATTTGTATTGTCCAGAGGTTTTTTATATACTGTCTTTAAAAATAGGTACCTATCCAGAAAAGTATGGGCCAGAACTTCTGAGGAGTGGCAATCACAGTAGGATTCCCACTCTGTTCCTTTTTTCCTACCTCAGTCGAGAACCTTCCTCACCCGGCTTTCTGACTCAGACTGGATGAGAAATGTGCTGTGCAGTGGGTTCCCTAGGCCTTCTGTGCAGTGTAGTCGGAGGAAAGGAAGTCACACCCCCTTTTTACAGCGCTAGCCGCTGTAAAGCTGGTAAATGTAAGGGCCCCAGCAACTTTGAGACGCCAAGGAGAAGGTAAGTGGATAACGTAAGTGGGTGAGTTGAGGGAGGGGGGGGGGGGCGGGTGGTGGTCAGTGACAGAGGCAGGCTGATCGTGAGGGATGGGGATGGTAGGAAGGTTCGGTGGGGTCGAGTGGTCAGTGTGGGGTTGGGAGCAGTCAGGGAGTTGGAGGTTGGGGTAATTGGGAAGTATTTGGGGGTTCAGGAGGGTAGTCGGGGGGGGGCGGCGGTAGGGGTAGTTGGTCAGGTGGGTAGACGGGGAGGGGTTTGGGAGTTTGGGGGGAATCAGTACTAGTTACCCAGGAGTTAGAAGTGGTTTTAATACTTCTAACTTTTCCTGGGTAACTATTCCTGTAAGACAATTGGAACCATCCGACCTCTGCAATTTAAATCGGAGTATCAGATGGTTCCAAATGCAGGGTAATTGTTCATCAGAAGTTTAAACTTCCCAGGCAATTCCCATGCAGTACTTGTGTGGGGACTTTCAGGGGGACTTCAGCGTATCTTCTGTGATAACTCCTGGGTACGATCCCCACCCCTCCCCGAGATTGGGAGTTATGAGCTTGCTCTCCTCCATTATTTGGATGTAGGAGATGGCAAAATGTAACCCATCCACCAATTCACTTTCAATCTATCACAAACTAAAAGCTATTCCAGTGGTTACAGAGAAAACCATGTGCAAAGATTTAATGTAACTTTTTTTTACCTTGAACAATATGACGCAGAAACAAACATTAATATTAGAGCAACATTGATATTTTAAATACCATAAAAATTATAACTAGCATAAACCTACAGATACAAACCAAAAAATATGAATTTCAAACAATGCCTCTGCTTCCATTGAGCTTCCATTTTCCCCATTATTTTTCTTAATTTTACATACTCATCCTAGTCTTTCTACAACTGTTTTCCTTATTAACACCTCATATACATGTTTTGTTTTCTGTATCTTGGGGCTTATTGCCATTTTAAAAAGGCCACATCTGCAAACATTGGTCTCAGATTGAAAAACAGTTCCAAAGTTCATTTTTTTCCAATCAATTAATGGAAACATCTTGATCTAGTTTAGTCAGAGTTCAGGTTTTTTCTCATTGCTTATAACTTGTGTGGTCATGGCAAACACGTAATTTTCATAACCAGAGCAAGTCTTGCATAAACCAATCACTGCATCTTCATACGCTATGAGCTGAAAACACTCCATGGAGCCAAGAATTACCCCGCAACGATGGCATAATAAACTAGAGATTATGTGTCATTCGCACCATATTCTTTTGTCTACTCCAAAAAGCAGTAAATATGATATTGCTGAAAAGAGAGACATGTTGCTAAAGCTTTACGTCTTGCACTCATCACTACAAACACAAGAAAGCCAAATTTCAAATGATCACAACAATTTATACTACTGGAGAAAAAAGGTGTTGATAGGTTGGCAAGTCAACTCTGATTGGCCAACAAGTCAACTCTGATTGGCCGAGGCGTTGCCATAGAGCAAGAAATGGGGAGCCATTTCACAGTTACTATGAAGTGGCTACACAAGTGGTACTTTCTGCTAACAGGATGCTGCCATCAGTCCAAAAAGACATTATGCTTGCCACACAATTGAGCAACATTATGTATGAATTTCAGTGCTGGTGCAATGTCAGGTACAGGAAGCTGTATTTCCCAATGATTGGCTGATCGTATCAAATAACATGTTCCTTTGGTTGTTTGTAATAGGCAAAGTAGTCTGTACTCAAGTGACCTGCACTTGCAAAACTCAAATGAAAATGTCTACTGTTAGATGTGATTCTGCAATTGGGCAGCCCCTTCTGAACAATCCTAAGTACACTAATAGCTACAGTAAGAACCAGTTTAAGATAATCAGTTAAGATTATAACGTGGCTCATTTATGCTTGCTAGAAGCGACATACATTCATATGCAGGGACCCATTTTCTGCAAACTAAAGGAGTATGTTCAAGTCTTGCACTTTTTTTGAATTACCCAGAAGCTTGAGGAACCTATAGTTCCCTGTTGCTTTCTCCATCACAACGCCTTAACCAATCAGAGTCAACTTACCAACCAATCAGCACCATTTTTGCCTATAGTATAAATTGTTGTGAATGTTTGAATTTGGCTTTCTTGCATTTGTCTTGATGAGTGCAAGACAAAAAGCTTTGGTAACGTCTCTCTTTTTGACAATATTCAAGTTACTAAAAAGTGAAATATATTGTTATACTAATGCCTACAGGCTAAATTAAGGAGTTCATTTATATGTATGCTAATAGCCCAGATCTTCTAAAATGGCAATCATTGTTGGATTTTCATTCTGCTCTAACTTTTCAATACCTTGACGCTGCTCTGCACTTCTTGCCAGATCTCCCGAGCTTGGCTTCTCCAGATGTGTGGAGCACAGCATCCCTCAAAGAACTCCATTTATCTATCTTGAACTTCATTTGCCAATTATTTGTCCATTCTGCAAGTTTATTAATGTCCTCCTGTAATTTGTTGCATTCTTCCTCAAAATTTATGATCCTCCCCAATTTGGTGTCACCCACAAATTTAGAAATTGTACTTTTGATTCCAAGGTCCAAATCGTTAACGTAACTTGTGAACAGCAATGGTCCCAGTACTGATCCTTGTGAAAGATCGCTTCCCACCTTCTGTCACTCTAAATAACTACCCTTTATTCCCCACTCTCCGCTTTCTGTCTTGAAGACAGCTAGTAATCCATTTTGCCATTTTTTCCCTGACTGCACATTCTCTGACCTTTTTCATTAATCTGTTATGGGCACCTTATAAAAGGCATTTTGAAAATTTGGATAAATTATCTCTACTACATTACCTGTGTCTACTCTCTCTATTAACTTCTTCAAAAATTCAATAAGGTTGGTCAAACAAAACTTTTGCTTTTGAAATCAATGCTGATTATTCATTATTATATTTTTCATTGTTAGATGTTCTTATATTCTCTCCCTGTGATATTAGAAATGGATGGCCAAAAAGTTCATAAAACTAGTGTTATAAGCTAAGGGTCTGCTTTGGACAGTCTCTCAGATAAAACTTTGCCGGTTGCTCTCATAAATAAACTGAGTGTCTTACATTCAGGATTGTGCTTGAGCTACCCAAAATCTAACTAAAGAACAACATAACCCAGGGGCTAACAATAGTGTCCATTTGTGATCTGAATTAGATATTTGTTTCTTTCGCATGCCACTTCAATGCTTGCTAAGGCAGACCTGGTGAGGCCAAGCTAGATAGAAATTGTTATGCCATTTAATGACTGTAAAGGGCAAGTTATTGATTGATTTTAAATGAATCCAATCAATATTTGCCCTCACATAACAGTACACTTCTCCTAGTCAGTCGATTGCTTTGTTTGACAACTCCTGCATACCCTCGAGCCTGGCAAAAGCTTGTCCATACAGTTTTCCATTTAATATAAAAAGGTGGCAACCTTTGCTGGTGCTGACTGACTCTTGTCTTTGTTTTTATCTCCATGCATTCAATACTAGAAGAGAAGGCTTACCAGAACAGTTCTGAAGGGTCATCGGCCGGAAAGGTTAACTCCCCCTCTCTCCATGGACGCTGCCTGACCTGCTGAGTATTTCCAGCATTTTCTGTTTTTATATCAGATTTCCAGCATCTGCAGTATTTTGCTTTTGTACTTGGGAGCAGAAACTTGCCAACATAATGAGTGCAAGGTGATTATTGATTACAAAGACAAGTTAATCCATTCTTCATTAGTTATTTGGGAGAATTAGCATTTTAGCCACAGGGTGTCTGCTTTATTTTGAAAACTAGCAATGTATTTTACTTTAAAAATCCAAATTTTATTAGTAACTTTTGTTTCTCAAAACTTGTGGGAAAATGGACAAAAACTCCAGAAATGTGACACTTAAGCATAGTGACTAAGATTTGGGGAGACTTCTTACATTTGATTATTGAAAAGTGCTGGAAACACGATGTTTTAGGGATAACTCCCACTAAGAAACCAGACTCTTGATTAATCTTAAATATTTGTATACAGTGATATTCATTCATTTGAATCTGTGAATATCTCATTAATAATTTGAAAAAATGGCTAATTTGAAGTTAGCATTTTAAAGTTATGAATGAAATGCCACAAACTAATGTAAATTGTTTATCGTAAATGTCCAATCTCGGCCCTTCCTTACCGAGAATAGGCTTTTAGGCTGGAACAACAATAATATTCACCATCTGCCATACTTCAGATTCAGCAGGAATCTGGTTGGGGACAACATAACCTCATCAACCAAAACCCAACATAAATCTGAGATTACATCTACAGGTACTTATTTGAAATTATGCTATTTTGTACAATATACTGTAAGTCTGAATGAGAGTCCAGGGCTCACTTGTGCACAAACTAGATACTCGCTCTTCATGGCATTATTAGAAATTCTTTTCAATGCCCATTAAGGCAATCATAGTCCTATTCAAGGCATTTTTCCTCTCCATATTACTTTTATGCCCATTTGTGATCGAAGCAATACCCAAATAGCTTTGTAGTTTTTTTTATTATTCGTTCACAGATGTGGGCTTCGCTGGCTGGGCCAGCATTTATTGCCCATCCCTAGTTGCTCTTGAGAAGGTGGTGGTGAGCTGCCTTTTTGAACTGCTGCAGTCCATGTGGTGTAGATACACCCACAGTGGTTAGGAAGGGAGTTCCAGGGTTTTGACCCAGCGACAGTGAAGGAATGGCGATATAGTTCCAAGTCAGGATGGTGAGTGACTTGGAGGTCATCAGCTGGTGGTGTTCCCATCTATCTGCTGCCCTTCTCCTAGGTGGTAGTGGTTGTGGGTTTGGAAGGTGCTGTCTAAGGAGCCTTGGAATTTTGAGTCAGATTTGCACCTCCTAACAATTTGGTTCTTCAGTTTACCCACAGCTACACTGTTATTACTTTACTACCCGAGGAAAATATTCCACTTACAGCAACCCTGTCAAGACTAATGAATTTAGCAAAATCAAATGAGGTGAAATTTTCTGCTGTCTTCAGTGCATTAGCATATATAAATCACACAAGAGGTTTTATTTTAAAGACAGGAAAATTGGATGGAAACTGTTATTAGCTGTTTTCCACTATTAAATGGTTAATCTATAGCTTTTTCACCTTTTTTGAGTATTCTTGTAAGTTGCCCAGAGACCTGGGTGATCTAATTTATGTAGGTGTAAGGACCAGGGTTGCTCCAGCTCCTAGTTTCCTGGTTTTACACTCGCAATGCACACTGGGGGACAGACTAAGATGTTTAAGGTGCAATAACCGCCAGAAACAGCGGGTCAAGACACAAATGGGGAGTTCCTGATACAGAGAAGTCAGCAGATTTTGAACTCAAATTTCTGCAGCCAGGAAATGCTTTGAAAATTGCATTCTGAGCCCACACACCTGGAATTTTATCAAGGGATCAAAGCACTAACAGATTTGCAGCCTTACCCTGCTCCCATCTGGGGTACTGCAACCAATTTTGAGTACCTAACTTCAACCAAAAATGCCCAAGAGTATTGTGGACCTGCCTGGCTCAGGTATTGGATTATTGACTTTGCGACAGAAGATCGAGTTGTTTCCAAACTGCCACATCAAATATGTAATCTTCAAGTTACTTGCAAGATTGTAAGTGTCATTCCAGATAGGTCTACCAAAAAAATAGGCTACAACTGCAATGCCAGAGACTGTACAATGACTTGACATACTAAATATCATCCTTTTATGCTTTTATTTAATCGTTAAGAGGCTGGGGTATTGTACAGAGGCACCAGGATGGTGCATCAAAAACTGGCAGGAGCATATAGCCATGGTGTAACAGAAACTGGGTATGTGGGAGTGATGCTGCCTCTCCATTGCAACTAAGAACTTGGCTCTCAGGTGCAAGGCACTCTTGGTGTTGCTCTACATGCAATGGTGAGCACTTAACTTCCTTGAGGATCTGTGGGAAAAGGAGATGCTAGATCCTGTTGGATGGTTCCCTGAGCAGACTGTCAAAGTCATTTCTGGAACTTTCAAACAAGCACCAAGATGTAGCTTGGCTGATGGTAAAAAGGGCCCTCCCCATCAGATCCTTCCTGCATGCCTGGAGTGTCACTACCTCTGCACACTGCCTTTGAGGCAGCTGAGATGGGGTACAGACTATCACCCATCTCCTTCTGGAATGTGCTTTTGCAAATCAAGGCTTGAAAGAGATGCAATGGTATTTGTCGAAACTTATTCAGCGCAGCTCTGTAACGCAGGATTCTGTTTTCTGCAGGCTGTTCACACCGAGCCAAGCATCAGTTGCCATTGGAGGACAATCAGCTTGGTGAAAGACTCTCTTTGGTGCACCAGAAACTCAATGTTTGACATGAAACATATATGTACATTGTAAATATAACCTGTAATGGCAAGTGTAGTGAGGCACCTCATGTGCTCTATTGAAAGAAACTGAACTGTATTGCACTTTATGTAATTTCAAATTTGAACTGTTACATAATGTACTTTTACAACTTTAATGAATAAAGTATATTTTTGGGAAAAATAAATAATTCCAAAATGCAGCATTAAACAAATACCATATTTTGTTCTGAGTCTCCAGTCCTTCTTCCTGAGATAATTATATTTCATTCATGACAAATAGAGAAATGAGTATTTCGTTGAGGTTGCTCAGGATTTCCTTTTGAGATTGATAGGCTTAGTAGAGTATGCAGGTCCATAGTGTTTGATGTAGCAAGTAAACTCCATAGACGAAACTCAGGGCTTTAAAGTAAAAAAAAATTAACTTTCTTTCCACAGAAGAATCCACACTCTCTTCAGCAGGTGAAATTATACTTTTGAACAAGCAGAAACCAAATGTTAACATTTACAGCTGAACATAATTTCCATTTATGAAACACCTACAGTGTTGTTTCTATTGAGTCTTGTGCAATGCGTCAACTGAAGCACTACATATAATATTTGGAGAGAGTGTTTTCTTGGAGTATGTGCTCTTAAGGATAATATCCATTAAGGTATCACTTGTGTAATTGTAGTCAGCAAACAGGACAACTACTATATTTGTTAGTGTGTATTAAACCCATGTGCTGAGCAGATCTGGATTACTACAGAGTGGATATTTCTTACAAGCAAACATAGCTCCTACATGTGCAAAGATAAGTGAAAGGTCACTTACTGATTTCAGTAATGGAACAAGCTATTTGCACAATAGTTCAGTCCATGGAAATAATAAGGAAATAGAAATAGAAAACTGAATACAGTGGCAGACTCAGATTGCTGATTGATTTTCAATCGCTGTTGTGATCTAATTAAATTGTGTTTAAATTAATCTGCTTATTAAAAGAGGTCCAATGATGTGTCATTTGTTGCATAATTTTAATTTGGTGCCATCAAATAAATCTTTGCTGAGCGGAGGAAATCTTCCAAACAAAATACACTATACTGTTTCTTGCATATTTACATATTTCAGCTGGAGTGTTTAACTTGATATACCCCTAGTGAAACACTTATTTTACCATCAATCAAGGTGTCAGACTGTGCTCCATTGAGTCAGATAGATTCATATAATAACTTTTTCAGAGCTGAAAAGAGAAATTCATGATATGATAAATTCCAATACCAGTAAACTTAGTTACAAGGCTCCTTGGGACCAACTGAAAACTACATAATTTAGAAATGGAAGGCAATGAGGTCTCCCGCTGATGGGGTCTAGCCAAACAATCCTATTAAGGATTCTATAATGTTTCCACAGCTGGTTTCTTCCAAGATGCCCATAAACCCTTCTTAGAAAAATAGCCACTCCCACATCCTTGGCACCCTGTGAGGACTAGAGGAGTACCAAAACTGTGCATGCTTAATATTATGAGGAGCTTTGTCTTTCACGTATATCAATTGTATTAAATTATTTACCAGGAGCAAAAGAGATACTACAGCAGCAAGATTTCAGGTCTTAACATTTGATAGGAATGTGGTTGGTATCCAAAAATATTGAAAAGATAAAGTGCATTCAAGTACAGATTGGTATCCTGAAAAGTTTTTAGAATGAAGTTTTGGTCTTGGATATATATGCTCAGTATATAATAATTGTAATGGTGTTTCTCATTTACTGCAACAGAAACTTGACCTGGAAGACATTTTTGTTAAACAACCGTTATAAACTAGCCACAGGCTCATTATATATTCATGGCACACCATTAAGGAATTTCTAGCAGGACACAAAGCAATTTATTCAGTTCCATGCTTCTTGTTTGCTCAAGTCTGCCTCAAGCAATTAGGAGTAATAAAGAAATGTAGCATTATGCATGATTTTTAATTGATCATAAATCATTTCTGTATATGGGTGATAAAATCTGAAATGTTAACTGAAATTATTGCACAATAGCCAACAGTGACATTCCATTTAAATGCTCAAAGATAGTTACATAAACAAGGTTTCTAATTTTTACCACGTAAATTTCACTCACAATGGAAAAACTAACCTAATTACTGGATACACTATTTTGCTGTTTACTGACGTTGACAGTTATGTTCTGAGTTAATTTGATTAAGGATGCAATTACCCAGCAAATTGATGAAGTGCAAATATTGAATCAAATTAGCCACCTGACTCCTGATGGTACGAGGACCTCAAAATGCCTCTTCCTACATCCAACCATGTTCCAAACTCTTCTTTCCTATGATGGACAGTGATGCTGATATCATAGTACACAGCATGAAAATTAGCTTCTGAAAGAGAAGTTTAAATTAGGCTTATAAAAATAGAGGAAAGTCTGAATGTAGCGAGGAACCCTAATCCTTCCAGACAGATCGGGAACTTGCCAGAATTGGGATGTCTCGGTAGTGCAGCTTTAAGCAGGCCAGGAGATCAATGATATTTATTTCCTGGCACTGCGCACCACTCCACGACCATCACCAGTTGTTGTTGGAGAAGCCTCCAGATCGATGATCTCATCCAACCACCACTGCAAGGAGCTGCAGCTGTGTGAAGTTCCAGCTGGTGGGGAAGTCAGGAACCGTGGTAGCATTCTGAAATGGGGAGTGGAGAACGGGGTGTTGTAGAGAGGGAGACACAGGAACCGGGAGTTTGGGAGACTGGGGATCAGAGGTTGAGATGGAGATGCAGAAATGGGGTGTACATGAGATGCAACATTTCCCACAAAGCCAAGAGCAGCACCTCAACAGGGTAAGGGGAAGAGTTACCAAGAAAGGAGCAGCCAGTAGAGGGGTGAGTGAATCCTGGAGACCTTACTGTGGGTAAATAATGAAAGACTGTTTCCCCTGGTAGGCTGATGGGGAACTAGGGACTGGAATGGATTCCCACTGTGGAAAAAGGGACAAGAAAGGCAGAAGGTCCTTTTCAGCTTAGAGCTATCATACATAGGATACTTCATCGCATCTGGCATTTTAAAAAATTCATTCATGGATTGTGGGCTTCACTGGCTGGGCCAGCATTTATTGCCTATCCCTAGTTGCCCTTGAGAAGGCAGTGGTGAGCTGTTTCTTGAACCACTGCAGTCCATGTGGTATAGGTACGCCCAAAGAGCTGTTAGGAAGGGAGTTCCAGGATTCTGACCCAGCAACAGTGAAAGTATGACAATAAATTTCCATGTGAGGATGGTGAGTGATTTGGAGGGGAACTTATAGGTGGTAGTTTTCTCATGTGTCTGCTGCCCTTGTCCTTTTAGATGGTAGTGGTCACGGGTTTGGAAGGTGCTGTCGAAGGAGCCTTGGTGGATCACTGCAGTGCATCTTGTAGATGGCACACACTGCTGCCATTGTGCATCGGAGGTGGAGCGAGTGAATGTTTGTGAATGTGGTGCCAATCAAGTGGGCTGCTTTGTCCTGGATGGTGTCAAGTTTCTTGAGTGTTATGGGAGCTGTACTCATCCAGGCAAGCGGGGAATATTCCATCACACTCCTGACTTGTGCCTTGTAGATGGTGGTCAGGCTTTGGGGATTCAGGAGGTGGGTTACTCATCGCACTATTCCTAGCCTCTGGCCTACTCTTGTAGCCACAGTGTTTACATGGCTAGTCCAGTTCAGTTTCTGGTCAATGGTAATCCTCAGGATGTTGATAGTGGGGGATTCAGCGATGGTGATGACATAGAACATCAAGGGGCAATGGTTGGATTCTCTCTTGTTAGAAATGGTCATTGCCTGACACTTGTGTGGTGTAAACGCTACTTGCCACTTGTCACCCCAAGCCTGAGTATTGTCCAGGTCTTGCTGCATTTGGACATGGACTGCTTCAGTATCTGAGGAGTCGCGAGTGGTGCTGAACATCAGCGAATATCCCCATTTCTGACCTTATGATGGAAGGTCATTGATGAAGCAGCTGAAGGTGGTTGGGCCTAGGACACTACGCTGAGGAACTCCTGTAAAGATGTCCTGAAGCTGAGATGACTGACCTCCAACAACCACAACCATCTTCCTTTGTGCTAGGTGTGACTCCAACCAGCGGAGAGCTTTCCTCCTGATTCTGTGGTATACAAACTAAAATTTAATTTTGAAAGGAATGGAATAAATATTTGAAAAGAAAGAATGTAAAAAGATCTGGGGGAATAGCACCAACACCAGTGGTCAAATGGCTTCTTCCTGGGTTGTAACTTCTATAATTCCATAAAAATTGTCCTTTATTGAGCTTATAAAACTGTCCACGGTCCTCCAATTTTCCAGAAACTGTAAAAAAAAATCAACCTGAGCATCTGTAATACTGGTAAACAATCGTAGGTAAACAGGTCTAGTAACACTGCCCAATTTAAGGTTATTTGTGGTCACCTCAAATGGAGCGGAGATAATTTTATTATAATTCTCTGGTGGGCTATGATAGAATGTTTTCACATCCAAACCTCTGGTTGCTGCTAAATCTCCTGCTTGTGATCGATCATCTTGCTTTTCTGGCAATCGGCGGGCATTTTGCTAATCATAGTGAGTGTCACGTACCTGCAATTGTAGGGAACCCAGTTGTGGGGCAGGAGCCAAGTCTTGACGGTCAACGGTGCAGTCTTCCCAACACAGAGACTGGCAACGTTCTGAAATAATCAGAGAATCGGAGCAAACGGAATGGCAAAAGTAGAGCAAGAGAATACAAACGAATAAAAGCAGACGGAGGACATTAAAATCTTGGAAAGATTATTGAGGCGCTGAAATAAAATAAACCAGGTTTACTATAAAACGTTCAAAATCTAGTGAACATCCCAAAAAGGAAATGGGAAAACAAAATGAAATGGTATATTAGGCATTCTGGTGTGTAAACTGCCCTAGTGAAGCTGTATGTTAAATATAAATTAACATTAATATCTTTATCTTGAATATAACACATGAACATCTTGTCAGAGGACGCTTGAGAGTGTTTTGTTATAGTAATTATTATTAGTCGTCTTTAGGCATTCTGCCGAAGACTCACTCTCCCAAACTAACCTTGCTAATTCTGATGATATTTAATAGATATAGGAAATAATTAAAAGTCTTTCTTGAAAATGTGGGTCTTTGTCTGATGTCATCAATTTTGGCTTAATCTCCATAATTGACAAACGTGTCTGCTGCTGATATGGCTAGGTTCCTTGAAGGTCAAGCTATATGATAAAAGAACACTTATATCGTTAATTATTGATTTCAACCCAAAGCTGAATCTTTTACACAGCCAACATCAAGTAAGAGTAAATGCAGCACAGATAAAGATAAAATACCTACCATGGCAGCTGTTGGTTGAGCACGCATAGGGCTCTGCTTTAGCCAGTGCGACCCTTAGTAATACTGGAAATACTCAGCAGATCAGGCAGCATCTGTGGAGAGAGAAACAAGAGTTAACATTTCAGGAGTTCTAACCAGAGGTCATCTGAAACATTAACTCGGTTTCTCCCTCCACAGGTGCTGTGTGGCCAAGTATTTCCAGCATTTTCTATTTTTGTTTCACAGCATTTGGATTTAGGGTAGCATGCTGGTGCAGTGCTGCCTCACAGCTCCAGGGACCTGGGTTTGAATCTGACCTCGGGTGTGTGTTTGTGTGGAGTTTGCAAGTTCTTCCCGTGTATGTGTGGGTTTCCTCCCGGCGCTCCGGTTTCCACCTACCGTCCAAAGACGTGTTGGTTAAGTATGGTAAACTGTCCCTCAGTTTGTGTGCCCTGTGATGGCCTTGTGTACCATCCTGGATGTACCTTGGCTGTTGGGATAGGTTCTGACTCCCCATGGTTCTGGAGAAGTGAGTATTTTGATATTTCCATAATATTACTCTTGGAAAACTTGAGTCGATTTTAACTTTTTTCTGGCTGGAGACAACTGGTTGGTAAGGGATGCAAATTTGAGTTGGCAGTGTTTTCCACCCCATTAACCAGGTCAATGTGGCTTTGGCCAGTTGAAAAGACTAGTACAGCCTGGCACCCAAAGCGCCAGCCAATTTCAGACGATAGGCATGTTTCAATATGCAAATCAGCCAGAAGACTTGAATTGCCTTTCTGGGCGGAAAATAATCAGAGCAGATAATTTCCATGGGCAGAACAGGCTTAGCGTAGTTAAAAATAATTTAATCTTGTGGCCTGGAAAAACAGGAACACTCCTCTTAACCCAAGAGAAATAAACTGGCAACCCGGGATTCCCCCACACCCCCATGATCAAAAACCCAACATACCTTCCTTTATGGTGGCCAAGGAAGTCCAATATTGGCCAGCCTTAATCTGCCAAGCTGCAAGCAAATAGCCCTTTGGTACGCCACAGCTCTCTGACCAGATGCAAATGAGGCTGGGGCATTAAAACAGTGGCCATCTCTTTGCCATGACTGAATTAACAGAAGGGAAAATTGGGTGGCATATAAAACAGGCTGCCGTTTCGCTATCAGACATTGTTCACTAAAGCCAAAGACCAATCCCATCCATTCGAATTTAGCAGAAGTTGAGCTCTTTATGCTTGCACCAAGCTCTTTCCTGATCAGAGTCTCACTTGGAAACAGACAATTTTAATTAAAATACTAGGTTGATTTCTGGGAACGAAGGGATTGTCTTATGAGAAAAGATTGAGCAGGTTGGGCCTATACTCACTGGGGCTTAGAAAAATGAGTGCTGATCGCATTGAAACATATACGATTCTGAGGGAGCTTGACAGGGTAGATAGAACTCGGGGCACCATTTCAAAATAAGGGGTCTCCCATTTAACATGGGGATGAGGAGGAATTTCTTCCCTCAGAGAGTTGTTCATCTTTGGAATTCTCTACCTCACAGAACAGGGGAGGCTGAATCATTGAACATATTCAAGACTGAGTTAGACAGATTTTTGATCTGCAAGGGAGTCATGGGTTATGGGGATTATGCAGGAAAGTGGAGTTAAGGCCATAATCAGATCAGTCATGATTTTATTGACTGGCGGAACAAGCTTGTGCCAAATGACCTACTCCTGCTCCTATCTCTCATGTTCTTATGTACTGTCTAGGCTGGAACTAACTTGACATCTGTTGTCGCAGACTGGCAGCTACATAAAACTGTATCCCAAGTGAACTCAATTCAGTGACAAACAACTTAGATAATGGCCTGGATTTCGCAGTCAGTGAAATGATGTTGCTTGGCACTGATAATGAAGAAAATTGCCCACAAAGATCTAGTGTCCACTTTGGCATGGATTTCCCCTTTCTCAATGTCAGTTTGAATCTGGAGCCAAGCCAAAGTGTTCTTCAGGCATCCAACAACAGTGATATCATCAAGCAGGGTAAACAACCAATTGCACTGAAGTATTCTCACAGACAGTAAACCAGAAAGTAAACTGCACTGAATTTTTCACTTTTCATTAAAAGGTCACCAAGAGCACAATAAATGATTGGGACTTAAACAGGTGGTCGAAGTAGAAGCTGAAATATCAAACTGAAAAAATTAAAATGCACATTTGAGAAATTTGACATTCCACAAACATAAAATTAGTTTTTCAGACCTAGTGAAACTGTTTATCTATAATTATGAACTTAGTGTGATATTAAAAACCCGGTTACACCTCATTCAACAAGGTGTAATTTTTTTTGGGGGGGGGGGGGGGTGGGGTTACAGCGAGACTCAAAAAGGGACGTTCTTGTCAATTGATGGGTTTCTCCTTGATTGCAGCATGGGCGGGCTTCAGACATCTTATGGGGAAACGTAGAATCACTGACCCCAGTTTCTGCTTTTAACTTACCTGTGCGTGGGCTGCAACTGTTGCAGTCAGTTTCAGCGGAGTAAAGATGGCAAACGCTGTCGGTGTCATTACCACCCTAAAATTCGGGTCCATACAGAAACCTCCTGAAACTGTCAAATGCAACGTTCGGTTTTTTTGTTCCATGTTTTGAATGCAGTTTCTTTCCCTTTGAACGATGTGAAATTTTAAACAAATGCGCGACTCTTTTGGAGAGGGGTGTGATAATTCTGGAGACCCCTTTACAAAGTTTCCAGTCGTCACCCGATTATGCACAATTCCTAAAAGTGAGTTTATTCAAACCCTTTTTCAGCAACGAGATAAAAGTCCACAGCATGGTCAGTCAGGATCCTCTGATCCATGTCCCCTGCACCTTATTATCCCTTTTGCTTCCCGTTGATATTTTGCTTTACTTTATATCACTTTTCGATTTTTTATATTGCGGCATTGTCTCGTCACCTCCCCATGCCTTATAATACATAACTAGTTACTCTACATTTTTAGTCAGTGTTGATATTACTAAATGCTTCTGAATGAATAGGCAGGCAGACAATTCGGCAAATGGCGCACTACCTGCCACTGATTTGCATGGGGCCAGTTATATCCGATTAAGAAGTGACGATGAAATTATAAACTGTTGCATTGCTGCAAAATTCTTATTAATAAAACAGATGTAATAGAAGAACCGATTTTGTCTGAACCGAGAGTTACAAAACAACAGTTTTTTGTCTGTTCTGGGTCAACAGGGTTAAACGAAGTAAAATTTAAGTAGAATTTTAAAGAGACTCCGCAGGAGGAAATGATGCAGAGGTCGCCGACTAAATAGAAGTTTAAAGTGTAAAAAAAAGCGTGCGTTCCTCTCCAGCTTATCAGAGATGTGGTATTCCAGCCTCTGACAGCCCGAGAGCCGGGTTACACTTCGCAAGCTTTGCAGGCCGGCTCCACAGGCTGAAGCTGTCAGCCCGGTGCTCATGGCGTGCACTCTCACTGCTGCTGCACCGAGTGAATAACAACACACACTAAACAAAAATCCACAAGATGGAGTCTAGCGAAAAACAGAGATTCAAAATGGACAGAATATAAATGGCACACACAAAAAAAAACATGCCCATTCAGCTGGTCGGGGACTGCACTTCAGCGGAGGGCCGATTCGATCATCACATTCGTTGTAAAGAGAACTCGGCTCAGATATTGGGGAATATTACTCCCCGCGGGACAGGACACATCTCGAACACTGATAAATGCTGAGATTTAATGGTTCCGAAACCCACATTCCACTATCACGAGTCAATGTTATAAGGGGAAGAATGATTTATGTTTAAAGCATCAACGGGATGAAGGTTTCCAGAAGCCCGCTAATATTGGATGTATGTATGTGCCAAATAACAATTTAAGCTACTCACATTGTATCTGTGTAACTCACTACATCAGTCCAAACGTTTTTAACGTTTGTTTCCATGATGCATTAAGAACAATATCCTAGAGAGGATTTCCGATCTAATTTTAAAATCCTAACCTTGGTCTAATTTTCATTACGGAGGAACATGATTAGGCGGTTGTAGCGAAGAAACATCCGAATTGCAGATGCTTAAAGAGCAATCCTCATCCGGCAAATTATTTTCAGGATATTCCGAGCTGTTTAGTTGCAGAGGCGACAATGGCAGTTCTGACGATGTTACCATGGTTCAATCAATAGTCAAGGAAGACTATGAAATGATCAAAAATTAAAGTTTGAAAACTTAATCCGTCCTTAAATACATTTTGCAGAACGATTGTAAAAGAGGACAAGGGCAATTTAAATAAGGGCATGCAATGGTGAAACAGGATCACATCAAGGTAGTGTAGTTTTACCTAGCTGAGATCGCCAACACTGGCCGGAAGCATTCATATGCGACCAGCCGACTACATGACTGGATCACCTGACGTGCAAATATACATCTCCCTTTCAAAGGCTGGGTCCCCTCTGTCCGATAGCTTCGCTTGTGGTTTCGCGTCACCGACTGTGATACCAGTGGTCACGAAAACCAGGCCCCGAGTGCTCAAGAAGGGAAACCGAAATATGTAGGAGGGGTTTGCAGAGGGGAAAGCCGAGACAGGAAGAAATGATCGCACCGCTAACTCACTGAAATTACACTGATAGGTAATAGTAAGACTGCTAACGCTCAGATTCCCTGCACTCCGCATGCCAAAATCAGCCTCACAATCTGACCTGAGCCAAACTGAGAGATCGCTCAAAGGACAGTATTTGGGACTTTCTCACAGGACTAAACTCAGCTCAGCACCAACATTTCTAAACCGTTCCCACGGCTCAAACTCAACAAATGGTAGAAATGGCAGCATTGGAGGAAGTCATCTGACCGCTGAGGCATATGCTTTTTCCTATAATCACTATCTATTCCTCCTTTTCAAACATTTATCACATCCTATTTTACATGATGTTCGAGTCACTACCTGCAAGGTCACTTATGGTGAAGCACCCCATGGTATAGCGACTTTCAGTTCAAGAACCTTGCCTTCTCGGTTCTTCCAGTGAAAATCCACTGTCTCCATTTACTTGTTCCCCATGCACTCACAGTAAAGTCCCCAGGTTTCATTCAACTCTTTACTAGCTGCATCTCTCACCGCACTGCTTCCATTCACCATTCTGCTGCTGCAGCAGCGGCTGTTGTTCCCCCCGCTTTAGAGAATACTGATGCCTATGTTCAATGCTCCCTGAGAGCTGTGCAGCCACCTGGAATATACTGTACTGTGCATCAAACAGGCCGCGCACAGCCCATAGTCCCATCAAGATGCGCATGTGTGCGGCTTCATAGCAATCTTAAAGGGACCGCACAATACAAACAGGCTGCGGACAGCAACAAAATTAAAAGGGGACTTTGATCAGGACATCCTTCCCAGTCGCCAGCGTTCCTCCCTCCCCAAACCGTCCGACCCTCAGCCGTCTTCTCCCCCACCGAGCCTGCATTCAGTTTCCTACTTTCCCTGACCATGCCGGAGTCTCCCTCTGCCCCTGATCTTGTAAGTCTGATCTCCCATTCCCCAACTGGTCTTTTCTGTAACTCTTTCGAGTACAAACACGTTTCCATCTGTTTCAGATGAAGTTACATTGTTTCATAGTTTGCCATTGTGAGATTTAAACTCTTCATTGTTTTATAGTTTGCCATTGTGAGATTTGAACTTTTGATCTTGGGGTTACAAACCCAGTACCATAACCACTTGGCTACTTAGGCCAAGCCTAAACACGTTTCCATCTGTTTCAGATGAAGTTACATTGTTTCATAGTTTGCCATTGTAAGATTTGAACTCTTGATCTTAGGGTTACAAGCCCAGTACCATAACCACTTGGCTATTTAGGCCAAGCTTGGTCTTTCTGTAACTCTTTCGAGGACAAACACATTTCCATTTGTTCCTATTCAGATGAAGTTACATTGTTTCATAGTTTGCCATTGTGAGATTTGAACTCTTGATCTTGGGGTTACAAGCCCAGTATCATAACCACTTGGCTATTTAGGCCAAGCAGTTTTTTTTGCCATTGTGAGATTTGAACTCTTGATCTTGGGGTTACAAACCCAGTACCATAACCACTTGGCTATTTAGGCCAAGCTTGGTCTTTTCTGTACTCCCTCAATTCCCAGTGACTCCTAATTGTTTCTTGCTCTGCAGGGGGGCTGGGCAGGGCGGGGGGTGGGGGGTGGTGCCGCGCGGTTACAGAATTCAGCCCAGCCTCGAGGTGTCCCCAAGTGGAGTGGAGAGGGGGCAGATATGGCTCTGATCACAAATTTAAAGCAATTCCAGTAGGATACTCCTAGTCAATCAGGGAGGGTAGGCAACCCTAAGCTCTAACAATGAATTTGACAATTTTCAGCACTTTAAGTAACCCGCGGATACCAATACAGGATTACATTACCAAACACAACTTAAATTTTTATGCTTTTTTTGAGCTAAGGATACTTAAATATATCTATGTTTTAAAAATAATACAAGTCAAAACAATCCAGTAATGGGTCATTCCTTTTGAGATTAATTTTTGGTCAAACTGTAAAAACTGAACTATTGTCCTTTATTTTAATTGGGTATCTTGGAGACATGTGGTGTATATCCTTACAATATACTGATAGAAACATCTAGAAGTTAATCCTGGAACATGAACACGTGCATCCATTTTCCCTCCTCATTGCACAGAGGTTGCACTTGCATCATTAATCACACAGGAGACATTTTCTTACATTAGACTTGGTAGTAAATCGAGCATTAAATGTCACCTCTTGATTTAGACTATTAGCTTGAGAAAAGGGAAAAAGACATTTTTTGGATGTTTAAGGCTCTTGCAAGTTGATTAAAGGTGTGACTTATTTTTGGAGCATGAGTGATATTGAACCAGTTGTAAAGTATTCAACAATGATTTCCAATAGTGAGCAGGTTTTCTCAAAATATAATGTAGAACCTAACTTTTAATTTTTTAAAAAGGAAAACCCTGGCAATTAACTTTCAGGAACCTGTTTTTCAAATATTCTCCCTTCATAGAGCACTCTTGATTCATGACTCTTCACACATTTCTATCTCTAGCAATCTTTGCCATGATATCACAATGAGGCAAGTAGAAGAGGCAGGCCCCAAGAACTACCTCAGCTGGTACAGGAGCTGAATTCGCACCATCGGCACCATTAAGCACCGCACTCTAGCCATCTGAGTTAATTGGCCATATGCTTTTCAAATTAGTAACACTCAATGGTTCCACTCGTGGATATTGGCACTGTGATGAATCCTAGAGGAAGATAGGAATACGAGTAAGCTAGTCATTCCCTCAAGCTGCCTCCACCATTCTATTAGATCACAGTTGATCACAACTCAACTCTATTTACAAGTCTTTGCTCCATATTCTGAGATACCAGTCTCAGGCTTGAAGATTTTTGTTGATCCAGCATCTAGGAATCCTTTTTGAGAGATAATTTCCCAATTCTACTAATCTGTGTGGAAAACATTCTTCCTAATGTCACTTCACAATTCTAAGATTGTGCACCCTGGATTTTCCCACCAGAAGAAATAGCTTCATTCTATCTACTTTATTGTTAAATTCTAAAGTCAAGGGAATGCAATACAAGTTTAAGCAATATGTCCATATAATTTAATCCTTTAAACCCTGGTAGCATTCTGGTGCCTCTGCGCTGAACCCTATCCAAAGCCAATATATCCTGTGAGGAACAGAAAGAAGCTGCAAAGGGATATAGGCTGGTTAACTAATTGGGCAAGAAGGTGGCAGATGGAGTCTAACATGGGGAAGTGTAAAATTATCCACCTTAAGTTTGGAAAAGCAGAGTATTTTAAAAAGGTGAGACACTAGTAAATATTGGTGTTCTGAGAGGCTTATATGTCCTTGTTCACAAATTGTAGAAAGTTAACATACAGGTGCAGCAAACAATTAGGAGGCACATGGTAACGTCCTTTATTGTAAGGGAGCAGCAGTATACACAAGATTGCATTGTATAAGAGTAAGAAAGCCTTCTTGCAATTATATAGAATTTTGGTGAGAGCACACAAAGTTCTTTGCATATTTTTGGTTTCTTTACCCAAGAAAGGGTATATTTGTCTTTGAAAGGCTGTAACAAAGATTCACTGGATTGATTCCTGGAATAAGAGGGGTGTCCTACGAGCAGAGATCGAGTAGAATGGGCGTATATTCTCTTGAGTTTCGAAGAATGAGAGGTGATCTAATTGATACGTATAAAGCTTTTTCCACAGAGGGCTTGACAAGGTTCATACTGGCTGGAGAGTCTAGAAATAGGGATAGCTTTAATATAAGGGCTTGGAGATGAGGAGAAATTTCCTCACTCAGAGGTTCATGAATCTTTGGAATTCTACCCAGTGGGCTGTGGATGCTGTTTTTGTGTTTATTCAAGACTGAGATTGATAGATTTTTTAGACATGGAGGGAATCAAAGCATATGGAGATAGGGTAGCAAAGTGGATTTGATGTATGAGTTCAGCCATGATCTTATTGAATGGTGGAGTCAGTTTGAGGAAGCTTATAGCCTACTCCTGCTTCGTCATATGTTCTCATCCTTCCTGAAGTGCAGCACCCAAATGGAATGCAGTCCTCCAGATGAGATTCGACAAAAGTTGCATATAACTGAAGACAAGCTTCATCCCTTTTGTATTTGAACCCTTTTGAGAGAAGGCTAATGGAATGTTAGCCTTTTTTGATTACTTTTGCACTTTCAGTAATTTGTCTACCAGGACATCCAAATCCCTTTGCTGCTACACCAGTCCTAGATTCTCACTATTAATAAAAATCCCCCCAATTACTAGAGTCCCCTATTTCTTTTCTGCAGTTTGCCTCCTTGTACTGCCTCTTGCTCTACCTTCCACTGGTTAGCGTCCTGATCATCCTCCCCATAGCTTTCTTTCTTATTCCCACAGGTAGAAAGTATATCATACATAATGGACAAAATCAATTTCTGGAGTCCCATCTTCTCTGCCTCCACTAGCTTCTCAATATCCTACTGTCAGTCACACATTTCTCTTTCTCTACCTCTCTACATAGTTTACTTCAGAATACAGTCATGCTATCTCAACATTTCTCCACCTCCCTTTTGTGTGGGAGTGTCTCTAACTCATGCTCCAGCTCAATGCCTCTGAGCCAACGTGATTCAGAATCAGAAATTTCCCACATTTTCATCAGGGATAAACTCACTGTCCACAATTCCTACATTCTGCAGCCCTGACACATTGCTTGTACTGCCATTATCACTATGTTTATTTGTTTATTTTAAAACAGTTATTTTTCTTTATTTTCTGATTTGTTCTCAATACTAAATCATAATTATCAGATGGATGAACTGGTTTCCAATACTTATATTTCTCAGTTTAGTATATTAACCAGTTACGTCTATTTACTTAAAGCAATTAGCTTAGTTTTGGTCTTGCCATTTGCACATTCATTTAAAAAAGTTTCATTTAACCTATATATGGTTGAATATTAAAGCATGAATAAATAATCAAACACTTAGCTTTTATTCCTTGGACTGCTACTCCTTCCCCTGCATTGGCTATGGAGTCAAATTCTTCATTTTGTTTAAAAACTGCCACAGTTTTGATATGCTGTACTTTTTAAAAGTACTCTTTCCAGGAATTACCCATGATGTTCCAATCTGTCACTCTTTTGTTGAGCTTTGCAGTTATTGTACCATGGATAAATGGCACTAATGGATTTAATCACTGTTGGTAGAGACAACTCCTTCCTGCTTGTTCCAAGATGGTGCATGGTCAGGTTATAAGGCCTTGACAGCTAAAATAGAAATTGTCTGCACAAAATACAACACTTTTGTGAAGTCATAATATATGAATTTTATGCAAACCTAAATACAAGTTTGAGTCAGCATTGGATGCTAACACAATAAATACTATTAGCGATAGTTATTTTTAATTTGCATATTGTGAGCCAATGCATGGTTACCATGTAAAATATTAAATAGGAACAACATCCTTTTATAAAACATTGCTACAAGTGTTAAAATTATATACCTTAGGACAGCACTCATCTCTCAGTGTCAATCCTACCACTCTGGAGGCCTCATGCCTGGTGTTGCATGACTTGTTCAAAGACAATGTTGTCCAATAGAAATTGCTGACTAGCCATAGGTATGGCTACAACACTTTCAGTGACATGCACAAGTTTACTAGAAAATATTTTACACACAATACAAGTAAATGTACTTCATATGTATTGGTTCAAAGCCTTGCAATCTTTCTCTTTCACCAAAGTTTTGAATTCTGGCATTAATATATCAGACAAAGCACATTTTAATGAAGGCTCCAGATCGTGTCCGGGAGTTGTAGGTGGTACTTTGAATGCCAGAGTGATTACCAAGTAGTTTGACTTGCACAATGAGAAATGTTGGAGATGCCACTGCTCTCCCTCCAGAATATGGTTGGATGTGGCTGCCCTGTTGGATTATTCCAACTGATTGAACTGACCATGGTCATAGCTCTTCTCTCCATATTATAGTGCTGATATTTCAATGGTGCTGAATTCTGCCATTTTTCTCTGTGTTGCACGCCATTTTAGCTGATAATCAATAAACAGTAACCAAGCATGGAAAGCACATGCAATGATCAAAAGGCTCTGTCACTCTGCTTTCCATTTTTACCAATTTATGCAAAAAATATTAAAAGCACATATGCTTACACCATGAGTACTGAGATGATATGGTGTCTGTTACTCATTTTTACCTACTAATCAGAATATGGCTCTGTGACATGGGTTAGTTTATTGAAAGAAAAGCGTTGGTATCCGATATAAGGAAACTGAACTGATTGAGCCAGGTGCCCTAGAAACACACACGACTGTTCAGCATTTTGATCCATGGGTTCTGCAAGCTTCCCAGGAACTGGAATGCCTTTTGATACTGACAGGAGTTGGGCATTTCCTACAGAATGGTGCGGATGGAAGAGTATAAACTGCATAGATGCTCAGTTATGCTCGGAAAGCAAACAATGAAGGTGCAGCAACATTTCATACAATGTTTAAATTCCATCTATATCTTATAGTTTTCAGAAACCAAAAAAATGGACAGAGAGCAGGAGTAAAGGTTTTCTTCACTGCAGGGATAGATAAAAGAACCAATGTGCAGCCCAAGGACATACCTTTTAAGATGCAGCAAGGAATTATGTGGCTGCCCCAACCTCATCAACATGGCCATTTATTTATATTGATTAAGTTAAATTCCATTTTCATTACGCGAATCTGAGATTTTTATCCATGTTGTTATTCTATCTGTTTATAATTAAAACCACTGATATGTAGTGAGGGAGTTAGATTCCATTTTTATTGCAAGAGATTCTGGGATCTTTACTAATACTCTGGGAACTGAATTCTGAGATTCTATTTTCCCTGTGAAAATTGTAAATAAGTGGCCCTGCTCATCAGCATCTTAAAGATACTACATCCATGGTGATTTTCTCTTGTTGACTATTTAGGCATACAAACAGCATCCTGAATGATTCACTTGAAAACTGTCCTTTTTGTATCACTGAAGTTTAAGTTCATATGTTGTGTATGTTCTCAATTCTAATTCAAAAAAGTGTAGCCCAACAAAGGAGAGACTGTACATTTAATTGTATAAAATTTTATTTGAATTTAATGTGCTGGAATTAAACAGTTCAGTAATAGGTATACACCAAACACAATATTTTAATATTTATTTAGTGCTGATTTGATTAGATTTGTATTTTATAAATAATCATTCCCCTTTTCAGTACACAAGGCTACAAGATTACAATCAACTCTGTAAGATAATACTTATTTTCAGATAATCTTCATAAAATATCCCATGCATTCGGTTCAAAATAAAATGTGTCCATTTGCAGTAATACCGCTTTATACAGTACCTTAGTGCAAGATGTTTATCAATGTTTGAAAAATGTAGAGATCAACCTATTTTTAAACAAACTTACTTAGCTGTAGGTCAAAAATGTTAAAATATGATTTTTGATCAATTTTTTTTTGAGTAACTGTCTTTCATCTCTAGTCTAGTTCTCCAAGATGCACAGTAGACCTTGGATCAGGTCAGCACAAATGTAATGTCACATAACTGTTATTCCCACAGCCAGTACAGCATTATCTTTAAGTGCTGTGCATATACAAATCGTGATGAGTAGAGTTTTAGTTGTACATACTTTTCAAATGTTAATGACAATAATATTTGTATATTAATTATCTTTTGTACGGTGGCATGCACCTCCTGTGTCACAAATTCACATTGTTAAATGTTATGCAAAAATTTCTAATGGGAAATACAATGTTTAAATGTCAATACTTACCTGCAACACTAAATTGTAATGATCTACTATGCCACTAGGTGGTACTTTATCTTTCCCTGAAAAATCATTCAAAACGCTTTCTGGGACTGAAATTTATAATTCTGAAATATGGTTTAAACAAAATTTTGAAAAATGTAATTACATATCTCACAATCAAGATCAAATTTGTCATTTGCACTGTCTTTGATTGTCTTCATTAAAGTTTTTAAAGGCGTAATCTCTCCTGGAAATCTGGGTTTAAACTGATGTTCTGCCCCGAACCAGGCCTCTGTTACTGAAGGCAAATTGTGTTGTCTGATTATGTGCAGTGCATCCAATTTCCCATGATGCATCAACAGCATTTACTCAGCTGAACCACTGGAACATTCTTTAGCATCTAGCAATTCCTGCTCAGTTGTTTTTCAAAATTATTTCAAGGCCAGCTAAATGACAAATTTTGAGATTCTTTTTAAATGAAGAGAGTATGTGCTTCTGAGAGAGGAACAGGAAAGACAAACTGTATTGATTACACTTCAATTGTAGATTATATTTTGCATATTTTTAATTTCAAAAAGCATATTAGAAACACAAGAAGTGGCGTTTTTTCTCAATTTGCCAGCCAGGCATAAAACTAAAGTTACTGATGGATTACATATTATAGAAACCACTTGATTT
The DNA here is from genome assembly GCF_017639515.1 of Carcharodon carcharias. Lineage (NCBI taxonomy): Eukaryota > Metazoa > Chordata > Chondrichthyes > Lamniformes > Lamnidae > Carcharodon > Carcharodon carcharias. The sequence goes on from NC_054474.1 coordinate 51,639,741, forward strand.
TCATTTCCATTGAACTTAATGGAAAATAAAAAGCGGGTTATTTCTAGAATGGGCAGCTGATCCATTTTATCTAAATTTTATACCTAGCAGCAAGTTGAAGATCTACTCTAGTGTCTTTCCTCAACCTAATATGAGTTTATTTAAGCATAATTAAATTCTAAAGCAAATGGAATGCCTTCTGTCATCATCCATGTTTTGTTGCTGGTTAGAAACTTTAAATATATTAACGATATAAAGTTGTCAGACAGAGATGGTGGAAGGAGAGATTTTTCTCATTTTAATTTCTGAGTTCTTCTTTCAAATTGGAAAAAAAGCTGTAAAATTTTTAAAACAAAAACTAAAGTTAATAATCACCAGATCAGTTTTGAGAGTGGGTTGAATATTTAGATTTTCTTATAGTGATGATGGAACAGATGGACATTGAAAGAAAGGGTGGGGGAGGGGGGGCATGAGAGAGAGGGGGAGGGGTGGCGAGAGGCGGAGAGAGGGGGAGGGGCGGCGAGAGGCGGAGAGAGGGGGAGGGGCGGCGAGAGGCGGAGAGAGGGGGAGGGGCGGCGAGAGGCGGAGAGAGGGGGAGGGGCGGCGAGAGGCGGAGAGAGGGGGAGGGGCGGCGAGAGGCGGAGAGAGGGGGAGGGGCGGCGAGAGGCGGAGAGAGGGGGAGGGGCGGCGAGAGGCGGAGAGAGGGGGAGGGGCGGCGAGAGGCGGAGAGAGGGGGAGGGGCGGCGAGAGGCGGAGAGAGGGGGAGGGGCGGCGAGAGGCGGAGAGAGGGGGAGGGGCGGCGAGAGGCGGAGAGAGGGGGAGGGGCGGCGAGAGGCGGAGAGAGGGGGAGGGGCGGCGAGAGGCGGAGAGAGGGGGAGGGGCGGCGAGAGGCGGAGAGAGGGGGAGGGGCGGCGAGAGGCGGAGAGAGGGGGAGGGGCGGCGAGAGGCGGAGAGAGGGGGAGGGGCGGCGAGAGGCGGAGAGAGGGGAGGGGCGGCGAGAGGCGGAGAGAGGGGGAGGGGCGGCGAGAGGCGGAGAGAGGGGGAGGGGCGGCGAGAGGCGGAGAGAGGGGGAGGGGTAGCGAGAGGCGGAGAGAGGGGGAGGGGTAGCGAGAGGCGGAGAGAGGGGGAGGGGTAGCGAGAGGCGGAGAGAGGGGGAGGGGTAGCGAGAGGCGGAGAGAGGGGGAGGGGTAGCGAGAGGCGGAGAGAGGGGGAGGGGTAGCGAGAGGCGGAGAGAGGGGGAGGGGTAGCGAGAGGCGGAGAGAGGGGGAGGGGTAGCGAGAGGCGGAGAGAGGGGGAGGGGTAGCGAGAGGCGGAGAGAGGGGGAGGGGTAGCGAGAGGCGGAGAGAGGGGGAGGGGTAGCGAGAGGCGGAGAGAGGGGGAGGGGTAGCGAGAGGCGGAGAGAGGGGGAGGGGTAGCGAGAGGCGGAGAGAGGGGGAGGGGTAGCGAGAGGCGGAGAGAGGGGGAGGGGTAGCGAGAGGCGGAGAGAGGGGGAGGGGTAGCGAGAGGCGGAGAGAGGGGGAGGGGTAGCGAGAGGCGGAGAGAGGGGGAGGGGTAGCGAGAGGCGGAGAGAGGGGGAGGGGTAGCGAGAGGCAGAGAGAGGGGGAGGGGTAGCGAGTGGTGGAGGGGAGGGGTAGCGAGAAAGACAGACGGAGACAGAGAGAGACAGAGCGAGAGAGACAGAGAAAGAGAGACAGAGACGGAGAGACAGAGAAAGAGAGACAGACAGAGACAGACAGAGACAGACAGAGACAGACAGAGTGACAGAGAGAGAGTGACAGAGAGAGAGTGACAGAGAGAGAGTGACAGAGAGAGAGTGACAGAGAGAGAGAGAAAGACACAGAGAGAGGGAGAGACAGAGAGAGGGAGAGACAGAGAGAGGGAGAGACAGAGAGAGGGAGAGACAGAGAGAGGGAGAGGGAGAGACAGAGAGAGGGAGAGACAGAGAGAGGGAGAGACAGAGAGAGGGAGAGACAGAGAGAGGGAGAGAGACCAAGAGAGAGGGAGAGACCGAGAGACGGGGAGACCGAGAGAGGGAGAGACAGAGAGAGGGGAGAGACAGAAAGAGGGGAGAGACAGAGAGAAGGGAGAGACAGAGAGAGGGAGAGACAGAGAGAGGGAGAGACAGAGAGAGGGAGAGACAGAGAGAGGGAGAGACAGAGAGGGAGAGACAGAGAGGGAGAGACAGAGAGGGAGAGACAGAGAGGGAGAGACAGAGAGGGAGAGACAGAGAGGGAGAGACAGAGAGGGAGAGACAGAGAGGGAGAGACAGAGAGGGAGAGACAGAGAGGGAGAGACAGAGAGGGAGAGACAGAGAGGGAGAGACAGAGAGGGAGAGATAGAGAAAGACAGAGGGAGAGAGAGAAAGACAGAGGGAGAGAGAGAAAGACAGAGAGGGAGAGAGAGAGAGAGAGAAAGACAGAGAGAGAGAGAGAGAAAGACAGAAAGGGAGAGAGAGAGAAAGACAGAGAGGGAGAGAGAGAGAAAGACAAAGGGAGAGATAGAGAAAGACAGAGAGGGAGAGAGAGAGAAAGACAGAGAGGGAGAGAGAGAGAAAGACGGAGAGGGAGAGAGAGAGAAAGACGGAGAGGGAGAGAGAGAGAAAGACATTGTATAATGTTAAACTTCATGAACTCCATCCAAGCTCTGTATAATACCAAGCCATTTCCTATTACCACCAAAGCCCAACACATGCTTTCAAAGTACTGAAAGCAAAATACTACATAGATACAGGAAATCTACATTTTAAAAATGAAAATGCTCAACCACTCACCTTACCACACAGCATTATTTGAGAAGTTAAAGAGTTTAGGTTAGTGATTCACATCTAGACTTGAAGTGTTAATCTTTTTTCCTCTCTGTACAGATGTTCCCTGACCTGCTGTATGTTTCTGCATGTTGTGTCTCATTAGAGGACTGTCCTCCAAATATAGCTAAACACAACTCCCTTTCTCCAGCATTTCCAAATGTCTGAGATCTACCTGCAATCAGTGTAAGTTGTGTACCATCTTTCTGTGTATACTTGGCTTTAAAAGTAATCAGGGATTAAGATTTAAATTCACATCAGAATATCAAAATGAAGAATACACATTTATGATTTTCACAGAATAATTGCCAGAATTGAATCCTCAAAGCACCAGTAAAAATGTCAATTTAACAGAAATGAAATTTGACTTGTTCAGTTGCTGGCCCTGATGTTGTGCCCTGCATAGCATAAACATCCTCAAGAGGTTTCTCTGAATCATCCTATGAAAGCCAACAGTTGATCTACCATGATATAATAGGATTGTGACCATTTGTGCTCAAAAACATTTTCTGGGTCTGTATATCAAAGTTAGTCAGACTAAGTATCTGGCCATTACTATCAGATTCATAACCTCCTGCCCAAAGTAGTTACCATTTGCTTTCCCCCTCAGTAAATATCTCCAACTAAACCATAGTGGTTTCAAACTTGTCTAAGGTTATGAATCCTGCAGCCGCTCAGCTGAGGGCTAAATGGTACAATTACCGTGTGAAATTGAGACTAGGTTCTCCTGTACTTGCTGATCATGTGTTTACAGAAACAGGCAGTGAGGTAAACATAGTATTAGCTGCGGATTTCCCCTGCTAAAAAACAGGCAAACAGGAGGATTCCCAACTTTGGAAACAGATGGAGTGGTTGTTTGAAGCAGCATTGAGTACAGGAAGAGTGGTCAGAGATGGAAATGGAAAGGAAGGGAAATTTGACAGACATGAAGGCGTAGGAGTTCCGAGATGGATTAAGTTCAAAATAAAGGAGGAAGTGGATGCTTGAGGCATATTCATGAGAAAGTTATGTCTCAATGAATGAGACTCATTTTGAAAAATTCTCACTAATCTTTGTTAAAATTTTCACACGTGTTTCAAGCATAATTACCCTAGTGATTATGTGTCATAATAAAGATTAATTGTAATTTTGTTATATGAAGGAGGGGGAGAGAGAAGGAATGAAAGCAAATATGCAGTGAGGGGTAGAAAAGATTACACAAGCAGTGAAAAGATTGGGTATAGTTTTAACAATTTCATCTGCAAGTGATGATGTTACCCTAGGTACCAGTGAGAGGGAGCAGTGCACCCATATATACCAGTGGGAGGGATCAGTGAGGAAGAGGTATTGAGTGTGACAGAAAGGGGTAGGGAGATACGTATCAGGAGTACAGGCTGATGAGAATAAACTGTTCATTCCAATCAGCATAGATTTTGAACTTTAAATCTTTATTTTAACTATTACGACTGAAAACACTAAAATCCAATGCCACATTTTCTGTCCCCTTATCAAGGTGAAAATTTCCAAACCAATTCTTTACTAAGCACATGGGTTGCTTGACATTTTTTTTAAAATAATGATAGATAGGTGGTTACAAGGAGAAACCTAACTGAGTGTTTTCAGAATTCACATTAACCCAGTCAACTTGAATACTACAACATTTTAAACAAAATACAGAAAGTGTATATGAATCATATTTTATTATATTGAGCTTTGAGAAATAATCCAGGATTGGAAGTTTTTAGATAAGATATTTGAATTTGTTGAACATTGAAAAGCTAATTCACTCATATTAAATGTTGCAAGGTCTAGATAGTCGTCACTTGCACGAATTGTGTATTTTAATTAAGAGGAACAGAAACATTTTACAGCATATCAGAAATTTTAGGCACTCGATTTGAACCATTCAATACCTCACTGCTAAAATCTCAATGTGTACAGCAATATTAATACAATGAACTAAAGCTGATCTATGACAATTGTTGTATTATCAGAAAAGCCAGTTTGTCATCTGTGCCTTAAGTACAAAAGAAGATGTAGTTCATTGTAACTAAAGCATAAAATCAGACCTCATCTGTATTTCTTTTAAAGGAATGGCATTCAGCTTCTTTTTCATGTTTACTAATCTCCTCAAAGCCCTAAAAGGTTCTTCTTTTGCACATATACAATAAACTGTAGGCCTCCACAGCAGCTGATCTTTAATTTGTTTTTGTCTTCCATTTTTTCTAGTAATGTATTATTGTTTTAAATATATTAAAATGAAATCAGAGGTCAAGTTTAGCATCACTTTAAGGTTCTGTAGAAATCCTGATCACATGATGGATCATTATTCAATACAGAGATTAAAATATACATGAAATTATGAAACTACGCTCTGTGGGTTACACATTTCTTCTAACTTCACCTTAATGGTAAAACTGTAGTTGAATTAGAAGCTATGCTATACTCATTAATAAGTTTTAAATAATTGGACCATACAAACATTCCAAAATGGTCATGCAACAAACCATAGAAAATTACAGCATATAAGACACCATTCAGTCCATCATGTCTGTGTCAGCTCTTTGCTAGAGAAATCTAAAACGAATCCCATGGTACTGCCCTCTCCCCATTGCCCTATAAATTCCCCTGCCTCAGATATTTACTGAATTTTCCTTTTTTAAAAGGTCTCTGCTTCACCCACTAGCTATGCCAAAGTATTGTACACTCCAGCAACCTTCTGTCCAAATAACTTTCTAATGTATCTCCTCATTCTCAGTGGTTATTTTAAATTTATAATCCATCATCACTGGTTCCCTAAATGGGAACTTAACTTATTTACTCTTTCATACCTCTTCATAATTTTTATAAGTTTGATTAAATCTCTCGTTAGCCTTCGCTGAAATAATTATCCCAATATGTCAATTATTTCCAAATAACTGTACGTTTCCCATCTCTGATATTGCTCTGGTGAATCTATGCTAAGTGGTCTATATTGCATAGCTTAACCTTAAAATGCCTTTTTTATAACGGGCTACCCAAAATTGCACGCAGCATTCTTGTTGTCGTTTGTGTACATTCACCTTTACTCTAAAACATAATTTTACAGCTTTATTTACCTGCATTTTCAGGCAATTGTATATTTGAACCTCTGTCTTCATCCACATCTTCAGGTTTTTTTTAATGAAGTGTACGCTTCCACCCTTTGCTTTTTGCCCCGAAACCTCACGTTTCCCACATATAATTACATTTCTCATTTGTTTACTCTGTTGACCAATCCCTGTCTTCTTGACCTTTTACAGATCTGCTTACTATTTGCCAAATCTCCTAACTTTTTTGTGCTGTCAGCAGACTTCAAGATTGTGCTCCATATAGCTAAGTTCAAAAGATCTATACATATTTAGGACAAATCTCGACCCACCCCTGACCACTACTTCCAACTCTTTTCTAGTCTGTTTGCCCTAGCCCTTTATTACACGTTCATTAAGACGACTTTCCATTCATGCTGCTACATAGGGGCAGACTGACAAGATGAAAAAGATTTTCCGAATGGTCGTTATGAATATTTCCGTAGTGCTTTATTGCCGACACCCTCTTTTTTCCGGATTGTGTAGAATCCGCGCCCTTTTATTCCACCCCTGCTGCTGCATTTCCTGTTAAACCAAACGCCTGGATTTTTCTAATCAAGCCTCTCATGAGATACCTTAACAAACATTTCTAAAACAAAAACCCATCTACAACATTCCTTTAACTATTCACACTTCTTAAAACGAAAGCAAAGCGGTGCAAACTTTTAATATTACCTTTAGCATTGTTAGCCTAACTTTATCATATACCTCCACTTTAAGTTGTTTCGTTTTACTATATCTATCCACTTGATTCATTCTTTTATGTGAATATTGAATTTGCACTCACTGCAGCTCGTATTTTCCCACACCTGTTAGCTATTTGGTTTTGCTCGGATCCTTTCCTATTTCACTGAATAAGCTGTTTTCCAGCCCAGCACCCTTATCTTTAGCTTTTCGAGCGGTAACTTATTCGGATCATCTCCCTTGCCGCCTTCGTGGAGCGCCAAAAAAAATCTCAAAATTACTCGTTGACAGCTAAATGCAATTCTTCGACATTTGCCACAATTTAAATATGAAAGCTTCTTCCAAGACGTTTCACTTAGTTGTTTTTACTCAACATCAGGGCCAGTAAAGACGGCCGTACAAAAGTCAAACAATATGGATACACATTGGACCACAAATTTCAAAACAGTTGTTTTAAAATAAGTGTAATGTAATTCTCAAGGATAATCCCAGTTTGGAGAAAGCTCTAAACAAATATGGAGTGAACACAGTCCCTGCTCGCCAATTCAGTGTAACCATACTGTCGGGGTTAAATTGCAGTGTTGTCCATCATATTCACACACAGGAATGTTTATAGGCTTCAATTGTTAAACTAGAATTGCCAAGTTTCGTCAGAAGGCTGTTGCTTCCTTAAACAAAATTTAGTCCGAAGATCGCTTCGAGAACTTTACATCGGATATAAAACGTTAGCTTTTGGAACTTAGGATATTCTTTTTTTTAAATGGAAAAAAAAAATCCTGGCTAAAGACTAAGGAATTCGTTAACTTTTCCAAAGCAGAGACCACGACAGCATCACTGCCCCTAACCAGATTCCTTCTATGCCTCTAAATTCAGTCAAAGGATGTCTTCTTTGAAATCTGGGGTTCTGCAATCTTAAATCACCTCATGTGCCCTTGATGTGTATTTTTTCTCTGAAACTGACATATTAACCCTAGCTCTGATTAATGTCTTCTTCAAAAACGTTTAGGTGCTGAACGAACAGGTGACATCATTGATTATTGCATGTTTCTAATGTTCTATGATTAAACAGGCCAATTGTCGATGGGTTGTAGTTGGTCGGATTGCGGTTAGGCGGATCGCGATTAGTCGGTCCGGCAGTTTATATTGCTTATGCATTTATTATAAGGAATGAAATCAGAAACAGAGGTCCCACATTGTATCCAGTTTTCTGTTGGTCCTTGAATTTAAGCATTGCAACTTTCTACTGATTACTGTAACAGCACATTACATATATGTTTATAGTATATATATATATATATACACACACACATATGTTTTTACGTATATTGTAATATATATTGTACTCTTGATTCGCAGCATGAAATTGAACATTTACCGATCGGAATCAGGTGATACTGGTGGTATGAAAGGGTCTTTCCTTGTAACAAAATCCAACAGTATTTTTAAACTGGAGCTTTCGTTTATTTCCACTCGTTCAAAAATGACAGTTCAAATAGTAGGATAGTTAGAACATTTGTTCCCTCGATCGGTTTCAGCTTTTAGCCATTCTGATTATATTACGTTTGCTTTGTGCTTAATGTCTGTGTTCAGACTTAACGTGGAGACTTGATCAAATGCTATTCCATTTGCAAAGTAACCTATAAAAAGGGGGAAAAACAAACTGTAGTGATGATCTAACCCCATGTTAAAATAGGTGAAAATTACATAACGTTACAACAACCTACAACATTGCATTTCATGGGTTTCACATACTGACAGTTTCATACACCATAAACATCCACCGAAAAAAAATCGAGAAGTTGCAGCTGCGTGAAAAGCTTAACTTTGTACATCGCACTACCGATAACACGTCACTTCAGGATTTCGTAGACAAGCGTTATCTTTTCAGCAGTTTTTTAAAAATTCGTTTACAGGATGTGGGCTTCGCTGGCTAGGCCGGTATTTATTGCCCATCCCTAATTGCCCTTGAGAAGGTGGTGTTGAGCTGCCTTCTTGAACTGCTGCATTCCATGTGGTGTGCGTACACCCATGGTGTTGTCAGGGAGGGAGTTCCAGGATTTTGACCCAGCCACTGTGAAGGAACAGCAATATATTTCCAAGTCAGGATGGTGAGTTACTTGGAGAGGAACTTCCAGGTGGTGGTGTCCCCATCTATCTGCTGCCCTTGTCCTTCTAGAAGATAGTGGTTGTGGGTTTGGAAGGTGCTGTCAAAGGAGCCTTGGTGAGTTTCTGCTCATGGCTAGAAGCCACTAACTATATCTTACAGTTACCAATTGTGCTTCTTAATGAGTGCTTTAAAGGAATTAGGGGCTAAATTCAATAGTCATCGAAACCAGGCACAGAGATTAACTCCCCCCCTACTGTCTGCAAGGCAGGCTATTTACTATGAGTGCACTGTCCAGCCAGCATTAACTGCCTAAGCAGAGGATGAATATTGAGAGTGGCTAGCACCAGTTAAAGCTGAGCTGCATCTCTTAAAGGGAATGCTTTGTGACCTGGGAGAACAATGGCATAACATGACAGAATAGGATGCAAAAATTTCAAAGTGTGCGGAGACCTTGGTGGAGGAGAGTTGGAGATATGTCCTACATTTGCAGCGACCTAGGAGGCCCTCCAGGCACACAGTCAGAAGGAAGTAGGAACAGATAGCCCTGGAAACCAATGCCAGTACTCAAAATCAGGGGACCTTGGTGCAGTACAGCAAAAAAGTTCAAAGAACTCACACCTGTGATCAAGGCTAGTGATGTACCTTCAAGTGCCATATCCTATCAGCTATACCACTAGCCTCAGACATCCCTCAATTCACCCACCTACAATCTCCAATCAGGGCTCATCTATCATTTATATGTCACACAATTAGCACTGCTGCAAAGTGCACTCACACCCACATCTCAGCTTACACACACTGCCAGCTATTCAAACAAGATAGCCACATCTGCCAAACAAGTTGCACGTCACTCTGTCATACTTCCTTCTCCTTTGTAGGAGATGATGATACACAACTAGTGGGGCAAGCCCACCTAACATATCCTGACCCTGGAGAGGAGACTGTTCTAGCCCCTACTGAGATGCCTGTTGCTGAGACATGGCCACTGCTGGTACTGAAACTTTCAAAATGCTATCTTCATACCTAATCCTTCTCCTCACATTCCACCCATTCTCCTGATTTGCAAGCTGCAGGTGGAGCAAGAATGCACCTCTTCCTTTACTCCTCTCTGCACCTCAACTTTACGTCCAGGTATCTGAAAGACAGACAAGAAATGCAACTTGGCTAGGCAGTGGAGGAACAGCAAGACAGTGATGATCAAGACACAGTGCTATCACTTGACTTGACACTTACAGCCAACAGCTCAGTTATTCACCCTGTATGCAATTTAGAGAACAGAGACAGGATCTGTACCTGGTGGGACACTGGGCATGAGTGACCTGTAGCCAGGCCAAGGGCAAAGATAGTGCAGGTAACAACTCTCCAGGGGATGAGGTCACACGAGAGTTCTGTTGCAGAGCACACAGATGAGCACTTCAATAGAGCAGGGTACAGAAGGTGGCTGATGGGAATATACAATGAAATCCTTGGTGTATTGGGGAGCCTGTCAGAAGGATTGTGGTCAATGCCAAGCAGCATCAAAGAGACCAGCATCAACAGCCCAGGGCTTTGTGCAAAGCTTTGAATTAATCATTTCAAGCATGTAAATGGCAGCCAAATTCATGAGCACACTTGTGGAACCAACCATGATGTGGCGTCTGATGGCCAATGTTGCAGCTTCCACCAGAAATCTGAATGCTGCAATGAAAATTCAGCTTGCAATTCATATTGGCTTGCAAGATGTCACAGCAGTCCAGCAATCCGCCCTCCAACAGATTTCCAGGATTGCTGACGTGCTGCATGGACAAGTGGCAATCGCTCCATGGAGCACAAACCTGCTGTCCTCAGAAGAAGAAAATTCATACTCCCATTGCCGCCATTCTGCCAGTGCCCTAGCTGTTGATTGTCAGTCAGCCAGTCCAGTCCATGTGACATGATGCATGTGACAGCTTGGCCTTATTGACTCAAAGCTGCCCTCCCAGGCTATCTGCAGTCTCCTCTATTGAAAAGTCAGCAGCCAGGCATGCTGCAGCACAGAGGCAGCAGTGTGAAGAAGTATCAAAGATGGCAAAGGCTCACAGAGGACAATCACTAAAGGAATGCACAAGGGTGATTAGATGACTTTTGTATACAATGTGATTTGATTCTTCCATTTGGTTTGGAATGTTTATTTTGTGATGGCATTTATTTTTGCATTTTGGCCAAGCAAACACTGCAATGGTCAATGACAGGGGGAAGGTTAAATTTAAGACTGCTGGTCGTGGTAAAGTGGGTTGCAGGTACTAATATCGAACTCGGATGAGTTCTTCACAGACAGCCTGACCATAAAGGGGCCTCCTTTTCAGCTGGTCACCATATAGCTGGTGACAAGGGTTGTACCAAAACAATGTCAAGAATGTGCAGGATGCAGCAGACTGTCATGAGTCTTGACACACTCTACAAGTACTGCTGGGCTCCAGAGTGGTCAATGGAGAGCCTTTCTCACCCAGTAGCTATCCTTTGATTTGCTATATTACATTTAAATGCAACTGATACAGCCGGCTACCATAGAAGGAAGGCATCATCACTGATGCCAGGGTTTTGGCCTGCACAATTCTCTGCATATGGCCACACAGCAGCTGGATGTTGACGGAGTAGAAATCCCTTTCTATTGTGTCACTGTTAACATGCAGCACCCAGAAAGCTGTGTGTGCAATTAATGGCAACCAACACCATGATGAAGCTTGCTATTCTGCTGAAGACATGTGCTCACTTGGCTTGCTTCTCTCTAGTGAGAGAAAATATGCAATGCAATTAGCTCTCAATGAATAGAATGTCCGTGACCTCCTTTATGCAACAGAGGATGACAAATTGCAAAATGTTGCAAATATCTTCAGCACAGCCTGGAAGGAATTAGATATGTAGAAGTTCATTGCCATGGTTACCTGCATAGCCATTGGCAATGCAGTCCTTGCCTTGCTCGGAGGTTGCAGTTGTGGTTTCAGCAATGGCAGACTTAAATGACGATGTCCTCATTGAAACACAGATGTTGCATACATTGTTCCTCACTGAGGTTCAAATAGGAGAATCACTCCCCGAACATCCTGGGTGGATATGGTGTCCCACCAGGAGCCCTTCCTTCCCTCCTCCTCCCTCTTCCATCAGTTTATTCAGTTTTGCATGCCCTCTGTTCAATCACTTAGTCATTCCCTTAGAATACATCATGACTATTCGTGCCCCAATGCCTGGGAGGAACTGGTTTATGCAGAAGCCTTGAAGTCAGCTAAAGCTCCTTCAGTACCAGCTCCTTAAACATACAATTCCCTGTAGACTTTGGCAACTTGAAACATCTGTAGAAAGCAAACAGTTGTAAAATTGAAGCCAGAGAGAAAAAGAAAAAAAAAATCAACTAGCAATTAACCTGCAAGTAATTGATGATTGCTTTAAGTACTGCTGGTGGGCGTGGGGGTGGGGGGGGGGTGTTGGTCTTTCCTGCTATTGAATGTGTTCAGCTGTGAGAGGTTAAGACGGGGTAATAGCTGGAGTACTAAATGCCAAAAAAAATCAATGCTGGCATCAAATCAGTGTTGCATGCTGATTGAGGTCATGATCTGCCTGCTCTGTTTACTTGTAGCAGGGGTTCACTGCACCTGTGCTAATTCTTTCACCAATACAGGGCCCAGCACGGGTCAATTCAAAACTTTGCATGCAGCCACGGACATCAAACAATAGCTGCAACACTCAACAACATACTTATATAGCACCTTTATAAAGCTATACAACACCCAAAGGCACTTTACAGGAGCATTATAAAACAGATAAGACACCGAGCCACAGAAAGATTAAACAACAGGGACTAACAATCTGAATTTCACATTGCTTGAATTTATATAGCATCGAATCATGTTCTCAGGAGGTCCAAAAGTGCTTTCTAACCAGCAGATTATTTCTTAAAGTGCAGTCTCTACTGGCAAACATCTCATGTAGCATAGGACAAGATAATTTTGCATTTGTTGAGGTGGTGCGAAGGCATTAAGAAAATGTTACTCTTCTTGGTTAAGAGCCCTGGGATCTTTGACTTCCATTTGAACAAACAGGTGGACCCTCAGTTTAATATCTTACGTGAAAGAAGGTATCTCTGACAATGCATCACTCCCTCAGCAATGTTCTGTTAAATCTAGACTATGTGCTGATATCTGGAGGAGAGCTTGAACTTACTTTCTGACAGAGGGAGAAAGTTACCAGTCAACACCTATTGCTTAACATATAATTAGGTAATATATAATATGATTAATGGTGGGGCTGGTACATGGTCATATCTATTTGCCAAGAAAACTTAGAAGCAGAGTCTGCTCAAAGAACAGTTGTTTGCTGAAAAAGTACTTGAGATTTCGGACAATTGCTTGAAGGATATTCCTGAAAATTGGATGTGAGAACATAGAATCATACAGCACAGAAGGAGGCTGTTTAGGACATCATGCCTACTCCAGCTCTATGAAAGGGCTATTCAATTAATTCCATTCCCCTACTGCTGCCCCACAGCCCAATAAATACTTCCTTTTTAAGTATATGTCTTAACACCTTTTGAAAGTTACCACTGAATGTGTTTTCACAAGACTTTCAGGCAATGCTTTTCTATCATGATAACTTGTGTTGAAGATTTAGTGCCTGCCATGACAAACAGCTGTTGCTCTAGCTCTTCATCTCCTATTGGTGGCGCCACCATTTAATAAGATACATGTGCCTGCCCATGCAGTAGTCAGGATAATGGCAATGCACTCAAATTTTACATGGTTCATGGTCCTGGTGTACTATACACCAAGCAGAAGTTCAAACTCCACTCAGTATCTCATGACCAACTATTGACTATTTTGCTTTGGGGGTGTGGGGGGAGGGTGGTGTGTGGTGTAGTGGTTGGAGGGGGAAGGGAAGAAAAGCTTAGCAGGGTCTTTTTGGGAGTTGGGATGGCTCCAAGTTGAAGTATCCAGCCATGGAAGTGTAGAATTAAGTCGTCACTGTGGCAGATTCAGTCAACTGATACCTAAGCCAGGTAGGCCTGCAGTATGCCAGGGTTCTATTGATGGTTACCCAGTGAACCTAACATAATAAAAAAGTGGAGGGTTAGATCTGCCAATGTTGGCTGGTATTGTCTCACCTCAGACTCCAATAACTTATGAAATCAATAGCCTGAGCAGTAGAGTGATCTTGTCTTGACAACTGTCAGAAGCAGTTTTGTTCATCATAGAAGATGATGTAGGTGCTAGGAAATGGAATTTTCCATTGCAGGCACATATTAGCTCTGGCTTTAAATCCAGAGGAAATCCTTTTTACAATCAATCTCTAAAATCTTTTTCTTTTTAAATTTAGTCCAAACTTTTGCTTTGCATCTGTTACAGTTATTCTGTAATTGCTGAGAGGCCTAGTGCTGATTTAACTTGTTATTTTGCTCCTTGTTGCTGAGAATTTAAAACTGCTTTGCTGTGAAGTAAAGTAAACAGTATAACTGGTTTACTCCTTCCAGAAATTAATTAAGAAAGGATGAATTTGCAAACATGAGCAATCAAGTAGGCAATAAATGCTGGCCTTGCCATCTTGATGCCCACATTTCCATGAATGAATAATAAAAAGAAAACTAATTTCAATGAAATGGGCTCATCCTAACCTCCAACTATCTAAAGTTTTCATTTCACTTCTTTAAGTGAAAGGCTAGAAAATGCCAGCCTTTTCTCCATACTTTCTCCAAAATTAAGAAATGATGAATTAACAAAATTTAATATTGCAGGAAAAGACCATTACCACTATTTTACATCTCATTACTGCTTCCCACTGCCCCACAACCCTAATGGATCTCATTTCCAGCAAAATAGCTGAACAGTGGGCAGATCGTAGGGAATAACAACGCGGAGCTCAAATTTAGCATACAATATTCACCATGTTATTTTACATATTTGAACACATGAACAGAAGAAAGGTCATATGTGCGGGATAAAATAGCACAAACTTACACTAGGAATGTATTTTGGTTTCAGAAATATACTTTACCATTTAAAATCTCATTTTTCACTTGAGGAAAATGTCAAAAACTGTAAATGCGGAATAATAAAAATAAAGTCAATTAGCATATTCAAGTTATAAAACTTACAGACACAAGAACAGAATTTTGTTTATGCACAATTATATTCAATACAAAATTGGTTAACAAAAATATGCTAATGCTAAATGTTGTTTAATCATTAACATTTCTCAAAATTGTAAAACTACTATCTCTATGGGCTTTATGTCCAGCCTCACGTGTATCTTGCAAGATTTACACATATAAGCTAAATTTTCCTTATCCTGACTGACATTTTAGCTTCTTTTTGACACCACTTTATGATAGTACAGATATAACACAAAGGAACAGAGAAATTCATTCTGCCCTGAGCCTTTTCTGCCATTTAATTAGATCATGGCTGATCTATAACTCAACTCCATTTACCCATTGTTGTTTCATATCCCTTGATATTCTTATTTAACAAAAATCTATTGATTTGAGTCTTAAATTTTAAAATAACCCAGCACCCACAGTCTTTTGAGAGAGCAAGTTCCAGATTTCCACTATCCTTTGTGTGAAAAATGCTTCCTGATTGTGCTCCTCAATGTCCAAGCTCTAATTTTAAGATTATGCCTTTTTGTTCTGGATTCTCTCACCAGAAGAAATAGTTTCTGTATTTGTCATATTGAATCCCTTAATCATATGAAATATCTTAATTCAATCACCGCTCAGCCTTCCCAGCAATATAATCCACATTTATGCAACGTGTCCTCATCATATGGCTTAACCGGTTAAATTATCATATACTGAGTGCTGCACCTCTTCCACGATCAATAAATCTTTTCTAAGGTTCGGTTATCCAAACTGAATGTTATACGCTAAACCAGGTCTCTCAAAAACGTTACGTTTCTTTTTTTTCATTACTTTTTGTATCCGTGCACAAGCTTTTCATTGATTTATATGGACACCTAAATCCCTTTGCTCCCCATAGCTCCTACTTTCTCACACTTAATATTCTAGTTTGTCTTTCTTAGAAAGAAAGTGGATGCCCTGAAACTCTTCCACATTGAACTCCATTTGCCATAATTTTGGCCAGTCTATTTCATCTTCCTGGTCCAATCACATATCTTACTATCTCTCCTAAATTAGTGTCATCTGAAAATTTGGATATACAACACTATTTCCTCATCCAAGTCATTGATTTAAAAGGTAAAAGCTGTGTTCCAATTACAGATCCCTGTCACATCCTGCCAATTGGAGAATGAACCCTTTATCCCTATTCTATCTTCAACCTCCCAGACAATCACCAATCCATGTCACATGGTTATCTCTAATTCCAATGCACTAATTTTTGGTAACTTTTCCCTTCCGTGGAAAATTATCAAATGCCTTCTGGAAGTCAATATAGACGATATCCATAAATTTGCATATCCATCACGGTAGCAATCTCTTCCAAAAAAAATCAATCAACTAGATGATTTAGACGTGACCTAGCCTTCACAAATCCATCCTGACTTTGATCGGTTCATACTTGTCCTAGTGCTCAGTCACGCTGATAAATTACAGCATTTTCCTAACAATTGATATTAGTCTAACTACAGACCCAGTCTAATAGGTCTATAATTTCCTATTTTTTCTCTCCCACACTTTTCTTAATTAATGGGGAGACATTTACAATTTTTCAATTCAAAGACACAATTCCTAAACCACCAAGTTTTGGAAAATCTGCACTTTCCTCAACTATTTCTTCTAATATTCTGGCCTGGAAATCATCAAGTCTGTGTGAACTGTATTTTAATTCTCATTATTTGGTTACTTTTCTCCCCCCATTCATTAAATCCACTAAGTTTGTCTCCTTATAATTTTTAGGTTTAATTGTACTGCCGGTATTTTGACCTTAATAATTTTGTCCTCAAGGCATCCAATGGTCTACTCCTGCTCCTATTTCATATATTTGTATGTACTTTGTAAAAAAAGAAAGACTTGCATTTATATAGCATTTTTCATACCATCAAAAGTCTCAAAGCATTTTGCAGCCAATTAAGTACTTTCTTGGGGGTAAGTGTGGTCACTGTTGTAACAATGTGACAGTTAATTTGTGCTCAGCAAAGTCCCAAAAACAACAATGTGAAAAGACTAGGTAGTCAACATCACAAAAAAAACTGATTGACGGATAAACATTGGCCAGGGCATCAGGATTAACTCCCTTGCTCTTCTTCAAAATAATGCCATGGGATCTTTTACATCCACCTGAACAGGCAGATGGTTTAACATCTCATCCAAAATGTGGCACCTCCGACAGTGCAATGCTCCCTCAGTACTACACTGGAGTGTCAAGCTCGATTTTTGAGCTCAAGCCCTGCAGTGGAACTTGAACTGGAACCCTTGTGATTCAGAGGCAAGTGTGCAACCAACTGAGCCACAACTGACATTGTATGATATTTTCCTTTAATTGTGTATTCAACACAATCTGACCTATTGAAAATGCAATCAAATTAAATTGCAAATAGAGCAGAACTCTCTATTTGTTTTGTATGACATTAGTAAGTGTTCTCCAGGATAAATCCTCATAGCAGCATTAAGAACTTATATTAAGAATTTAAGAACTCCCTTCAAATAACATCTTAAAAAAATTAACCCACATCAAAAATTTTGGCATCCTAAATGGAGAGTGCATATTTGAGGTTGGAATATGGAAACCTAATGTTTCATCAATGGACCATGGCTTATTGAACCCATTCACAGTTCATTAAAATTAATGCAAAGTGGACATTAATAGGCACTGAGCTAAGAAATGGAAAGTTATGGTTACATGCACCAGTCTTGGGTGGAAGGGTGTCTCACCCAAAACTGAACTAATTTTTAAAAAACTGTTTTTAAATTAAAAAGATGACCATCCTTTTAGGTCACAGTCAAGGATTTTCAAAAATTTCTTCCAAGTTCTAAAATGTTGCTCTTTGTGATTTTTCGACTCCTTAAGTTGAGTGATAATTAACAATAGAAATAGAACACTTTATTTTGAGGATCCAGCATCAATATCAGTATCAAACATTCTCAACTAAGATATAGCGTGATTAGATGTTACCCTTTGTGCTTTTGCCCTACCCCAAACTCTGACCATTTTTTTCTCACATTTTCATATCAAAACCAGCCATACCACAGTAGGAAACTGGGTTGAAACCAAATTTACTTCACACAGGATCTTTACAGCCAACCCAAGGTAGTTCAACTTAGCTAGAGCCAAATCCGCATCTTAGGTTAGTGTGACAATTACACTGCACCACCCAATTTCTCAAACTAGAAAATGTTTTGAATTTTATTACCCAAAGCTCTTATATCCCCAGTTTGTGGATAATTTGATCTCAATTAGGGCACTTTTTGGGACACTACAATTGACTCGTGGGATAATTAACTAGGGTTTCTGTTTTTCATTGCTATTTAGTTATCCTGACTGGAACTGCATGTTTTGGAGCACCCGGCAAGAACAAGATCAGGCTCAGCTTGATGCCCACTGCATTTGAATAGCTTATGCAAATACTATCAAAGCTTAAATAATGATCGAGATGGGGATGAGCGATGAGAATGAGAAGACAACATTCATGGAAGCATACCCTAAAGAGTCAACACCTTCTCAGGGGAGGCAAGGAACTCCAAAGCTTTGACAACGCCAGAAGCTTGGCAACATTATCTTTTTATATGTTTGGCCATCAAAGATTTAAAACTACGTTCCCATTGTCCTACCAATGTCAACTACAGGAGCAGAACTCCATGAATACAGCAACAGTAAGTCAGCTGCTAAAAGCAGCCCAGTATTACAGCATCAGACTCTAAATCCAGGGGCTGTGTATGAATCTCATCTTGACTGGTTTGTATTAAGACATCTTGGCTAAATTGCTGGACCACTGAATGACAACAAAAGTTAATCATCCACTGGTATCAGAAGGAAGAAAAAAATGACTTAGCTCATAAAAGGTGCAATTCTTGTCAGTCAATCACACAAGCGAATCTTGTTGGTGTCCACAGATAATCCTGTGGCTCAAACCATTTCCTCATTACCAGCGAGAAGACACATTGGTACAGTAGGTAGCAGCAAGATATCCAAGTCATTTTCTTCTATTCTCCTTCAGGATGCATTTTAACTAGTCCCACTGACAGCATGGAGGAAGAAAAATGACTATTTTCTTTGTCCAAATTTTCTATCTTAGTTTATTGCAGCAATGGTGTTTGAAATATTCTACGCCTTAATCATATTACTATTATGTGATGTGTTCCCTAAAATAACATCTTATTCAAGTTTACAAGGGTGCATAGAATGGAAAAGTATGTTTTTTTGTTGCCTTTTCTTGCTGATAGCTGGTATAGAGCCATTGTACAGTGGGAAAATAATTGGGACTGGGTCTGTCCAAGAGTTTCATACTATAAGGATACATGATATTCCATTTCCCATTCTACATTAAAACCTAGCTCGCAATACCATTTTCAGTTTTCTTTTCTTGTTCAGCTGGAAGATTTTACTTTCTCAGTAGAATCAGTTCTAAATCTTTGCTTTGGAATCTGATTATTCCAACTTGTGAAGCTTTGACATCCTCTGTTTCTGTGTTGATATATTGTTTTTTCCAATTAAAAGTGCTCCACTATATGCTCATACCAGGCTTCAAATATTGCACTTCCTGTTGTGGGCTTTGCTGAACACAAGAAGTTTTTGCAGGATGCACCTGAACTCACCAGGAGTCTGTCTTCAGTCCAAACCTAAAATGAAGCACAAACACTCCAGGTCAGAGAGATTCATCTAGTACTGTAAGAAATTGTAATTGGTTGTACCATCGACTGTTTCAACACCCATGAAACCAGGTTGTAAACTGTCTTTTATGAAGTATCAAGAATTTCCAATGACACAATTGTCTTCCCAGTTCTTGCCTCAATACCTGAGTAGACTCTGGTAATACATGGTGTCGCAGTAATCTCAGCAGATGTTGAAGACAGCCCTTGTACTGTATAGTGCTGCAACATCTGCTATTAAGTCTTCCATGATTGTTCCAACCACCACCTTGATCAGGAAGGTGTCATCAAGAGGAACCTCTGACCTGGATCTATAGTTTGCCCGGCTAACACTCATGAATCCAGGTAGATCTTTGATTTAGTCGCCTCTGCTCCGGCCAACATACATGGACCACGAGCAACATTAGAGGTTCTCTGCATTCTCTTGAATTCTTTATCTTATGGGAAATCTTTTTGCCTGAAACAGACCTAAAGCTGTTGGATCATGAAAGGCTTTACTCTGGCAAGTTCTTGGATGAGTACCACCCTCGTTTGAAATCATCCACCATGAAATTAGACTTGATATCGCTATGGCAGCCCAGAGTGTTGTTTTGACTACAGGCCTTGATTTCAACCTTTGCTTCAAAAAGGTGACTGGTATTAGTCTTGGATGGTGTCCCAATTCAGTTGTCTTTGTCAGCTGTATTGGTTGTTCAGTTTGCTTTGACCAAATTACTTATTGGTCTCAAGGATTTTGCTGACTCAAGACAACTCTTTGAAATCTTCTAATTCAGAATGGGGGGTATTACTAGCATTTGGCACAACACCTCCAAGGCAGATCTTGCTTGTTCAAAATATGTCTAACAGAAATGGTTTTGAGTGTAAGCCTTCCTCTATTATCCCTTTTGCTTTAGTTCATGGGTCAGTCCTGAGTCTATTGAAGTTATCTACCTCATGTGGTTTTCTGTATTTCCCTTTACACCAGCTCTATGGTTGACTGTAGATTTGCTTTGGAAGGACAAGCACAACTTTCCTCAGGCAGAGTGGACAACATGACAGTTCCAACAGCCAAATAAGCCATATTTTCTGTCTTGGATTCTTCACTGATGTTCCAAGTACTATACAGGACTGATATTTTTCAGTTTGAAAAAAAAAATGTGTTGTTGGTACTCTTCAGGAAAGGGGGTGCAGGAATGCTCTGCTGCCTTGGATATCCTGTTCAATATACTGAACTAGTTTTGTATTTCACAAATTTCTGCGCATCTTCAGATAAAACTGCTGGGGCTCCCTTCCATGAAAAACACTTTCTGGAACAGGATGAAGAAATGTTTGAATATTTTCAGCAAAACAAAAACAAGATATTGATATTTATTTAAAAACATACACCAAAAATAGAAAACTATCCAAGAAGTGGTCCCAAAAGGTGATTAGCTCTAAAGTTGGAAAAAATCCATTGAGGAAAAATGTATTTACTTTAGGGTCAAAGCGATCACAATAGAGATCTGGACCTAAGTAATCCACACAGAGCATCAGTAGAGCAGTGGGACTAAAACTAACCTTTTTTTTCACGTTTTTCCCTCAGAACTAAGTATGAGAAATCATATTGTCCAAAACTAGAAGACCGTTTTAAACATTGTTACTTTAAAGGGATGGTTCATCTAAGATCAACTAGAAAATAAAGAAACAGTATGTAGATGGCCAAAAAGATAAAAGGTCATGCTAATAACATTCTGTAGTTCTCAAACTGATGAGTCACTACTGACCCATTCTTCATCCTTTTCAGCATCCAAAATGATAACCTCAAATGGTTGACAAAGTTAGACAACCCTAAATGGTCTCAAGGTTCAACATTTTCATAAAAAGAGAAGAACATTGATTAGTCAGCATGGATTTCAAAAGGGAAAAGCTTGCTTGACCAATCTTAGCAAATTTTTGAGGTGCTAACAGAGAGAGTCGACAATAGGAATGTAGTCAATGAAATTTATGTGGTCTTTCAAAAGGCCTGATGAGGTTCCCCATAATAGACTAATGAATAAGGTCAGAGAATATGGAGCAGGAGTCAAATGGCAGAACGGATTGCTATCTGGTTTCAAGACAGAAATCAGAGTGAAAGAAAAGGGTAATTACTCAGAGTTGCAGAAGGACCACTTGGGAACACTGTGCTTGGGACCACTGCCATTCACAATTTACAATAATGATTCGGGCTTTGAAATCAAAAACACAATTTCTAAATTTGCATATGACACCGAATGTGGGTTTGAAGGATGGTATGCGTGGGGTTTGGGGGGTTGGTGAGGAAGAGAGATGGTCAGTACAAAAGAGGACTACAACAAATTAAGAGAGGACATTGATAAACTTGCAGAATGGGAAAATAATTGGCAAATGAAGCTCAACACAGACAAATGTAAGGTAGTACATTTTGTTTGGAAGAATTGGGAAGTAACAATACTTGAGGTACAAGCTAGGTGGGGTAGAAAGGGTCTTGGAGTATGAGTACACCAATCACTAAAACGTGGTGACTTAGCGAGACCAAAAAAAAAGCAAACCAAGTACTAATGTTTATTTCTAGAGCGAGAGAATTGAAAATTAGCAAAGTTATGCTAAACCTGTATTGAACCTTGGTTAGACCACATTTAGTGTGCAGTTCCGATCGCCATATTATAAAAAGGATATAGAGGCATTGGAAAGGATGCAGAGATTTACAACTATGATACCAGAAATGCGAGGGTATACAAAAACAAAGGATAACAGGCTGGATCTCTTTTCTATTGAAAGAATAAAGCTAAGGGATAACCAAATAGAGGTATTTAAAATTATGAAATGTTTTGATAGAGATGATAAAGAGAAAATGTTTCCTCTTGTGGGGAAGAGCATAACCAGAGGCCATCAATAGACAGATAGCCATCAAAACATCCAAAAGGAAAATCAGAAGAAATTTCTTTACCCAAAGCGTGTTGAAAATGTGGAACTCACTATCATAGGGTGTAGTTGAAGTGCATTGTATAGATGCATTTAAGGGGAAATTGGACAATCAAATGAGGGAGAAAGGAATAAAGGGTTACAATGGCAGATTTAGATGATGCAAGATGGGAGGAAACTTGTGTAGAGCATAAACACTGGCTTAAATCAGTTGAATTGAAAGGCCTGTTTCTGTGCTACTTATCCTAAGTAACCTTAGGTATGTAAAAACATATGGTCCACAATTAAAAATACTTAAGCAATGTACAGGATATCAGCCACTAAAACCTACAATACTCAGTTGATTATTCTTTAGCATGTTGTATGTTAGAAATCAAAGTTTCATCTTATTTAAGAAAGCTGTTGGGATCATGGCTCATATCCTTTATAATATATCAAGCAGTAACAGGATCTTTACAATAGAAACTCAACAAAAGTCATCACTTTAGTGACTCTTCTAAGGACTTATTCCACCGAGTTGAAGTGATAGCTTAGGTTGACTTTCAACTGTAAGGATTCTCAGTTGCTCCTAATGGATTGTACAGCAAACGAGTTCAAGTTCTAAACAGGGCTTAATTAATCTCTACTAATTTAGCATTTGACTCTTAAAAAAGGGAAGTTTTATTCCAGAATACCATAAGGATCCAGTCCCTCACTCAGATTGCATCTTTTATAGGTATAACATAGCAAATTATACCTGAAATAGTCAGAACTGCATTTCTTCAAATCTCTGACAAATTTGCAATTACAATGCCTGCAAATACTCTAGAGTTTTGGACTGAAGAAATTCTTCCCTTCATGACCCAGCACCATGGTGATTCTTTGAAAATCTCTAAATGCAGCACTGTTGATTCCATAAAGGCCAACTTCTCATATCAATTACAGCTAACATCTCTTGAACTTCTAATACTTCCCCCACAAGCTGGGTTCACTGTTGTAGAACAATGGTAGAACCTGTCACAGTTCCTTGCAGTTAACCTCCACAGATGATTTAGCTCTTGAACACAAGAATATAGGCAAAGGATGAGAATAGGCTATTCAGTCTCTTGAGGTTCACCTCTAAATTCCATTAACTCCGATCACGGCATTCAATAGCATCTTGAATAACCAAAAGGTTTTTGCTTTTACTACATTGGTTGGTAGATTGTTGCAAATACTCACTAAGTAGAGAAAATGTTCCTTATGAGTTTTAAATTTACACCTGTCTTTCTTTTTTGGTGCACTAAAAAGTGCTAACCTTGGTTTGTTGTATTCATACCACTTCAATACTTGTATGTATGTATATATATATATATATATATATATATATATTAATTACAAACAACAAAATCATTAAGGATCACAAATTATGTTGCAATACTATGATTTAAGTTAAAATTATAAGCAATATGTGTAGAAATTCATGCAAATTAAATTCTTACAAAAAGGTCACATTTAATCTAATATTTTATATTTCTTTTTCAGATGCTGAGCAGCCTAATGTGCATTTACATCATGTAAAATAAAAATAATTGACTGATGCACTGCTTTTGCTAATCTAAAACAATTTGAACATTTTGAGGGATTACTCTGCAGTACACAAACATCACTGACTCGGTACGCAACTGAAGTACCCAAATAAGAACAGACCAGTAAATAAAATTCTTCTAACATTCTGGTGAATGTACTCTTGTCAAGAAAATCTGCCTTCTAGTCTCCATCCACTTTACAGTCAGATAGTTTAAGAAGTCTTTCTTTATTTCCAACAGTTGTTTAAACAAAGCTATGAACATTGTTACACCAAGAATCAATGGCCATTTAAATCCTTTCACCCTTTATAGATAGGATGTTGAGGTGCATGAAAGAAAGTTGAAAGTTTTAAACTTTTGGAACTTTATTATGAAAGGGTTTCTTCTTAATCCACATAGGTATGCACTGCTTACATTTTTGCGAGATTAAGAAAGAGAATTTACCACATAGATGTTTTAGAAACTTGTAATATACAAATAAGTCCACAATTATTCACTCCACTTGTTGGGTAATACCAGAGCCAAACAATATTTTTTCTTTATTTATTTTATTTTTCTTTATTCTTTCATGGGATGTGGGTGTTGGTGGCGAGGCTCATTCTAACTGCCCTTGAGCTGAATGACTTGCTCAGCAATATCAGAGGGCAGTTAAAAATCCACATTGCTGTGGGTCTGGAATCTCACATAGGCCAGACCAGGTAAAGATGGCGGTTTTCCTTTCTGAAAGGACATTAGTGAACCAGATGGGTTTTTACGATAATCGATCGTGATCACCATTATTGAAACTAGCTTTATATTCCAGATTTACTTATGAATTCAAATTCCACCAGCTGCCGTAGTGAGATTCAAACCCATGTCCCCAGAAAATTCACCTGGGCCTCTGGGTCACTAGTCCAGTTACAATACTACTGCACCACCATCTCCCCCTGGGATATAATATGATTGACTAATTAAGAGTCAGGGGTAGGGGTGGCCAGTCAGATGATGCTCATGTTTTGTGGCAAGAAAACATAATGCACAAAAGAGTAACTTCTACTCAAAATGAAGTCTATAGGCTAAAGCTCCAATCATAAAACATCCTTTTGATATACACTTCTTTTGCTATTATTGCCTCCTTTCCCAAGCTCCTTGCTTCACAAGTTTCCAAACTCCATTGGTCAGATGTTTGTTATCTATGTTCATTCAAATGCTGTCAAAACTCAATTACTAACTAATGCAATTAACATTTTCAGACACCATTTCTCTTGCTCATCTCTATCAAAACATTTCATAATTTTAAATACCTGAATCCAACTCTGATTCCTTTTGGATGTCTATTGATGGCCTCTGGTTATGCTCTTCCCCACAAGAGGAAACATTCTCTCTTTATCATCTCTATCAAAACATTTCATAATTTTAAATACCTGAATCCAACTCTGATTCAATGGATATGTCATCTAAATTGTATTTAGCATGTGTTTGAGAGAAACTTGAGTGAATTGCTGCAAATAAATTGTTTAACAGGGAAGAATTTTTCAAGAACAATATCTTCTTCCTAATTATTTGATATGACCACAGGATCCAACACATCAAATGCAATAAACGTGAGCTTCCTTAAAAGATTGTCCATAGCTTTCAACAGTCAAATATACAAGTGTACAGATTACCATAACATGCACTAACAATCTTTTATTCTTTCTGCCTTGTGTACCACCAGATATATTTTAAACACTTCTAAAAATTAGGCCCTTATCAGAAATCAAGCTTACACATTTGTTTGAAAATACATATGGTACATATACACTTTAGACTAATATGGTTGTTGATCCACCAGTTTGCAAAATGAAAACCTCCCTGCAACCTAGAGCAATTAGATATGATAATTTTGAGTCACTCTGGGGATCCACCTGTAATTCAACAATGTGAACCAATCCTATTAAGCAATGTCAAAATATTCCAACTGTTTCTTTTCCCTAACACATTAATCCACAAAGTTTTATTGCATAATTACAGGCAAGCTACTCCATTTGGGTGCTATCATTCTAATACTTGGGTGATTAAAAAAATATATTTAAAAAGATTATCCGAGTGCAAACCTCCTTGTTCTTTGGGTGTTCCTCATTGCCCTTCCTCTCGGGTTCTACATTTGATGAGGCTGCTTGATATTTAATTGCAGAAATTTGCTTCCTTCACATCAAAGCTAAACTGCTGGGGACAGGCTATGAAGAACATCCTACTGACAGTCTCTCTCTAGATTTATACATGAGAGAACGGTTACCTCAACAAAGTGCCTGAGACCTAGCTACTAGCATGCCAGCAAGACGCACCACACCTCTAAGGAAGAAGAAAATTGTGGGGAGTGGGAGGGCATAGGAATTGAGATAGATCCTGCAAAAAGTGGAATTATACCAATGCACGTGCAGAATAAACTAAAGAGAAAACAGGATGGTATTTCTGAGGTAGGTAAGCATCCTGGAAGTGTTTTCAAGACATTTTTCTATCCAGTGCAGTTTCAGTACAATACATATGAAAACACCCTTCCCACTTTCCAAGTTATTAGTTTTGCTAAAACTATTAAAAGAATCTAGATATTGCCACTCAAGGTTGAGTAAATTTAAGCCACTGTGCATATAAAGTACATATACATATGAGCAAATTGGAGGAAATCATCAGCTTTATCATTTCTTCCAGAGTTGAGAACTATATCTATAATATATTCAAACATCTTGCATCTGTTGCACTGTCAATTATTTTCATTGTAACTTCGGATTCCAAGTTTATGCTGAAAACTATGCCATGCTGTAATTTACACCCTTCATCTCCCCTGACCCACTGCCAACATCCCACCCCCAAAGGGGTTTGTTTTTACTGTTGCACACCACAGAGATAAGGAGCCCATTCTGCTGGATTGTACTTATCAGATAATTACTGACATATTGTGGTCTTATTAGTTTCTTTCCTTTTTTTGCTCTCTATCACCCCCCACCCCACCAATACTCTCCAAAAGTTAGAAGAGAAACATAGCGAATGGGGAACTGGGACTGAACAAATAAAATTTGAGCACAGCAGTTTCTTTGACAACAACTCCATCCTCAGTTGAAGCATACACTAGATTGTAGCAGCTTTATCATTAAGCTTATTTAACATGCTACAACCAATATGATATAGATTTAAAAAAAAAATTAAATCATCGATTCAAATTTGTCTGAATACCAACACGTTTTCTCTCTGCTATTCTGTTACTCCCACCAGGCACAATCTAAGTTTAGATGGGTAGAATTTAGATTCGTAATCAAGGGTTTGCCCCCCCACCATTTTAAACAGATGTGGTAGAAAACATTTCTCTGCCCGCCAATATACTTTAATAAAATCTGTGAGACAAATCACTATGAAAAAGCTTAAAAGCGTACAAAAACAATAATCATATCAATTTCTTGTTGCGATTTACTAGATTTCTCAACAAAACAGACTCATGACCAAGGTCAGAATATGTGGAATCAAGAGATGAGTAGCAGAATGTATAGCAAGCTTGCTACAATACAGAAAACAGTAGGAGCTTGCAGTAGTTTCTCAGATGGTAAAAAGGTGCAAATCGGTGCTTGTACCACTATTGTTCACCATTTACATAAACAATATGGACTCAGGAATCAGGAGGATAATTTCAAAATTTGCAGATCAACCCAAATTTTTGGGGGAGGGAGTATAGTTAATACAGAAGCAGACTGTGACAAAATACAGGAAAACATTAATAAACTGCAGAATGGTCATGTAATTGGCAAACGAAATTCAATATAGATATGTGTAAGGTGTATGTTTTGGATTTTGGTGGGAGGAGTAAAGGAAACCGCATATCCTTTCAAAAATAAGAAACTAAATTAGGTAGAGGAACAGAAGCAAGAATCCCGAAAGCAGAGTTGCAAGTTAATAAAGTCATGAAAAAAAATCACTGGGATTCATTCTAGAGGGATAGAATTGAAAAGCAGAGAAGGGATGTTAAATTCCTACAGAATCTTGAATAGACCGCACTTGAAGTACTGTGAACAATTCTAGTCTCCAAAAGGATATAGAGGCACTGGACAGGAAGAATAAAAAGATTTACCAGAATGATAAGTATAACCTCTCAGTTGTGTTATCAGGAAAGATTCAACAAGGGGTCTGGTTCAATCTTTCTCCAGCAAAGATTGAATCAGGACTTGATAGGGATCTTTAAGATTATGGAAGGGTTCAATTCATGGAGAAGCTGTTTTCATTTGCAGGGAAGACCAGAAAAAGGATCTATAAATATAAGATAGTCATTACTAAATCCAATAGGGAATTTAAGAAAAGTGTTTTTACACAGAGTGGTTAGAATATGGAACTCCCTGCAACAAGGGGCAGTTGAGGCGACTAGCATTAATGTGAGTAAGGGGAAGCTAATAAACACTTGAGGGAGAAAGGAATGGAGATATATGTTGATCGGGCTAGGTTAAAAAGGGTGGGAAAAGGCTCGTGTAGAATATAAACACCGGCATAAACCTGTTGTGCCAAATAGTCTTTTTCTGTGCTGTAAATGCAACGTAATAGTGCACATTTCTAGATAATGGAATCATTCGAATTCTGTTAGCAATAAAGTATGTGTTGAAGCTTCATG
The DNA here is from genome assembly GCF_017639515.1 of Carcharodon carcharias. Lineage (NCBI taxonomy): Eukaryota > Metazoa > Chordata > Chondrichthyes > Lamniformes > Lamnidae > Carcharodon > Carcharodon carcharias. The sequence continues at coordinate 51,668,225 of NC_054474.1, forward strand.
CAATGCTTTGACTATCGCACTTATGTGCTAAAAATCAAGTACCGAATTTGACCGGTGTTTGGAAAAGAAAACATTTGACATTAAAAAGCGCTAGCATTTTTCTTTAAAAAGATAGCTTTCCTTTAACTAAGTTTCCAAAGGAAGAATACCATCATCCTACATTTGGAATAATTAAGCCAGTTATTTTTAGGTGTGCTTTGGTTTGTTTGAAATGTTAATGTACACAGCTCAGACAAAATTATAGTTCCTAGTCATGGTCTGGTATGAAGCCCAATCTCAGGGATTGGGCAACTGAAGCCAGCAATTTAGAGACATTACCAGGTGCTTTCCAAGGAGTAAATGCTGAACACTTTGGTCTTGGGGGGAAATAATTTCATTTTCAAAGGAAAGTTCATCCTTATAATGAAAGGCCCCTTATGATCTTCAGTTCTCTATTTTCCTTTTCTGATAATATGTGTTTGAAGGCAATAGGGGTTCCGTGAGGAATCATCTCACGTAACTCAGAGTATATGTTGCCTTCAATTTGCTGGGAAGAGACTCTATGAAGTGCCTTTCTGTGAAAGGGTATATTTAACCAATTCCAATTCTATGTATTAATGTTATTGTCATCAGTAAACAAATCTAATACTTTAACTTATGCGCAGCACTGTAGTCTAATGGTGATATGTTTCCACCTTCAAACATGATGGGATTATTTAGTATGGATTTTCCAGTAAACAAGTTTAATAAATTTGGGATTAATTGTTAAACATGCGCTAAACTTGCTGGGGCTCCAGTACACAATGCCAAAGAGGGGGTTGTTTTTGAAAAATAAGTGAATTCAAATTCTCATTTTTTTCATGATATCTGAATTGAAATTAAAATGAAATTAGGCAAAAGCCAGAAAACATCCTTTCTATTCAACCATGACAACTCCATATGCTTTTGAATCCTCATTAGTTTATTAATGTACAGATCTTCTCAAGCTGGGACCTTCCTTTCTTGTCTAAAGTAATAATCAGATTTTTAAAAAAAAATTAAATGGTTCGACTTTACACTGAGGCAGTCCCACTAGAAATTACTAGACAGCACCTTGTAAAGTCCAATTTTTCCTATCTTGTCTTCCACCTCCAATTTGATAGAGAAGGCATGCATCCATGACAGAACCAGTTGGTAAAACCTGATTAAGTGCTGCTAGATGGTGCTATTCTCTTTCCTCCTGCCTACCCTTTCAAGTGGCTGTGAACAAAAGAATTCCATGCCATTAGTCAAGATAGGCAAAGAGAGTCCCTCCCAGCATCCTGGCCAACATTTAATCTGTTTTAGCATTGTTGCTTGAAGGCTCTAGATTTTGCTGCGCGCACTAAACAGCTGCCACGTTTGCCTATAAGTAATTATACTTAAAAAGTAACTAATTGACTGTGAAGTCCTTTGCGAAATATTGAGGGCACAAAAGAACACATATAAATACAAGTTCTTCCTTACTCCTCCTCCATAATGCAGATTTTAATGCACAAAAATAAACTAAAAAGCAGTTAAGAATATAGCGAGACATTTAATATGCAGCCTGGTATCAAATTATTTTAGGGTTTTTCCTCCTTGACTATTTTTTACTCATTCACGGGATGTGGGCTTGACTGGCTGGGCCAGCATTTATTGCCCATCCCTAACTGCCCTCGAGAAGGTGGTGGTGAGCTGCCTTCTTGAACCGCTGCAGTCCATGTGGTGTAGGTACACCCACAGTGCTGTTAGGAAGGGGGTTCCAGGATTTTGACCCAGCGACAGTGAAGGAACGGTGATATATTTCCAAGTCAGGATAGGGAGTTACTTGGAGGGAACTTCCAGGTGGTGGTGTTCCCATCTATCTGCTGCTCTTGTCCTTCTAGAATGTAGTGGTCATGGGTTTGGATTGGACTTGATTAACAATGTCCCTGCATAATTAATTCCCAACTGCTAGATTCCAGAAAAGATCCTAACATTTAGTTTAGGCAAATGTTGCAATCATGTGGAATATCTATCTAACATGACTTACTCAGACTTATTTACTATATCAGAAAAATTATTTAAAATTCTAATTTGAGATCAATATTGCAAAGGGTTAAAATACTGTGCGTGCCTCTCTGGGGTATGGGATTTAAAGCAGCCCCATCTGATAAAAGCATTTTCCTCCCTTGGCTGAAAGAGTATGACGAGTTTGAGTTGCATCAGGGGGACACTATAATGTAGTGGGCCAGAAGCCCAGGTTAAGGTTCTGGAGGCAGGGGTTCAAATTTCAATATGGCAGCTGATGGAATTTAAATTTAATTAATAAATCTGGAATTGAAAGCTAGTCTCAGTAACGGTGACCATGAAACTATCATTGATTGTCATAAAAACCTATCTAGTCCTTTAGGAACGGAAATCTGATGTCCTTACCCGTTCTGGCCTACATGCGACTCCAGACCCACTGCAAAATGGGTGACTCTTAACTTCCCTCTGAAATGGCCTAGCAAGCCACTCAGTTCAAGGGCAATTAGGGCTGGGTAAAAAATGCTGGTCTTGCCAGTGACACCCACATACCATGAAAGAATTTTTTAAAAAGCCATGTTCCTAAGGACCTAAGGCCACAAGTCAAATTAGCAATTTCACAAAACAAGGGTGATTATCGTTAGCAGATGCAAAATTAATGCTGGTATTGTAGGGGATGCACTTGAGATTCAGTAAAGGGAGCTTTGCTCTGCAGGTGACTGTTGTACCTGACCTCTCAATTCTTAATATTTACACTCACTATATGAAACTGAATATATATAAAAATTTATCCCCAAAATTGTTCAATTCCAAATATAATTTCTGATTTACTAAGGACTAAAACAAATATAGGTTGCTCATTTAATAGAAGGTAATGAGGTAAACATTCTTTATGATTACATTTACTTATCACCAACCACCAGTATTGAGCTTTTGTAGCAAGTCTAACTAAAAACCAAAATGTCATAAATACACCTTTTGCTTTGGGTTCAGAATCTTGCACTGCTACAGTGATAAAGTCCTAGTCAAAGGCACAGTGAAATATTAAATTATAAAGCAGCGGATCAGGACACAAGATTTCCAATTTATTATAACTATAGCATAAGGAGGGATTTTGTCAAAAGAAAATAAAATCCAAATATACAAAACAGTCAAACAATAGTGAAAATCCTGAAATCCTCTGTAATAATTTGGGCACTATTATTCAGTGGTCCTAAAAAGACGTGGTTGGAATCGCTGAATGTGATCCGCAAAACACTGATAAAAATCTCAGCATAACAGAATAGCAGAGGGTAACTTACTTGATCATCGTAAAAATAGTTTCTGATCATCAGATATTTTGATTGAATAAAGTAAAATTTAAGTTAATTATTTCATTAGCAAAAATGAAGAACGTCTTCAGGAGTAGGGGGAAAAGTATGTCAAAAGCCTAAGGCTAATAGAGAAAATGCTGATGAAAACATGAAAGCAACACCGACAGAAATCTGGCATCAAATTGCTTACCTGTTTTATCAGGTAGGCACAATACAAGAAGAAAATAAATATTGAATCAAACAAGTGATAAAGCATCTGTAATAGTATTTGATTTAGGTAAATATTCCAATATTAAAAAGTGCAGCTAATTTAGTTTTAGTTTTCAAATGGGAGTCCCTACAATACTAGAGAGATACAATACAATTAAGCTGGCCATATTGATAGAACACAACCCTTTCCATTATCTCAGTGGATTGGGCAAACTTGGAGTTAAAGCAAAGAAGCTTCCTCCAGCACAGGGAAAAATCCCAAGGGTGAGAAGCTAGGCGCTCCCACGTATCACCTTCTAGCTAGCTCAAGAGAGGTGACAGGCCAGGGAATGGATCATTTATCCTCTTGTCCAGAAAATTGTGTGCATCATAAGAAGGACCTAGAATACATTGTTTTAAATGAATCTTCACATGTTGACTCTGCTAGAGAATGGGCTCTATAAGAAGATATAATACAGGAGAAAGTACTGGAATAGTATAATTTAATTCTGAAAATTTAAGTGCACTTGATTGTTTTTCATACATATCTTGCTTTGTACAAACTTGACTCTTTTGTCTCTTACTACAATGCATCAGGTTGTTCAGACTGCATTACCACAAATTAAATCATAGATTCACAACTGATTTGGAATTGTTGGAAACTGGACTTATCTATGCTCAGTCAGTGGAGCAAACAAATGAGATATTTCAATTCTAAACTACACACATGATTACCATCTGTCACTCTTTAAATGAACAGTTAAGTTATCTACATTAAATACTTCAAGAGCAAGATGTGAAAATGTAGAGCATTTAAATGTATTATAAATTGCTAAGAATAGAAAAACCTGTTGCCATTTTTAATTCTTCCTCTTTTGACAGAAATCTTTACTTGCAGAATGAGCAACACAAGGTTAGAAAAAGTTCTGTTCGTTGTGATGCACTCTTAACCTCAAGTTTACTTTAACTGTGAAAATAAATTGTCGTGATTGAATCTTAAACAGGCAACTGCAAAGGGTTAGTGTTGCTTAGATTAAAATTAACATATTTTGCTTTGAAGAAATTTATTTTGTACCAGTCAGGGTTTTATGGTAACTTGTCTACATCAGTTATTATTACTGCTAGATTGGGAATATCAAAAGACATCACTTTTTCAAAACTCATTTGAATGATGCAAACTGATGGAAGAAATTAATTGAGACAAGATTTGACTGCCATGGAGAGCTCCCTCTGAAATTCAGATTCTTACGGAAAAGTTTAATATCAATTATATTCAGACAGATTAAGATATTCTAGCTATGATCTGTCTCAAGTTTATAGGCACAGGAGGTATTGTAAAAGTTAGGCTTGAAATAACTAAAAAAAAATCAGAATGGGAATATTAAGTGTAGGCTGCTTCAGGGCTCTACATAAAATAATTGCCATGTTGCATGGGGTAAGTAGTAATTGTCTCTGTGAACTTTCGTTTTTAATTGGGGAAGCGTGACGCAAAACAGTAAATGCCATCTTCAGTAATTGTATTGATATTATTACTAATAATGATTTAAATCAACTGATATGTCCATCTGCCACTACAATAGGACAAAAATTCATTCACCTATCCCATTACAGTCCACCAATAATATTCCAAAGTGTGTGAAGTATTATCATCTAGAAATAATAGTTACTCACTTAATCTTTAAGCATGCAATAATACTTCTACTTCAGCAACAAAAACTACAAGTTTTATTCTTAAGGATGTCTTGTAAAATTTTAATTTGGGAATTTTCTCAATGCTACCAAACTCTACATAAATTCCATTAAGTTATTATGCAATGGGAAGTTGCAAGTGTATATGGCCAGTAAATATCACTGTTGTGGCATTTTTATATTATATTTGGATAATCAAAAAAAATCTGCAAGCCATTTGCATCTTAAAAGAACATTCCAACAAAATAGTCTACCACGAAAGATTCTCAAAAGGAATTTATTAGGATTGTGAAAATACAACAAAAAATATTTCTAAAACTTCTAAAATTAACTTCATTTCTGACAATTAAAAATTAAATCAGCACCATGCTTAATTGATAGTAAATGGCAGTAAATCAGTCAAATATTTTAGGTAAAAGTTTTGAAACAGACTGGAAAGGTAATAATGGTATCACATTTTGACACTTAGCGAGTTTTACAAACTGAGACTTTAAACTTAAAGCGAAGAAACTTACTAGCATACTATTTTTGGTTTTCTTTTAATTGGTTCCTACTCACATACTGTAAACAGTAAATTAATTCCAAATTTGACTCCTTGCCAAAAATGCATTTCTTTATGCACTAGCATTTTTTTTGATAATAAAAGTGCCTTGCTTCAAAGAAGTTGGTAAAGGTTGGATTTACCAATTCGAACTTTAACTAGTGTATAGTCAGGCTCGCAGAGGAAATGGGGAAGAAACAAAAAGTACAAGTATTTAAAAATCCCAGTTATTGCACATCACTCATCTACTAAATTTAATCACGACACCTTTTAAAATCTGTGGCACCTTGCAAAATGATGGCTATTAACGTAGCAGGCTACTATTCTTAACTTTTACGCACAATTCAGGCCATCACTAACTGCTTGGCTGCAAGTCAAATGTACTGCAAAATATAAGGTTGTGTTTTCAAACAGGTAGTCCTACTCTAAAATTCTGCACAGATTTAAATCTGAGAAAAGTCATTTTCTGGAATATTTTTGAGCCATATTAGTTGCCAATCCTTGAATGAAAATAGCCACAATTGAGGTTTATCATCATTGAGAATATGGTGGAATTCAGACAAGGCAGAATGGCTTTCAGTAAATATCTTTGAAGCCAGTATCCACTGGTCTGATTAAAGCCAATGAATCTTTGAACTACTGCACTGCAAAGCTGCTGGCACTTGAAGCAAACTGGCAAGCACACAAATTCAAAATCATGTACAATATATGAGTGGAGGTGGGGCAGATTTCAGGTCACTACTTAAAACAAGGGCTGCCACAACAATTGTTGTATAGGCTGTAAATCATTCAATAATGTACTTTCATGAAATAAGTAATTTATTATTGGGATTTGTATGAAATGTATAGCATATACTTCTAGTTATTAACCTCTTCTACATTCTTGGTTAAAATCAAGTAAAATTACATTTGATTGCATTTACCGATCTTGTCCTGCTGTCATTTTGTTTTCGAATTAAGTCTCCACCTGTGTGAAATCTGTTATGGTGTGAGCTGGATTACTTATCCTGGCTTGGCAGTAGTATTGGATAAATGAGATTCTGCATGACTTGTTAACACCAAACATGGGGGTGGAAGTGGTGGGGGGGGGGTGGGGGGAGAGAGAGAGAGAGAGAGAGAGAGAGAGAGGGGGGTGGTTAGGAGGCATCAGTGAATTTGGAAGGCTGATTAAACTTTGTGTTCTAAAGCAATTGCCTATTCTATATAATCAGATGTAATATAAACATTTTTTTTTATACAGGAAAATTTGTGTAAATATATCTGATATTCAATACTTCTAATATATTGATCTGTATAATTACAATTGAACAGTGATAGGGTTAGTGATATTTATTGCCCAGTTTCACACTAGTTACAACACCGCTGCTGAAATGTTGTGCTACATGAATAATAACAACTCTCAGATTACAGTAGCACCTAATTGTTTTTGCAAGTAGTAAAAGGCAACTGGCAGGGCAAGTACTGGCAATGGCTGTTAAACACAGCATTATAAAAAAAATACAAAAAAAAGCATCAAATGTTACAATAAAAATTCCTTAATGTTACATTGTCATTTGCACCGAATCTTGGAAACCCTCAAATGGTAGATGAGAAATATCTAGGTTCACAACTATCAAGAAATGCCTACTATAAATGGCTAAACTTTTCTGCTAAACAATGAAAAATGAATGTGCTTAACGGTAATATTTAGTACCTCATGTATACATTTTACTGTACAAGGATTTAAAACATTTCTTATGCAAAGTGCAGCTCTGATTTAAATGACTTGAGCCAGGAATTATTGTTTACACATGTTTAGATCAAAGCAGCCCTTGCTTTACTCACGACAGGAAAGCATAGTTCTGAAAACTTTACCACAATGCTTATAGAATTCTATAAACAAACCACACAAAAGCCAAATAGTCTAAACTATATAACAAGGAGTTTTATCTCTACATAATCCCAAATAACAAGGTCACAACTGACTGAAGAACTACAGAAAGAAAACTGGGAAAAACCCAGAAAGAACAAAACAAGACCTTTACAGTGATTAGTGACCTAGAATGTATGTAATACTTTCAACTTGCCAGCAACAGATAATCCACATGAATGCAACAGTCACTAGCAACCAGTAAGACATAAAACATTTTTATAGGTTGTACAACAAAAAGGAAATCAAATTATGTATATAGTGTTAATACTGTGATATTATAAAGTGCAGAATAATCTGTGCCTTTAGAATGTTCTAAAATATGATATTAACCAAACAGGAAATGTAATCTGGAAGAGATGGCCCCCGTAAAATGTTGTCATTGACATGTCACTCGCTCAGATTCCCACTCAATATTAGGATGACCCTTCCCCCTACAAAGTAAATAAATGCAATTTCCTCTCTTTACAGGTAACAGTAATTCAGGCAATAGCTTGCTACATGAATGCACTCACATTAAAAGTTCCCTATCAATTGTTAATTATGTACCATCTGATAGAATGCATATAATTTGACAACTAATCTAAATACATTAAATACCAGTAACTCACATTCACAGTTAAGAGCAAAATTATCATAACCTAACTTAAAATGTGCTACTTGCTTTGTTAATCATAGGTTAACATTTGTCTGTAAAAATCAAACAACTTTGCAGTTCATTTAAATGCCTTTTTTAATAATTTGCTTCATGTTCACAGAAGTTCCACTGACCAGTTTTATATGTTTAAGGTCCAGATGCAATGCATATTGTATAAAAGAGAGCACTTCTTAATAGTTTTACCTTGCATGAATAAACCTATGTACCTTTTAACTCTACAGACTTCTGCATTACATTTAACAAAGCTCAGACACACAGCATGCCTAGCCCTCATATATACACATCTCTAATCACAGGTATATAGGGTGTCAAATATACTATAACCTCCGTATAATGTTTGAAATTTGGTAACAAAATGAGAAAACTAAAAATATTATTTACGTGTTCTTCTAAAATATCTCTCATTTTGTGCTAAGTCAAATGTTAGCTCACATGAAAAGGACTTATTTCATTATAATTCAGCATATTATCTGACGATTGCAAACACTTTTAATAGCTTGAACGTGTACAAAAGTCTTGGTTAATTAGGGAAATAAACACTCAGTTTTTGTTTATCAAGTAGGAAACACAGTTCATAATGTTATTACTTAGCAGCTGCTTACGGTTTACACGGTTGATAAGTGGACGAACATCCAGCGATGGGTGACAAGTCGAACTGTCAGTTGTGGAGGTTTGGTGGGTGGTGCTCCCTCGTAGTTAAACAGTTACAGTTTTACAGGAAGTGTTTTTATTACAGTTTTATCAGTCTTCCTCCCCATCATCTCCGGGAGCTTCTTCTTGCTGTTCAGATCTTTTCTCCCGCTGTCTCTCCTGTATTTTCTTCATCTCCTCTGCGTATTTACTGAAAGTATTTCCAAACTTGGCCCACACTTTGTACGGTATCGTGATAGAATTGCGGTATGATGGTTTCACCTCACTTACTCTCATAAAAACGCCATACTTGTTTGACCCAACGTCAAAGAAAAATCGCTTGTTGTCCACAGTGAGAGATGTCCCTTCGGGCAGCTCAGTGGGTTCCTCTTCGATGCCATAATCATCGATGAGTTTAGCGAGTGCATCACGGAATTCAATCAGCCCCTGAGCGGGGAGGGCGATAGTCTGACCCTGCGAGCCAAGGCCATGTCCCCGGTTCACGGTCTGGCGGATCCGTAGGAACCGGCCCCGCTGGTTCTCTTTTAAATCCATATAATATTTGCGGTTTTCCCGCACCAAGAATTCACTTTTCAGAGCTCGCCTCGGCTCGTCCGTCTGCATGTCCGGGTTACTGGGGCCGAGCTGTGCGTAATGTTCGATGAAATCGCCCAGGTAGTCGCGGAACTCCACAGCAACAGACATGGAGAGAGTTAGGCGACTTTTATTGCCTCCTGCTCCCACCTCCGCTATCTTCAGGAAACGACCTTTGACATTCTGCTTCACGTCCAGGTAGAAGCGCTTGTTCTGAATGTCCACCCTCTTGGAGGCCAGTTCCTGCGTCTCCTGCTGCAGCTGCTGCAAGCTCGAGCTGACCGCCCCTTGCTCGCTTCCACTGTCTCTATCCGCCATGATGGTAGCCTTCTTCCAAACTCCCAGCAGCCGGCGATCTCGCGAGACTGCAGCAAGGGAGGAGACATTTCGTTAGAGCCGCTCTCATTGGCGGAGCCTGCCAGAAAATCCTGCCACCCGCCAATCACCAGTTCCTTTACAACCTCCTTACCTCCCGGTCTGCCTCCAACTGCTCAAGTATCGCAGAAAAGCAGCTGATGTCTGCCCTCGACAAAGTGAGACATTGAACACCGATAATAGGGGTAAAGTGATGGGACAGCATTTGGTCTCCATTCCATCACAACAAGCATTTTTAATCATTCCAATTTCGCTACCCTAGCTAACTGTTCAGTGCTCTTGAAAGTCTCCCACATTAATAACATAATATGCTAATTTTATAGTAGGTATTTATTACCTAACAAGCCAATTTTGATAAACATTCCGGCTCAAAAAATGTTGAAACATAAACACAATGCGAAACATAATGCAACTTATGTTGTTTTAGTGCATATAAATAACAGCAGTTGATAAGCAAAATGGCTGCATTCCCTAGCAAATGCATAAAGCTATTACAAACATAGTAAATAAATCAGTGGCACTTCATATGCTGGAGTGACACTTCGTTTAGTCACTATTTTGTTTTGCACATTAAATATTTTGCATATCTCAAACCAAACGGCACTAAAATACATTGCTCTTACTACAAACTGGAAAACAATAAAGAAAATTCAAATTGTAAGATTTAAATTTTTCTTTTTACTGTAAATCAGGTTGATTTAAATGGGGGAAAATATGGATAATCCCCCAATTTAGTACATTATCTTCACAATAATTTGTAACCCTTCCACATAATTGATGAAATGTGTACTTTTGTCTGATAATTTGTCAATATTTTATATGAAATTACATTGCACTAAACGATTGTTTGTGCATTGCGAATTTGTTTTCACTAAGTATCAATATGCAATAATTATATTTAACATATTTTGAAGAGTTATCCCATAGTCCAAGCAAATTGCATTTTCTACCACCAAATTTGATTGAAAATGAATATCACGAGATAAATGAAAACGATCGACATATTACTAATGATGTTACAAAAATATAACTAAAGAAAAGCCTGCTAGCATAGAATTATATTGTGATCTTACTGTCCGTTTGGTACTGCCTGCATATTGTTGGTTAAAAGGAAATGTAACAAGAGTAGTTTCGGGTTTCAAGCTTTTTCAAATCATTACAATATAAATCTTTACATAATCTATCTGATCATTTATAAACGCATCGGATCTATAACAAACTTAACTTTTATGATATTTGTTCAAACATGTACTACTAACTAGAAACCATCGCTTTCTCAATATATTCATGACTAACACAGAATGCAACACGAAATGCTCCTAGAAATGATAACAGTTTGAAACTCAAAGAAAAATCGACACATTATAAAACCTTCACAAGGAGGGCATCAAGAGCTAGGAATATTAATTTCGATAAAGTATGTTGGTGATTAAAAGTAATAGAAACAGCCGTGTATGTAATCAGTGGTTCTTCAAAATCTATATATTCGTAGTTCACACGGAAATCCAAATGCTCACAGGACATTACATTTATCAATTTTATTTCCTACGTCGTAAGTGAAGTTATACAAATAAACCCAGGTCTCTATTCTGTAAGGTGCGATTGAACTTCTTATGTGATTCATTCAGCAATCATAATAATATTATATTTAGAAAAAGTACCTTGTATACTTGCTTCGTTTTCTCTTGTTAGATGCGTGAGTATTTTGTTCGCTATAGTTAACATTGGCAAATAAAATCACAGACCAGATGGCAATCTATGTTGCATTGTTTCAGATTAAATGTTTCAATATGTTAAAACCATAAACTTTTCCTTATTTCAAGTAACTACTGTCTCTACTTTTAATAAAAACATCGCATTTCATAAACAGATGGTAACATGGTTGCTGTTGGATAATGGTGTACTGATCGTGATACTTCGGACCTCACGACTGTGTGGGGCAGTATTAATGGGCCAGATGGTTTTTTTTTGCCAGGCTATCACTTTCGTATGTTCGTATGATCTTGAAGTTTTAATTAATACGTGAACGTGATTGGAAGCTAATTAGGAAAGAGAACCGATTTGAAAACAAAACGATCACGGTGTCTAGCAAAATAAACTTCTGAAAACGTAATAACAAACCGGTTAACAAGCAATAATTAACGCTTTCTAAGGGGGCTTTCGGAAAGTCTTATTTCTACACTACAGTCAACATTCTCAATTTTACCCGCAGAATAAATCATTGTTTCTAATTTACATCAGATCCAAATGGAAAATATGCTTTAAAACCCCCGCGAAGAGATTCGCCATCATTTGGAATAATTTCATTAACCAGCGGAAACGAAATTATTCAAACTGAAATATGTAAATAATGTAAAATATTTCCATTCAAGCTTTTTATAACGGATTTATTTATTTCAGATAACATATACAGCATTTGCACTTAATTAACTTAAATCTTAAGCGGCGGTTGATCGTGACTCCGTTTATTTTTTTCCGTTAATAGGCAATATCCTCGCTGGATGGAAACTTTAAATCTTTTCAAAATAATTCAATTATTCAAAATGTTAATATTAAAATGATTTAATTTGCCATTTTTTAAATCCTTAAATTGTTCACTTGATTTCAGTAAATAGACTAAAGTCAGAATTTTGCAATGACCAAAACATTGTCATTATAGCAACCTCCAACCCCAAACTCGATCAGGACTTGTTTCATCCCAAATCGATCAGGTAAAAGAACGTGCCCAAACCATTGCAAGTATAATGCCAGTAATGTGTTAAGCTTCATTGTAAATTGTTGGGACAGCAGCGGCTTCAAGGAAGGGATACGCCGCATTGAAGAACGATTGTTCTTCATCAGCGCTATTTTTCTCCACCATTCGTCAAACTGATCTAGTCAATAAATTTGACTTTTATGAGGAACTTCAGTTTTATCCTTTGGAGAGAGCGAGCAAGGAGTGCAGTTTTTACTGCGTTAAAAACAATTAAGTCAGAGTTGTCGCTTAAATAAAATGAGTTTTTCCTTTGGTCAAAATCTTAACTTTTCTTAACGGCCGAAAAGATTAAGAAAAATTATGTTTCACTATCTTAAAACCATGCTTTGGTAGCTTTATTTGAACGTTCATCTTATCGTGAGCTCTCCGCCAATGATTTTACCTACAACGTCAAACTCCAATTAGTTACCCCGAATTATTAAAATAATTAAATAAAAACAGAAAGTGCTGGAAATACTCAGGCATATTCGATTCTCAGTCCCCTAGAACTAGGGGGTCACTGTTTAAAAATAAGGGGTCGCTCACTTAAGACAGTGATGAGTAGAATTTTTTCTCCCAGAGGGTTGTGAGTCTTTGGGAAAGGCTGGTGGAAGCAGAGTCTTTGAATATTTTTAAGGCAGAGCTACATAGATTGTTGATTAACAAGGGGGTGAAACGATATGGGGGGTAGGCAGGAATGTGGTGTTGACGTTACATTCAGATCAGCCATGATCTTATTGAATGGCGGAGCAGGCTGAGCGGCGGTGTGGCCTACTCCTAATTGTTATGTTCATATTGGACTCCAAGCGTTAACCCTGTTTCTCTCTCCCCAGATGCTGCCAGCTCAGGTGAGTGTTTCCAGCAGTTTTATTTCAAATTTCTAGCCGCCACAGCATTTTGCTCTTATTAAAATGATGCACGGGCTGTTTTCAATATTCTACAGCAACATCAGAGCAAGTGGTGTAGGCTTTTTTGCTTATATCAGAGCAAATGGTGTAGGCTTTTTTTGACTATCAGTGGAATATTGGGACAGAAATGGAACAGAAAGTTCTTTTTTAATGAATAGCCCATGTGAAAAGTGTATGATATTTTTCAAAACAGATTATCTGTAAAATATGAAGAATAATCAGTCTTCAAAATAATCGAATGTTACGTTACTTTCGAATAATTGAAAATGAACCTGTTTTATCTACTTAATGCAACAATCTTTAAGCTTAAGGTTTGATAAACAATTTCTATAAGCAACTCCTCATTTGTCCCTCAAAGGACGAGCAGAGTGGAATTTTTTTCTACTGGAGTTATATAAAGTCAGGTTTCTCAATCACAATGCCCTTGAAATGCGTTTTTGAAGCAAATGTGCACTTTAGGTACTACAGTCTAAAGGGAAAAATAAGAAGTTATTTATTACGCCCTTTACATCCTGAAACTACTTGAACAAGTCATATAGCTTGGGAGTTGCTTTTCGTCACTTGGCATGGTAATGTCTCACCGTTTGTCATTGACGCATGACAAAAGTGCATACGCGATGATAGCGTATCTTTGTCACGGGATACAGAATAAGTTAACAAGGGGCATTTTTCGAATAGCCACATAAACCAACGTCAGGTACTCTGGCGAAAGAACACAAAATTGTGACCAGCACCCGAAGCAATCAGAATGCGTTCTTCTGTGGTTTAGTGTTTTCTTAATGAGAAATGTCACCCGAGTTGATTATGTATATAGTTGTGTCTTGATATGTATGTGTATCTATAATATGTCTTTAAATCTTACGGCCACGCACAGAAGAGATTGCTGAGCGCGCTGCTGTATTCCAAAATGCAACACAATTCACGCTCCACGTTTGTCAAACTAGTTCACTGCATTAATACTTCCAATCAAAACTAGTAAATCAGTTGCGACAAATTTATATCTGGTTCTAAACATTTTTACAAACTGTCAGATATCAAATTTTTCACATAAAGAAGGTTAGTGATTTTCCTCATTGTTTGTCAACTGTTAATACAAATATTGAAACAACATAATGAAAAAGGCCCATGGGTTATTGATAGTTTATTTTATTTACACAAAGAGGATATTTTATTAGATTACAGATTGTGGTTTTATTCATAGAGATAGGAAGATAAGGAATTTCGCAATTAAAAGCCAGAAGTGATAGCCAAAGCAAAACATGACCAATGCTTAAAACATCAGAAATTAATGTCTTATCTGGATGTTTTACAAATTATGTTCTATTAAAATCTGCAATCAAAGTATTGTGAGAATTTGCTTTTAAGTCTAACCCATTTCTCTTAAAAAATTAAAACCTTTTTTTCTAAAATGCAGCATTTTTTTTATATTGATAGTCTGTTGATCTTAGCACAATATATTGACACCAAAACACTGACAGGCGTTTCATTGAAGCAGAGCTCCTTCCACCAATAGGATGGGACTTTTGTAACCCAAAACTGAGCTAGCAATATTATTGACAATATAGCTGCCTTTAAAAAATGAAGGAAATGTACAATGCCCACTTGACATGCAGAAAAGATCATTAAAATAATAAACAGGAGGACTGCGACCTTACCCTGCAGCTTTTCTGATCGCAGACTTTGCAGATCTAGGTGTGATTACCTGTCAGAACTATGATGGCCGAACAGTGAAGTGCAGTTTATTAGGAAGGCCTGATCAGAGTGCTGCCACCTTGGCACAATCGATGGTGAGAGAAGAGAAAGCGACTCGTCTCACGACATCACGTTTTCCTGCGTCCGACACGATCTCCAGTACGTCAGGGCAACGCACTGCATGGCTCCGGAACTTCCATCAGGAACCGGGGAGTCAGAAGAATTGGTGCTGATTTACTCAGGAGGTCATTTGTAACGACAAGGGAGTATATGTATATATTTTTTTCCATTCGCTCATCATAACGCTACATTTGTATGTTTTTTTTGCAGAGAGGGCACCCGTAGAGACCGAACGCGATTGGAAAGTAGCTACTGCATTTCTCATTGTCAAAGCCTCCATAATGTGCTCTGCCAGCGGTGTTTCTTTAAACCCGCGATTAAATGCTTTTTATCCTGTAATGTCTTAACAGTGTTTCTGGTAGTTTTGTGGGTTCCTCAGTGAAGAGATTCTCATACATTATATGAAGACTGATATTTAGGGAGTTGTGAAATGTGCCACTTCCAATACTATATGGTTAAAATGGAAGCCCACCAGAGGAAAAAAAATGTCATTTTTTTAAAAATTCAACCCCAACAAGGGACTAAGGCTTCTGCAGGTAATTTTCCAGTTTCACATATTATTGACATTACAGCAATCTGTCCTTTGTGTTAAATATCCTTGAATATTTATGTACATATACAACTTCACTATATAACATTTAAAAATGTTTTTCTATACCGGCACATCGTAATGGTCACAAAAATCGCTGTTTGAATGTACTAATTGGCGGAGTTGGCTCGAATGGCCTGTTCCTACTCATTTCTTACGTTCTCATGTGGGTTGATTGTAAGAATCACGTTTACAAAATCAGTATTTTCATGACCGCGTAGATCTGGGTGTTTTTTGTGTATACTGTCGCAAGGAAGATAATTTGTAAATCGTGAAAATGGAAGAGAGTAGCAATTTAAAGGCTGCTAAAGTGGATTCAGATAGTGGAATGGTCAGGAATGGACTTGGCAGGTATCTTGGAGCAATATGTGCTGAGCTCGGTAGGCGAGACACCACAGCAAGAGGAAAAGGCTAAAGTTGAAGGGAATAAGGTAAACCGGGATGGTGAAAATTATATTGGCTCAAAGTTCTAGCAAGTTACACAAGAGGAAAGAAGGGGGAAAGAAAACAATTGGATTCCATAAGGGATGAGTGATTACTAGCCAATAGGCTAGCATGAATTTAATAATCTGTAAAGAAATGCTGGATCTAGCCTCCAGAAACAATCAACACAAGAGGAAGAAATTTTTCTTTACTTACTGTGCTTATACGGTATATGAATGCTTGAACTAGACAGTTGAAGAGAAGGTATCTATAGTGATAGGAAGTGAACAAAACCTAATTCGAATGGATGAAAATGAATAGAGCATAGTAGGGGTACAGAATGCTCAGGAAGGACACAACACCTGACAGCAGACCTGACAGGAAGTGAAACATCATTTAGCAAAATAATCTGGTTGGAGCTTTCTCATGCAGTAAGAAATTCTAAAATTCCATTGAATAGGTCATTCTAGAGGGTAACACCTAGACAGTTGAAGTTATGGTTGCCAGTGGTGAAGCAAAGGAAGAGGATTCACAACAGGCTAAAGTCAGAATAATGCTGAGTTCTGACATGGAGGGGTGTGTAGTGCTGGTGGAGATTCTAGGGATAGGGAGGAGCAAGGATTTTGTGATCATTATCATTAACATGTTTCTGTTTGTTGGACCATGCTGTGGTCTGCTTCAAAAATGCTTCATTGGATATTAAGTGCTTTGGGATACTCTGAAAGGCAATTTTAATGCAATTAAACAGGGAACCTATTCAGCAATTCTAATATACTAACCAATCTCCTCTGGCATTACTCATAGGACGTTGGAGAATAATATGGTATAATGGAGAATGTGTAATTGTAAGCAAAATTGAAATTATGATGGCCAGATTTTTCTATCAAAATAGCAGTGAGGCTAATGGTATTCCTTGTTATGTATGCATAAATGGCACAACAACTTCAGACAAAGGATGGATGCAAAGCTAAACATGAAAATCCAGAGGTTGCTCTTTGGGCTGCACTGCTCTGCCATTAACTTGGTGGAAGTGACATCTCACAGACTGTCTCACCATTGAAATGCATTGAATTGCATGAAGTTATGTATTGGCATTGTAGGTACAAATTAAACTCACTACAGAAAGTTAAGGAATCGAACGCAAGTTCTGTCGAAGGGTCATGAGGACTCGAAACGTCAACTCTTTTCTTCTCCGCCGATGCTGCCAGACCTGCTGAGTTTTTCCAGGTAATTCTGTTTTTGTTTTGGATTTCCAGCATCCGCAGTTTTTTTGTTTTTAACAGAAAGTTAAGTCTTGTTATCTCAAGTCTAAGAACACATTTAATGGCGCGATATGTGTTAATTACTGCCAATTAGCCTATCTGGTGTGAAAAAATAACTTCTAACTGTGGAGTCTTATTCCTTCAGGTGTTAAATTTTTGGAATGTTAAAATGCAAAATTTTAAGTTTAAACATTTTATTTCTTTTCTGCCTCTTTTTCTCTCAATCCAATCTTTTGTTCTCTTTCTGTACCTGATTTATCAATTCACTCACTCTAATTTATATTTCCTTCTCAGTCCTTGTTTATTTCACAGTCCTTCAATCTGATTTGTTATGGAGCTACAAAGTTGCTTACTCTGTGCACGCAGCTGCTAGATGCCCTGTTTCCCTTGCTGTAATACTATCTTGCAAAAAATTTAAAAATCTAAATGTGCAAGGCTAGTCTCACTAATGGTAGACACTGTTCAATAGCCTGCTAGAGTAAATTGTGAGCCAAATAAATAATGGTAAGAAATTGAAAATTGGGATAAGATGTACATTTAGAAAATATTTATGTAATAAAAGTTTGTGGAAAATGAGGGTCATAATGCATTCTAAATAATCAGATATATTCACAACAACAACTTGTGTTATGCTGTGCCTGTATCGTGAAACATTATTCCAGGCTTCTCGGTTGCTATTGCAGGCTTCTGTTTTTTAAATTCATTCATGGGATGTGGTGTCACCAGCAAGGTCAGCGTTTCCTTCCCACACCTATACAGCTGAGTGGCTTGCTAACACATTTCAGAGGGCTGTTAAGCATCAGTCACGTTCATGTGGGTCTGGTGTCACATGTAGGCCAGACTGTGTAGGGGCAGCAGATTTCCTTTAAAGGATAGTAGTGAACCAAATGAGTTTTTAAAGCAATCCAGTATTTTTATGGTCACTATTACTGCTTTATTTTTATTCCAGATTTATTTAATTAACTAAATGCATGTTTAACAGCTGCAATGGTAGGATTTGAACTCATAGCTCCAGATCATTAGTCCAGGCCCCTTGGTTACTTTTCCAGTCACATAACCACTATTCTACCAGACCCTGATAATACTTTTAAGATACAGTAAACAGTGTCATTGTGGCTCTACATTTTCAGATATAGTACTCTGAGAATTGATACAGCTATTGCAATTACTGGTTTACAAAAATGTAGGTTTTTAAGCTTGGAAATTGTATGGTATAAAGGGGGAATATTTCTGTAGGGTATTTCTGATCTTTAGCCATTTCTCTAGGAGTTCCACCATTTCCAGCTGGAGGACCCTGCAGAAATTCCAGGCAAAAAATTAAAGAATGCTTGATGAACTTAAAATATTGCCATGTAAATTATATTGCTGCCCTATCCAGTCTTCAGCATATTAAAGCAATTCTTTCTAGCCACATTAAATAACTAGTTATTAGTTAAGATGCTTCACCTAGCCTCTTAACAGGTTTCAATAATACTGCGAGGTAGATGTTTAAAAGCCTTCCACCATGCATAACTAATGAAGTGCGTGTTACAGCTTCTGCTTTCTCTCAAAACTTTTGTGTTTATAGCAAAAAGGCGGTTTCCAAAGCAGACCAAGTCTCCTCTGAACTGAAATTCGCCAGGTCTGAGATGATGTGCCTAGCATTAATAATCACCCTTTCATTGTGAAATCGGCCATTGAAGATCATGTGAGTTGTCCACAAAAGGCAGAAAATGCCACAATGTCAAATTAAAGCATTTCAGCTGAAATTAATAGTTTTTTCTAAATGGAATAAATAGACAGCAGTAATAAATCATAGCCACGGGTAACTTCTGTGGAGGCTTTCCTACTATGACTTTAGCAGAAAACAAAAAAAATGTTATGTAGGGCGTATCACATTTCGGGGCTAGTTCCTGATCTTTCTGCCCCATTACCACATCCTTATGCGTACTCACTGACCCTGATGGAGAGAAGGAACATCAGCTAGGATCCCTGCTCATAATCCCACCCCGCTGCCCTGGGAAACCCCAAGCAACAACATTAAAAACTTGTTTTTGCCACTTTTTTAGTGCTTTCACTGAGCTGCAACTAAAGTTACAGAAGGAGCTTATAGAATGCCTGTGGAAATTCAACACAAGCATATTCATTTATGTGCAGTACATGAAACCATTGACTGAATCCTCACGTGCATTCTCCTGGGCTTCCACTGTAACCTGGGTAGATGTGTGGAGAGAGGGCATAGGCAATTAAAAACATCCAATTGTAGCATTTCTCTTGGGGCTCATTTGATATTCCAACAAAATAATGGTAGCATTCAGAATTTCCCATGGAAATTCTGGCCCAGTAAGATTAATCTATAAGGGATTAAAATATTCTTTTTGGAATATATTTCTTACAAAATCTTTCATAGACCATCATGATGTGAATGATCTGAAAATTCTGTAGGGGTTCTCCTGATCCTTTTCATAACTGATAGCATGGAAATTCAGGGCCCATATCTCGAGTTGGAATTGAAATTTTTGAAGATAAATGGCTCCTAATCACCACGAGCCCCATCTTGTAATGTGGAGTGTTAATGGCAGGACAGTTTTTTTTCTCCAAAATCTTAATCCCTTAATGGTACAGCCATCAGAGATTAACTTTGTCTATTTAAATTTTTAAAATATTGTAAAAGCCCTGTTTCTTTTGCTCCATTCTGTAGTATTCCTCCCTTATGACAGTAGGATCCAAGAGTATCCCCATAAATTGCACATGCTAGCAATCAAAAACAGAAAATACTAGAAATACTCAGCAGACCAGTCAGCAGTTGTGGAGGAAATTGACTAATTAAGAACTATAATTCAATGTTTCCGGCATTTTCTAAGTTTATCTATTCCTATGTTGATTCTCGCACATTAACATTTCAAAGAGATTGCCCAGCCATCCAGTAACTTTGAGCCAAGCAAAGATCAATCAAAGGAAGTCCTTTCAGAATGGATAATTAGAGAATAAGTAAAGTGTATTATCACTCTTCTACAGAAACAATAAGCTCTCTTAGAAATACTAACGTAGATCTCTAGCTAAGAGGTGGCTGGAGAGCAGTCGGTGATTTCAACTGCATGGAAGCATAGACTGCATGCCTGGAAGTAATAGGAGATGAACTGGAATGAAGCAACAATTGTAGGTTTCTGCCTTTGGCAACCAGTATGGCTGTAGGTTTTCAGGATCAGATAGTTGCCATTAGACCCCACTATCCCACTGATTAGTGGGCGTATAGATCCAGGGCACAGTGAAATGGAAATGACTGGTTTCCACATGACTGATAGTGTTGTCTCACAGGAAAGTCGTTCATGTCATTCCTTTTCCTTCCCCCACAGAGCACCTTGCTAATGGAATGTAGAGATGAGACCAAGCTGCAGAGATGAAACCAAGAGTGCTTCCCTGCTAAGAGCAAATTTCATAATACAGGGCCATCTCCACCCCACACACTTTCTGTAGGGCATGAGCAACCGACTACCTTGTGATCCATTCTCTCAGATCTCTCAGAATCACAAAATTTTTAAAAAAGGCATGTCTGGTACCCATGGGAGCATGACAAGAAAAAGTAGACTGATTGTGTTCATTCACCGTGAGAAAATAGAATGTGCACTGACATGGGGGTTTTGCCATTGATGGAGGTTAGAGTTCTAAGAGGAATGGATACACTTATGTGATGCTGAAGATGATTGGCATGGTTAGGTAGGGAAAAAGAGGGCTTATGCGTTGTCAAGTGGAAGGGCAGCAGTTTGAGGGAATGTCCCTTTATTTGATAGGATAGAAGAAAGGGTGGTAAGTCTGTATTATCAAAGGTAAACTTTGTTCCGTGGAAGAGAAGACTTCGGAATGGCTCTTGCACTAAATGTTGTCAGTGTTCCCTTTGCTTCAGCCTGTGGTGCCTTCCGTCTCCATGATAACTAGATATAAGAATATGCTCATGTGGAATGCCATATCTGCTCCTGACTGTAGGTGCAGGATGGCAGGTCTGAAAGTCTGCTGATGACCTTGCCTCCTAGTAAGCAGTAAGAAACAATTGGTGTGTCTAGGTAGAATTGTGAAGAAACAAAAGATTTAAAAGTGTTTCTCAGCTGCAGAAATCATTAATCAGTCTCCAGATTTTTTGTATAATTAACTCCTTTCTTCTACCAGTATCAGCTGACCCTGGCAGCTGCTGACCCTGGCAGCTGCTGCCCCTCGTAAATCTCAGTTTAAGTTACCAGAATGAATTAGCAGTGCAAACCCAGGAAATTTGGAGCTAGTATGCCATTGGCTCTCATCTGACATAAGAAAATGAGACAAATAGCGACTCCGCAAGTGAATCACAAGAAGACTCAAAAAGTGTAAAGGAAGCATTTTAAAGGTGCACAAATGGCTTCCACCTTCATTTCCTTGTTTAAAAATATCATGGCAAATTTATGGAAAATGGAAAGGAAATTTGCTCTCTGTGATATCTATCTAATGTCATAAGAAATGTGATACAAAAATCCCCAGTTTTTCACATTTAATTTCAGGTGGCTAACTTGTTATACTTTCTTTGGGTAATTGGTTTACATTAAGTAATGAATTATTTTGTACAGATATCTTGGAGATGCTGTATATTATAGATTTGTAATTAGGTGTTATTGTTTTATTTTTAACGTCGATGGCTGCTATGTTAATTATACAAGTATCTTTTTGCAATTTAGATTTGCTCCAGTTTGTATATTGATCACAGTAGCTACTTTCCTGACCTGCTCTTGCCCTAGACTCCCATTAGCTTGAATTATAAGCAATGCTGTGGGAGATGTAAAGAGAAAACTTCCATTTGTATAACATCCTTCACATCTTCTGGAGGTTTAAAAGAGCTTCATAGCCAATTAAATACCTTTGAAGTACAGCTACCATTATTTTGTGGGCAGACACGGCAACAATTTGTACATAAATTTCTGCACAGCAAGGTCCTCTAAATAGTAATAATAGAGGAAGGCATTAATGAAATTAAATTTACTGATGATATCAAGGTCCGTGGGCAGATGGCCACTGCAAGAAATATTCAAAAGGACCTGAAAATTTTAACTAAAAGGGCTAAGCAATAACACATGACATTTGATGTTGGAACAAATACAATTTAGTGTACTTCAGTGTACGAAATGCCAGAGTGGATGGATATAAATTAACCAAAATAAGGAAGGACAAAGATTTGGGTTTGATTATTGACCATTCTAGGCAACTCCCAACTTGGTTAGCTCAATGTCTTGAATGCATCCAAAGTATTTTTTCATGATTCACAAGCTTCATTTTAACCCTTTATTATTCAATAATTACATAAGAGTACAATGGGTACAGTAGTTTGACCCCAGATTCTGTAAACAAATGACTGCTCTAAGGGAAAGTACAATCTTGATCTATATAACACCATCTCCACTTATTTTAAGATATAGAAATGTTATTTGCAGAATAGGTCAGGATTGACCAAGTTATAAGTTTCATAGAAGCATAGGAACATAGGGTTGGGAGTAGGCCATTCAGCCTGTTGAACCTGCTCCGCCATTCAATACAATCATGGCTGATCATCCACTCCAATGCCCTTTTCCCACACTATCCTCATATCCCTTTTTGTCATTGGTATTTAGAAATCTGTCAATCTCTGCTTTAAACATACTCAATGTAGCTTCCACAGCTCTCTGGGGCCGAGAATGCGAAAGATTTCCAAACCGAGGGCAGCTGAGGTAACTGAGTGAAGACTTGGAGTTTGGTGAGAAGGGGAGCTCAGCAAAGGAGGGAAGGGGGTGGTTATTTCCTTTATATATCTTTCTCACCCTGTAGGAATTGGTCTTACTCTACTACAGGGAAAGGAGCTAGCTGTTTGGTGAGTATCTGGTAAGTGGGTGAGTTCTATCCCTAAGGTTTAAAATAGTACACAAAATGGTGGTAAAGTTAATAAAAAATACCAAAAAGCAATATAAATAAGTGATTAATATAATTAAGTAATTATTTAAAACACATTAAGAATAGCAGGACAGGTGATGTGTCAAGGCTGCAGCATGTGGGAGCTCCAGGATAACATTGTGATGCAGGGCAAACACGTCTGCAGTAAGTGTTTGCGAAATGAGGAACTTCAGCTCAGAGTCATTGAGCTGGAGGCTGAGCTGCAGACTCTGTGACATATCAGGGAGGGGGAAAGTTACTTGAATTCTTTATACCAGGAGGCTGTCACGCCACTTAGAATAGGGTCTCCTGATTTGGGCAGTGGTCAGGGACAGGAGGGTGTGACTGCGAGTGAGGCAGATAAGGGGAGCTGGAGTGCAGGAGTGTCAACCTCTGCAATTGTCCAATAGGTTTGAGGTTCTCTCAGCTTGTTTGGATGAGAGCAAGAGCTGCAGGGTGAATGAGCAAACTCTCCATGACACCATGGTACAGGAAGCCATCCAAGTGGGGCGAGCAAAAAGGAACGTAGTGGTAGTAGGGTACAGTGTAATGACGGGGAGTGACACTGTTCTCTGTAGCAAAGAGCGAGAGTCCAGATGGCTGTGTTGCCTGCCAAGGTTTGGGATATCAGGGCTGGAGAGGAACTTGCAGTGTGAGGGGGAGGATCCAGATGTGGTCCATGTAAATACCAATTACATAGGTAGAACTAGGAAAGAGGTTCTGCATAGAAAGTATGAGGAAATAGGCACTAAATTGAAAAGCAGTACCTCAAAGGTTATAATCTCTGGGTTATTACCTGAGCTGCGTGCAAATTGCATAGAGTACATAAAATTAGAAAGATGAATATGTGGGTCAAAGACTGGTGTGGGAGATGTGGGTTCTGGTTTGTGGAGCACTGGCACCAGTACTGGGGAGTGTGGGGGTTGAACCATTGAGGTGGCCTATACCTGAAACAGGCTGGGATCAGTGTTCTTTTGAACTGCACAACTAGGGAAGTAGAGAGGGTTTTAAGCTAAATAGTGGGGCAAGGGATCCAATGTGGAAAGATGTGACATATCAAAGAGCAGAGACAAGGTCAGAGAGGAAAATAGTAATATGGGAAATGAGGGTTCGAGAATGGCAGGAAGGGACAGAGAAAAAACCCAAGAATGCACAAAGAATTAAGACTAAAGAATTATCACAAAGATAACAAAAAGACTAACTAAATGTTTTGTATCTGAATGCTCGTATCATTCATAACAAAGTAAACAAATTGATACTGCACATTGAAGTAAATAAATATAATCTGATAGCCATTATGGAGACCATGCTGCAAGATGACACAGGTTGGGTCCTGAATATTGAGGGGTATATAACCTTCGAGAAGAATAGGAATCTAACTAAAGGTGGAGACATAGCACCGTTAATCAAAGATGGCATTTGTGCAATAGTTAGAGATACTTGCATTTATTAGTTGAGGCATTGAACACAAGAGCAGGGTGGTTATGATATAAGTTAGGCCACATCTGGAGTACTGTGTGCAGTTCTGGTTGCCACACTATAGGAAGGATGTGATTGCACTGGAGAGGGTGCAGAGGAGATTCACCAAGATGTTGCCTGGGCTGGAGTGTTTCAGCTATGGAGAGAGACTAGATAGGCTGGGGTTGTTTTCCTTAGAGCAGAGAAGGCTGATGGGAGACCTGATTGAGGTGTACAAAATTACAAAGGGCGTAGATGGGAGAAAGTTTTTCCCCTTAGTGGAGGGGTCAATACCAGGGGGCATAGATTTAAGGTAAGGGGCAGGAGGTTTAGAGGGGATTTGAGAAAACATTTTTTCACCCAGAGGGTGGGAGGTATCTGGAACTCACTGCCTGAAAGGGTGGTAGAGGCAGGAACCCTCACAACTTTTAAGAAGTATTTAGATGAACACTTGAAACACCATAGCATACAAGGCTACGGGCCAAGTGCTGGAAAATGGGATTGGAGTTGATAGGGACTTGATGACCGGTGCGGACACGATAGACCAAGGCCTCTTTTCGTGCTTCAAAACTCTATGACCCTGGTTCAGGAGATCAGGATATAGAATCGGTTTGGGTGGAGATGAGGAATAGTAGGGGAAAGAAGTCACTAGTGGGAGTGGTCTACAGGCCCCCTAACAATAACCACAATGTAGGACAAAATATAAAAGAAGAAATATTGGATGCTTGTGATAAAGGGATGGCAATTGTCATGGGTGACCTTAATCTAAACTGGAAAAATCAGACTGGCAGTAGTATCCTGGATGAAGAGTTCATAGAATGCTTTTGAGATGATCCCTTAGAGCAGCATGTTCTGAAACTAACCAGAGAGCAGTGATACTAGACTTGGTATTTTATAATGTGACAGGATTAATTAATGACCTCAGAGTAAAGGCACCCCTAAGTAGCAGTTACCACAACATGATTGTATTTTACACCCAGTTTGAAAGGGAGAAGAGTGGGTCTTAGATTAGTATTTTAAACTTAAATAAGGGCAACTATGTGGGCATGAAAGCTGAGCTAGTTGAAGTGAACTGGGATATTAGACTAGGGGTTAGATCAATAGAGAAGCAGTGGCAGACATTTAAGGGATATTTCAGAATAAGTATATTCCTACGATAAAGAAAAATTCTAAAGGTATGAGCCAACATCCGTGGTTAACTAAAGAAGTTAGGGAAAGCATAAAACTTAAGGAAAAAGCATATAACTGCACAAAAATGAGTGACAGGTCTGATGATTGATCAGAACATAAATATTCCTGGCAGAGAATGACTTAAAGATTAATCAGGAGAAAGAAATTAGAGTATGAGAGGACCCTAGCTAGAAATGTAAAAACAGATAGCAAGAGTTTCTACAGGTATTTAAACAGGATAAGAGTAGGTAAAGCGAATGTTTGTTATCTAGAGAGTGGGTATGATGTGTTAATAGTAGATGATAAGGAAATGGCGGATGAAATGAAAAATATTTTGCTTCTGTCTTCACTATAGAGGATACAAAAAACATTCAAGTAATAGCTGTAAATCAGGAGGTGTAAGGGGGAGAGGAACTTGCTAAAATTACAATCACTAGGGAAGCAGTACTGAGCAAATTGATGGAGCTGCGGGCTGACAAGTCTCCAGGACCAAATGGACTTCATCCTACTGTCTTAAAAGATGTCGCTAATGTGGTAGTAGATGCGTTGGTGTTAATTTTCCAAAATTCGCTAAATTCTGGAAAGGTTCCATCAGACTGGAAAGTGGCAAATATAACCCCTCTATTCAAGAATGGAGGGAGGCAGAAAACCGGAAACCACAGGCCAGTTAGCTTGACATCTGTCATGGGGAAGGTGTTAGAATCGATCATTAGATGTTATAGCTGGGCACTTAGAAAGGCTTAAGATAATTGGGAAGAATCACATGATTTTATGAAAGGGAAATCATGTTTAACCAATTTATTGGAATTGTTTGAAGGAGTAAGGTGTGCAGTGGATAGAGGGGAGCCTGTAAACATATTGTACTTGGATTTCCAGAAGGCATTTATAAGGTGTCACATCAAAAGTTATTGTGGAAAATAAAAGCTCATAGTGTAGGGGGTAACATATTAGCATGGATAGAAGGTTGGCTGGCTGGCAGAAAACAAGAGAATCTGCATAAATGGGTCTTTGTCTGACTGGTAGGAAGTGGCGAGTGGAGTCCCTCAGGGCTGAGTGCTGGGGCCTCAGCTTTTTACAATTTATATCAATGACTTAGATGAGGGGAACGAAGGCATGGTAGCTAAATTTGCAGATGACACAAAGATAGGTAGGAAAGCATGTTGTGAAGAAGACAGGAGTTTCCAGACGGATATGGATAAGTTGAGTGAGTGGGCAAAAGTCTGGCAGGTAGAGTATAATGTGGGAAAATGTGAAGTTGTTCACTTTGGAAGGAAGAAAAAAAAAAGCAGAGTATTAATTAAATGGAGAACGACTGCAAAATTCCGAGGTGCAGAGGGATCTCAGTGTCCTCATGCTTGAGTCACAATGAGTTAGCATGCAGGTACAGTATGTAATGAAGAAGGCTAATGGAATACTATCCTTTATTACAAGAGGCATTGAACATAAAAGTAAAGATGTCATTCTTCAGTTATAGAGGGCATTGACCCACAGCTCAAATACTGTGTGCAGTCTTGGTCTCCTTATTTAAGGAAGAATGTAAATGCATTGGAGGCGGTTCAGAGGATGTTTACTAGATTGACACCTGGAATGAGTGGGTTGTGTTATAAGGATAGATTGGACAGACTGGGCTTGTTTCTGCTGGAGTTTAGAAGAGTGAGGGGTGAGTTGAAGTTTATAAGATCCTGAATGGTCTTGACAAGGTGGATGTGGAAAAGATGTTTCCTTTGTAGGTGAGTCCAGAACAAGGGAGTATTTTTAAAAAATTAAGGGTCGCCCTTATAGGACAGAGATGAGAAGATTTTTTTCTCTGAGAGTTGTGCAACTTTGGACTTCTGCCTCAGAAGGCAGTGGAGGTGAGGTCATTGAATATTTTTAAGGCAGAGGTAGATTGATTCATGTTAGGCAAGGGAATCAAAGGTTATTGGGGGTAGATGGGAATGTGGAACTCAACACAAACAGATCAGCCATGATCTTACTGAATGGTGGCGCATGCTCAGGGCCCAATGGCATGCTTCTGCTCCTATTTCATATGTTTGTATTCACAACCCTCTGAGTAAAAACATTTCTCCTCATCTTGGTCCTAAGCGGCTTCCCTCTTATTTTGAAATTGTGTCTCCTGGTTCTAGCCTCCCCAACCAAGGGAAACATCTTACCTGCATCTATCCTGTCTATCCCTTTATGTATTTTGTAGGTTTCAAATAGATTCTTCAAAACTCTAGAGAATACAGGTCCAGTTTCCCCAATCTCTCTTCATAGGACAGTCCCGCCATCCCAGGAACAAGTCTGGTGAACCTTTGTTGCACTCCCTATATGGCAATAATTGCCTTCCTAGGTTAAGGGAACCAAAACTGCACACACTACTCCATGTGTGGTCAGCCAAGGGGTCTATACAATTAAAGCAAGACTTCGCTACTCCTGTACTCAAATCCTCTTGTAATAAAGGCTAACATACAATAGCCTTCCTAATTGCTTGCTGCACTTGCATGTTAATTTTCAGTGACTCTGACGAGGACACCCGGGTTCCTTTGTACACCTACACTTTCTAATCTCTTACCATTTAAGAAATACTCTGCACATCTGCTCCTCCTACCAAAGTGAATAACCTAATTTTTCCACATTTTTTTCCATCAGCCATGTTCTTACCCACTCACTACATCCAAATCCTCTTGAAACAGGTTTGCATCTCCCTCACAACATACATTCCCACCTAGCTTTGTGCTATCTGCCAACTTGGAAATATTACACTTGGTCCCCACATCCAAACTATTGATTTATATTGTGAACAGTTGGGGCCCAAGAACTGATCCTTGTGGTACCCCATTAGTCACAGCCTGCCAGTGCGAGAATGACACATTTATTCCTACTCTCTGTTTTCTGCATGTTAACCAATCCTTAATCCATGCCAGTATATTACCTCCCCTCCCACGTGCTTTAATTTTGCTAACCAACCTCCTGTGGGGGACTTTATCAAAAGCCTCCTGAAAATCCAAGAATACCACATCCACCTACTCCCCTTTATCAATTCTGTTCGCAACACCCTCAAAAACTCCAACAGGTTTGTCAAACATGGTTTTCCCTTCATAAATCCATGTTGACTATGCCCAATCAGATCATTATTATCTAAATGTCCATTTATCACATCCTTTATAATAGCTTCTAGCATTTTCCCTACTTCCAATGTAAGGCTAAGTTCCCTGTTTTCTCTCACCCTCCTTTCTTAAATAGTGGGGTGACATTTGTAAACTTCTAATCTGCAGAAACTGTTCCAGAATCTACAGAATTTTGGAAGATGATCACCAATGCATCTACTATCTCCACAGCTACCTCTTTCAACTCTGAGATGTAGAGTATTAGGTCCTGGGGACTTATCACCTTTCAGTCCCATTTATTTCTCTAGTACAACCTCCTTACCAATACTAATTTCCTTCAATTCCTCATTCTCCCTAATCCCTTGGATCTCAAATTCTGGGAGTTTTTTGTATCTTCCTCAGTGAGTACAGCCACAAAGTAATCATTTAGCTTCTCTGCCATTTCTTTATTCCCCATCATAAATTCTCCAGACTCTGTCTGTAATGGACCTACATTTGTCTTAGCCAAAGGTTTCTTTTGTACATACCTATCAAAGCTTTTACAGTCCGTTTTTATGTTTTTTGCTAGTTTACATTCATATTCTATTTTCCCTTTATCAATTTCTTGGTCCTCCTTTGCTGTATTCTAAAATGCTCCCAATCTTCGTTTTTACTACAATTTCTGACAACTTTATAGGTCTTTTTCAAAAGATCTTATACAATCCTTAACATCCATGGCTGACTGACTTCTTTTTGGGCTTTTGTGCCTTGACGAATGTATAATTGCTGTAAACTATATAATGCTTCTTTAAAGAACATCCATTGCCTGTGTACCGTCATACTTTTCTATGTATTTTCTCAATCCACTTCAGCTAATTTGCCCCTCAAACCTTCATAGTTTTCTCTGTTCAAGTTTAACTCTCTGGCTTTAGATTAAACAACCTCACTTTCAAACATAATGTAAGATTCTATCATATTATGGTCACTCATCCCTAGAGGTTCTTTTACAACAAGATTATTAATTAGCCCTTTTTTGTTACATAATACTAGATCTAAAATAGCCTGTTCTCTAGTTGGTTCCCTCAACATACTGATATAGAAAACTGTCCCTAACACACGCCAAAAACTCATCCTTCACAGCATTAGTGCTCATTAATTTTACCCACCCTATATGCAGATTGAAGTCACCCATGATTACTGTATTACCCATACTACATGCTTCTCTAATCTCCTGATTAATACCATGTCCCACACTACCACGACTGTTTGGTGGCCTATAAACAACTCCTACCAATGTTTGCTGCCACTTGCTGCTTCTTAGCTCCACCCAAACAGATTCCACATTTTGTTCTACTGATCTGAGATCCTCCCTTACTAATATACGGATCCCATCCATTATTATCAACACAATACCACCTCCTTTTTTGCTTTCCTTCCTAAATGTTGAGTATTCTTGAATATTCAGTTCCTAGTCTTGGTCACCCTGTAGCCATGTTTCCACAATGGCAATTAGATCATACCCATTTACCTCTATTTGTGCCTTTAAATCTTGTTAGGAATGCTGCGTGCATTCAAGGTAGAGTGCCCTTAACTTGTCTTTTTGACATTATTCTGAATTCTAAACTTGGTTGATGCTCGCTTTTGTTTCGCCTGGCTTCTAATTTCACTTCATTGCTACTGTTCTATTTCCCATTACCAGCTTTACTTCTTTCCAATTTGAGCTACTCCTCGGGTTCCCAACCTCCTGACAAGCCAGTTTAAACCCTTCCCAACAGCACTAGCAAATCTCCATGTAAGGATATTAGTCTTGGCCCTGTTAACGTGTAACCTGCCCATCTTGTACAGATCCTGCCTGACCCAGAACTTGTCCCAATGCCTCAGAAATCTGCTGCCCTCCCTCCTACACCAGTTTTCCAGCCATGTATTCAATCAATGAATCCTCCTTTTCCTTTGCTCACGAGCACATGGCACTGTATTTTTTAGATTAATGGTCTTTTGACTATTTTTAGAACATTTTCAGTAATTTCTCCTGTATATAGTTATTCTCCACAGAAGAGTCAATAAATTACTAGGCTTCTGTGATGGTACATGATCTGTGGGAGAAAGAGAGATCTAATGACCTTTCCCCCATGCTTTCTTACGTATTCTGGATTCACCCATGATTGATGAACTTAAATATTTCCTGATGATGTCACTATGATGGGCCAAATTTTCCTGTAAAAATAAGTGAGTTCACAATGCACATCATTATTAATGTGTAAATCAACAATCAAATTCAATGGAACGCCATCTGTTTTGAATCTCTAGAACTTGTTGGTCTCACAAATGGCATCTTGTATATTATGTTGCAAATATTTGATTCCATAATTCATGTGTTTTAGAGGTACAACTTTTAGTTTTAAGAATATAACTTATAGGTTGAGGATTAAAGTGTTAAATGTATGTCAAATGGTACCACTTGGTTGTGGAACTGGTCAACAGGCCTGGCATAATTACAGTTCAGAGTGTTTATTTAATGATGTTAGAATTAGAAGGGAGAAAACTTAAATAATGGATGACCATTCAAGGGAGTTTCTTGGTAGACCCAAGTTGGAGGAGAATTGCCCTGACTTCTTTAGAGATTTAAAATATTCATGTGGATCCCAGAATCAGAAGGCTTGATTTTGAAGATGCTAGATGGTTAGCTGGAACAGTGAGGAGAAATTAAAGTGAACCCCGGAGATCTGTGGTATACTTGATGAATCCCAAAAGGCGAAGTGAATATAAGTCTTAGCAAACGATAATGTTAAGCTTGATCACTTAGAGAAGCAGGCAGTCAGCAATTCAGTTTAAGAACAGGCAGAGACAGTTGCAGCTCAACTCACTGAGTTGAGGGAGAAAAAGAGATAAATGTTAGAGGGTCTGCAGCTAAAGCAGCAAAAATACTAACTCTAGCGTTCCCCATGCAGAATGTGGGTAGGAGCTGGAGTTCAGTTTGAAGACCAAGTTTGTGGGGGAAAGAGGCTGGAAGATTTGCCTAGCTTGGAGCCAGTAGAAGAAATCTACAGTAACAATCTTAGTGAAAACAAGCAGTTAGCTTGGAGGATACAGTGAAGCTTAACCTTGAGCTAAGAAGTCCATAGTTGTGAGGTTTTGGAGAAAAATTGGAGGATTAGCCTAAAGCTAGTGGAAAGATCCCCATGGAATTTCAAACCTCAGAGAATAGCTGGAACACTGGGGAGAAACTAAAGTGAATCCTGGAGAGCTGTGGTATACTTGGTGAATCCTAAAAGGAGAAGGATATATTATAAGTCTTAGCAAAGTATATTGTTAAGATAGTTGTGCTTGCTTGGTTTATTTTTTAATATAAACTTCATCTGACCTCATCATCTCAGAAGACGGCCTCACCATCTTGAGGCCACTTGCACAGAACAACATGTGCCCTCACACACCCTGGGATATCCACCTTTCCCAGAATAGCCCTCATTCTGCAGCCTTTTCACTTGCCAGAGGCCATTTCTCCCCTTCCCAAGCAGGCCCTCACCCTGCAGCCATTGAAAAGCCTTAAGGCTGGTCTGTAGGTAGAGACCTGCCCATGATTCTCCCTAAAAGTGATGTGGTGCTGCCTACGAAGTCTGATGATGACTGGGAGTGCTGTCTGAAGCAGGGTAGGCAAACAAACCTTGAAGTTCTGAGCCAAGTGCAGCTCACCAGGTGCGTGTTGCTTATGTACAGTTGTGAAACATATTGGCGTGCAATCACGCCAACATGCCCGGATGATCGAGTGTCGGATAATTCCGGTGAGCAGGGCTTGTAATGATATGCAGATATATTACAATGAAGTCCCCAATGTGCGGCTGTAGGAAATGCGGCCCGCCATTAATGGACAACACGGACAATTGCAAAGTGGTTTCATGATGTTGTGAAACCAATTTTTGGCCTTCCTGCCATATTAACCACTCATGCCCACCATGATGCCCAACGCCAGCAGGCACAGAAAATTCTGCCATTAGTTTTCCCATGAATTTTATGAAACTGCTGCACTTTGTACATTAGTTGAGTATTAAACTTGCTACAGAAAATCTAATAATAACATAAATACCCTTCTAACTTTGTGATGATTGTTAATGACTGCCAATCAATCTCTCTTGCCCAGAAAGTGAATAATTAAAAATGTGTAATCTCATTCCTCCAGGTAGTGAATTGTTGGAGACATGCCATATTTTAATTTTTGTATTTTTTTTTACTCCCTCTATTAATTCATTCCTTATTTCCCTCTTCTGTTGTTCTCTTCCTTTATTTCCCTTTCTGAGCCTGATTTGACATTGAATTCACCCACTTTAATTAACCGTCCTCAGTCCAACTTCTGTTTCTTTCTCAATTCTGAAATATCATTGGATAAAAAGATAGACTGTTGGTTCTGTTGTTTAATAAGGCCCCAGATGTCCTGCTGTCCATGTTGTGCCATTATTAGCTCGCATTTCAACAACTTACAGGAAAAATAACTTGAGCCGAAGTGTACAAGAAAATGGATGCACTGAGGTGCTCTGCTCCAGTAAATTCCAGCTCTGTATTTAGTACAGCTTTTAGATTCCATTAACTCTGTTGCTAATACTCTATTACCAACACTTTTTTTTTTGTTGATACCATTCCACCCGCATTATTTAATCGATATCCTGCTTAGGGCTCAAATTAGATTATGTTGTCATGTTACTCCAAGCTATTTTAGGATGAAAAGCTGCACAACTGGTGAAATTTATAAGGTGTGTAATTATACTTTTAAGTTCTGTAGGAGCATTAATATTATTCCTGCAACATGAGTCTTTTCAGGTTATTGTTTTGAGTTCCATTGTAACATTTTGACTAGGAAACCATTCATTTCAACAAGAAAAGTCAAACCAGACGCTATGCTTTATTTCTAGAGGGATAGGATTGTAAAGTAGGGAAGTTATGCTAAACCTGTATCAAACCTTGGTTAGACAACAGTTAAGAGTATTGCGTGCAGTTCTGGTTGCCATATTATAAAAATAATATAGAGACACTGGTGAGAGTGCAGAGAAGATTTACAAGGTTAATACTAGAAATGTGTGGCTATACATATTGGGAAAGGATTGACAGGCTGGATCTCTTTTCTCTTGAAAAAGAAAGCTGAGGAATGACCTAATAAAGGTCTTAAATATTAAGCAAGTTTTTGATAAAGTGGATGCAGAGAGAATACTACCTTTTGTGGGGAGGAGCATAACTAGAGGCCATCAATATAAGATAGTTACTGAGAAATCCAGTAGGGAATTCAGAAGAAACTTCATCACCCAAAGAATGCTAAGAATGTGGAACTTGCTACCACAGCGAGTGGCTGAAGTGAATAGTCACGACGCATTTAAGGGGAAGCTAGACAAGAACTTGAGTGAGAAAGAAATTGATAGTTACAGTGGGAGGTTTAGATCCTTGACTAGGACAAAGCAGCCTTCCATTAACTAATGCTGCAGCCACTGGAGAAGTATTAGTAAGTAATCAAAAGTACTTACAACAGGTGCTAGGGCTCATTCCAGGGTGACAGTGCATATGCGTTCCTGTGAGCCAGTAAAGACTTTTGAAATCTTTGTGTGCAGAGATTCCTAAAGCAGCTAGTGATCTGAATATCAATGTTAGTCTCTGAATGGATGCAGTTTATTTGACGGTGGAAGGATTGGAAGAGATGTTGTACACAACTGTTAATGTAGAGAGACAGGGATTGTTAGGCACTCTTCATCAAGCTGCTGCTGAAGTGCTCTGGCTACAGGCAGGTTTTGTAGCCTTACTGATTCCTTGTCATCATCTGTGCCATTGATAGCATCTTGTGCAGAAGCTGCGTGTAGTGAATGTGTCATGCATCTTTTGAGCTTAGTTTTGTAGATCTCATCACACCTTATAATGGAAACTGAACTGATGTTTGAATGTATCAAATGCCCTGTTGATCATTGACTGCGTAATTTTGAGTTTCATAATTCGTTGTTGGACTTTGTAGATTATTTGAAGGTGTCAACAACATTTTTTTCTCTATTCTTTCATGGGATATGGGTGTCACTGGTAAGGCCAGCATTTATTGCCCATCCTTAATTGCCTTTGAACTGAGTCGCTTGTTAGGTCATTTCAGAGGGCAGTTATGAGTCAACCACATTGCTGTGGGTCTGGAGTCACATGAAGGCCAGCCTAGGTAAGAATGGCAGATATATTCCCTAAAATAAATTAGTGAATCTGATGGGTTTTTACAGCAATCAGTGATACTTGTCATGGTCATTATTACTGACACTAGCTTGATAATTCTAGATTTATTAATTGAATTTAAATTGAAACCACATCACCAGAGTATCGTACTGGGTCTCTGGATTAGCAGTTCAGTGACATTACCACTAAGCCACCATCTGCCCACTCTCCCCAGAAAAACTGTTTTTCTGATTTTATAGATTTAGTATTGCAGTGATCCACAATGGAGTCTGTCACTTTTCAATTTATGGAGTAGACATGGTCAACTGAAATGTACAGTGTGCAATGATTTTGTATAATTGACATATACCAGCAGCATGACATTGTATACATTGCACATAACCTGCAAGTTCATCATTGGGAGTTCATTGTGCAGGCATCTGAATTCTGGATCTACAATCTCAACCTATGGATAGAGAACCACACTCGGGACCCTAGAAACTGAACTTCTTAAGCCGCTGTGTATGTCTTATTCTTAGAAAGTGGAAGTCTTTATTTGTACTAAGCTGGATATAGTTGGACAAGATGTTTGCATTTTATAATTCCTTTAGGAGTCTTGAAGAGGCCTGTGCTACAGAAATTTGTGTGTGGTGGCCTTCATAGTCACAAGGGTAATCCCAGTTTTGTACACAGCTAATAGTAAAAGTCATTAAGCACTCCTCTGCTGAGGCATAGGTTTCTGCTACTAGCATTATTCTTTCAAGGCAAAATGGTTGTTAGCATCTAGTACATTTTCTTCTGATCATTCCTCTGCTACAAATTGTTGCTGCCAAAATAAACCTTCCAATATTTTTGCTATTTCATACTAAGAGTTAAAGGGATAATTGTTAAAGAGTTAGTCAATGCTGTCTTTTTATGCTTTTGCTGGGATATGATCTATGGTTCCTCTTTTTTTTTATTCATTCATGTGATGTGGGGGTCGCTGGCTAGACCAGCATTTATTGCCCATCCCTAATTTCCCTTGTTCAGGGGGCATTTAAGAGTCAACCACATCGCTGTGGGTCTGGCATCACATGGAGTCCAGACTGGATAAGGACGGCAGATTTCCTTGCCTAAAGGAAGCAAAACATAATTTTTATTTTCATTCTCACAAGGTTTGTTAATTTTTAATCTTTTGTCATTCATGTCTGTTTATAGTTACAGTTATATGTCTTACTTAGCTCTTCATCATCAATACTTTTAGGATTTGGATCATATTAACCCTCAATCTTTTCTCCAGCAAAGATAATCTGTGCTTCTTTTCTTATTCATTCATGAGATTTGGGCATTACTGGCAATGCCAGGATTTATTGCCTATCCCTCATTGCCCTTGAGAGGATGGTATTGAGTTCTCTACACCTCTCGTTATTACTTGAAATCTTCAAGCCTATATTTATTGTTACTCATCAAAAAGCAAAGTATGGTTGTCTCAAAAACACTTTGACCACATTTGCATTCTGGCATTGGAGCCAGCTAGTGCAGTTTTCTTTTATTGGTGCGAATGTCCATTGCAGATTCAAAGAACCTATTACTTGATACTGACCTTTGCAGTATAACGTTATAGATGAGGTGTTATAGAACCATTATGTTAGATTCTGTATCATTAAACAACTGTCATTGAACTGAAATTCATCAACACAGTATCACCTCAGGCAGTTTTTGGACAGGTTTAGCTGGGAGCAGTAGGTTTAGTTGTTGGCTCATGCTCTTTAGTAGCTATATTTGAGAATGTCAAATTTATTTACCATAGAACACAATTGCAGCATATAGAAAAGGCTTCCACCAATCTGGAGTAACTCAGAAATTAAATGATCAAGTTCTCATTCCCTGCATCACCCATTTTCCTCATGACTAAATCACTTCAATAGATTATCATCATGGAACTAGATGGTATAGTGAGCTACTTAACTTTAATTTTTCAGATCTGGATTCACATCTGTTAGTATCAAGGCCCAATGGAAATAAATTGGGACATTTTGGGTGGTCACAATACAGATTGCCTCATAGTTCAAAACAATCCCTAATTTGATACTAAGTTAGCAATCTCACTGAGAAAGTACATTGGTGACAAGTGTGGGAAACAGAAAAGGCCAGTTAGCTTCACGTCTGTCTTGGGAATGTGTTAGACCGATCATTAAGGAGGTTATAGCTGGGCACTTAGAAAAGCTCAAGGTAATCAGGAAGAGTCAGCATGATTTTGTGAAAGGGAAATCATGTTTAATCAGTTTATTGTAGTTTTTTGAAGGATCAAGGGGAGCTTGTAGACATACTGTACTTGAATTTCCAGAAGGCATTTGATGAGGTGCCACATCAAAGGTTACTACAGAAAACAAAAGCTTATGGTGCAGGGGTAAAGGTATTAGCATGGATAGCAGATTAGCTGCCTGGCAGAAAACAGAGAGTATGCATAGATGGGTCTCTTTTGGATTAGCAGGATGTGACAAGTAGGGCCCCGCAGGGGCCTCAATTTTTTACAATTTACATCAATGACTTTGATGAAGGGTGTGAAGGCATGGTAGCTAAATTTGCAGATGACATAAAAGATAGGTAAG
The DNA here is from genome assembly GCF_017639515.1 of Carcharodon carcharias. Taxonomy (NCBI): domain Eukaryota; kingdom Metazoa; phylum Chordata; class Chondrichthyes; order Lamniformes; family Lamnidae; genus Carcharodon; species Carcharodon carcharias. The sequence goes on from NC_054474.1 coordinate 51,706,187, forward strand.
AAATTATGTTGTGAAGAGGACATAAGGAGGTTGCAGACGGATATAGATAAGTTGAGTGAATAGACAGAGATCTGGCAAATGGAGTATAATGTGGGAAAATGGGAAGTTGTTCACTTTGGCAGGAAGGATAAAAAAAAGCAGAGTATCACTTAAATGGAGAACGGCTGCATATTTCCGAGATGCAGAGGGATCCATGTGTTCTAGTACATGACTCTCATAAAGTTAGTATGCAGATACAGCAAGTAATTAGGAAGGTTAATGGAATGCTATCTTTATTATGAGAGGAATTAAACATAAAAGTAAGGATGTTATGCTTCAGTTATACAGGGCATTGGTGAGACCGCATCTCGAATACAGTGTGCAGTTTTGGTCTACTTATATAAGGAAGTATGTAAATGCTTTGGAGGCGGTTTAGAGGAGGTTTACTAGATTGATGCCTGCAATGAGTAGGTTGCCTTATGTGGAAAGGTTGGACTAACTGGGCTTGTTTCCACTGGATTTTAGAAGAGCAATGGGTGAGTTGATTGAAGTATACAAGACCCTGAAAGGTCTTGACAAGGGGGACGTAGAAAGGATGTTTCCTCTTGTGGGTGATTCCAGAGCTAGTAGTCACTGGGTCACCAGTGATGATGAGAATTTGTTTTCTCCTGAGGGTTCTGTGACTTTGGGACTCTCTGCCTCAGAATGCGGTGGAGATAGGGTCATTGAAAATTTTTAAGGCAGAGGTACATAGATTCTTGTTAGGCAAGGGAACCAAAGGCTACCAGGTATAGATGGGAATGTGGTATTTGAAACACCAACAGATCAGCCATGATCTCATTGAATGGTGGAGCAGGCTTGAGGGGCTGAATGGCTGACTCCTGTTCGTATTTCTTATGTTCTTATGTTCCAAAAATGTTTTGCCACATCTTTCCCTGGTATTCCTGTAGTTCTTTCTTGACCTTTCTTAAATATAGTGCCAAGTATATTTGAGTATCTTTTATATTCTAGAAAAAGGTGACAATGATTGACTTCCAACAAGCACAGCTATCTTCTTAAGTGTCACATATGATTCCAGCCACTGGAAAGTTTTTCCTTTGACTATCCTACTCTAACCCCCCACCCAACCATCACCACCAATGGCCTCAGCTTTGCTAGGGCTCCTTGGTGCCACATTTCAGCTGTATGCTGCCTTGAAGTTTGTGGGCATCATATCTCTGGCATTCTGCTCTTGTATTCAAGTCTGAATGAAGGCTATTATGAGGACTGCAGTGCTGTGGTTCTGGTGGAATTCAAACTGCCAATTTGCAATTAGGTTATTGATGAGGACTGCTTGCAATATTTGATTAGGAGAAATGAATAGAATGGTCATTGGGTTAGAGTTGTCCTGCTTTTTGTGGATAGTACATACCTGGATAACCTTTTATATTAATGATTGTTTAGTAGTACAGAACTTGGGTATTGCTGAATAAAGAGACATGCTATCAAAGCTTTTCGTCCTGCACTCATCAAGATAGCTCACAAAAAAATACCAACAGGAACTGGGGAACAATTTATACTGTACGAGAAGAGAGTGCTATTTGATTGACCAGTCAGAGTTCACTTGCCAACCAATCAAATTTCTTACAAGCTATCCTGATGAGTGCAAGATGAAAAGCTTTGATGGCATGTCTCTTTTTACAACAATACCTTCCATATTGTTGGATAGATGTCTCCAACATTACTTCACTGCAATAGCTTGGCTCAGGAGACAGCAAATTTTCACCTGCAGTTCTTCAGCATCGTAGTGGCCTATTGTTTCTTGCTTTCTGTCTCCCTCCCTTTTTGAACAAAGGAATTATATTTGCTATTTTCCAATTTAATTGAACCTTCCCTGAATCTAGGGAATTTTGAAAAATTAAAACCAGCACATCAACTATCTTGCTAGCCACTTTCACGATGAAGTCCATCAGGACCTGGGGACTTGTCAGCCCATAGTTCCAACAATTTGTTCAGAACCACTTCCCTGGTGATTGTAATTTTCTTGAGTTCCCCTCTCTCCTTCCATTTCCTGGTTTATACCTATTTCTGGGATGTTACTTCATCTATAATGAAGACCAATGCAAAATACCCGTTCAATTTATCTGCCATCTCCTTATTTTCCACTATTAATTCCCCAAACTTAATTTAGATATCTCTTTTTAGAAAATATCTATAGAAATTCTTTATATTCCTAGCTATCTTTCTCTCATACTCTAATTTGTCCTTATTAATCTTATAGTCATTCTTTGCCATTTTTTAATTTCTGCCTAATCTTCTGACCTGTCACCCATCTTTGAGCAATGATATGCTTTCTTTAAGTCTGTTACTATCTTTAACTCTTTTAGTTCACCACGGATGGTGGGTCCTCCCCTTGGAATTTTCCTTTCTTGTTAGAATATATCTATTCTGTGTATTCTAAAATATCCCCTTAAATGTCTGCTATTGCATCTCTATTGACGTGCCCCTTAAGCTAATTTGCCAGTTCACTTTAGCTAGCTCCGTTTTCATGCCATCATAATTACTCTTATTTAAGTTTAAAATACTAGTCTTAGACCCACTCTTCTCTCCCTCACACTGAATGTAAAATTCAATCATATTATGATTGCTGTTTCCTAGGGGCACCTTCACTATGAGGTCATTAATTAATCCTGTCTCACTGTACATACCAGAGTTGGCATAGCTCTGAAGAAGGGTCATATGGACTCAGAACGTTAACTCTTTCTCTCTCCACAGATGCTGCTAGACCTGCTGAGTTTTTCCAGTATTTTCTGTTTTTGTTTCAGATTTCCAGCATCCGTAGTATTTTGCTTTTACCAGAGCTAGCATAGCCTGTTCTCTGGTTGTGCACCTGCCATTTGTGGAAAGTAATATCCCAACACAGCGTAATGTCACTGCCCTGGATAGTAATCATCTTCCTCCTCCGACATCCTCTTGAATACATCAGATTAGATTTTGTGAAACTGGTGGGGTCTCCCCAGTGGTTGGAGAACCAGTGCGGAGCCACAGTCTGTTACGTGGGGGAGGCCTGACTGAAACAAGTGCCCTTTAGGCAGGGTAGATGGTAGCATAGTGGTAATGTCACTGGACTGGTCTTCCTGAGGCTCAGCTAATGGCAGCTGGTGGAATTTAAATCCAATTTTAAAACAAACTGGAACTGAAAGCTAGTTTCAGTAATGGTGACCATTAAACCATCATTGATTGTCATAAAAACCCATCGGTTCACTAATGTCCCTTAGGGAAGGAAATCTGCCATCCTTACCTGGTCTGGTCTATATGTGATTCCTGATCCACAGCAATGTAGTTGACTCTTAACTGTCCCCTGAAATGGCCTTGCAAGTTACTTGGCTCAAGGGCAATTGGGGATGGGCAAGAAATGCTGGCATTGCCAGTGCCATCCCATGAAAGAATAAAAAACAAATTTAAGTGGCCACCATTGGGCCTCCCCTGCGATTGAAATCATTGTTGGTGGAAGTCCCACCCACCAAGAGCTGTCGGCCAATCAGCCAATCCCATCAGGGGGCGTGGGAGTAGGACTGATGTCTGCAGGTGTCACAGTACCCAGCAGAGGCCCAGGAATTTCATGGGACCCCAGATCAAACGTGAATGAGGGTGGGATAGGGAGGTCATTTGATCGAGCGGTGGTGGAGGTGAGAGAGGGGAGGGGTGGCTTTTCCCTTGCTGATGCTGGTAAGGCACAGAATGCCTGATAACAAGGGACTTGTTAAATTTAAAGTTCAATTTAGGAAGACCTAATTAACATAATGCTATTATGTGCAATAAGTACTAACCTGCCTGCCCTAATTAAGGTCTTGACTGCAACGAGTAGGTTCCTTGCACACATCCGATTGTACCTGTGTTAAATTCAGTGTTGGAACCGTGCTATAGCTGCAATCCTAAAATCGATTATTTTAGCCAGCCACCCACACCAAACCCACGTGTTCTTGTGGATTAAAATTCCCCCCACTCCCCCCAATGTTTGTAGCTAGCAATATTTTTGTAATTTATGCAACCTTGTCCTTAGGAGCTAGTGACATGTGGATGAACTGATTGGTTTACGTTCCTCTGGGATGATGGTATTAACCTTCCGTAATGTCAGAATGATGAACTTCCATCTGTACTGGTGCAACTCTGGAATCTCTGCCCCTGGGTAAGTTCATATTTCATGCTGGTAGGTGTATTTGGATGAATTTGCTTAAATCTCACTTCCCTTGACCTCAGGGAAACTTGGACCTCCTTGTACAACACACACAAATGCCTGCATAGTAAAGCCATACAATCTTAACTTCATCAACTTCTTTCTTTTGTAGATGCACTTTCAAATTTTACAGGCACCGTTCCCACGTACTTGTTATGGCACAGCTGATGGGAAATGCTGAGCTGCTCAAATTTCAAAGGGAAACTTGAAACAATTGCCACAACTGTTTTACAATTTGTATAAATTTCGAGATGCATGCCTTAAATTCAGTAGTAATAAGACCACCAAGTCTTATAAGTTTCTTACAAAACTAAATTAAACGTTTATTAATAGAAGAAATGTTTATAAATACATAGGTCTACAAATTACTACTATGATAACTTATAAATCCCCTAATTAATCTAAACCTCCAGTTACACTTTCGTTATGGCAACAGTAAGACACACATTTTAAAACACTCAGGCAAAGAAACACGATACCCTGAACAATCCAATTCAAAGTGAGTTTTCTTAACTATAGCTCTTTATAGACAGTAGCTTGAGGCTTAGATGCTGGAGGTTTCACAGTTGCTAGATCTTAGAATGCCTCCCTTGCAAAAAGCCTTCTATCCTTTATCCATATTTTCCCCTTTGAATGCAAATTCCCATTGTTTCATTATGTCTTTGGACTTTACCTTTCTAATAATAAAAATCTCTCATAGTACCAATTTTACCAGTAATCTTTGTGAAAAAGAAACACACTGTTTCTGAACTTCTCCTGGCTGGGTGAAACATTTCACCCCTCCTTTGAATTCAACTAGTCTGTTTTATTTAAAAATGCAAATGTTCCCTTTACACCTATATCTACCTATTTTCAAACCTAGCTTATTTTCTAATACATCAAAGCCTTCAGACCAGTTGCCTTTAATTCAATTAAGTCTCTCTCTCCCTCTCTCTCTTACACACACACACAGACTGACCTATAGACACAGAACCCACTATTACTCTACAATAAATTACTTTACAATAAATTCCAATAACATTATGAAAATTATTATATCTTCCTGGCAGTACTAGGTAAAGAACTCCTAAATTATCTACTACAAAAGACTAACAGGAACTATTAAAGGAAACAGAATTACTAGAGGAGGCAGAACTAACCTAAAAAACTGAAAACTGAGGACTGAACGTTCATACCAAGTATTCTACCTTATTTTTTAAAAACAACATTCTCATTTCTATTGATCAATCTGAGTGACATGTTAGAACAATTGAAACTTTCTGATGTTAACTGCCTCAGACAGCCTTGATGGTACCCCTGAAGCATAGGTATCTAGACATACCAAGTCACTTGTTTACTCCCTAGCTTATTGGTTGTTTTGCTAAGAATCAGATTGTACAGATTCAGATAAGGCAAGACATCTTAATGTTCCCCCTTAACAAATCATCTTTGAGTCTGTGGTCTTACTGACTCATCTTCTATTCCTGGTAAGTTTTGTTTCTATTAGCCCTTGCCTTAGCGCTTTCATTTCCCAACATTCTCTCTGATGACTGACTCAATTTTGAGGATATATTTAATGCAATTCTTTGAGCATTTCACTTGCATCATGATGGGCCCATCAGAGAATGCTGTGTGGGGCATAGAGGATGAATACGGACATTTTTCAAGGGAGATTTGAGCCTGAGAAGTGGCCGGATAGGAAAGGCTAAGAAAAGTGATGGGTTACAGCTGGAATCAAGGAAATGAAATCCTTAAGCCAGGGAGGAGAAAGGTGGCATAACCTGTTGAAGGGAAGAATGGGAGCGTGGAGAGAATGTTGGGTTGAAAGTAAGAAATGGAGATGGATGTAATGAGCTTGGATTCACTAAATTGATTAAGCTTCTAGCAAATAATCTTTAGATATATTCTGGTGGATTTCCAATATTTTTAACACAGCTCCTTTGGCCAACAAAAAATATTTTTTTTGAAAGTGGATGTATTTAAAATACAACTGCTGCAATCAAAATTTAAATATTTAATATTTACAGTTGGTTGCTGAATACCAGGAATGTATACTTACTATTTATCTTTCTTGCTGCATTTTAAAATTGACAATTTATAGTCCTATAAGTCCATAATAGTAAGCTTCAAACTACAGATGCCTTATTCCTTGGTCTATGAGCATGTATCGTTCTAGACTGTTTCTATTTTCAGCTCAGACTGCAGACATGAAATACAACCTGGTCTGGGTTCTGTAGTTCTGTCTAAATGCAGCTGTAAAATGATGCTGCGTGCCTTTCATAAGAAGATTTAGAATGTGTAAGTTGGCAGGAGTTCCACTGAGAGCTCATCCCTGGCCCTTTTTAACAGGCCGCCAAACCATAGTATTTCTTTTCATTGACATGGTGACTTCCTATGAAAGGATGATCGGACTGAGGCTAAGCATTCTGGAGGTCTAATCTAACCTCTTCTGAATGTACATGGTTCTTGCACATCATGATGAAGCCGATTTGTACATTGGGCCACACCTTCAAAATCTCTGTGATCCTACTTTGCCATTGTAAGTGTAAAATGGCAGCATATGGAGCGCCAACCTCAATGGGCTGGATTGTGATGCCACTTATGAGCTGCCAGTATTTACCACAGGTGGACAGAGTGAAAATCAGCTCCCTGATTTCCTGACCTGTATCTTAAAGATTATCTCTTTGCCATCTCCAGAGCTTCTATAGCTGTTGATGAATTGAATCACTTCCATGTTTCCCTCAACTTTTAGTTGCCTATCTGCTATCTTTCCACTATTTACTTGGAAAATTATCTGCAGCTCCTTCTGGAACACCCCGTCAAATTCCCAATTTCCTGTCCCCATGCCCTCCAATCATGATAACAGCATTGCTGTGGGTAACCTCTTCAATGGCTCCTTTACTTCTGTTGTCTAATTCCCCTGGTACTATTTCTATTGTCAAATGGATTGCAAACTTGAGTGTGACTAGCTGATGAATGGCTCGATCATTCAGTCCCAATTTGGCCAGACGATTTTAAGGATGTGATGAAGTGGGGGTAATAGTTCAGCATGCTTTGGGAGGGTTGAATGAACTGTTGACTGGTGTTACTTAGAGAGGTGGGGAAAGATGAAGAGATGTATCTGCCTTGCTGCTCACATGGGCTTATTAATCCTCTTTCTATATTGAACCCTGAGGGTCATGGTATTGGTACTGACCCACTTGACCACCCTTGTTTAGGTTTGCTGACATTGGCCTTAGGGACTCTCCTAATGCTGGGGCAACAGCATTTGTCTCCTGGCACCCACTTCCTCCAGGAGGGCATCAAGAAAGCAGGGACGGCCCTTCGACTCTTTGCAACCAAACATGTCTTCCTAAATTGTTCAATGAAAAACACAAACAGGAAACACAGCCTTGCTGTAAAAGAAGTACCCCTGCATTAACTGTAGTCAAGTCATGCCCTGGAAATTGCACAAGTCCAGGTCTGGAATGCACTGCCTGGAAATGTGATGGAGGCAGGCTCAATCGAGGCATTCAAGAGGACATATAGATGATTATTTGAATAGAAACAATGTGCAAGGGTATGGGGAAAAGGCAGGACAATGGCACTAAGTCATAATGCTCATTTTGAGAGCCAGTGCAGGTGTGATGGGCTGAATGGCCTTCCTCTTGCTGTTAAGATTCTGTAATTCTGTGAAGTCATGGGTATATTGCCTGGTTCTGCAGCTGGTCAGGAAAGCAGTTGCCATTTCAAATGTTCATGAAACTAAGGAGTTAAATGGTGCAAGACATGTTAGCAATGTTTTAGGGGTTTGTAGATGTCTCACCTTTCCCATATCCCCCACCCCACCCCTTCCACACACTAGACTCATGATACTCACCCCAAGTTAAAACAAGCTTTATATTCGATGTGCTCCATTTTTGCCCTGTAGGAATATATTTATTTTGTGCTCCATCCATCTCATCTTTGAAAATTTTCTACTGCTGCTCTGTCATCCTCTATTCCAACTTCTCAGCCCAGTCAATTTGGATCAGCTGCCTTCTTATCTTGTAGACTTGTGGCCTTTTCAAGCCCAGCCACCTTATCTTTGAATCTTCATTTCTTTTTCTGCTGTCACATTGGACCTAACCATGTCCTCCTGCTTCCACACTATTATCTGCCCTATTTCACTACCCAAAATTAAATCGAGCAGTGTTCATTTCCTTGACGAGTTAGAAACATATTGATCCATGGATTAGTTTTGCAACATTGTAATAAGTGTTCCCCTTTGAACATATTCATTACCTTTATCCCAGTCTATCTGGAGACTGTTAAAACCAGCCAATAGTCTGTTGTTCTGAACTGTTTGCAAACCTTGTTGTCTTTCTCATCTGTACTCTAGGGTAGCCCCTAAGGCAATTGTGAATTGTACCTTCTTCCTTCCTATTCCTTAATTCAGCCATATAGATTCTGTCTTAACATTGCCTCCAAAAACACCCTTATGTCCTACTGCTGTTCTAGAACCCTTGAGTAACACTAATCCCGCACCTGCTTTTATCCCTTTATTGCTCTTGAAAATGTTACAACCAGGATTATTAAGTTCCTACTTCTGTGTCAACCTAAAATACATCTGTGATACAGCAGCTACATATTCTCTCTCCATAGTTAGTAATCTTCTTCAAGCTTCATTTTGTTTTGTCTTATACCAATTTTTTAGCAATTGTTTGACAAACTTACCCTTTGTAATTCTCATCCCTCTGATTTTTTTACATCAATTTCCTTTATTAATTATTTCTTTCTACTTTCTTATACTCATTCTTTTTGCTTTCCTTTATATTTACTCTGTGTATTTTCCCTCCCACCTACAATATTTGTTTCACCACTCTAAAGTACTAGTTACTTTCCTAGCTGGAAGCCCATCCATCTGCACTCTTGCCGCAGAACCAGTCCTAGCATCTCGGGAATCTGTATGCTTTCCTGCTACACCACCTCTCCAGCCAGTGAGACACTTTTTGAAATGTAATCATTGTTGTAATGTGAGGACAACAAGGTCCCACAAATAGCAATCAGGAGATGACTATTTCTGGTGCTTAAGGTTGAGGGAAAAATGTTAATTAGAACACAACATGAATTCCCTCTGTTCTTTGAAAGGTGCTATGTCCAGCTAAGAAAGCTGGCCTTGGTTTAACATCTCATATGAAAGGCAGCATCTCTGACAACACAGAATGCTGTCAGTGCTACTCTGAAGTGTCAGCCTATATTTCATATTCAAGTCTCTTTAGTACAGCTTGAACTCATGACTGCCTGATTCAAGGGGTGAAAGAGGTTGACAGCTTGAAAATAAAAACCATTGGTGCATGAATGCAAGAGATGCAAATAAAACTTGGCTCCTTTTTTTCATCCTTTCATAGGAAGTGGGCATCACTGGCAGGGCTAGCATTTGTTGTCCATCCCTAATTACCAGTGAGAAGGAGGTGATGAGCTGCCTTCTTAAGATACTGCAGTCTATCTGGTGTACACCCACAGTGCTGTAAGGGAGAGAGTGTCATGATTTTGACCCAGCAACAGTGATGGAATGGCAATATATTTCCAAGTCAGGATTGTGTGTGGTTTGTAGGGGAACTTGCAGGTGGTCTCATGCGCCTGCTGCCCTGATGGTAGAGATTATGGGTTTGGAAGGAGCCTTGGTGAGTTGCTGCAGTGCATCTTGTATATAGTACACACTGCTGCCACTGATGTGGAAGTCCTTGTGTTGTTGGAGCTGCACTCATTCATCATGTGGACAGCATCCCATAATCTTGTAGATGGTAGACAGGCTTTAGAGACTCAGGTGAGTTGCTCACCTCAGAATTCCCAGCCTCTGACCTGCTCTTGTAGCCACAGTATTTATTTGGCTAGTTTAGTTCAGTTTCTGGTCAATGGAAACTCCCAGGATGTTGATGGTTTGGGATTCAGCGATGGTAATGCTGTTGAACATCAAGGGAGATGGCTAGATTCTCTCTTGTTGGAGATGGTCATTGTCTGGCACTTGTGTGGCATGAATGTTACTTGCCACTTATCATACCAAGCCTGGATATTGTCCAGGTCTTGCTGCATCTGGACACAGACTTCTTCTCAATATGAGAAGTTGCAAATGGTACTGAACTTTGTGCAATCATCAGTGAATATCCACACTCCTGATCTTATGATGGAGGGGAGAGCATTGATAAAGCAGCTAAATATGGTTGGGCCCAGGACATTACCTTGTGCAGCTTCTGCAATTTTAAAAATTACTTTAATTTAGAGTGAATACTTGAGAGACATTTCAGGAGCTTATGAAAACTTGTGCTAAATTGGACTACTTTGAGGTTGAATGTAGCTATTTTGAAAACAAAGCCATGAATTATTAAAGGTGTGGTGTGATGTATTCCATTGTCACCATGGTAACATCTGGAATTTGGTAAATTGGGACAGGGATACAATTCGTAGAAATCACTTGTGTTTGAGTTATATGTCAAAGACACTGCCTGTTAGAGGAGATGATCATCTGATCTCTGCAATCTCGATTGGGAAGATGTCCATTGCCCTGTTACTTTAAGGATATAAGTATGTATAAGGACATTAAACAAAACTGGCTCATCTAAGATGCTCAAATTATCCTAACAGTTGTTTTCAGGTATCAAATTCAAAGTGCCTTTGCATGTTTGATGTTGAATTGATCCATTTGGGTGCACAATGGTGGTCAAACGTTCAGAGGGAAATCGTGTACCTTTTGTTTATCTGACTCACTTCATTCAGTTTTGTGCATACTATATGTTTTTTGACTACTTGTATAAATACCCATTTCATGAGTATTATATTGGTATTTAATAGGTTGGCTTTAGTGTCAAATTGGCTCAGTGGTAGCACTGTGGCCTTTGAGTTGTGTAAGAAATTTGTGACCAGACAAGACATTTCAGATAAGAAGACACTTAATGCGGAGGTATCAGGACAATTTATTAAGCAGCAAAAGTTATACTTAACAAATGAAGACAGCCAATAGCCTAGATTTTGAATGGTTCTTTCTTCCCATTGATTATAGCGATGGCAGACAGCTTGTGACTTCTTCCTCTTTCTCTCCTTATATATTCAAACCTGTACACTGAGCCTATTTTCTCTGTCCATATTTATCCTTTGCAGCCAGGTCTCATGCTGTGTTCTAATATTGCTCGCATACTTTTGATTTGACTATTCCATTTGTCAATAGTTATGGGCCCGTGAACAGGATATCCTCAAAACTTAAACAGTCCATTGTTAACTTTTTCCTGTGTAACCAGTTGCCAAACTCAATAACCCTTACACTCATTTAGTTATAGCTCCAAAGTGCATTGATCCATATGTTTCAAAGCATAAATTTAATTACAGCTGGTAACATAGTTTAAATATCTGTGCTATTTCCTTTTGGATAATCACATGATCAATTTGTGTTAGTGTGATTTCAATTTGACCCAAGTTACACAGGCTGTATGTCCTAAGCATACATTTAGAACTAACCTTTCATCTACCAATAACTCATGCAAAATACAAAATACATAAAAATAATTCATGACACAAATGGTATGAAAAATGGCATAAAAAATACAAAAAGCATAAAAAGGTTCACATTTCCTGCAGTTGGAATGTTGTGTGCTTAAACCCCACAACAAAACTTGAGCGCTGCATTATCAAATTTGGGATGAGATGTTAAAATAATTCTGCACCAACTATTACAATCTGATTAAAGACTGAACACAGAAATCCGAATATCTTTTTTTAACCAAGATTTCACTTTTTTTAAAGAAAAACAAATTTAATTCTAAATAAAAGACTTAAACAAAAATGCACTATTAACTTAACAATATAACTTATAATTATGTATGTTATGCACTCAGGTTTACTTGTTACTTCCCCCAAGAATTCTCTTTATAAGACACATCAATCTTAAGTTATTTACTTCTGTAGGGACCACCCATAAGTATGCCACAGTCCTCTGGAGAATTCTCCTCAGCTGCGGCTATTCTCAGAGATAAAACTTTCATTTACCCTCTATTGACTGTGGAGACCTCAGTCCCTTGTTCTGGTTACTTTTCCGATACTTCTAAGCTAATCTGCTGGTTACTTTCTTTTGCAATAAGACACTGTGAGGCACTACTGTAGATTCTCCCACCAGCTTCAAACTAGGCCAACTTATGGCTTCTGTTCCACACAATATTCAAACTGAAATTAAATCTCACCTGCCTTCCACACAGGCAATGATGATTACAGTGTAGAGCTGTCATTTATTTTGGCTAACTTCTGTCACTGAGCTGCTAATCACACGAGGTCCAAACTGCAACTAAAAACCCAGTAAACACCCAGATAAATTGAAACCAGAGAGCCTTCATGAGCTCCACCCATCTCCAAGACGACATAGCCTGCTCTGGGCTGTCTTCAAACCAACTTTGAAGTTAATTATTCCTCGTTTACAGTTTCTTTTCCGATCTGATGAAGTAAACTAGTTTAAAAGCATTCGGTAAACCCTGAAAGGCTATAAAAACCAAATTTAGTCCTAACCCCCAAAACCAAAACATGTTTCTTGACTGCACATCTTTGCAAGCATTATAGACATCAGGTCTCCAACTCTCCAGCTAAGTAAGCCATCTGCTGTTTTATAGCTTTATTTCTGATAGTCTGGCTCGAGTAAACAAATATGTGTAACCTTCTGAACTGCCATTTCTTTAGGTGTTCTGGCAATCACTAAAGCCTAGCATTTTAATTACCTTTACAAAAACAATCTTCCCAGAACTAAACATTATCTCTAAAATATTAACATGAACCTTGAACCTAGATATTTGCAACACTACCAGGACATAAAAGATGAAATGGCACCACATGAAGTAGTGGAGATGTCCTGGTCAAGATTTATATCTCAATCAACATTGCAAAACACATTAACGTTATTTATCACATTGCTGTTTGTGGGACATTGCTTTATGCAAATTAGCGGCCATGCTTGCCTAATTATCAAAGGTGACTACGTCAGAATGTAATTAATTGGCTGTAAAGGATTTTTTGGTTGGCTTCATGGTGCTGTATACATACAAATTCTTTCATTCTTTGAAGTAGTTTCTGGAAACTTTGCCAGCCCTAACTGTTAAATTGAGTTTGGACAACATTACTCCAGTCTCAAACAGCACTGCTACAGTCTTAGACTACTGAACATGAGGTAGTCTCACTGAAGGGTGAGCGCTCAAACTGAAGTACAAATTGACTGATCTATACAAGGTTGTCTGTTGTGGTGATTACATATCATTATATTTATTATATTCATTTATGGGATGTGAATGTTATTGGCTAGGTCAGCATTTATTGCCCATACTTAATTGCTCATGAAAAGGTAGTGGTGAGCTGCATTCTTGAACTTCTGCAGTTCATGTGATGTAGGTGCACCCACAGTGCTGTTAGGAAGGGTGATCCAGTATGTGTATCAGATTTTGTCAAAGAAGTCCCTGAACCTGAATAAACATGTTGGCATAAGACATTTAATACTTGAAATGTACAAAAATATTGGCCTGGCCAGAAGACAGGGAAGAAAATATATCAACCTGGCTACTTTGTAAAAATATTACTTCTATTTTAAAAATGGACAAGGCTTTACCCTGACTAGCCATGACCCATACCAGAGGAATTTCTAACCTTCAGAAACCGGCAGGGACCTTGTTATCTTTAAAAAGGTGTTAATGCCCTCTGTGACTGCCGATAATCAAATTCCAAAGGAATGCACCAATCACCCCCCTCCCCCCTTACATTTCTGAGGCAAGGCTGCAGCCAATGGAAACAGTATGTCTCCAAAGAACATCCAACACCTCAAGATTCCAGACCTGGGAAAATACATCTTTTGTCCAACACTTCGGAGAAGTGGGAGGTATGTCACTTGACCTCCTCCAAGTTGCTAGAAACTAATATTGCCGTGTGGAACTGAACTGAGGCAGTATACCATTTTATCATCTAATAGGTAGCAGCAGGAAGAGCTCTATCCAGGTGAAATGCCTGGGCCTCATCTACACTTTGAACTGCTGAAGCATGGGAACTTCTGTATCTGTGCCTTTAAGACTAATTCATCTCTATGTGCCTTCTCCCATCATGGAGATCTTCACTTCTGGAAAGTTAGAGCACCCTGCAACGTTTTCAGCCCGCTAACCTCTGAAGGAATACACTACAGGACTTTTGCTTCTGTACCCTGGGCTCACATGAAACCATAACTCTTATTTTTATAGTGCTCTTACCCTGTACCCCTTTCTTTCCCTTATCCCTCTTTTATTGTACGAGTGCAAACAGGGGCAGGCATTGCAAAATCCCTTCCTACGTTTTGTGTGTGCGTGTGCGCGAGCATGTGTGTGCGTAAAAAAAAAATATTAGCAGCCCTCTTATTTTACCTTTTTTGAGTTTTCTGTGGGATTATTAATAGAGGGCTTGGACCACTCCAAACTGAAGGTTTGGGGGAACACACCACCACTTATTAAAGAGGAAATCAGAAATCAGAACACCTTTTCTGATTGCGGTTGGCCAGTGAGTGGAGAAATCAGGGCTGTCTAAATTAATCCCCCTCCAGTCTCTAACAATATTTAATTCATCCTGTTCCTCATGACAATTATACAGGGTAGGGGAGTTTAATTTGCACCAGTAATGAATAAGATCTTCACAACTTGTGATTCATCAGATCTTTCTTATTGTCAGAATAAGCTATACTCCACTGTTTCCCTACATGGATTCACTCTGTGGTATCAAATTCTGTCATTTTAAAAGCCTTTGTACGAGGTTGAGTTTTATATTTGCACGTGTGACTGTTTTGTTTAGATGAAGTATTCCTTATTTGTAAAATATCCAAAGCAAAACATTCAAATGCAGCAGCAACAGTTACATTGTACAGCGAGTAAAGCCAGCGCTTAGCTGCCAAAAGAGGTCAGATAAGGTAAAAGCATTTGCAGTGCCAGGAATAACAAAGCTAAGCATTTTAGTAAGGCTGTTTTGCCAGATTGAAGAAGTTCCCTGCTTTAGTTCAGACTTCATAACTCAAGCCGTGTTATCTGAAACACATCGGCAACTAACTAATTTGTCTAACTCAACTCTGCCTCACCAAAGGCATCACCATAAGAACAGCAAGAAGCTTTGTAAAACGGTAATAATAAGAATGCAATCATTTTGAATAGAAGTGCATATATTTGAGTGCAGACCCTCAGTTTTACTACATCCCACAAGCCTTCCCCAATATTTCCGTATTGAAAAATTGCCTCCAATACTAAATCAAACAGGGGGAGGCAGTGGTATAGTGGTATCATCACTGCACTAGTAATCCAGACACCCAGGATAATGCTCTGGGACCTGGGTTCAAATCTCATCACGGCAGATGGTGGTATTTGAATGCAATAAAAATCTGAAATTAGAAGTCTATTGATGACCACGGAACCATTGTTGTTAAAAACCTACCTGGTTCACTGATGTCCTTTATGGAAATCCTTACCTGGTGTGGCCTACATGTGACTCCAGACCCACAACAACGTGGTTGACTCTTAAATGTTTTCTGAATGGCCTAGCAAGCCACTCAGTTGTATCAAACCGCTAAAAAGTTGAAAAGGCATGGAACCAGACAGACCACTTGGCATCGACCGAGGCACTGACAGCACTGTGGGTATACCTACAGATTGCAACGGTTCAAGAAGGCAGCTCAGGTGGGCGTAAACTGAAGAAGACTAGGGGAATTATTTCTTGTGTCTTAGCCAATATTTCAACCACTGAAAACAGATTGTCTAGCCATTATCTGCTTGTAGGAGCTTGAAGTATGCAAATTGACTACTGTATTCTTTACATTACAACAGTGACTACACTTCAAAAAGTACTTGATTGACTTGTCAAGCACTTTGGAACATCATAAGGTAATGAAAGGTGCTATGGAAATGCAGGTACTTTCTTTGCATCCTGTCTCCAGTATCCCACAACTGGCACAAGCAGTAACTCCTATTTCACAATACCACTTCCCCACACTATCTCAGACACTGGACATTCCTCTCACTACCTGTAATTCAACATCCAGTCATCCCATAACCTGGAAACATCTTTCCATCCATGATGATAAACCTTGCACCTAAATTCACACATGCCCTGAAATTTACCCAATACTCCAAATCCCAAGAACTCTTCCTGCTCATGCCTCATCCTACAATTTTCTTCTGCTCACTGCAACCATGAACTTTCTGATTTTTTTTGTCCTCTAACCATAATTTAGCATACTCCCATTTTGTTTTCTGCTCGCCACGTTCTTTTTCACTTACCACCAAAATCTGCACCTGCATTATGTCTTCTCCCTTCTTTTTTAATTCTTTATACCTGCTCACTGCAAGAACTAGAATTCCCCACCTTTTCCCTATGCCCGCCATAATGCAACTGTCACCCTTGCATAACAAACTTTAATATAATCCTTATGAAAATAAAATTTTCCACTTGCGCATTATGATATACTTCTGATGGTTAACTTGATCTGACAGATGTGAGCCAGAATGCTGGGATGAAAAAGCAGCATAACTGATTTACAGTTCATTGCTTTTTGTGTTCATCGAATAGGGGAAAATCAGACAGGTGATGAAGCAAGCGCATTAACCTTCACACAAACTATTCTGGGCTGAGACCAAACTGGGTGTCAGAAGCTCAAAATATACTTCTTCAGTAAGGCTTTGATATGTGGGCTGATTCCTGTCACTGGTCCTTGGATGGGGATCCATTTCTTAGATCTTTCAGAGTATTTGGAAGTGATCAGTGAATGAAGCTGGTTTCATAAATCCATTGGCTGGGATTTTCCAGTCACAACATGAGTGGGTATAATGCCAGGCAGTGGGAGCTGAAAAATCGGTTTCCTGCCGGTGTGAAATGACAGCGGGAATGTGCTCCCACCCGTTGTGGTTGTCACCATTCCTGCCAGAGGCCGGCGTGAAGGCATTTCGCATCCTGTTAATGGAATGCAATGAAGCCCCCCCCACCCTGTCCAATTATCTGCACTGCACCATAAAAACAGACAAACATTTATTCACTTACCACATCAAGGACAGATAACCCTTTATTAACCTATTAAAACTATCAATCAAAATGTCCCCCCTCCCACTGAAGTAAGTAGTTTTGGAGTTTTTGAAACTCAGCCAAGCATTCATAATGGGCTCAGCTATAATATCAAACCCTTGGAAGTGTAAACAATGGAATTTACAGAAACTGAGAAAACTGATGTCTTTTTTTTTGCTAAGCTGCCCAGATGTCCTGTCAATCAAAGCACTCCAAGAGTAAGTGGCTTTTTTTTCAAGTGAAAGTTGCTGAAGGTTTTTTTCAATTTAGAAGTCTCTGGCCATTTAAATCATTTCAGATACACTGAAGATCCCAAGCTGCGTAGTCTTCAGCTTTGAATGCATAAGAACACTTTTCCAATTGGAAAAGTACCCTAATGCACCTGAACACTTAAACAATGCTGGTCAATGTAATGGTCAACTTACCTTTACAGGACAGAGCCCTATGATGAATCACTGCAACTAAAACACAACTGCTTTACAATATAGCACCTATTAGTGACATTTGAAGGTATCAAAACCTTTAGCCTACCAATCAGAATGTTCCCGACTTCTGAGCAGGCTTCCCCCAGTGAACATGAAAACTCCAATATGGTTCTTTTAGGACTTCCAATACCACCAGCAGCATTCAAAAATAGCAGTGAAGGAAATTAAAAATTTCCATAGTGCTCACAATAGTGACCCCATCTTCAGAAGGGATGGATGTGTGCAGGGTCGAAACCCACGCCCCCCACCCCCCAACCTGTGAATAGAGCACACAAAAATAGAGCAGGCTGGGAAGGCACTGCAAATTTGAAAGTAATACAAAAAATTCTAAGCTTTTGTCATTCCTGAATCCATTCCCACCTCCATCACCAGATGAAAATCCAGCACAAGGTGTCAGTTTCCACATATACACTGGCAACACTCAGCTTCACCTCACCACCACCTCCCTTAACTCCTCCACTGTTTCTAATTTGTCAGACTGCTTGTCTGACATCCAGTATTGGATTGGCTGACATTCCCTCCAGTTAAATATTGGGAAGATTGTCGGCATTGTCTTCAGTCCCTGCCACAAACATTGTTCTGTCGCCACCAATTATAGCTCTCTCCCTGGGAATTGTCTGAGCTGAACCAAACTGCTCACAAAGAAAATAGTGCTGATGCTGGGAATTTGAAATTAAGATAGAAAATGCTCGAAACACTCATTAGGTCAGGCAGCATCCACGGAGAGAGAAACAGAGCTAATGTTTCAGATCAATGATCTTTCATTCAGAATATGTTGCAGCATTTTGTGTTTTTATTACAGTTTATTCACAACCTTGTGTCATGTTTAATCCCAAGATGAGCATTTAACCTCTTATCCTCACCATCACCAAGACCATCTATTTCCACCTCATTAACATTGCATGACTGTCCTGCCACAGCTCATCTGCAGCTGACACCCTCATCCATGCCTTTGTCACCTCTCGGGCAGGATTTTCCCGTTGGCGAGTAGTGGGGGGGTGGGGGGTGGGGGTGGGGTGGTGCGGGGCCCGCTCACCGACTCATAAAGTAATGTGGAACTCCCGATGTCACTGCGCCCCATTTAAATTTTCCAGTAAGTGGGGGCACAGCAAAATCAGTTGCGCGCCCGCTGACCTGTCAATGGCCAATTGAGGCCATTAACAGAATCATTTAGTTAATTAAAAGACCTGCCCATCCAACCTTAAGGCTGGCGGGCAGGCCAGGAGCCCCAGCGGGAATTAGAAAAAGCATGGAACCTCATCCACGGGTGGGATGAGGCTTCATGTAGGTTTTTAAAAATTTTATTTAAGTTTTTGTGAAAATTATGAGGGGTCATGTCAGGAATTTCTTTTTCTCTATTTTTAATATTTGCCACAGAACAGCTGATCTCCCTGAGGCAGCACTTAGCCTCAGGAAGATGAGTGCGCTGTTTCATACGCACTCTCGATTTTGGGATTCCACCCCCCCCCCCACCCCACCCAACCCGCACAGGGAGTGCATAGCGCTTCCATGTGGACGTCGCGCTGGGTGGGCCTTAATTGGCCCGCCCATGTAAAATGGCGCCGCACCTCCGATCGGGGGCGCTGATCGGAAGCACGCCTGTGCGCACCTGCCATTCAACTTTGCCTCTGATGGGGGGAATATCCTGCCCCTAGACTTGACTCTGCCAATATAATCCTGGCTGGCCTCACTCTACTCTCTGTAATAATATCAGCCAAAGCTCTGCTCATGACTTAATATGCACCAAACCCTGGTCACCCATCATCCCTGTGCTTGTTGACCTACATTGGCTTCTATTGAGAAATGCCTCAATGTTAAAATTTGCATTATTATTTTCAAATGCCTCTGTGGCCTAGTGACTCTCTATCTTTGTAATGTCCTCCAACCCTACAAAGTAAGATATCTATGCTCCTCCATCCTGAACATCGAACAGCTTGAACAACCCTGGGCAGAATCTTCTGGTTGGCATGCAGAGGTGGGTCCCACGCTGTGTAAAAGGGGCTACATTAATACAATGTGCTGTTGGTTAAAAGAGGACATTTACTTTGTGGATTGTTTGGACAAATAACCAATAGAATTTACTTTAGAAATTGTTTTTATTAACTTGTCCTCTTTGGAAAATAACAAAATAAATTTTTAAAATACAAATTGTTGATAGATTAGGGTTAAAAAAAAATCAAATGCCCAGTTCAGTAAATAGTGTAAAACTATGCAAATATCCCTCTGTTAATTAATATTGTGGAATAATTTATACCGGAGATGAGTTTTCATGAAAAACACAAAGGCCGCCTGGGCTCTTCGCCTGCTCGCTAACCTTAAGGTTGGATGGGCAGCCCTGGCAAGTACTTAAATTAATTTATTAATGGCCTTAACAGGCCTTTGAAAGTTTGGTGGGCGCACAGCCCATTCTGGTGCGTGCCTACAGAACAGAAGAGCTGAATGTCAGTTTACGCGTCGACATGCGGGGCTGGCGTCCCGACATCACGGCGCATCATTCAGATCTTCTGTTCTGCAGGCATGCACCGGAGTAGGCTGTGCACCCACCAACCTTTCAAATGCCTGTTAAGGCCATTAATAAACTAATTGAAGTAGTTGCCAGGGCTGCCCATCCAATCTTAAGGTTGGCGGGCAAGCAAAGAGCCCAGGCGGCCTTCGTGTTTTTCATCCACGGGCGGGTTGAGGTTTCGTGAAGGATTTATTAATGAAATAAAAAGTTTTATCAAAATTCATAAACATGTCCCAGCTCATGTGACACTGTCACATGAGGGGACATGTCTGAATAATTTTATTTTCTTTTTTTATTCAATGCTTCATAATGAAATTAATCTCCCTGAAGCAGATCTGTGCCTAAGGGAGATATCTGCACTCTTTTGCACACATGTGCGAAGGAGTGCAGGCCCCGATTCTCCCTCCTCCCCCCACCCGCGCAAGTAGCAATTCTGGGTGTGTGTTACGCTGGGCAGGTCTTAATTGGCCCGCCCATACAAAATGGCGGCAAGCAGCTGATCGCGGGCGGCGATCGGCTCCACACTCACCCACGCTCCCTCTACGCGGAGAAAATTCTCCTCCCTGATTTTAAATCACTCCACCAGCCCAGCTGCCAAGGCCCTCAGAATTCCCTGCCTAAACCTTTCCACTCCTGTACACCTCTTTCCTCTGTTGGGACGTTCTTTTAAACCTACCTCTTTGACCAAGCTTTTAGTCACCTACCCTAATAGCTCCTTAAGTAGCTTGGTGTCAAATATTGTGGTGCAGCACCTTGGAATACCTCACTATGTAAAAGGGGCTACATTAATACAATGTGTTGTTGGTTAGAGGAGGACATTTGTTTTGTGGTTTGTTTGGATAACTAACCAATAGAATTTACTTTAGAAAGTGTTTTTATTAACTTGTCCTCTTTGGAAAATAGCAAAATAAATTTTTAAATTACAAATTGTTGATAGATTAGGGTTTAAAAAAATCAAATGCCTAGTTCAGTAAATAGTGTAAAACTTTGCAAATATCCCTCTGTTAATTAATATTGCAGAATAATTTTTACAATTGTCACTACATGCTTCTAGAATCCTAATTAAGTTTTCTGAGCTTCATTAGTACAGCATCTCGGTGCATGTGTAGAAGCTGAAGATGTTCATTGTACATGTTTCGACAAAAAGCTTCAAACATCTGAGTGAGATGAGGGAAAATAATATATCAATACAAAAGTTAATACTAATATCTCTGCATTTAGAATTTTTTTCTGTGTGATATGGGTCAATACATGGTTTAGATTTGGACATTAACATTCTGCGTGTCACAGCCAAGAATGTATCGTAGTGCTTAAGTCAGGTTTCATGAAAGGATCTGTGTAATGAGTTATGGCCTAGCCTGGAAATGACTTGTTTGCTTTGGGTTGCTTATATGCTGGAAAAAGTGTGAATGTATATAGTCACGCAAGTTTATTTTGTCTCCTACTGATAAGAAATTAAGTCCTTACTTTCCATTTGATAATGATGTATATGTGTTGCAACATTCCTACTGATGCAACAGCATATGGTATATAAGGGCCATATGACAATCTCAGAATTGATTGATTCAGAGTAAGTCATCTAATGTTGCTTAGAAACCATCGCACAAAGTGTTAATATCGGCCCTTCAGTAATTTTTTACTTTTCTGTGCTGAGAATTTGTTTGGACAGGAGAAGTTTGTACACCCCAATAGATATGCTACCTGTGAGTTTATAGATTTTTAGACTTACTTATACTTTCTGTTTATTGCTGCAAAAAGAGACATTTATTGTCTAAGCTTTTTGTCTTGCACTCATCAGGACAATTCACAAGAAAATACCATTGTTAGGAGGAACAACATATTTATACTGTATGAGAAGAGAGTGCTAATTGGTTGGCAAGTGGACTCTGATTGATAGAGGCATTTCCATGGAGAATGCACCATCTGATGCTGACTGACAGTTAACTGCCAAGCATTGAAATTTAAACCAGGCAGCCTGCCTCTGATGGTCAAGACATTGCCCTGGGGAATGAACCAGCGAATGGCTGTCATTTATTTTGTTTAGCTGAAACAGGTGCAATATTCTTTCTGACTGCAAAGAACAGGGACTTATGTGTTAATATATGTAGCTTCTTTGCAGGCAGAAAGAACATGTACACATATCGCGTCTGTTTCAGCTAAACAAAATAAGTGACAGCCATTTACTGGTTCATTTCCCAGGGCAAGGCTTGACCAAGCAGAGTCAAGCTGCCTGGTTTAAATTTTAAACAATGCTTGGCAGCTAACTGTTAGTCATCATCAACTGGTGCATTCTCCATGGCAACACCTCTGCCAATCAGAGTTTACTTGCCAATCAATCAGCACTCTCTTCTCATACAGTATAAATATATTGTTTCCCCTGGCATTGGTATTTTCTTGAGAATTGTTCTGATGAGTGCAAGATGAAAAGCTTTGGCAAAAAATGTCTCTTTTTTTCAAGTTCTGTACCACCAAATGACTACTTTATGTTTATTAATAGAACCAGCAAGTTAATTTATCTCTGGTGTCCAAACTTGTATATTTGAATGACCTTCTCAATTGGTCTAACATCCTGCCAGAATGGTTCTTATTGGGTAAGAAATGATCAGTCCTGGTTGTTGTAGCTGCACAGTGTAATAACCTGTGACACTCACTGCCATCAATCATGCATTAATAGTTGTTGTTTGGAATACATTTAGGATGGTGATCAATTCTTGTGGAATTACATTCCAACAGGGAACTGCGTGTCCAATTGCCATCTGCCTACCACCCCAATGAGGCTGAAAAACATGGCAATATGCAGTAGAATTAATTGAAAAAAAAAACTGAACAGTCACTGGCTGCCCAGAACTCACGTAATTCAATTTTCAAGTAGACCTCAAAATGGGTAGCCAGAGCTCAAGCTTGAAACAGGCCTTGCTTAAACTGGTGCCGTAAGTCAGGTGTAGGACTCTAAAGCAGGTACCAATGGTAGGACCTTGTACCCCATATGTTCTGCCTATTGCTATCAGATGCACAGTAGTCTAATCAGTAGTCCTTAAAGGATTCTAAACTGAGGTAAAATTTTATGTCACTGATTCTTGTGGGGCCAAAAGAAACACAGGGACATTTTTTATTTTTCCTCACCTGCAACTGTTCTTAATGCCCGCCATGGCTGCCTCCCTCTGTATCCTTTAACGTTTGTTTCAGTTCTGCTGAGGAGCCATCTGATTTCCTACTATGCCTGATCAGCAAGTTGCCCATTAGTGGGCCAATTGAGGCCATTGACAGGATCATTTAAACAATTAAAGGACCTGCCTGTCCAACCTTAAGGTCGGCGGGCAGGCCAGGAGCCCCAGCGGCAAATAGAGAAAACATGAAACCTCATCCAACGGCGGGATGAGGTTGCATGCAGGGCTGTAAAAGTTTTAATAAAGTTATTCTGTAAATTGTGAACATGTCCCAACTCATTGTCACATGAGGGGACATGTTAAGGAATTTTTTTTTCTATTTTTAATATTTTTCAAAGTGGAAGCAATCTCCCTGAGGCAGCATTTAGCCTCAGGGGGATGTGCGCACTTTTGCGCACATGCGGGACAGAGCGCACTCTCACTTTTAGGGAATCCCCCCTGCCCGCACAGAGAGCGCACAGCGCTTCCCGCCGGACGTCACGCTGGGCAGGCCTTAATTGGCCCGCCCACGTAAAATGGAGGCGGGGCCCACTTCTCCAGTGGGGATTGGATCCCCGCCTGCCGGTGATTGGGTCAGGCCCGCCCGCCCGGCAGGCAGAAAACTCTGCCCAGTATGTGTCAAACACCAGCAGCTTGTCAAACAGAATCAGATTAAACTTGAGCATGAAAATGTTGTGGGCTTATCGCTAGTGCCACTAAGCACTTGGTGCAGTCGCTTTTTCCACTGTCCGTCTGCCATGAAATGAGCCCCATTGTCTTCAGGAAAGATAGGGTGAGAGAAAAGATCAGTGGCAAAGGAAATTCTCTTGCTTCCCTCACCTATGGTGAGGTACTTTTTTATTTTGTTGAACCAAAATAAAAAATAGAAACATTGTACCAGCCGATGAATAACATTATTGAAGCAGTGTGAAAACTTAACAAGAACTTGAAAATTTCCATTCACATTTCTGTGAAATTTGTAGCATTTTATTGTGGAATTAGGAATTTAAAAATGTCATTCAGTTGCAGTCATTGTTATACCCAAGATTGACCCCTTGTGGCTAAACAGAATAATTTCTGTTTTGAGTTATTGAGGGTGCTGTCTTACTTCTGTGTAAATTTTTAAAAAACACAGGGATAGAATTTCAAAAATTCTCCTAATCTTCTGTGGTGACATCAGCAAGAGATTGATGGCAATTCTGGAGAAATGGCATAAATGGTGTTAATCTGCTACTGAAGTTACAGCAGAAGATCATGAGAACTTCCTGGCAAAATTCATTTGGTAAATTCATTAGTTTGTCATTGTAGTATTCCACCAAATTTTTAATTGTTGTAGCTATTCTCCTAGTGTTCACTATTTTTATATAATATCTTTTCATAGAATGTCTTCATAATATTGCATGGTATCCAATTCATTTCATATAGGATTACACAGTCAAGACAGGGAAACACCCTTTGGCTTCAAAGTGATATGAATTGTGTGGGATGAATTTGATTCCTGTGGTATGGCTCTCAGCAGCAGAGCTGGAAGCTGGCAGCATTGCCAAAAGGAAAGCATGCGGATGGCTAATAAAGTCATGGAGATGTGGGACCCATCCAATTGTGGCATTGAGGCGGGGGGGAGCAAGCTGCCAAACTTGGCACCATCTGACAGAAAGGCAGGCGCTTGCACTATCTTTAAAAGGGTGCCAGACATGCATGCAGTGCTCCCTTAATCTTCAGACTCGCCTGGGCTACCATGGTGACGACCTTTTTGACTGAATTGGATGACCCTTTACCTCCTGTGGCTGTAAGGAAGACCTATGAACCACTATGGCTCACTGAAAACCCAAGGAGCGGACCATAAGGCTGCTGCCATCTTGCCTGAGAGAAAACAACTGCTGCTTTTTGATTTACCAACGCCTCCTGACAGGTTCTTCTCCAGGCTGCACGGGAAAACAGGAGGTACTCTTCCCAAGGAATAGCAAGATGAGGCCCTCCTGACTGACCAAAGAAACCTGGACGGAGATAGCAGCAGAGGTTAGCAATTGTGGGATCCAGCAACGTTCATGGGTGGAGTACCGCACACAGTTCAATGACCTCCTCTGTTCTACCAGGATGAATCCTACTTTCAGTTTGCTTGTTGAGGCTTGCAATTGGTAATGCAGGAATGGATCGCCAAATGGGTGAGTTTGACCAGCTGGGCCCTGGCATTGGCATTCGCCAGCACCACCTGCCTGATGATGCACTGATGCATTTGGACAAAAGGCAGCATCCTCCACATTCTGTGAGACGAGACGTATGGAGGAGACTCTGGCATATCCCATCATGGGCCCGAGGGATACCAGCAGTATATGTGGCCAGCTGATCTTTGTGTGGCGACTCCACATTCCTTCTTTTGCCTGCATGTGCTTGAGGTCCACAACACCAAAGAGAGGACCAAGATCTGTGGTGGAGTAGCTGACATACACAAGCTGATATCTGCAAAGGAGGAGGCTCTCGAACTGGCAGTAGTGCAGGTTGGCCAGACCATTGCGGCTGGGGAGACTGGAATCATGCAGGAAGAAGGTGTGCAGGCTTCGAGCTCGTGTCTACCACTAGACAAACGAAGATTCACAACTGACATGGATGAGAGGAGGAAATTTAAAGGTCTCATGCCTAATTGTCTGTGTTCCCTCATGAAGGATAGGCAGCCAGAGAGAGCAGAGCACTGCTGTCCGCCTCTGAGGAGGAGGATGGGGCTTGCTCAGAAGGTGCACCAACACATCATTCTCCTTCATCCTTCACCAGCACAGATGCTTTCATGTTGGTGGTGTGCATTTGTGTTTCAATGTCACAAGCTGGTGAACAGAGCAGAGACACTATAGCAGCTGATGGAGGCTGTCTCAGCTGAGGCCGCTGATAGTCTGTGGCCTGTTGAAGGCCAGGCCCAGGCTTCAGAAATCGGACACAAGGAACCTGCTGGAGTTGCAGCAACAGGTAGGGGAACATGTGGCAGAGCTGCCAGAGGCTGTGAGCATGTGCCTGCAGATGATGGATGAGTAAGTGCTGTCATGTCTCAGGCCTGTGCAGGCATGACTTCCTCCATCATGAGATTGGTGATCCTCATGGAGCGCCAGATCCAGCAGAGAAGTCTGTCAATGCAGAGATGCGCTCTGACCTGCATAACATTGCCTTGCCCGTGAGGTCCTCACAGCAGTGGCAAAGCAAGAGGAGGATGAGATCTGTGGATGATCCTCCATCTCTGGAAAGCATGGAGGTGCCATTGTGCATCTGCAAGGGAGAAGGAGCAGCTGCCAACACATCTGGGGGCTCCTGCTATGGCGCTCTGACTGGACAACAGCTCTTCAGTCCCTCTACCAGTGACCCCAGCGCCTACAGTAGCCGTGGCGACTGAGTGGGGTCTTGCACCTGTGTGGCTGATCTTCTAGCTAGCAGCTTTTTGCCTCATTAAGGAGGTCATCAATGCATTATTCAAGAGGCCAGGAGTGTTTGTGTGCTAATGGACTGACCCTGATAACCAAGCAGAGAGGATCATCAGCTTTAGAACAACTGCAGGATTTGTTCAAGCACATGGTGTAATAGATTGCATGCATGTGGCCATCAGCCTCCCCAGGACCAGCTAACTGCCTTCTTGCAGCTTTCCTAGCAGAAAACTGGCCCTCTTGTTGCTGTAGTTGTGCTTTTTGCACCTGCTCCCCCCTCCCTCTACTCCAACCTCCTCTGCAAGGGGGTTCAGGAGGACTGGGTGGCTGAGTCCTATGTCTGCTGCTATTCCCCCTTTAGTGTGTGCTGCCCTTGCAGGAAATTTCTTCTGGGTCTCTGTCTTTGTTAATTCCCTGGACCCTGTAGAACTGTGCTTCTACTTGTCCCAGTGAGAGGCAATGACTATAATCAGAAACCCCTCAGCTCCTTGGAGATGATCCATTGGCTCTTGCCTCTCAACAGAAGGCTTCCCATCTCACTAAGAGTATGGCCAACTTCCCCTTTCTTCCAATGATCCAAAACACAATAAACACAGCTCCAATCTGACTTCCGCATGCAAACCTAGTCTTGCCTGGGTGCTGTCAGTTTAAGCCGTCAGGGATCTGACACTCATGATTGCTGGATTTGGAAAACTACATTAAATCACATTTGGCCACATTTAAACGATCATTAATTGCCTGCACAACTAGCGCAATTAGCTTGTCGTCCCATCATAGCAGCAACTCCGCCTTGGAGGTTGTGTGCCATTGGTAGTGTGTGGGCCTGATGTCATACCATTGGGCTTCTGCTCCAGCACATCCCACTCCAATTCTGCCTCCCTCCACTCCCCCATACCTTGCAGCCTGCTCAAGCAGGCCACTCTAACTTCTGCCCTGATAGTGAGGTTTCAGCAACTTAATGTTTTGTTTTGTCTTATTTTGTTATTATTTGTTATTTTGTCTCAAAGTATATTACCGCTCTTTGCAGTCTGCCGTTCTGTACAATTAGAGAAATATTACAATTACTCTTTTATGCGTTTGATAGTTTCTGTTTGTTATTTTGCTGATTAGTTGCAATGGAAGACAGTGAATGGATGATTGTTGTGCCAGTGCCATATGATTAGGCCAAAATTGACTCTTGGTATTTATTTCATTTGCACAGAATGGGGTGGGGCCCAAGTGCAGCAGGGCCCCAGTGGGACAGTGCCTGAGTGCGGCAGGGCCCCAGTGGGACAGGGCCCGAGTGGGATGGGACCTGATGTGGCATCGCCCGAGTGCTAACTTGGGAATTTGATATTGGTGGGAAATCAGTGCAAAGGAGGAAGGAGCTGCTTTGATTTATATCTATTTTTTTCAGCCTCCAGAAGCTGGTGAGTGTTTGAGGTTTTAACTAGTTGAGCAGGTAGGTAATTGTTTGTTGAGTTTTTAAGATTTTATCCCTCTAAATGGTGGCAGTAGTTTAAACAGGCATTGAGTAAGTGTCAGTATTGCATTAAATTTATAGCTTAACTTGTTAAACTGAGTGATATTTCTAAACTTGAAACCCAATTAGTTAAATTAAATGCAGTAAAGGTGGCAGGGCAGGTGATGTATTGCAGTAGTAGCATATCGGGGCATCAGTGTGATTTATGGCAACCGGATCTGCATTAAGTGTCTGAAGCTTGAGGAACTTTGGCTCCGAGTTGGTGAGCTGGAGTCAATCTTTGGATGCTGCGATGCATCAGAGAGGGTGAAAGTTATCTGGACACTTTGTTCCAGGAGGCAGTCATACCCTGTAGGCTAGGTACTTCATATTTAATTTGTGGTCAGGGTCAGGAGGGTGTGTCTATGAATGAGGCAGATATGGAGATTCAGAAGCTAACAATGGAGGAGCCTCAATCCTTGCAAATGTCCTATAGATTTGAGGTTCTTGAAACTTGTGGGGATGAGAGCAGGGACTGCAGTGAGAATGAGCAAACTGACATAGGTTCTGCTCAGGGAGTATGAGCAGCTAGGGACTAAATTTAAAGGCAGAACCACACAGGTAATAATCTCTGGATTACTACCTGAACCACAAACAAATTGGCGTAGGGTGGATAAAATTAGAGATTTGAATGTGTGCTCAAGATTGGTGTGGGCGATTCATAGGACGTTGGTGCCAGTGCAGGGGAAAGAGGGAGCTATATCCTTGGGATGGCACTAATGTACAGGCGAGTCATATAACTTGGTCTGTAGGGAAGGCTTTAAACTCAATGGTGTGGGGGAGGGTTCAGGCAAAGGGGAGATTTGGACAGTTAACGAGAAAGGGTAAGGCAATAGTGCAGGATAGCAAAATGGGTAATGTTAACCAGAGTCTGAGGGAAAGGAACACAATGTATAAGAGTGCACCAGCAAATAAGGTCAGAGTAAGGAAAACTGGTAAAAAGACAGAATTAAAGGCTGTTTACCTGAATGCATGCAGTATTCATAACAAGATGGATGAATTGATAGCATAAATAGAAATAAATAAGTATAGCATGAAAGCCATTGCAAAGACATGGTTGCAAAGTGACCACAGCTTGGACCTGAATATTCAAGGTTATTTGACATTTCAGAAGGACAGGAAGAAAGGAAAAGGAGGTGGGATGGTTCTATTGAGAAAGGATGATATCAGTACAGTAGTAAGAAATGATCTTGGTTTGGAGGTTCAAAATGTAGAATCGGTTTGGACGGTGATAAAAATAGCAAAAGAAAGAAATTACTGGTGGGAGTAGCTTATAGACTCCCTAACAGCAGCTACACTGTAGGACAGAGAATAAATCAAGAAATAATGGGGACCTGTAAGAAAAGTACTGCAATAGCTAGGTGATTTTAATCTTCATATAGGTTGGACGTATCAAATTGGCAAAAGTAGCCTGGAGGATGAGTTCAGAGAATGTATTGCTTAGGACAGTACATTTAGAAACCAATCAGGGAACAGGCTCTTTTAGATCTGGTAATGTGTAATGAGACAGGATTAATAACTCCATAGCAAAGGATCCTCTAGATAAGAGTAATCATAACATGATAGAATTTCACATTCAGTTTGAGGGTGAGAAATTTGGATCTGAAGACAGTGAAATGGGAACATAGGTTAAAAGGTAAGATGGTAGAGAAGCAGTGACAGACATTTAAGGAGATATTTCATAACTCTCAACAAAGATATATTCCATTGAGAAAGAAAGACACTGAGCCATCCATGGCTAACTATGGTATTAATTTGAAAGAAAAGATGTACAATGCTGCAAAGATTAGTGGTAGGCCAGAAGATTGGGAAAATTTTAGAAACCAGCAAAGGATGACAAAAAAAGAGAGAGAAATTGGAGTATGAGAGAAAACTAGCAAGAAATGTAAAAACAGACAGTAAAAGGTTCTACGGTTATATAAAAAGGAAGGCTGTAGCCAAGGTAAGTGTTAGTCCCTTATTGGGTGAAACTGGGGAATTAATAATGGGAAACAGGAAAATGGCAGAGACTTTGAGCAAGTATTTTGTATCTGTCTTCATTGTAGAAGATACAAATAGCATCCCCAGAATTGGTAGACAAGTAAGGGGTAAAAGGGAGAGGGGGACTTAAAACAGTCACGATCATGAGAGCAAAAATACTAGGGAGATTAATGGGACTAAAAGCTGACAAGCCACCTGTTGGCCTGCATCCTAGGGGCTGTAGAGATAGTGGATGCATTGGTTGTAAGCTTCCAAAATTCCCAAGATTCTGGATAGCTCCCAGCTTTCTAGAAACCACAAATGTAACACCATACCATTCAAGAAAGGAGGGAGGCAGAGAGCAGTAAACTACAGGTCAGTTAGTCTAACATTGTCATTAGGAATATGCTAAAATCCATTATTAAGGAAGTAGTAGCAGAACATTTAGAAAATCATAATACAATCAGAGAGAGTCAACATGGCTTTATGAAAGGGAAATTGTGTTTGACAAATCTATTGCAGTTCTTTGAGGATGTAGCAAGCAGTGTGGATAAAGTAGAGGTGGTGTATTTGTATTTCCAAAAGGCATTCAATAATGTGCCACATAAAAGTTATTGCATAAGATAAGAGTTTATGGTGTTGGGGCGATATATTAGTATGGGTAGAGGATTGCTAGTTAACAGGAAGCAGAGAGTCAGAATAAATGGGTCACTTTCAGGTTTGCAAACTAACTCAAGGAGTCCCACAAGGATCAGGGCTGGGGTCTCAACTATTAATGATCTATATTAATGACTTGGATGAAGGGACAGGAGTATTGTAGCTAAATTTGCTAATGATACAAAGGTGGGTAAGAAAGCAAGCTGTGAGGAAGATACAGATTTTGCAAAGGGATATGGATAGGATAATTGAGTAGGAAAAATAATTGGCAGATGGAGTATAATGTGGGAAAACTTAAGGTTGTCCACTTTGGCAGGAAAAATAGAAAAACAGAATATTATTTAAATGGAGAGAGATTGTGGAATACTGCAGTACAGAGGGACCTGGGTGTCCTTGTACATAAATCAGAAAAAATTAGCATACAAGTACAGGAAGTAATTGGGAAGGCAAATGGAGTGTTGGCCTTTATTGCAAGGGGGCTGAAGTATAAAAGTAGCAAAGTCTTGCATCAGCTGTACAGGGCATTTTGAGACCGCACCTGGAATACTGTGTACAGTTTTGGTCTCCTTACTCAAGGTGGGATATCCTTGCATTGGAAGCAGTTCAGAGAAAGTTCACTAGGCTAATTCCTGGGATGAAGGGCTTGTCTTATGAAGAAAGGTTGAACAAGTTAGACCTATATTCATTGGAGTTTAGAAGACGTGTTGAAACGTGTAATATTCTGAGGGAGCTTGACGGGATAAATACTGAAAGGATGTTTCCTCTCGGGTGAATTTAGAACTAGGGGACACAGTTTAAAAATAAGGGGCCTCCTATTTGAGAGGGAGATGAGGGGGATTTTCTTCTCTCAAAGGGTTATTAGTCTTTGTAATTCTCTTCTACAGAGAGCAGTGGAGGCTGGGTCATTGAATATATTCAGCTTTTTGATTGACATGAATGAAGGATTATGGGCGACAGGCAGAAAAGTGGAGTTAAGGCCACAATCTGATCAACCATGATTTTATCAACTAACGGAACAGGCTCAATGGGCCAAATGATCTATTCCTACACCTAATTCTTATGATCTTATTCTTAGACAGCCAGTAGTCACAAGCTTAGGCCGGAATAGTCCGCTCCTGTTGGTGGCGTGTGTCATGGCGGGCAGAGATGGAAGAATTTGACGGAATGGGCAGAAATCAGTTTCACACCAGTGTGAAACCACAGAGGGATCACCCAATGGTGTCCGCCCCATGAATCCAGCTGGAGGCTGGCATGAACCCAGTTTGCATCCTGCTAACAAGATGCAAAGTAAGGGCTGAAAGGAATTGTCCCCCCAAGCCTGATTTACCATTAGGCCGGCAGGAAAAGATGCCAACCAAGAACACAGCTGGACAAGCGTGACATGCAGAAGTCGGGACTTACCATAAGGGACTTGCTCAGTTTGCGGACAACAGAGGAGAAGATGATGCTGGAGTCCTACAGCTCCCGGCCCCTGGAGGAACAT
This sequence comes from Carcharodon carcharias, assembly GCF_017639515.1. Taxonomy (NCBI): domain Eukaryota; kingdom Metazoa; phylum Chordata; class Chondrichthyes; order Lamniformes; family Lamnidae; genus Carcharodon; species Carcharodon carcharias. Next base: position 51,738,543 of record NC_054474.1, read on the forward strand.
GTGCATTGCATGCTGGGTGGATCCTCACGCACATGGCTCCACTGCCAAGCAGCTCATGGAAGGTGGGAGGTCTCCATGCAGCAGCTTCAATGTTGCTGAGGCTTTGGATCTTCATGGACTTTGCCATGGGCTGGTAGGCATGATCAGCAAAGTGGAGAGTGGGGGGTTTGAAGGTCTAGATGTGAGTGCGAGAGGAAGGTATACCGGGGAGGTGGTGAGGTTGGAAGGCGGGGGAATGAAGGTATTGGAGGGGTGGGGGGGAGGTTGGTGGTGGGGTGGGGGGGTTGCTTGAAGGTGGCAGGGAGGTGAGGTTGGGAGGGGGAGGAGGGAGTACACGTGGGGAATGATGTAACGGGAGAATGCTGCAAGTGAGGAGGTAGGTGTAAGGGAAGGATTTCGGATGGGGGGGGGAAGGTCTGCAGGGGGAGGAGGGGTTTCGGAGAGGGGAAGGTGTCTGGGGAGGAGGGAGTAAGGGCGGGAGGTGGAACGTCGAGGTGAATGTGCAAGGGAGGGACCTGTGGAGTCAGTGACTATCTCCTGGGGAATGAACTCAGGGTGAGTATGGTAGGATGGAATAGTGTGTGAGAGGGAGCAGACGGAGCCGGTAGGGCGGAGGATGTGGGTGTGTACCAGTAGAAAGGGTGGCAGTGGTTGGTAGGGACATGGAAGCAAACACAGCTACTGGGGGTGGAAAGGAGGAGATCAGGGAGGTCAATGTGGTTGGGGGTGGGATTTTCAGGAAGATGGGGAACTTGCACGTTTACCTGGGCATCCTAAAATGGCAAGCGTTTGGGCTGTAGCATAATGGTGGGGAGGTGGAAGGTGATGCCAAGAGGGTGGACTATGATGGGAGATAGGACATGGGTGATTTGGGGAGGGGAAAGGACAAGGGGGCTAATCAAAAACTTGACTGTAATCATGTTTCTCAAATCAAAAGTGAGCAGAGCCTCTTGTTGGATGGGTACAGGTGCTGCACGGGAGTGTGATCAGTGGATGGGTGGAGATGCAGGTCAGCTCAGATGGACACCTTTGTCTAGGCACTGCTCTGATATCCACAGCTGGGATGGAGACAGTCTGAGCAGTGGTTGGCCTTGTTGCCTCTGATGACTTTTGGCATGTGTCCTCTGGAGAGCTGAGGTCTTGAGGCCTCTGGCTTGCTTTGGCAGTCCTCCTGTGGGCCAGTTCCTCTGTGTTGACAGAAGATAATATTGAGGGGGTCACAGGCAAAGCGGACTCGGGAGTGGACAGCCTCTGAGATTGCTGAGTGGAAGACCCAGGGGTGTCCAGTTACCACTCCTCCTCCCTGCGGGTGCCTGAGAACTTCGGCCTGACTCCTTGAGGGGAAGGAGCACCTGCAGGGATATCAAGGTGTCCCGTTTCCCTCTCGCATTGTCATCGCAGGAGCTCACCCATGGCTACCGCAGTGGAGTGCAGATCTGCGCATACCTCTGCGTTCTGCTGGACCAGGGTCTCCATGGCGTCTGCCATCCTTCCCATGGAACCTCCATGTGCGCACATGTAGGCACCACTTCATCAGAGAGCAGGCAGACACACTCCTCCGACTTGTGTGCCTTTCTGTTGAGGGCTTCCAACAGCTCTGCATGATGCTCCTGCACCTTCTGCTGACTCTCCATGGTGAGTTGGAAGGCCAATTCCAGAGGGTCATCACCTGACTCCGACCCTACAGGTGCCTCTTCCCCAACAATCCTCCGAGTGCTGGGGAGCTTGGCTGAACTTGCTGCCTCCTACTGAGGACACGTGTGGTGACCAGCAGATTGTGAACATGAGCCTGCCCTAGATCTAGGTGTCACCAAGGTGCGTACTTCTGCACTGGTGGAGGGTGTGGGCAAGTGCTGTGACAGGTCTTCCAGGTTGCTTATTTCCAGCTTTTGGAATGGAGGTGTCCTCTTGGCTGGAGGTGAGGACCTGGATGGAGTTGAGGGACTGGCTGGCTGAGGGTGTCGGTCACTTAGCAGAGCTCCCTGTGAACCAAAGTAGAGATAATTAGTGCATGTCAGCAGAGTCCTAAACAGAAGAGGGAACACTCATAGTTGCGTTGAGTGGGATTTATCCCACTGTTGCCGCAGGCACAGTCCACGTCCTCACCAGTCAGCATGATGGCACACTTCTCAAAGTAAGTGAGGGGCCTAATGTCAGCCACTCCGCCCCTGGCCTGGGACCTTTCCCTGCTGTTGTAAGCCAGCTTCTCCTGCATGAAAACAGATGGAGAGAGTGTGAGTAGGATGCATGGCACTGACTGGAATGTTTGTGTGGTGAGTGGAGCCTTGGACGGGATGAGGCTACGAGCTCCAGAGGATATGAGCCTGATGGAGATGTGAGGGTGTGTGTGAAAGTTAGTGCTGTTGTCCCTTGAGGTGTGAAATCCTGTGAATGTGTGATGGGTTTGTGAGTGTGTGAGTTGAGGGTGATGAGGCGGTTGACTTGCCCTGGCAGAATGGATGAGAGCACTGACTGCAGCTGCCACCGCCTCCCAGGCCGGATTGGTGATCTGGTGGACATCTTGCGGCCAGAGCGGGGGTAGAGGACATCGCAGCAGCCTTCCACTGTGCCCCAGAGAGGCATTACTAAATTTGGGGGCTGCCGTCAACTTTAGTTTTGGGGCCATCTGTCGCCAGGACTGGTTTGTAGACGTGAAGTAGGCATGTGTTCTGATGTGCTTTAAATAAGGTGCCCGGAGCGAGGAAGCTTTGAGGTCATGGCGTGGCAGGCACATCTGAGCCTGCCTGCCAGCGATCCAGTGTGTTTCCTGTGAATGCATTATTAATGAGTGGGTCGTGCTGGGAAGGGGACGATACGGCGTGAAAATCCACCATTGCAGTTGGCGGGTAAAATGCCTTTCTTCACACCGCTACCGCATATAGTGCAAATCTGGGATGATTCCGTCCTTAGCATCTAGAAACCCACAGGACCTCACTAACATATTCTCCCGGCTTTCCACTGCTTTCCTTGTTAATGTTCAGTTCAGGTCTTCCCACACACAATCTCACCATCTCACCTTTGGCCTTTGACGTGACCTATTTCATAATGTAGCAGAACCTTATAGTTTTCTAGCTTGTAGTTCCTATTTATATCAAGTTCACCTGTTAAATATGAATATATGAATTAGGAGCAGGAGTAGGCCATTTGGTCCCTTCTCCACCATTCAGTAAGATCGTGACTGACCTGTTTGTGTTTCGAGTTCCATGGCCAGGATTTTCCGGTCAGCGAGCAGGGGGCGGGGCCCGCTCGCCGACGCGTAAAATGACGCAGGATGATGTTGTGTGGAACTCCCGTTGTCACCCCACCTCATTTCAATTTTCAGGTCGGTGGGGGCTCAGCAGACTCAGCTGTGTGCCCACCGACCTGTCAGTGGCCAACTGAGGCCATTGACAAGTAGTTAAAGTAATTAATGGACTTGTCCGTCCAGCCTTAAGGTTGGCAGGCAGGCTGGGAGCCATGGCAGGCTTAAGAAAAAGCATGACACCTCATCATGGGTGGGATGAGGTTTCATGTAGGTTTTAAAATTTTTAATACAATTGTCAATGAAAGTGATGGACGTGTCCCAACATGTCCCCTCACAGTGTCACATGAGGGGACATGTCAGGGAAATTTATATCTTCTGTTTTTAAAATTTTTTCAGACAGGAGCCGATCTCCCTGAGGCAGCACTTTGCTTCAGAGAGATCTGTGTGCCCTTTCAAGCGCATATGCGAAAGAGTGCACTCACGGCTCAGAGAATCCCACTGGCCTGCACAGAGACCACATAGCGCTTCCTTGCAGTCATCATGCTGGGCAGGCCTTAATTGGCCCGCCCACATAAAATGGCGGCGTGGCTCCTAATTGGGGGCACCGATCGGAGGCGCACCTCCATGCACTTGCACGTGCTTGGTCCTAAATTTCTCCCCCAATGGGGGGGACCTTCTACCCCATATTCCCATCTACCCTCAATAATCTTAAGTTCTTGTTAGGCAAGGGAATCAATCTACCTCTGCCTTAAAAATATTCAGTGAGGTGGAGAGTTCCAAAGTTGCACAACCCTCTGAGAGAAAAAAAATTCTCATTCTTCTTCTATAAGGGTGACCCCTAATTTTAAAATCGTGCTTCCTAGTTCTGGACTCATCCACAAGAGGAAACGTGCTTTTCACATCCACCTTGTCAATACCGTTCAGGATCTTATATAATTCAATAAAGTCATCCCTCACTCTTCTAAACTCCAGTGGAAACAAGCCTAACCTGTCCAACCTATCCTCATAAGACAACCCGCTCATTCCAGGTATCAATCTAGTAAACCGCCTCCAACACATTTACATCTTTCCTTAAATAAGGAGACCAAAATGGTGCACAGTATTTGAGATGTGGTTCAATGCCCTGTATAACTGAAGCATGACATCCTTACTTTTATGTTCAATTCCTCTCATAGAAAAGGATAGCATTCCATTAGCCTTCTTGATTACATGCTGTACCTGCATAATACCTTTTTGTGACTCATGCATGAGAACACCTAGACCCTTCTGCACCTCAGAATTTTGCAGTCATTCTCAATTTAAGTAATACTCAGCTTTTTTATTCTTCCTGCCAAAGTGAACAACTTCATATTTTCACACATTGTACCCCATCTGCCAGATTTTTGCCCACTCACTCAACTTATCTATATCCACCTGCAAGCTTCTTCTGTCATCTTCATGACATATTTTCCTTCCTACCTTTATGCTTCTGAAAATTTAGCTACCATGTCTTTGCTCCCCTCATTTAAGTCATTGATGTAAATTGTAAAAAGTTGAGACCCCAGCACAGACCCCTGCAGGACTTCATTCATCACATCCTGCTAATCAGACCATGTCCCATTTATGCATACTCTGTTTTCTGCCAGCCAGCCAATCTTCTATCCATGCTAATATGTTACCCCCTACAGTTTTGTGAAGTAAATATAAATTCAGTGATGATCGGTTTTACCTATTAGAAATAATCTTTCACTTACTTATAAATTAAACATTTCAGAAATAAAATATTAATATCCTGAATTCATATAGGAAAGTCAATTGTTCATTGCAAGAAGTATTTGCTAAATAAAAATAAAAAAAATAAGGCAAATCCTAGGAAAATTGTATCTGATACTGTAAAAGCAAAATTAAATTGGTTAAGTGATGACTTTCTCTTAGTAGTTATGAATCTGGACCAGCCATAGTAACAGCTTGTGATAAAGTAAACTACTGAACTTCTTTTTCATTCACATATTTGTGTAATGCTGGAAAAAAAGGTTGACTGCTGAAGTGTCTGTATTTTAGTGTGTGGCAGAAATGGGAGGAAATAGTTTAGATCAGATAAGGTAAAAACTTTAAAGTTGTCAACATTTACTTTGTTGAAAACGAAGTAGAAATTTATTGATAGCTGTTGTTACTTTATTTTTCTCTGGGGAGACAGTGTTACTTTAACAGCTTAATAACGTAGAGGAATCACAAATTTAAAAACAAAAATGCTGAAAATGTACAGCAGGTATTGGTAGTATCCGAGAAGAGAGAAAAAAAAAGAAATTTGATCCAATTTAAAAAATGAAAACATAATCCACTGACAAATAGTGTATATCAAGTCCATCAGGGCTATGGAAAAGCACAGCTACATGTGCACAATATTTCTGGGATGAGAGATCTTTTTTAGTAATAAAATGATTTGAAAGATCTGCATGTAAACTAAAGCTTTTGTGCCCTTCCTGTATTACAATCATCACAATAATCACTCACCAAAGAAATGCAAGTTTTACAAGAGAAGTACCAAATTAATGGCTAAATATTTTGCAGTGGCCATTGCAAAAGCAGGTTAAATAAGGCTTGGACATCAAGATTTCAATGGATCATTGGTTAGAAAATGCTGAGTGATGACGATGGCAATGATGAATTACACTTACTTCTACCTTTTGAGGTTTGCTTATTTATTGCTTTATTGTTCATGTAATTCTAGGTCTCTCAGACTTACATTAAAATAACATTTTCTCCAAAGAACTGGTTACATTTTTTGAGCTTGACCTGCACATTAGGACAGGAACAAATGGCCCAAGTTTTAAGTGACATAAATAAAACTCAAAACTCCACAAAATCAAATATAATGTATGAATTTATGGAGGATTGTACCCAGCGTGCTCTAATAATCTAGTAAGACTTGCTGGCCTGCACTTCCCTCTTTGTGGTGAAGTTTCAGTGGGAGGTATTTCTGCCTGTCTCTTCATATCCTCCCTAACCCCAATCATTTCTGGGTTTGGGTATCACTAGAGATACATGGCAGCCTCCCAGTGAGAATTCTGTAGTCAGGAAGGAGTTTGCCAGTGCCAGCCAGGGAGATCTGGCAGTGTAACCAAAGATGCAATGAAGCTCTTAAAGGGGCAGAAGATCTCCAAAACTCAAGACTGGGGTGGACATAGATGCTTGAGTAGAGGTATCTGAAGATTGTAACAAGATCTCAGCCGAGATCAATGCCTTTAATTGGTAGGCTTCTGGGGCCACCAGGGGAATGCTTTAGGGTCCTTTCCCTCCATTTGGGCATTTACTTTTTCCCAGGGCCTGCCTTCTGTTTAGTGGCCTCAGGAAATGGTGTGAGCTGGGAAATCCATTGTGACGCCAAGCCCAAAACTCTGCATGTGTCAGACTGGGAAGAAGCACTTATGAGCAAGAGGGAAGAATTCCTCCCACAGTTTCGTTTCCATCATTGTGGGTGAACCATGTTTCTGAAATCCCTATAACATAATAAGCTGGGAACTTTTTCAAAGCTGCTTCCACTCTCCACTGTAACTTTAAGGGAAGCCTTGTTTAAGTATAATAATGTGGTGGTGTAGTGGCATTGTCACCAGGCTAGTACTCCAAACACCCAGGGTAATTCTCTGGGGACCTGGGTTCAAATTCCACCTTGGCAGATGATGAAATTTGAATTCAATAAAAATCTGGAATCTGAAACCATTGTTGATTATCATGAAAACCCATCTGGTTCACTAATGTCCTTTAGGGAAGGAAATCTGCCATCCTTACCTGGTCTGGCTTACATTTGACTCCAGACCCACAGCAATGTGGTTGAATCTGAAATGGCCTAGTAAGCCACTAAGGACAATTAGGGATGGGCAATCAATGCTGGCCAGCCAGAGGCCAATGAGCCAATTGGAAAAAAAGGAATTCTATTGTTTCTGGTAATGCTACAGCAGTGTATAGGCACAGCTCGAGAAAATTCCTGGCCTTATGTTAGAAGAAAATTAACAGATGCTCATGTTCTTGGTTTAATTCAAGAAGTTTTTGTGCATGACAATGTGCCGTGATACTTTCTATTAAAGGGGATCTTATACCTCTTGCTTTTAGTACCTGGGAAATGAGTTTTCCCCTTGACTCCTTGATTTTCCTGTTGGTTTGGGAAAACCCAACCTTCGCACTTTTGCACTTTCCAAAATGCACACCCAACCCTCCTGTGACTTTCCCAGGAGTTTTATCTTTTCACACAGCGGCCAGATTGTACCATTGATCCAAGAAAGATTGAAATTTTAAGAGGCTGTAATAATAAAATATATCTTTGATGTAGTTTCTTGTTTGTTTACAAACCTAGTAGGCACTTAAAGCATTGCAATTCTTTTTGCACTGGAGCAGTTTTTTTCAAGTATGAAAGTACATTTGAATTCAGGCTTTTATTAGATTGTTCGAGGTTTAATTTTTTCCAGTGATTCAAAAATAATGCCCCTTGCTATTGCAGACTCTTGTGGTCTGTACATAGTACATTCTGGGTGAGTGGCAATGGAAGATACATGGGGGGCACAGATGGCATGGGGATATAAAGGGGCATGGGGGATCTGAGGTGGCATGGGAGTCGCAGTGGAGTGCAGGGGTGGGCTTCCCCATGATTTTCCAATACAGTATCTCAGATCCCAACGTTGTTTTAAAGGCCCACTAAAATTCACCTCTCACCCACCCATCCCATGCTACCTCAGATCACCTATGCCACCTCACATCCCCCCCATGGGATGCATGAATCCAGAACTAGAGGGCACTGTTTTAAAATTAGGGGTCGCCCTTTTAGGACAGAGGTGAGGAGAAATTTTTTTCTGAGGGTTGTGCGACTTTGGAATTCTCTGCCTCAGAAGGCAGCAGAGGCGGAGTCATTGAATATTTTTAAAACAGAGTTAGGTAGATTCTTGTTAGGTAAGGGAATCAAAGGTTATCGGGGTAGATGAGAATGTGGAATTCAAAACACAAACGGATCAGCCAGGATCACATTGAATAGCAGAGCAGGCTCACAGAGCCGAATGGCCTACCTCCCCTATTTTGTATGTTAGTGTGTATCCTCCATAGCCACTCACCCAGAATGCACTATGTGCAGTATGCAGGAGCTATGCATTAGCAATGACATTGTTTTAAAATCATTAGAAAAAATTAAACCACTAGTGATCTAATTTAATGACATGTTAGTACTTTTTGAGATTAATAAACAAACGTTCTAAAATTTATTTTTTTGGAAAGGTAACTTTTATACAACCGCCTGCATTGAGAATTAGTTCAAACACTTTTGCATCTAAAGACCAAATTAAAGAATAATTAAACTATTCGTCGCAAACAAACATAAATATTATTAGCTTTTTAAAAAACAGTTTAGTGACAGATGAATAACAATAGTGAATAAATGAATTTGGTCACCAAGAAATAGCCAACAGGCATAATGATGAATAAAATTACATTGAGCAATTAATATATTAAATTGCGATACTAATAACTATCATAAATTAATCATATTGCTGCGTTCTTGTTCTTAGAAGAATGGATTAGAAAAAAGGGTGAAATTTGGCTTCAGTGTGTCAAATTACAGATGATAGCTAAATTTACAGTCTGTTTTACACTGCCATGATTTGTACTACTGCAAAAGTCAAATTTTACCCACCAAATATTTTCAAAATCCTGCAATACAATTTCTTTGGCAGTAGAGGGCAGCTTAATGACATGTCTCTTTTATTCACTCTTGTAATGCTTTAGCTGTAGTTGAAACACGCTTGCAGTAGAAGGTGTTAGCGTAACACATCTAATTCTATCAGAAGTCCTGTTATGTTTCCATTATAAAACTAAGGCCAGAATTTTGCGCTTCCCCCACCAGTTGGTTTTTAGGCGGGGGAAGGAGTGTGAAATTGAAGGGACAGGATTTCGTCCGGACTCCCACCTGCCCTGACCACACGGCAATTTTACGCTGGCGCAGGCAAGGCCTTGGTTGGAAAGCCCACCCTTGCCCCAATTGAGGCCCTTAAGTGGCCAAATATAGGGCACTTAAGGGCCATTTCCCACCCAGCCTCAATTTTGTGGCTAGCGGGAGAATTGAACTTCCATGGGGTAAACCCAAAAAAGAACAGTTACATCGCGTGGGGAGGTACGCCTCAGTCAGAAGCCCCCTTCTGAAGTCTGGTGCCCCCTCCTTAAAGTGTGGTGGCCTCTGTATGTCCCTCCCCCACTGGCTTCTCCTCCAAGACCCTGATCGCCCCCTTTGTGCAACCCCCCCCCCCCCCCCCCCCCACCCCCACCCCCACCACCCCCAGGCCTTCATTACTCTCCCCAACCAGGGATCCTTTGAATTTACCTGGGCCTCTGGTTCCCCTAGTGATTGACCCACTCTATCAAAGGGTTTGTATATTTAAACACAAAGGTTTCTCTGCTTGCCTACACTTTTCAAAATCATCTGTTTATAATATACTGGCCTGAATATTGCCATCGGTGTGCAGAGGCGGGCCAGACATGCAAAATGACACAAGATGATGTTGGGCGTGTGTCCCAAAATCATTGCGTGTCATTTCGATCTTTCGCTTGGCAGGCACGCACCGGAAGCGTCTGCGAGCCTGCTGAACTGTTAACAGTCTATTACGGCGTTAACAAACCAATTAAATTTGTTTGCAACGCTGCCCGTCCAACCTTAAGGTTGGTGGGCAGGCAAAGGGCCCAGGTGGCCTTCGAGTTCTTGAGGAAACCTCATCCACTAGCAGGATGACAGTCCCTAAAGCTTTTATTAATTAAATGATAAAATTTTCCTGAATATAAAAACATGTCCCAGCTCATGTGACACTGTCACGTGAGGGGACATGTCTAAATAATTGTTAACTTTATTCTTTAAAAATTTTTATTATGTCGTTAATCTCCCTGAGGCAGCTCCGTGTCTCAGAGAGATTGCTGCGCTCTTTCGCGCGCATGCGTGAAAGAGTGCAGGCCCCGACTCTCCCTCCTCCCCCCGCCTGCACAGGTACTGCTAAGCGCTACCGGCCACGCATCACGCTGGGCGGACCTTAATTAGCCCGCCTTAAAATGGCGGCTCACAGCCGATTGCAGGCGGCGATCGGCACTGTGCCTGCCCCTGCCTGCTCCCACCCAGCCTGCCTGACATAGGTAAGTTCCAGCCATTGTCTTTTTTTATTAGTCCTCCCTATGTGCATCACCTCTCACTTCTCCACGTTGAACATGCATCTGCCCATTTTCATTATCCTGCCTGTCATAGTTAAGCCCATAACTGCCCTCATCATGATCTAGTGCTGCACCTAGTTTAATTTCATTTGCAAACTTTAGAATACTGCTTCCTACACCTGCATCTAAGTCATTTTTAAAAATTGCAAAGAATAATTGATTCAAAACTAATCCTTGGAGAGCTCACTGCAATCCACCTCCCAGTTTGTAAAACATCCATGCAGCATCACCTTCTGCTCCACGAGACTGAGTGAGTTTTGTATCTAAGTAGTGACTTTCTTCTTAATTCCATGGTGTAAGAAAGCCATTGAATATTATAGAAATAGATTTCTCTCTCTCTCTTTCTTTGTCCCTTATTAAGGAAAATTCCATAGCAGCCTGCCAGGGCTGACACAGACACAGGATAGCAGATACCTATTATCTCTGCCAAGGCCATAACTCTTGGCATACACCTTTGTGTAAGACATTGCAAGGTAGTTAAGGTGGGATCTCATAGCCTATATCTAAACAAAAGATTAACAAGGTGTCCTAGCAAGAGATAAGCAGAAGGGTGAAGCTATGAGCTAGGGACTGGATTAGGAGGGGTATACTTTGGGTGCTCGGACAGTTGAATTGAAAGAAGTATTTGAATGAATGATTAGCTTAAAATACCCATCAACCACTATCTTATGTTAATTGTTTTATAAATATGAAAAATAATGCATCCTCCTCCCTGTGGATGCTACTGCTTTATTGCATTATTTTTAATGTTTGGTTTATATATCCCAATCCAAATGGTTGCATGTTTTCACTTTGATTTGTTGCGTATTGTAATAGGGCAAATAACGTACAGTATTGTGTCTATACATGATCGCACACTGGCTGCTAAATTATGTGAGGTTGCAGGTGGCCTTGGCCATGCAGTTGCAGTTTTCTCAGTGCTAAATAAAAAAAAATGGCAAACCTGGCTAACCATCCCTCCTTCTTCCATCCCTTACCCCTGCACATGCGTACACACTCACACACACATACACAAACGCGGACACACATGCTTTCCATTGTTTTCTCCCGTCTTTTGCCTGGTCATTCTGGATACATACCTCTTATGATAAGAATGTATCAAGTACCATAGAATACATGACAACAATTACTTTCTTTCTCGTAGTGACTGATATTAATATCAGGAGTTCGGTGTACCCGGAAAATCATTTCCCACCAATTGTGATGCACTTGTTGGCAATCCAACATACTGGAGAAATGATGCCTAATATTTTTGAGTGTACTTATAATTTGCTTCACAGTCGTGATCATAAATCTCACTTCTAGCAAAAAAATAGCATTAGAACATATGGAAATTTGGCATAATTTATTGCCCCCCGAAAGCTTTTAAAATAATATTTTTATTCAACTATAGCACAGCTCACCTGAAGAGCTCAAGCTAATGATTTTTGCTTTCCGTCCAGGAACAATACTCAATTTCCCAGAATAAAACGGAAGGAAAAGTACTGCTCTAGCTCAAAACAGTTGACTAATTAAAAGTAATTGTGGAATTAATAACAGGGAAAGGAACTGCAACAGATGATCACCATTTAAACCTTTCAGAAAGATTACATTGTTTGTAACACAGTTGCTAAGGTAACTAACACTTGTGTATTTAATCCTAAGGATACAAGTATTACATGCAGAATTCAGAATTTGTTTTCTGGATCTTGGTTAAAAGACAGTCCCCACATGCCTCCAAAGTGCACATTAACTGTTGTCTGCATATTGGTAATGAATTCTTCTACAATATCAAAATACATTCTTCATCATGAGAAGGCTTCAGTATGTTGAGTGTTAGTAAACCCCAATCTTGACTCAAATACACTTCAATTAGCACATAATTACTGCTATAACAAAGCATATTTACTGACATTTGGGACATCAATTATGATTATTTTTAAATCTCTTCATTACATAAAACTTTTAGTCAATTGATTTATCTATTTGCATTAGTTTTGCTAATCTTAGTAGGTAGTTTAGAATGTTTTGTGCTCCTGCTAATTAATAAGCAGTCATCATTTTAGAGGTTGCAATACATTGCAGTACTTAAGAAACCCTATGAGATTTTCCAGTATTGCTAGTGATATCCCACTGACACAGAGGAGTTAATAAGCTGTTTAATGGATTCTGTTTGGTGCAATGGGAGGTTACGCTCTTGAAGCAAATTAGGCAAGATCCTATTAACTTGATTGAAATGTCAGTAATAATGTTTTAATGCAGAAGCATCAATCTACATTGTGAAGAATTGTACAAACACTTTCAGTATCAATAGTAAATCAAGTATGGTTCACTGTTACCCAATTGATCCAGATGGTGACATTTTGCAGCTGCACATTTTTATGATTTTGTAGATGAAGACCTCTTAGATTAGATCTTTTTTGTTGAGAAATGGATCGAATGCCCCGCTTTTACTATTAGTTTCAAACCAATAATATGGCAGAAATATTTGGTTTTAAAGTGTATACTCCTTGAGAATGTCATTTTGTTTGTGGAATTTAAGTCAGCAATCATGACACTTGTAATAATTATCCTTTAAACCCTCTTAAGCAACTGACAAGGCACTGAGCCACTTTAATTATCAAAAATTCATTTATGCAACAATAGCAGTCACTGTTGCTTAGTGACCAAACCAGATTTAGTAACTTTTTAAATTTGATCTTACGACATGGTAACACTGACAAAGTTGCATTTATTTTATTACTAAGAAAGTAAAGGGAAAATGAGCATTATTATCCATGTTACATGCAACATGTCAAGATTGTAAACAGAATATATTGCATCAAGAACTCCCATAGGCAAAGTTGTCCTGTCTCAATCCATATTGCTCTTCTGTTTAAAGTCTAAATTGGCATGTCAATTCCCAGCCTCTGACCTGCTCTTGTAGCCATAGTATTTATATGGCTAGTCCAGTTCAGTTTCTGGTTAATGATAACCCCCAGGATGTTGGTGTTGGGAGATTCAGCCATGGGGTAATGCCATTGAATGTCAAGGGGAGATGGTTAGACTCTCACTTGTTGGAGATGGTCATTGCCTGGCACTTCTGAGGCATGCATGTCAGTTGCCACTTTCAAAAAGGTTGGATCAGGAGTGGAATGGCTATCTGTCTGCAAGTGGTGGGTGGCAAATATTGATAATTAAGGGAAAAGATAAAAGCAAAATACTGCGGATGCTGGAAACCTGAATCAAAAACAAAAATAGCTGGAGAAACTCAGCAGGTCTGACAGCATCGGCAGAGAGGAATACAGTTAACGTTTTGAGTCGGGAAGACTCTTCATCAGAACTAAAGAAAACTTGATAATTAAGGGGCCTATGATAGCCCCTCTCCTGCACCAACTGGAACTTTCTAAATGGCAGGAGAGCCCCTTGTAATGGCTAAACATACCAGTTAGAGGAGGTGGGCTTTTCTAATGCTACCTACTTCCCAAACCCCACAGCTATTGAACCATGATAGCCTGCTAGCTGTGGCCTCTTTCGACTTTTATATCGTTAAAAAGCGTTCAGAGGGTGCCTCACGATGGAGATGCCTTTTCGCTCTTTCTCTCCTATGTAAATTATCAGTTCGCACCCCATCCTACTCCACACCAATGCCCGCTGCCCCTCTTCCCCTCCCCAGCCTCGGGAGCCTGTCTGTCATGCTTAATTGGATGGTGAGCATGCCCTCTGGCCATGTATTTGGTCCAGGGCTGAAAGATCACGTTGGGGTCTACTTCCAATGTGATTTTGGTTTGGGACTTGGAGGTTTTCCCATCTTCCAGTTCCCAACCCTAGAAGGAAAATCCAGCTTTGAGTATCTTATCATTTATCTCATTGCTGTAAGGGGAAACCTTGCTGTCTACTAATTGTTCACCAAAGTTATTGTATATCATTGTTGTATGTAAAGAGCACTTTGGAATGTCCTGAGACCATGAAAAGTTTTACATAAATCAAGTTGTTTATTTTCTTTTAAAATAGACTGAACCGTGAAATAAAGATAGGGTTGCTTTGTGGGTGCTCAACCTGACTTGCGGGGGAGGAGGAGAAATTTTAAGTCATAGAAGTTTACCCATAATCATGGTGATTGGCATACAGTTTTGAAGTATATCCTTTCCCTCTTTATTGAATAAGTGTGTAACATTTGCCACTCTCAAGTCCTTACAATATAATTTTGATTTTTGATGGTTCACAAGATTGCAACATACTTATGGACGAGGACAGCCATTTGGCCCATTTTAATACATCCATTTGCGACAACATCCCAATTGTTTCACTTAGTTTGTTCTTAAATTATTCCAGTGTTTTTGCCTCCACTGGTCTAATCAGAAGTCTATTCTATGTGTTGATCTCTCTTTCAACAAAAAACCTGTTGCTATCAGTGCTATAAGTTACCCTTTACTAGTATGAATCTGTGTTCCTTTGTTGTATATCTACTGTTTAATACAAAGTAGTATTTCACATTAACCTTTTCCATCCCTCTCTCAAATCATTCTTCAGATGCCTCCTTTCAAGACTGAAAAGCTTAAGCCTCCAGCAGTTTTTCCTCTTAAGTCAGACCTAACTCTAAGGATCAAGATCGAAAACCTTGTAGGTCCTCTCTGTCTCCAGTGCTTGAATATTTCCCATTTTTCTCAGTGAGCAGAAATGTATATTGTACTCAAGGTGTGGTCTGATCAAAGCACTGAAAAGTTTGACCACAACTTTCTCTGACTTGTATTCTGTTGTTTTAGTTATTCTTGTTGCTGTGCTTATTGCTGCTCTGCATTGGCTGGACCTGTTGAACGTTGACACAAATGCATAATACTATGGATGCTGGAAATATGAAATAAACAGAAAGTGCTGGAAATAATCAGCAGGTCAGGCAGCATCTGTGGAGAGAGAAATGGAGTTAACGTTTCAGATCCGTGACCTTTTACTTCTCTGAATTAAATTGCATCAGGCATTGTCCAATCCATTCACATGCTGAGGCAGGGCAAGGAGAAAGCTAGAACCCAGATGAAATGGATCATGAAGCAGAAAATAGTAAATAGGTGAGTGTGAACACAGTGATTTTGAAACATATCCATGTACAGAAGTCAAGAAAAAGCTGACATTGGAAAACATGGATGAAGGCAAATCTACATTACGATATAAATGAGATAAAATAACAGGAAACTGTGGCTGTAATAAACTATGATGTGATGGGAATGTCAGAAACATGGCGAAATCCTGAGGGTGAACATGAATGTAATATTCAAGAACATAGTGTTCAGAAAAGATGGTGCTGTCGCAAATTATGTCAGGGACTTCTGGGGGATGAAAGGTGTGATCAATTGGAAGGGAGTAAGCCACAGAAAGGACTAGTCTGGCTAGAAACCTTTCATGTGAGTAAATTCTGGACAAAGGATGTATTTTCCCAGGTCTGGAAACTTGAGGTGTTGAATAGAGTCAGGGTCTCTTTTGTCCTTTGCAGCCATACTGTCTCCATTGGCCATTGCTCTGCCTTAGAACTGTAAAGGGGGTGGGTGCATATCTTTGGAATTTAATTGTCGGTACCCACAGAGGGCATGAGTACCTCTTTAAAGATAATGAGATCCCTGCTGCTTTCTGAAGGTCAGAAATTCCTCTAGTATGAGTCATGGCTAGTCAGGGTAAAGTCGTGTCCATTTCTAAAATAAAAATAATAATTTTATAAAGCAGCCAGGTTGACATAGATACATGGGCATATTTTCCTTCCTATTTTCTGGCCTGTACAAACCAATGAGCTCCTCACATTTGGTAGAGAAGGTAAAAGTAAAGTGGACAATGGGAAGGGTGAATGAGAAGGTGAGTTGTCTGGAGAAAAGAAATCATGGATGATCTTGGCATGGATGGTGCATTTGGCCTTTGAATTGGAAGTTCCATGTTATTCAACATGGTTGATCAGATACGGGTGATGGAAGTTGAGACCAGTTGTGTGACAGGTGTACTCAAATGTTTAAGGTATCAAGGTGGGAGCTGAAGTAATGGCGGGTGTGGGGAATGGTTAGTAACTTGGTTTGAATAAAGATGTCAAATGCAGAAGGAAGGGACTTATTCAATGGGCCAATTGCCGCAATGATGGACAGAAGGTCAGAGGGTGGAGTTTTGAGTATTTTAAAAGGAGTTAGAGTAAATTTTTTCAGGTAGACATGTCAAGGAATTGGCTTGGAGATAGGCAGGAGGATCTGGATCATGAGGACAAATGAGGAGTGGCCAGAATTAGCCATATATATGGTTACATAGCATTACATACCAAACAGAAATAGGCAGTTTGGCTCAATGAGTTTGCATTGATTTTTGTCCCCCACATGAGCAGTAATCCTGATCCCAACCCTGTTCCATCACTCTTTATTTCCCTTGCATTCAGTGCCTTATCTAACCTAGTCTTAAGTGATTACATGCCAATACAGGTCATGCATTTCATAACTCTCTATGTAAAAACAAATTCTCCAGTATACTAATATAAATCTCTAATATTCAGGTGTCTATGGTCCCCTCATTCTTCAACCACTGAAGACTATCTCATTGTGGACATTCTCAGGGTTCTCAGAATCGGCTGCTGTTAATTAGATGAAAGATTGTTATATATTCCACCTCACGTGTGTAAACTGGGTTTCCAAAAATCTTGCACCAATATTATGGCAGCAGCCAATTTTGGCAAACCTCTGAGGAAATTTCCTGCACCTGTCTTGATCTACCGTGTCTTATTCCTTTATAATTTTAAGCAGTTCAATTAAGTCACCTTATAATCTAAAATAAAAGCAAAATGCTGTGGATGCTGGAAATCTGAAACAAAAACAAAAATTGCTGGAAAAACTCAGCAGGTCTGACAGCATCTGTGGAGAGAAAGACAGCTAACTTTTCGAATCCATATGACCCTTCTTCAGAACCCTATAATCTACCCTGTTCTTCAGAGAAATCCCAGTTTTTTGTCTTTTTCATATTTGTGTTCCCTCATTACAGGCAGGCAACATCTGAGTGAGTCTGCACTGTACCCTCTATATTGCCTGTACATATGCTCAATGGTGTGAAGCCAACAGCTGTTGGATAGTGCTGACCACCATTTGGATGGCTAGAGTTCATTGCACTGTGTGGCTTCCCAAAACCCCATCCACCTCTGCTCCTCTCCACCTGACTGATTGACGGCAGCTTTGTCTACTGGACTCCATGCTGTGCTCTCAGCTCAGGTGCAGGCATTCTCCTAGTCCGCACTGCAAGGCTGTACTGTTAGTGTGAACCATGGGGGAGACTGGTCCAAATTTGAATGAAGCTGTTGCAAGGGGCTGTGAGTGCCTCCACCAGTGACTGCTCCATGGCTAGCTTTTGCAAGGAGACTGCACAATGTAATTAGTTGTCCAACTATTCTGCAGCCCCCTAAAACGCTCATTAATTAATTTCCAGTCTGTGCCCGAGGGTGAAAAGTTCAGGAGCATTTTCATGCCTTTGCGTTGCTTGAGTGGGCAGATAAGTTAGAGGCCTGACTCCAAGCATGTCAATGTAGCTGCGCCTGAACTATCTCAGCTGCAGAAGAACGCTCACTTTATACAAGGTTTCCCTAATGCATGGCTGCTTCCCTCCTCCACCATCCGCATGTGCTTGTGCACTACCATCAGACCGTGCGGCCTTGGCACCACCCCACCTTGCCCTAATGACAGTGCGGTCCTTGCTCCGGCACTGCACTGTCAGCCAGCCAGGAGAAATCGGCTTGCCTGTGCCTCGCCTGAATGCACGGCACCTTTTCCTTGAAGTTGGGCAGCTGCCGCTCACGAGCGCTGCACGGTGTTAGTGAGCACTCACCTCCGAGTTCCCCATAAAGTTCAGCTTGCCAGGTGCAAGCTTTTTCAATGCTGTTGTGAATCATGTCGTTCTGAAATCACGCCGATGTGGGAGGTAAATTCGATGTTGGGGGGGATGATTCCAGTGAGCAGGCAGGATGATGAGATGCAAATGCATTGAAATTATGTTCCCGATGTTGGATGGCGGGAAAGGCAGCCCGCCATTGACGGGCGGAGCAGATGATGGCTTAACTGGTTTCACGGTGATGTAGAACTGATTTTTGGCTTTTCTACCATATTGTCCCCCTCGCCCGCCATGACACCCGCCGCCAATGGGGGCAGACAATTCCACCCAATGTGGAAACACACAACACCATGAAATGTAAAAGTAATGAAACACACTCACTCCTCTATGCACACAGATGCACATACATAAGTAATGATGGATTCTAGAGACAAAGGCCTGAATTTTCACTGGGTCAGGATGCCTCAGGAGCCATTTAAAAATGGCATTTGGGACACAACTCTTGGATTTGTGATGCCACTCCTGGGGTTTCTAATTTTCACCAGGGCCTTTTATGTGTACCGGCTGGTTGTGGTCAAAAGCCCATACCCTATACTTCCAACCTGGCTGGCTCCATTGCGGTTATGGGCACCTCCTAGTCCTCCACAATTTTCATGGAGTCGGGCCAGATTTTCAATGAGCCAAGGTTCACAACATCTCAGAGATGTCATGAACCATAGTCTGAATGAGGGGACCTTTTAGAAGGTACGCTCAAAAAGTCCTCCTCATGCCCCCATGCCAAGGTAAGACCCCCAACAACCTCTATGGTCCTGCATGCTCCCATGCTGAGTATGCCCCCCCAAACAACCCCCATGCCAAGCTATGACATTTCCATGCCCATTCATCCACTATACACTGTGTAGAAGCAATGAATCCTATAGTCACATTGATGTATAAAAAGACAAGCTTTAAAAAAAGTGTCAATCAAGCAAGGTTTCCCTTGGGGTTCAGATGGTTTAGTACTCTGATGGATGATGGGCTCTCAGCCAAGAATACATAATGAACTTGGCTGAGAGCCCAGAAATCCATTAGCCTGTTGAAATGCCTGAGCCCCAGAGAAAACATTGCTTGATTGAGAGCTGTAGCTCTGGCTGATCTCTTTGTCAATTTCACAATGTTTATTTACAAAAGATTAGGAGATTTCAAGTGCCTGCAGTTTCAGCAATTGAAACTTCAAATGGTTTAGATGATTGGGCTGTAGTAAAAAGGAGTCTTTTTTAAGAAAGCATTATACATCCATTATAGGGTTCATTGGTTCATGATAGTCATAGGGGGTGGGTGGAGGGCATGAGGTGGTATGGAAAGTTTGTGGGTGCGAATATGTGTGAGGGGTGAAGGCTGAAAAGCCCTTCTGTTTTTATTTTGGCTGACACCAAGTCCCACAGCACAAAGGTGGGCATTTTAAATAGCACCCTTGGCACCCAGCAGCCCCGCGCCTGCCTCAAAACACTTTCCTGGGTCGGCTAGCCCAACTCCAGCCCACACGCATTCCCACCTCCCCCCACAATAAAAATTCCTTCCTTGTGGACACCTTCTCCCTAGGCAGGCATGTCATACCAGGAATTTTCTAACTCCCGCCACCCACCTCACGGATAAAAATTCGGGCCAAAGCCTGCATTTCAGTTAATAGCAGAAATACGAGAGGTAAGTCGTGTATTCAAATTTCAGTCCTTTTAAGATGCAACTGTTGCAGGCCTGGATGGGTTCTCTCTCATGGTTCTTTGGACAAATGGATGTTTGGAGCCTCTGGGTTTCCAGATAAAGCTGTGGCTGAGTTTCCGTAGAGACAAATTTTTGCAGGTGAAAACAAGTTAGTTCCCCACCTCTCTCAATGCCTGAGTTCACTAGTTGTTAAGGTAGGGTTTGATTCTTCTTACTGGAGGAATGGTTCCTCTTGTGTCCTGGTGGTTTCCAGACTGACTTTCTGGTCTCTCTTGTAGAGTAATCAGGTTTTGACTCTGCTCCAGCTAGTTTTGATCATGTGATGGCAAGTTTCAATGCCTCCCATTGTTCACGTAATGGGTTGGAGGCAGGGTGATTGATACACAATGGGGAATGATTGATAACCCATCAACATACCAGTTATGATTAGTTCACTGGAAGACTTTATTTGATATTTCATCCTCATGGCTCCAACAAGTCTGGCAGCCATTGTCCATTAAATCTCTTCCATTGAGCTGGTGAAGGTGGTCATTTTGCACCAGGAAAACCCATTTGCATCATTTCATAACCACCCAGACATATAGGCCCAGATCTTCTGGTCTCCATAATGTTGACCCAAGATGCGTGTTAGGAATCTTTGGAAGTCCTGATGCGTTGACCTCTGTGGAATTGCTCTGGATGTTTCAACCTCTGATAGACTATTGCCCCACTCCCTGGGACCTGGAGCCTCCATGAATGTCTCCAATTCTGAGTTAGAATTAAACTTTGGACAGTTCCGTGGTACTTAACTGGATAGTTACTCAGGAAATGTTAGATTTAAACCTAGTCTAACTCCTCAGTAACTACAGAACTGACCCCCCCCCCCTCCAAATTGCTCACACTGACATCCATGACTGCCCGAGTTTCATTTTTGACCACATGACTACCCCTGCCCCCCCCCCCCCCCCAACCAACTCCTGACCCCCCATCCCAACCTAACTACCCACCATGACCACCCAACTGCCTCTCTGATCCGCCTGACCTGACACAACCCAACTACCTCCCACCTGACTACCCGCTGACCTAATTGAACTACCGTTCACAACTGTGCTACCCACTGACCACCCGACAACCCCTCCCAACCCATCAACCTACTCATGCATCTCCTCACATACCACCTCACCCACATGCTGCCCTATGCACCTACCACCACTCCCACCTGCCACCCTACCCACCTGCCACCTCACCCACCTTCCACCTCACCCACCTGTCCACCCTACCATTCTACCCATTTACTCATTCATCCACTCACCCATTCACTGAGATTCACGCTGGACCTTTAAACTTACTGCAGCTAATGCTGTAAAAAGGGGGTCTGTCCTATCTTCCCCTGACTTTTCTGTGATCTGATGGAGCTCTGTGAGGGATGCTGCACTCCAGATTCCTGGTAAAGCCGGGCTGGACGACCTGGCAAGAAATGCAGAGCAGTGTTGAGGCAGGGCTAAGCTGGAGCTGATGATGATTGCCGCTTCTCGGAAGATCCTTGCCATTGTCTGTTCAGAAACCACTGACAGAAGTCACCTGATTTTTTAGCAATCATTTTGAGATTGCACACTGTCCACTTTTTAAAGTCAATTTCAAAAAGTCCACATTGGATTGAGTCTCTTTCTAGAAATTTCAGAATACAACATCTTTACTGGGTATGACAGGTCATGGATGGATTTCACATCCGGAGGCCAACTGAGGCCCTGTAGTGACATGTAAAGAATATGCCTCCAGCTTGGTGAAGGCAGACAGTGCCCAATGGAGGGACCTGCTGCTGGCAAGATTTGCCCTTGTATGAGGACCCCCATTGCCCTTTAAACTGGCCCCACATTCCCCTCTTGGCGGGGCCTTCCTGACAGGTCCCAGTGATCCTAAGCTACCTTTCCTCCAAGGATCCAGTGACAATCCTTAGCCTCAAGGCCTGCTGCACTACCGGCAGTGGCCACTGTCCCCAGCGGCACTGCTGGTACTGGTTAGCTGCCGGCCTCTGATTGGTGCCTGATTGTTAAATCAGATCAGGGGTCTGGAATTTTCTTTTATTCATTCACGGGATGTGAGCTTCGCAGGCTGGGCCAGCATTTATTGTCCATCCCTAGTTGCCATTGAGAAGGTGGTGGTAAGCTGCCTTCTTGAACCGCTGCAGTCCTTGTGGTGTAGGTACACCCTGTTAAGAAGCGAGTTCCAGGGTTTTGAACCAGTGACAGTGAAGGAACAGCGATATATTTCCAATTCAGGATGGTGAGTGACTTGGAGGGGAACTTTCATGTGGTGGTGTTCCCATCTATCTGCTGCCCTTGTCCTTCTAGATGTAGTGGTTATGGGTTTGGAAGATGCTGTTGAAGAAGCCTTGCTGAATTGGCTGGGTTGGGGTTGCCACACTGGCTGTCCAGCCTGTCGATGGATCCACCGTCATGACCATTAAATTCCACCCTCTTTTTCGCTCCATAGATGCTGTGACATGCTGAGCATTTCCAACATTTTCTGTTCGTATTTCAGATTTCCAGCACCTGCAGTATCTTGCCTTTGTATTGGCACCTTGATTGAGCAAGGTTAAACGACAAACACAGCTTATCAGTATGGTTATCTATTATGGATTGTAGTGATTATGATTTTATTTAGTGTGTAATCTACCTTTAAGAACAATACTGCTTAGGCAAGATCACATGATCTGTAATAACCAATAGGACAGTAATGTGGGCTACCTCAGCCATCAGTGTAGAGTTGGAGTTGAAAGCACATGTGTAGTTGCTGCTGAGTATATTGTAAATAAACTTAATGTTTCCACCCAGGAAGGATCTGCAGACCAACTCCATCACTAATAGTACAATTCTGCCACCCTACAACATGCATTTACACAGCAATAGCCCATTTTTGGCTAGGTGGAGCTATATCACCCTTGAATGATCATCTTAATGATTTGTTTCTAGAGAAATGACACCTTAAGCAGTTTCTAGGAAAACAAAGCTTACATCACTAACCAATTTCAATCTCGTTAAGCATATTTCTAACAATATTAGTTACTCTTTGCAGCTTCCTTTGACTCTCAGAATTATTTACTATAGCTTCTATTTTGGTATTATTTACAAATTTCTACATCACTCCCTCTAGCTCTGTTTCACAGTGAACAGTAGCAGTTCCAGAATAGAACTCCTTGGGATACCATTACCTACTTTCAACTACTCTGAGAATCTGCCCTTAACCCTTACTTTCTGTTTCCTCCCAGCTAACCAGTTTTTAAATCCAATTTGCTACCCTTCTCTTAATTTAATATCCTTTGAGTCCATGTACACCACAATTGCTGTATTTTCCCATTCAACATATCTGTCATCTTCCCAAAGGACAGAATCAGTTTTGTCAAACACGACCTTCCTTTCTGAAATCTATGTTGGCCTCTTCCAACTATTTTCTCGGAGCTTGGACACTGTGAGCACGTCCAGAAGAATTTCAAGGCTGAATCATATCTCGGACAATTAGATCATTATTTTGCTGACTACACTCATCAATCACTATTTGCATTGTAAACATACTTTTTAAAAGATTGTACTAAGGCAAATGGGGCAAAATCTTGCTAACAAACTGGATTTTGTTTCAAGCTAAATATCAACTTCATGAAGCAGGCTTTTATGGCTAATTTGAAGAGCTGTTTTTCCTCACTATGCATCCCTGACAACAATGCCACTTTAAACAAGCAAAACAAAAAAGACCTATTTGCAGCTTACACAATGCACTGGAAATATTGCCATCTTAAAGAGCAGAAAATACTACTACAAAAAGAGCACATGATAAAATGTTAATTTTTCCTGTCTAAATGATGGAGAACACACACTATTGGATAGTTGAATGAATGGCAGCTGAGCTTCATAATGACTCATGTCAGAACTGTGGATATTCCATTTCTTTCCAAAAAATTGAATCCATTAAACATCTGCCATTCAAGATTGTATGTCTAATCTTTTGCATCAAATCAATCTGTATCCAGGGTCTGGAAGTAATTCTGTTTTGCTTAAAGTATTGTTATTAAGTGACTTAAATGTATACATATTCCTCAAATACACCCATGCTTAATTAGCTACCTCTTTCAGAAATAAAAAAAAATGCAAGTCATGTTTTGAGTTTTTCTATAAATGTTTATTTACATTTATTGTAACAAATTTGTTCTAGCTGAAATGTTTTAAGGCTGGAGATGAGCTTGTCACTTAGTCCAGAGATACATCTTGAAAAGCTGCGGAGTCATTCTTCTCAAAATATTTTCAAAGGTTTAATTCGGTGGTGTGCTAATATCAAAACAATTTTGCAATATTGTTAATAGCATCATTCTCCGACAACCTTGGAGACCATCTTCAATTGTTTACAAGTTACATTGGTCCCCCAAAATATGGTAGACTTTAAAACAAGTATTGCTTGTTTTTTACATGTCTTTTATATGCCTTTTGTTGTAAACTTATTATACTGAAAACAAAGCTTGATCCTATTTTGATTATGTTTCCTATCCTATTTTTGATTATGTTTCTGAGGACAACATTGAAAACAAAACAGAAAGGAAAAGAGGAAAATCAAAGAAATGAGGTGTTAGCTAGAACAAAAAAATTCAAGGGAAAAGAAATAACTTTAGATATGAACAAATAAATGATAAAGTGCATGCATTGCAGTACTCATAGCATGGGAAATAAATTGGGATGAATAGAAGTAATTATCTCACAGGAGGATAAAAATTTAGTAGCAATAACAAACTTGTCTGCAAACTGGACAAGGGATAACATTTTTAGGAAGGTCAGAATACTTAAGAAAAGGGCAGGAATAGTAACTTTGATGAAGAATGAAATCCATGCAATAGAGGGTACTAATGTACATAAAATGAATTCAGATTGAGTCAGTATAGTTAGAGATCAAAGATAAAAACAGATGATAAAATTACAACAACAGAAACAAAGTGCATTTATAAAGAGCCTTTAATGTGAGTGGTCCCATGGTGCTCCACAGGCGTTTTATCTTACAAAAGCTGATACCAAGTCACAAACAAAAAACATTGTATTTACATAGCATTTTTCACAACATCTCAACATCCCAAAGCGTTTTACAGCCAATGAGGTACTTTTGAAGTGTAGTCACTGTTGTAATGTAGGAATTACATGTGGAGATATTAGAACAGGTGACCAAAAACTTGGTCAAAAAGTTTTAAGGAGCGTCTTAAAGGAGGAAAGAGAGCAGAGGGCTGAAGAGGCTTACAGAGTGAATTCCTGCACTGAGGTTGGCAACGTGGAATGGTTAAATCCAGAATGTGCAAAAGGTTGAATTGGACGTGTGCAGCAATCCTGGAAGATTTCAGGGTCTACAGAGGTAGAAAGTGGAGAGGCCATGGTGGAATCTGAAAACAAGGATGTGAATTTCAAAATCTGTGTGTTGCCAGATAGTTATGAGGCAGAGTGTAGTGACAAGTGATGTTTCCCAAGGATCTGTACTGGAACCGGAGGAGGTGGACAAAATAACAGCAGCACAAGAGAATGTATAAGTAGGTCATGGGGAGTAGCTTAGTGGATTGAACACAAATTCAAAAATAGTAATGGAGAAAATAATAGGATTTAAGCAGGACAAATCTCCTGGGCCTGATGGTTCCCACTCCAGAGTTTTAAAAGAATTAAGAGAGGAAATTGCAGATGTATTCATCATAATTTTCCAAAGCTTGTTAATTCAGGAATTATGCCTTTAGATTAGAAAATTGAAAATGTCACCCTAATAAGTAAGAAGGGAGGGAGGGCGAAGTCAGATAATTAAAGACCTATCAGTTTAACATCAATTGTCCACATGTTATGATGTCTGTTATCAGAGATGGAATGACTCAATATCATGGATCAAAGAAAGTCATAGATTTGTGTTGAGTAGGTAATTTTTGAATAAACCACTAGTATGGTTGATAGGGAAATCGCCATGGATGTTCTCTAAATGGACTTCTGAAAGTATTTGATAAGGATTCCTTAAAGTGATTATTAACAAAAAAAAACAAGGTGAACAGAATTGGAGTTGACCTTTTGACGTGTCAGTAATTAGTTGGAGGTTAGGAGGCAGAGAGTAGGGATTGCTGGATGTGACAAGTGATGTTTCCCAAGGATCTATACTGGAACCATAGCTCTTCACCACATATATCAATGATTTGGATGAAAGAATAAAGAATTGTATATCCAAGTTTGCAGCAATGCTATGTTAGGAGGCATAGTTATGTGCATGGCAGCAGGAAGTTATAAAAGGGACATTGACAGACTAAATGAGTGGCAAAACTATGGCAGATGGGGTTCAATGTGAAGTCATCTATCTTGAATCTGAAATCGACAAACTGAAATATTTTCTTAATAGTTAGAGACTATGGGCTGAGGGGGATCAAAAGGAAATAGGTCTCTATGTAAGCAACTACTAAAAGTGAGTGCACATAGTATACAAAGTAATCAAAAAGGAATGCTGGCCTGTAGTAATTATGGTTTTGTTAAATGTTGGACTGTATTTTTAAGAATAGTCCTGTGATGTAAGATCACATGATCTGTGTAAACCAATGGGTTAGCAGTGCTGGCTACCTCCACAGGCAGTGCAGAGATAGAGATAGACTTGAAAGCACATATGTAGTTGCTGCTGGCTGTATTGTAAATAAAACTAATGTTTCCAGTTAGAAAGTTGTCTGCAGATCAACTCTATTACAAATAGGTGACTAGGCCGCACTACAATAAACTGGCGCTGAGGATAAATCAGGATAAATCGGAATCGGTACTGTACCTGGTCCAGCGATTGTGAGTATCAATGTCCATTTAAAAAGGCAGAAGATATACTCACTCAAAATGCTACAATTTGGTAGAATCAATCCCTTTGAGCCAGCCACAGATGCTTGGTCTTTAAGAATAATACTTGTCAAGGAAGATCACATGATCTGTAGTAACCTATAGGAGAGTAGCATGGGCTACCTCAGCAGTCAGTGTAGAGATAGAGTTGGAGTTGAAAGCACACGTGGTAGTTGCTGCTAAGTATTTTATAAATAAACTTAATGTTTCCACCCAAGAAGTGTCTGCTGACCAACTTTATCATTAATGGCCATCCTACAACACTAGTGGTCTGTGGAGGTTTTTCAACAGGTTTTCTTTTTCCTTGCGAAGGTTACTGACTTCATCTTGAACTCTGTCATTCAGCAGGGTCTCCTTGAGCTTCTTCTGCTGTTCTTCCATGTTTTTGTTTGAGGTAGACTACATTTCTTCAGGTTTTTGAGTCCTTACACACTCCTTTTTTATCCTGTTGCAGTCTTTGAACTCTCCAGGCTATTTCTGTCATAATTTGTCTTGTTCCTTTTTCAAGACATGAACTCTTCCAATTTCCTTTTGAAATCTCACTGGCCAATCAAGATTGATTTCTCTTAAGCTGTTTCACCCTAAAAGACTTGGTCCTCTGCCTCTCAATACCATCACTGGTAGGTGTGCCGATTGGTTTCTATAAAGGACGGTTACTCTGCTGATATCTTTTATTTGGATTTCTTCTCTGGTATACATTTTCAAATTGGCGGATGTTTGCTTCAAACTTGATTGATGTTCACCTTTATTTAAATATCTGGAAGTGTGTTCTCCAATCACAGTAGTGGAAGCTCCCATGTCTCCTTCCATTTTTACTGGTTTGCCATTCACTTGTACTGTAACAAATATTGGCTCTGTCTTCTCAACTTTCATGTTAAACAACGAATAGATGTCAGAGTTTGTTGTTTCGGGCTCTTCTACACCATAGATTTCATTGGCTTCTTAAGTTGTTTTCAAGCCTGTTTAAATCTCTCTTTGCACTGTCTCATCATATGTCCACTTCTGCGACAAAAGTAACATTCTACTTTTTTAAACTTTCAATCGCTAAAAGTCTGATTGTTTCCACATCGATTAAAGTTGTTCTTCGAGTTAGCTGCTAAATTATTTCTTCTTATTTTTCAGTTAGTGGGGGTGTTTCCCACTTCGTGGCGGAGTCTCGCTTTTGGGCAACACTTTCGGCTGACTGTTCCCACCCGATTTGGAGTACGGCACCGTTATGCACCCCTTGTATTGCTTGTGAATCTCTTACAGTGCTTTCCATGGCCAGCGCTATTTCTAATACCTTCTTAAAATCCAGATTCACTTTAGCTGGCAATCTTCTCTGAATAGTATCTTCTTTCACACCACACACTAAACGATCTCTTAGTGTGTCATTCAGAGTCTCACCGAACTCACAATGTTCCGCTAGTTGCTTCAAATTCACCACGAGGCTAGCAATTGTCTCACCGAGGGCTCTATTTTGTGAATTGAACCTGAACCTCTGCATTGTGACTGAGGGCTTGGGTTGAAAATGTCCCTTCACGAGGTCCACTAATTCTGCGAAATTCTTCGAACCTGGGGCAATGGGTGCTGTCAAGCTTTAAATCAAACTGTAGGTTTTGCTCCCACAAGTGCTCAAGAAGATTGCTTAGCTCTTCTCTTCCCTCATAATTACATTTGCTTGAAAGAAGAATCCTTTAAAAAAGCAGAAGATATACTCACCCAAAATGCTACAATTTGGTAGAATCGATCCCTTTGAGCCAGCCATGGATGCTTGGTCTCAGTATATAAAAAGCCTCGCATTCTTCTTTCAAGCAAATGTAATTATGAGGGAAGAGAAGAGCTAAACAATCTTCTTGAGTACTTGTGGGAGCAAAACCTACAGTTTGATTCAAAGCTTGACAGCACCCATTGCCCCAGGTTCGAAGAATTTTGCACAATTAGTGGACCTCGTGAAGGGACATTTTCAACCCAAGCCCTCACTCAGTCACAATGCAGAGGTTCAGGTTTAATTCGCAAAATAGAGCCCTCGGTGAGACAATTGCTAGCCTTGTGGTGAAATTGAAGCAACTAATGGAACATTGAGAGTTCGGTGAGACTCTAAACGACACGCTAAGAGATCGCTTAGTGTGTGGTGTGAAAGAAGACACTATTCAGAGAAGATGCCGGCTAAGGTGAATCTGGATTTTAAGAAGGTATTAGAAATAGCGCTGGCCATGGAAAGCACTGTAAGAGATTCACAAGCAATACAAGGGTGCATAACGGTGCCGTACTCCAAATCAGGTGGGAACAGTCAGCCGAAAGTGTTGCACAAAAGCGAGACTCCGCTGCGAAGTGGGAAACACCCCCACTAACTGAAAAATAAGAAGAAATAATTTAGCGGCTAACTCGAAGAACAACTTTAATCGATGTGGAAACAATCAGACTTTTAGCGATTGAAAGTTTAAAAAAGTAGAATGTTACTTTTGTCGCAGAAGTGGACATATGATGAGACAGTGCAAAGAGAGATTTAAACAGGCTTGAAAACAACATAAGAAGACCAATGAAATCTATGGTGTAGAAGAGCTTGAAACAACAAACTCTGACATCTATTCGTTGTTTAACATGAAAGTTGAGAAGACAGAGCCAATATTTGTTACAGTACAAGTGAATGGCAAACCAGTAAAAATGGAAGGAGACATGGGAGCTTCCACCACTGTGATTGGAGAACACACTTCCAGATATTTAAATAAAGGTGAACATCAATCAAATTTGAAGCAAATATCCGCCAATTTGAAAATGTATACCAGCGAAGAAATCCAAATAAAAGATATCAGCAGAGTAACTGTCCATTATAGAAACCAATCGGCACAGCTACCAGTGATGGTATTGAGAGGCAGAGGACCGAGTCTTTTAAGGTGAAACAGGTTAAGAGAAATCAATGTTGATTGGCCAGTGAGATTTCAAAAGGAAATTGGAAGAGTTCATGTCTTGAAAAAGGAACAAGACAAATTATGGCAGAAATAGCCTGGAGAGTTCAAAGACTGCAACAGGATAAAAAAGGAGTGTGTAAGGACTCAAAAACCTGAAGAAATGTAGTCTACCTCAAACAAAAACATGGAAGAACAGCAGAAGAAGCTCAAGGAGACCCTGCTGAATGACAGAGTTCAAGATGAAGTCAGTAACCTTCGCAAGGAAAAAGAAAACCTGTTGAAAAACCTCCACAGACCACTAGTGTTGTAGGGTGGCCAAGTTGTACTATTAATGATAAGGTCGGTCAACAGACACTTCTTGGGTGGAAACATTAAGTTTACTTATAAAATACTTAGCAGCAACTACCACATGTGCTTTCAACTCCAACTCTATCTCTACCCTGACTGCTAAGGTAGCCCATGCTACTCTCCTATAGGTTACTACAGATCATGTGATCTTCCTTGACACGTATTATTCTTAAAAGGTCCATTGCACACTAAATAAAAGTATAATTACTACATTCTTCCCCTTGAACTTGGCAATACATATAATTAGAAATATATATTTTCAAGACAACATAATATCTACACTGGGTAAGGAATTATCAGTTCAGTCTTTCAGGTGGTTTCCTGCTACATGTGGAACATAGCAGCTCCACAACTTCAGATTTTTTGTCAGGTACCTCCTTTTCCGGAGTTTCCTGAACATCAGGTACTTCATTCTGTATCCTCAACTCTTACAGGAACATCAGACATGTCAGTCCTGGGTTGAGTACCCTCAACAGGAAACGCAGGCCCAGTCATGATCACTGGTGGAACCAAATCTTGGTGATTTGTCTCTCTCTTCTTTAAATGGTCCACATGTTTATGAATGATCCTGCCTTCCACCTCCACACAGTAAGATAGAAGCCCAGTTCACCTGATAATCACTTTGGTCCTTCCCAAAATTTTTCACGTATGCCGTCTCTCCCATGGTAAATTTCCTCTTGTGACTCTGCCAGTCGTGTCTGGTTTTCTGGCTGCCCTGACTCCTTTCCACCTTCCCTTCCAAATTTGGCATTATTAAGCTCAATCTCACCCTGAGATGGCATTTCACCAATAACTCTGCAGGTGTGACACCTATTGTTGTGTGAGGAGCAACCTTGTAATGAAAAAGAAAGTGTGCTAGCTTGGTTGCCAAGAAATCATCAGTTACCTTTTATATGCCTACCTTGAACATTTGAACCACTCTCTTGGCTAGTCCATTTGAAGAAGGGTGGTACTGTGCAGTTTTCACATGAGTCATACCATTGAGGCTGATAAATCGTTGAAACTCAGCACTTGTAAATGCCATGTGTTATCCGAAATGACTACTTCTGGTAGTCCACGAATGGCAAAACTCTGACATAGTTTCTCAATTGTAGCCGCCAACATTGGTGACTTCACGTCATATACGTTCAACTATTTTGAATGGACATCAACAATGAGCCATGAAAGGTTCAATGTAGTCAATGTGTGACCACACCCAGGGTCTACCTGGCCACTCCCATCGGTGTAATGGAGCTGTCACTGGCAACTTTTGCAGTTGCTGACATTGCACACAGTGCTTTACTAAATTATCTATTTCACCATCAATTTCAGGCAAACATAGATAGCTGCATGCTATAGTCTTCATTCAGGAAATTCCTGGATGGGCACTGTGTAGTTCAATTAAAAGTGGTTCCCTTCCCTTTGGAGGAACCATCACTCATGCTCCCCACACTAAGGTGCCATCCTGCTGGTTATTTCATGTCTTCTGTTGAAGTACGGTTTTGTTTCTTCAGATATGGGCTCCTGTGACCAACCATGTGGCACTTGTTCTCGTACTTGAGATAGGACTGGTTCCTGACGTGTCCAGCTTCTGATTGGTCGAGCACATACCGGCAAAGAATCTGAGAAATTTAACAGTAACACAAGTTCCTGTGAAACTGGGACGTGCCCATCATTTTCTTGTAATTCAAACAACTAAGGGCATCAATGTTTGCGATTTGATGGCAAGGCTTACGTATGAAAGTGTATTCGTATGCTGCCAGAATTAAGGCCCATTATTGTATTCTTGCTGAGGCTAATGGTGGTGTAGCCTTGTTCTCACTAAACAATCCTAGCAGTGGTTTGTGGTCTGAAACAATTGTAAAATGATGGCCATGTACTTGCTGGTGAAATTTCTTGACACCAATGTTGATGGACAGGCTTCTTTTTCTATCTGCGAGTATCCCTTTTCCGCTGTGGTGAGTGTTTTTGATATGTAACCTATTGGCCATTCCGTGCCATCATCGATCCGACGAGAGAGCACTGCTCCAATTCTGTAGGGAGATGCATCACATGTCAGCACCAATTTTTTTGTCTGGTCATAATGTACTAATAGATTAAGTGCAACAATTGTTTCACCTTTATGAAAGCTTCTTTCTGGGGTGCCTCCCAAGACTAACATTGGTTCTTTTTAAGTAGAGAATGCAGGGGGCCAGCACTGTAGACAAATTGGGTAAGAACCGCCCATAATAGTTGATAATTCCTAGGAATGATTTGGGCTCTGAGGCGTTCTTTGGCACAGGTATCTCTCTTATGGCTCTCACTTTTTCCTCAACCGGGTGGAGGCCCTGTGAAAATAGCCGGTGACCCAAATAGATTACCTCCCTCGCTTGGAATGTGCACTTTTATTTTTTTAGCCGCACCCCAGCTTGCAAGAAACATTTTAAGTCTTCTAAGTTTGTCAGTGAATCCTGTCACCAATACACTGTTTGAATAGATTACAACCTGGGGCAGTCCCTGCAGTAGGCTTTCCATTGTTCTCTGACACATGGCACAAGTGGAGGAAATATCAAAAGGCAATTGTATATTGGTACAACCCTTTGTGGGTATTAATTGTGACAAATTCCTGGGAGGAATTTTCCAACTCTAGTTGTTGATAAGCATGACTCATGTCAAGCCTTGTTTACATTGCCTCTCCTGCCAGCTTGGCATACAGGTCTTCAATTTTTGGAATGGGATACCTGTCTAGCTTTTCTACTTTATTAACTGTCAGTTCGTAGTCTCCACAAATTCGGATGCTTTGGTTGGTTTAAAGGATGGGGGCTATGGGCGCTGCCCATTCTGAGAACTGAACAGTTTGTATAACGCCCAGTTTCTCTGGTCTGTTCAGTTCAATGTCGACTTTTTCTCACAGGGCATATGGCACCGGTCTCACCTTCATAAAGCGAGGTGTCACTTCTGGGTCCACATGAATCTTGGCTTGCAGATCCTGGATTTTCCCCAGTTCATCCTTAAAGACGGTGGCGTACTTCCTGGGGAGCTCTGTTAGCCCACTTGCTCTCAACTGGAAAATTTTAGCCCATTCAAACTTAATCTCCTTTAACTAATTTTGCCCCAGGAGGCTTGGCCCTTCACCTGTTACCACCATCAAGGGTAGCTGTGCTGATTGGCTTCCATAATGGACAGTTACTCTGCTTATGTGTTTTACTTGAATGTCTTCACCCGTATGTGTTTTTAGCTTGGTGGCTGTTTCTTCTAAACATAATTGATGTTCACCATTATTCAAAGATCTGAAGGTATGTTCCCCAATTACTGTATTGGAAGCTCCCGTGTCCACTTCCATTCTAACAGGTTTGCCATTTACTTTCACTATTACAAATATTGGTTCTATCTTTCCAACTTTCAGATTAAACAATGAGTAAATGTCAGAATTTGTTGTTTCAGGTTCTTCCACATTGTAGGTTTCATTGGGCTTCTTCTTTTGTTTATAAGCCTGCTTGTATCTTTCCTTGCACTGCCTCATTATATGATCATTTCTATGACAATAGTAACATTCAATTTTTTTAAACTGCCAATCGCTAAAAGGCTGATTGTTTGTTTCTCCCTCTATTAAAATTATTCTTCAATTTTGCAGCTATTCTTTGGCTAGTGGGGCTGTTTCCCGCTTTTCGGCAGAGTCTTGTGTTTTTGCATCACTTTTGGCTGAGGTTTCCTGCCGATGTGGAGGACGGCACCAATTTGCACCCCCTGTATTGCTTTTGAATCTCTTACAGTGCTTTCCATGGCCAGTGCTATCTCTAGCACCTTCTTGAAATCCAGATTCACTTTGGGCAATAATTGTTTCTATATAGTGTCCTCTTTCACACCACATACTAAACCATCTCTCAGCGTGTCGTTCAGAGTCATACCGAACGCACAATGTTCTGTAAGATGCTTCAAATTTGCCACTGCAATTGCAATTGTCTCACCCGGAGCTCTATTTTGCAAATCAAACCTGAACCTCTGCATTGTGACTGAGGGCTTGGGTTGAATGTGACTCTTCATGAGGTCCACCAATTCATCAAAATCCTTCAAATCTGGGGCACTGGGTGCTGTGAAACTTTGAATCAGACTGTAAGTTTTGCTCCCACACTTACTCAAGAGAATTGCTTGCCTCAGCTCTTCCCCTGTAATCTTGTTCACTTGAAAAAAGAACATTAAGCATTTTTTGTATTGAGACCAGTTGCCTGTGTGGTTCAAAAGGATCAATTCACCCAAATTGTGGCATTTTGAGAGAAGATAACTTCTTCAATTCTAATGGAGCTTTCTACTTGCAATCACTGAGTGAGGTACAGTGCCGATTTCTTTTAAACTTGATTTCTTCTCTTCAATACTGTTTTATCCTCATTGCCAGTTTGTTGTAGGGTGGCCGAGTTGTACTATTAATGATAGAATTGATCAGCAGATGCTTCTTGGGTGGAAACGTTAAGTTTATTTACAATATACTCAGCAGCAACTATACGTGTGCTTTCAACTCCAACTCTAACTCTACACTGACTGCTGAAGTAGCCTGCGCTACTCTCCTATTGGTTACTACAGATCATGTGATCTTCCGTAACCAGTGTTATTCTTAAAGGTACTTTACACCCTAAATAAAACCATAATTACTACAACAAGATTCCCTCAGGTCAAAGTTTTTGCCTTTGGAACAGTATGAAAAGAAACATTAAGAATTCAGCACCTCTCTGAACAAACTGAAGAACCAGTTGGCAGAGAAGACACAACAATGTTCAAGTTTCCAGGAGGCAGCCAACAAATAAAAAAAAAGAAACAGAAGAGCTGAAGGATCGGCTAAATTAAGTAAAAGAAGCTTTGAAAACAAAAATCGGAGCGCTTTCCAAGAGGCGAGCAGATAATGAAGTTTTGGGAGATTCACCTACTGAACTAGACAAGTTGAGGTTTCACCTGAGAAAAGTCTGGCCAACAGAAGTGTCAAAATGAAGGATGAGATTAAACCCTGTGGTAGAAAGAAGAAGACAAAAAGGAAGAAGGATCCGAAAAGACAATGACTTGGCGGCTGGTGGCACCTATAAACACTCGAAGGAGGCAATAAACAAATTATCGAATTGTGCCTACTTTGATATTGGGCAGAATTTTCTTCTTGTCGGGCAGGCACGTGCCCCACCCAAATGAGCGTAATATGATGCTCAATGAGAAAGGACGAGTGTCCCCATGTCATCGCGCACTCACGTGATATCTTAGTCAGCGGACATGAGTGGGAGTCAGAACTGTGCCTGCCATTCATTAATATGCCAGTTAAGGCCCTTGACTGCCTAATTGATGGTGATTTAACATTGCCTGTGCGATTTTTTGCTCATTGCATGGGCAAAATGAGCAGGTGGGCAGCCCACAATTTGCAAAACCTCATCTATGGGCAGGATAAAAAGGGTCAGCAATATTGCCAGTGTCAGTAGTGAGGAGTTTTGGAGATAGTTTGCTCTGGCTGCTTACTAGTACTTGGCAGCTTCATCTCTGATAGGGGCTTCATTCTTAGCATTTCCAGGCTTCATTTCAGGTCTCTTTGGTGTCTCCAAGGCCCCCTGAAGATTCAGACCGTATGGACGCTTCCAGGTTTCAGACAGCCTTCCCTTACCCTGGTAATGGTGATTGAAGTCTCTGCTGGAGGCGCCTCCTCTGAGGAGGAAGTTAAGGGCAGAAGGGAGAGGAGGCCATGTGTCCCAGGGGAGCAATCTGTGGAAGGAGAGGTGCAGGCACAAGGGGAGCAGGTCCAGCAGGATGTCCAAGGCAGAAGGGCACACAGAAGATACCACTATCCTTCTGCCAGGGTTTATAGGAGGCGATGCAGCTACCTCAATATATCTGACGTGCAATGCTGCAGGAGGGTCTGCCTCTTCAGGGAGACTGTGGCCTCCATTTGTCAGATGATTGAGCCTGAGATCAGCTCCGACTGGGTGTGGGTGGACATCCCATGCCAGTGGCTCTGAAGGTCACAGTGGCCCTCAACATTTATGCCTCCGGCTCTTTGCAAGGGTTAGTGGGGGATCTTCAACAGGGTAGAGTCTCCAATCAGCTGTCCACAGTTGTGTCACGCTGGTGACAGAAGCTCTGTTCAGGAGAGTATTGACTTTCCTTCATTTCCATACAGACAAGGACAGCGAGATTGAGCGAGCCAGAGGCTTTTCAGCGATTGTTGAGTTCCCCTGCATCCAGGGTGCCATTAACTGCACACATGTGGCTATCAAGGCGCCAGTGGGTCAGCCTGTGTTAAGTCCAACATCCAACATGAGTTCAACAACTTCAGACCACTAACTTTCTCCTCCATCCTCACCCACTTCTACATTCATTTTTATTTTTATCCACTTATTTTATTTTTATTCATTTATCCGCAGTTTTATCTCCTTTTTATCTCATTTTCTTTCTTTTTATCCTTACCACTGCCCCCTCCCCCCACCCTATCCCCTACAGGGCCATCAGTCACTTGTTCCATGTTGTTCTTTCACACAATGCTACCCTTGTTCTGCTATAATCACATTCTGCTTTCTTACCTTTATGCCACTTTTAGCACCTTTTTTAGCACTAAACACTACCATTACCAATCCCTTTGTCCTTCAGCACATGACATCCTTGTCAACCTCCCCTTTGTCCACACCTATCACTGGCCTTCTATCTAGCTCCACCTGCCCCACCCCCTTAAACAGTATAAGTTTGAATCACATTTCCACTTCTCTGAAGAAGGATCATACGAACTCTAAACGTTAACTTTGTTTTTCTCTCTCTACAGATGCTGTCAGATCTGCTGAGTTTTTACAGCATTTTCTGTTTTTGTACTGAGTAAAGTAAGTTCACTGACTGGACCATTATCATACCACGTGGAAGTGGAAGGCTGGATAACCTGTAAGCATGTGGACCATTTAAGAAAAAGAGAGATACCACAACAAGATATGGTTCCACCTGTAACCATTATGAAACAGCATTCCCTGTTGAAGATGCTCAAGGACTGACATGTCTGACGTGTCTTTATCAGAGTGGAAGACACTGAGCTGCAAGTGCCCACTGAGGTCCCTGATGTTCATGCAGTTCCAGAGAATGTGGTTCCTGAAAAAGAACTTGAAGTCATGGAGAAGAGATGGTCCACATGAATCAGGAAACTACCTGAAAGGCTGAACTTGTAAATTTCTTGACCTGTGTACATATTATAATGTCATGAGATAAATATACTTGTAAATACAATATGTACAGCAAAGTTGAAGGGGGAGGAATGTAGCAATTATGGTTTTGTTAAATGTTGGACTATACCTTTAAGAATAGTCCTGTGATGTAAAATCACATGATCTGTGTAAATCAATGTGTTAGCAGCGCGAGTTACCTCCACAGGCAATGTAGAGATAGAGATGGACTTGAAAGCACACATGTAGTTGCTTCTGGCTGTATTGTAAATAAACCTAATGTTTCCACTTAGAAAGTTGTCTGCAGATCAACTCTATTATAAATAGGCGACTAAGCCACACTACAACATGGTCTTTATCTCAAAAGGATCAGAATTCAAAAGTTAGGAATTGATGCTTCAGTTGCACTGAGCTTTGGGAAGACCCCATCTGAAGTACTGCCTTCAGAAATGATGTATTGGCTATGGACAGTTTCAGCAAAATTTTACTAGTAAAGAGTTAACTTATAAGGACAGTTTACATAAACTTTGTATTCTCTTGAATTTAGAAGATTGCAGAATGATAATCAAGTTATTTAAAATGATTAAGGAATTCAAGAAGGTAAATCAGATAAGCTATTTTCCCTGGTGGAGGAATCATGAACAAGAGGGCATGATACTAAAATTAGAACTGCCGTTCAAGAGTGAAATAAGGCGCTGGAAATTTAGAACTTATTCCCCTAAAAGTCAATTTAAATTTTCAAGGTGGAGAGCATTAGACTTCTGATAGGTAAAATTACCAAGGAATATGGAACAAAAGTAGGTAACTGGAGTTAAGGTATAGATCTGCCATGATCTAATTGAATAACAGAACAGGTGTTTAATGGGTCAAATGGCATAATTAGGTTGCTGAGAAAATACATCTGAATAGTAATGTGCAAAGAAAACAAGTTCACAAGGTATTAATGCAAACTGTCTGCCAATGAATGTCAGAGCTATATTATTTTTTAGTAGTGCAAATCATATCTTCAAATTATTGGTTCTCAAATCACCTTCTCCTACACATTCCTGCATGGTTCCTCAACTAACCATCTGCCCCTATTTTTTCCTGGGCACTTATAGTGTAATGACACATGAATACTAAACATGGTGTTAAAACCTGGTGCTGAGCATTTAACTTGTTCATTGTGTGATGTGTGACTGTTGTTAGTATGATCTGCTATCGTGTTTCTTTAGTTGTATTTTGATGTGGGAGGGAGAAATTGAACTCACAACCTGAAAAACAGGAGACCAGGAGTAGAAAATGAAGTAGTTGGAGCAATTTATTGCTGCATTGGTACTCAGGGTGGGCTTGTGACTGGACGAGCAGCTTGTCCACCCAAAACAGGCTACTTTGGTGTACAAATCACTGCCCTGTTCCGGTTGTAAGACCTAGATGTAAAATTCAGGCACACATGGCTGGAGTTTGTTCTATGCAAGCACTCTCTAGCTGAACCAAATCTTGAGCAACCTAACTAGAGGTCCTTAAAGGGACTTCTACAAGCTATTCAAATAAATGTCACAAGCCATTTTCAAAGTTTTTTTTTTGTGTAACTAGTAGGAACAGGAATGCTTCTTCCTGTCTCCACAAAAATCCTGCAGGCTGCTACCAGGTCAGGCTTGACCCCTTCAACTTTGATTCCCCTAATACCTATCCTCAAGCAGGCTTGTCGGTGGCAATGGCTGCAATTCATTCAGCTTCCAACAGCAAACTGGCATTGACATCCATTTGGCTTCCACAACTCCTTTTTGCCTTTAAATAAGGCCTTGTGCTGAAGTTGGCTTGGGCCACAGGCTGGCACAGATGGCCGTAAAATAAATGCTCCACCAACTTGCTGCTGATTTCCCCTTAGTAATCATTAATCTATTACTACTTCTTTATGAAAGGAATAAGTATGCTGGCTGATTGAAGGGTTTCTTGATAGACTGCTGGGATTCTGGTGAGCTTAAACCTCTTTACCACATGAATTGCAATATCCTTAAATTAAGCCTAACACATCTGGTAAATCTTGTTTCAAATGCTTTCCAGCACCATGTAGGTCCCTTGTACTGAGACATTTCATGACATGGATGTAGAGTTGGCTTGAGAGTCAGTGATGATTGCAGGGTTGTCATTATTACTGGGCATCCTCAACAAGCTCACTGATCTCTCCTAGAGCAGAACTTTGGGCAACAATGATACCAAATAAAGCTATTAATGATGTTCTATATCACAAACAATTTTCAAGCGAAGAAGTCCTCTCCTGTCAGCCTCATCCTCCATTGTCATTTGAGATAGTATTTCAACATGTTTTTATCTGTATTCTTAGAAGTGGAAGAACTTGCTACCAGTTTTTTGTGCAGATGCACTTTCCATGTTGTCTCAATCTCCCAGCACATTCAAGCTGGCCAAGAACAGCAGTATGAGCATTCATGAGAAATGCTCCTATTTTTCCATGATGTGCATAACCAAAGGCTCCACTGCAGAAGCCACATGAGTTTCCATGCACACCATTGCAGACGACAGTGCAGGCAAACTTTGAGCGGTGATTGTGTAGATCCAGTTATTAAAGTTCTCAATCACTACCTCCTCCCCACAAAATGCTGTAGAATGCAATACAAACAGAAAATGCTGGAAAAACTCAGCAGGTCTAACAGCATCTGTGGAGAGAAAAACAGAGAAGCTCTGAAGAAAAGTCATATGGATTTGAAACATTAACTCTGTTTTTCTCTCCATAGATGCTGTTATCCCTGCTAAGTTTTTCCAGTGTTTTCTGTTTTTGTTTCAGATTTCCAGCATCCGCAGTATCTTGCTGTAGTGTGTTTTCCTTTGCATCTAGCTCAAACTGCAAGCTATTTTTGGTGCAAGTATTCAGTCTTAATCAGGAACCGGAGGCATTGCTGGATTTTGTTTGTCCATTAATTGCCCAGACTTGGCCAGCCAACTACATTTAATCCGTGGACTGATCTTGTCCCATACCCTTCCCTTCTAGTCTCACTATCTGTATCCACAGTATGTGTGTGGCCCTGGAGGTGCTCAGCAGAGGTGACATAGAATGCTATTAGGTAGCTAGATTGCACAAAAATAAAATAAAAATAAAACTGGCAGTGAGTTCATCTACTTCTAAGAATACAGATAAAAAAATAATATGTCAAAATATCTCAAATAACGAAAAAGGATTAGGCTGATAGGGAAGAGAACTTCCTTGCTTGTAAAATTGGGCAGGTGCTTGTGAAATTGGTCAGTATTATTAGCTAACTTGGCACATTTTATAAGGCCTAATGCCCTTTTAATTGATATCCAGACAACTCCTACAGGTCTTCAATATTGCAATCAGCCTTCCTCCCCTGCTACTTGCTACCGTAGGTATTTTTGGGGGAGGGGATTGGTCATCAGTCCCACAGGCTGTGTCCCTTCATTTCTGACACCATCCAGTAGTTCTTCCCGCAACTACTGTAAACTTGACTTTCCTGCACTTGCAAAACTCCATTCTTCAACAATATTTTCAATAAACAACTGTTGTAGTCTCACCAATGTTACTTTTTAAATGACTTTTCATTGGCGTTCATTGCTGTTAGTCTGGATTATTGGTGCTGTCGCTT
This sequence comes from Carcharodon carcharias, assembly GCF_017639515.1. NCBI lineage: Eukaryota > Metazoa > Chordata > Chondrichthyes > Lamniformes > Lamnidae > Carcharodon > Carcharodon carcharias. Next base: position 51,779,298 of record NC_054474.1, read on the forward strand.
CATTGGATTGTCTGCTGTGTGGGTGTTAGAATGCAAATTTTAGCACACCTTTAACAAATAAATTTTAAAAGACTGTAAGCAAGGCTCTCAACAGTGTAGAAATTAATTGTAGGAATAGTTGTTTGGTAATACAGAACTTGAGTATTGCTGATAAAAGAGACATGTTGAAGCTTTTCATCTTGCACTCATTAGAGTACTTCACAAGAATATGAATATAAGAGGAAAACAACAGCTTATACTGTATGAGAAGAAAGTGCTGATTGTTTGGCAAGTGGACTCAGATTGGTAGAAGTGTTGCCATGGAGAATGCACCAATAATGGTGACTGACAGTTAACTATCAAGCATTGTTTGAAATTTAAACCAGGCAGCTTGACTCTGAATGGTCAAGGCATTGCCCTGAGGAATGAGTCACTTATTTTGTTTAGTTGAAACAGGTGCAATATGTGTACATGTTCCTTCTGCCTGCACAGTATAAATTGTTGCTTTCTCCTTATATTCATAATCTTCTGAAGTGTCCTGATGAGTGTGAGCTGAAAAACTTTTACATGTCTCTTTTTTCAGCAACACTTAATTGTAGGACAACATGTATTTCAGGTTATAAATTATGAATCAGTTTTATAAAGGAAAGATAAAAACAAATATCTACATAGTTGCTTCCTTGGGGCATCCAAAACAGTTCTCACTCACTTTTAGGCTACCAACTTATACCCAGGGCCTTGAGATAACACTCTGCTCTTCTTAGAAGCATTCAAGAGGGCATTAGTTGATTTTTTGAATAGAAACAGTGTGCAGGGTTACAGGGGAAAAGGCAGGGCAATGGCACCTGGTCATAATGTTCATTTGGAGAGCCAGTGCAGACACAATGGGCCAAATGGTCTCCTTCTGAGCCGTTAAAATTCTGTGATTCTGTGATTAGTTGCATTGGATCTTTTATGCCTACATTATTAGACAAACAGGGCCTCTGTTTAATAGATTATCTGATAGATGGCACTTACATCCATACAGCACCTTTTCAGGTCTCTAGGACACCCCAAAGAAATTTACAGCCAGTTAAATACTTTTGAAATGCGATCATTGTTGTGTAGGTAACCACAGTGAACTTTTGTGTAAAACATATTGCCTCACACAGCAATTGATCTGCTTTTGCGGTGTTGTTTTATGAGAGGATAATACTTTTGTGAAAAGGTAAATTCACAGTGCTCTACTCATTTTACTCATGAGGTAGTGCAGTAAAAAGAGAACTAAAACCTAGTATTCCCAGATTGACTTTTATTCCATGTTATGTGAAGGTTCACGTGAGGGAAATTCAAAATGTTAAAGAGAAAGGACACAGCAATAGTGCAGGGTAGCAATGCAGGTAATGATAACCAGAGCGTGAGAGGAAGAAACACAGAGTACAAACATAAGAACACAACAGCAAATAAGGTCAGAGTAGCAAAAATGGTAAAAAGACTGAATTAAAGACTCTTTACCTGAATGCATGCAGAATTCATAACAAGATGGATGAATTGATAGCACAAATAGAAATAAATGAGCATGATATAATAGCTATTACAGAGACATGTGTGCAAAGTGACCATAGCTGGGGCCTGAATATTCAAGGGTACTTGACATTTCAGAAGGACAGGAAAAAAGGAAAAGATGGTGTGGTAGCTCAATTAATCAAGGATGGGATCAGCACAGTAGTAAGAAATGATCTTGGTTCAGGTGATCAAAATGTAGAATCAGTTTGGGTGGAGAGAACAAATAACAAAGGAATGAAGTCACTGGTGGAAGTTGTTTGTAGGCTCCCTTGACAGTGGCTACAATGTAGGACAGGGTATAAATAAGAAATAATGGGGGCATGTAAGAAAGGTACTGCAATAATCATGGGAAAAATAGCCTGGAGGATGAGTTCATAGATTTTGTGTACTTGGGACAATTTCTTAGAACAATACATTGTGGAACCAACCAGGGAATGAGTTATTTGAGACCTGGTAATGTGTAATAAGAGAGGATTAATTAATGATCTCATAGCAAAAGATCCTTTCGGCAAGAGAGATCATAACATAATAGAATTTCACATTCAGGTTGAGGGTGAGAAATTTGCTTCTGGAACTAGTGTATTTAGCTTAAATATAGGCAATGAAGGCAGAGTTGGCTAAAGTGGATTGGGAAAATAGGTTAAAAGGAAACAGTAGAGAAGCAATGGCAGACTTTTAAGGAAATATTTCCTAACTGTCAATGAAGATATATTGAGCTTTGCTGAAAAAAGAGACATGTTGCACAAGCTTTTCATCTTGCACTCATCAGGACAAATGCAAGAATACCAAATTTCAAAGGGAACGACAATTTATACCACATGAGAAAAGGGTGCTGATTAGTTGTCAGGTGGACTCTGATTGGTTGGGGTGTTGCCATGGAGAATGCACCAGGACACAGTTGTCCCTCAAGCTTTCCTTTAAATTAGAAAAGTGAATGTTGACTCTTATTGGTTGAGACATTGAATGGGAGTGCACCAGTGAACTGTTGTCACCCATGCTTTTGTTTAATTGAAAAAGGCACAATGACTGGGCATTTTATTTCTGTTTGCAGAGGACAGGGCCCTGTGTATGAATATATGTAGCTTCTAGCAAGCATAAGTGAGTCATATTGAAAGCCCAATTGATAATCTTAAATTGGTTGTTAGTGTTAACACACTTGGGATTGTTCAGTAAGTGCTGTCCAATTGCTTAAACGCATCTGACGTTGGACACTATGGGCGGGATTTTCCAGCCCTGATATCAGCGGGTATCATCACAGGCAGGACAGTAAAATTTGGAGAGCCATTAAAAGTCAACAGCTCCCGCCCTCGATTATGGCTGCCAGTTGGGCCAGAAAATCCCAGCCTGTGTTCTGAATTTTGCAAGCATGAGCTGGTTGAATACTCTGCCTGTTGTGAACAGCTAAAGGGACATGCTGTTTGATATAATCCACTAGTCATTACCTACATATCTGACATCACACCGGCACTGAAATTCATATACCACATTATTCATTTGTGTGGTAGATAGAATGTCTTTTTGGTTTGACAGGGGTATGCTGTTAGTGGAGAATAACACTTGTTTTGCTGCTGCAGAATAGCAGTGTGAAATGGCTAGCTTTGCCTCTCGCTCAAATTTTTGCGACACCTTATTCTTGAGATAGACTAGGCACTTTTCAGGACTGAAGGTGGTGATTCTTAGGCTCATTCATGAGTTTGCATGATATGCAGAGAGCGAAGATCCGATCGGGCTAGTCAATATCCTGGAGGATAACTTTGATGTGCTACATCTTGGCATCAGCTTGCATGGTGAGCAAATGGCTTGGCCCTATTTGCGAGGTTGTCGATAAGGCAAAGATATATTCTATTGAGAAAGAAGGATGCTACAAAATGGACTATCCAAGGCTAACTATGGAAGTTAAGGATGGTATCAAATTGAAAGTAATGATGTACCCTACTGCAAAGAATAGTAGTAGGCCTCAATTCCAAAAGCATGGGTTGATAGCCTTTGAATAAAAGACCATTTAATATTTTGGATAGAAACAGTCTCCCAGGAAGGGAAAGGTCCTCTGCCCTTCACCATCTGTTAATAATTCTAACTTTTCTTTCCTATCATGCAGTAATTACAGAAAATTAATCAGCCAATTCTGAACCATTGTTCTCAGAACCTGCAACTTAATTTCTCCCATGTAGGTTGAATGGGAAGTCAAAGTTGGACCATTACAAACTGTAATTCATTGCCCTTACTAATAAGTTCACTTCCCGATGTGAAGCAATGCAAATTTAGATCTGACACTGATTAAACTACTAATCACCTAAAAGTACTCAATGGAATAATAGTTAGCATATTTGAATACTGTTCGTTTGCCTTTAAGTGGACTTTAATTAAGTACCTAGAAAGAAATACAAAACATTGGGTTAGCTCTATGAATTGGAATGATCTCAAATAGCAAGTTGCTACTTTGGGCTGGCTTCACATCTGCCAGTCAAAAGATTTCACACTTCATTTAGGTTCAGATGAAGCAGATCATTTTATACGCTGCAGTGTGCCATATCCTATCCAAGTTGTTGTGCATCAACATTGGCTCACAGCCCTAGTTTCTAAAAGAAGTGCTGCAGCATTGTTTAGAAAATAGGAATCTGTTGGTGGATAGGGAAGATCAATCAATCAGAATGATAGGGAGGTGTATCTCCATTCTTAATGTGAAAAGATATATTCAACTAACAAGAGGAACCTTTCTGAGATTAGTTCTGAACTATGATTCTCAGTCAGGTTTAATCATATGGTGAAAATAATCACATTTGCTTTCCACATTGGAGCAACATCACCAATCCTCGTCTTGAATTGCATGCTACATACCTGCTGACAATGCAGTGACATTGAACACCATGGGTCAGATTTCCATTCTGGAAATTGGGATTGGGACTTCAATGTCACAAACACTTCCTGACCCCACAACATGTTGGCAATGTGCATGCATTGCAATTTTGTTATGTAAAGCAGCTAATTGGCCTAGAGACATATTCGCCCCCCTCCCCCCAATTAGTGGTGGCAGACACGGGAGGGAGGCAGGACATAGGCAGCAATAAGCCCAATTTAAAGGGCGGGTGGCAACCATTGCTGAGGTACCTTCACTCAAGGGATGAAGGAGGGTGCAAAGCAATGGGAAGTGAGAAAGGAGGCCACCCTCAACCATGTGCCATGGCGGTCCCCCTCACTGCCTCTCTTCACCCGTTTTTCATCCAGCTCATTGGAGGTGCTGCTGGAGGAGGTGATTGAAGGAAGAAACATCCTCTTCCCTGCCAATGGCAACAAAAAGGCTGAAAGGTTTACCATGAGGGCATGGTGGAGATGGCACACAAAGTCAGCAGCAGTGGAGTGGTGAGGAATTGGATACAGTGGCAGAAGTATTTCAGTAACCTTCTCAGGTCTGGAAAGGTGAGTCCATAATTAGACCCAGAAGGCATGCTCCTGGTCAGCAAAAACCAAGATGCAAAAGAGGGGGACATCCTGAGGGCACACAGAGTTCTCCTGACCATGGGAGAAGTGTATGCTTAGCAGCATTGATGACCCACAAGCAGAGGTCAGAGCTGCTGGTCAGGAGACTGTAGTGCAGACTGAAGCATTATATGCGAATGAGAAGCTGTGGACTGGTTAGGGAGCGAGGCATTGGGCAGATTCTTCCCCTCCTGCCATTGGCGGGATTCATGGCGGGCAGGGGTGGAAGATATGGCGGAATGTAAGAAATCAGTTTCCCGACGTCGGGAAATGAGATTGGGATCTTCCTCTCCTGACTTTCATGGAGGGTCGACTTGCCTGCTGAAGCTCAACGGGAATCCATTTTTCACCTCGTGCATGCTCATTAAACCTCCAACAGATTGGAGTCATGTCCCTCTGCCAAACCATCCACCCAGCCAGTGGGAATTTATGCCGTTCAGTTACCCAGATTTCAGAAATGTAGTGCAAACCCAGCAAGGGACTTTCAAGATGTACCGGCCAGTTGACATTGCCTCTGCCACTGGAGATGACCAGAGGAAATGGTGTGCATGGAAGACACAAAGTTAGGGATGAGAGGAAGAATTGAATGGGAGTGGTGGTGGGTGAGTGGAGGATACGAAGTGAGGGTGAGTGGAGGACATGAAGTTGGGGGGTGAATGGAGGGCACAAGGTGGGGGTGGGTGGAGTCATGAAGTGGGGGTGGGTAGAGGACACGAGGTTGGGGGGTGGCTGGAGGACAACAAGTTGGGGGGGTGAGCGGAAGACACGAAGTGGGGAGGTGGGTGAAGGACACAAAGTGGGGTTGGGTTGAGAACACCAAGTAGGGGTTGGGTTGAGGACACCAAGTGGGGGAGTGGGTGGAGGACACGAATGGGGGGTTGGGTGGAAGTCACAAAGAGGGGGTGGGTAGAGGACAACAAATGGGTGGGTGGGTGGAGGACACGAGTTGGGGTGGGTAGAGGACAACAAGTGAGGACACAAAATGTGGGGGTGAGTTGAGGACACCAAGTGGGTCTTGGGTTGAGAACACAAAATGGGGGTTGGGTTGAGGACATGGGGAGGTGGGTGGAGGACATGAAGTGGGGGTTGGGTGAGAGCATGAAGTGGGGGTTGGGCAGAGGACACAGGGGGAGTGAGTGGAGGACTCGAGGGGGATTGATATACAATGAGTGTACACCCGTGCTACCAGTACTCATTCAAAACTTCTGAACTTTTCTAACTCTGCCACTTGTCTGGTTGCGTTCCCAACATCTGCAGCAGCAGTGAAGGCAGTCTTCTGACTACTATGCCCTATTGTCTGTGATGACTTTGGTGGCATCCTCTGGAGGTCCGAGGCCTAGAGGGCCCTGGCCTTCTTTGGGTCTCCTGCTCAGGTGAAGGTGCACCCTCCGCAGCCTGAACAGTTTGAGCTGATGGGGTCACAGGCAGAGGGGATTGGGAACGCTTCGACTGTCCGGGATGGATGTCCCAAGGGTATCTGCCTGACATTCCTCCTCCCTTTGGTTGCCTGAGGGCCCTTCTTGACTCCTTGAGGAGAAGGTACACCTGGAGGGAGGTTGAGATACCCAAACCCTCTCCCTCATAGTCACTGCTGGAACACAGCCATGGCTACAGCAAAGGTATGCAGGTCCATGTGCATATCTGGCAGAAACTGCTGGACCTGGGTCTACATGGCGTCCAAAATCCTCCTCATGAAGACTTTCATGTGCTCACATGCCAGAGCCATAACATGAAAGAGCATGTGGGTGGACTCCTTCATCTCTTGTGCCACTCTGTTGAGGGCCTCTGACACCTCTGACTAATTTTCCCCTGCTTCTCACTGAATCTCTAGCATATTTTTTAAGACCGCTTCCAGAGGCTCATCATCTGACTGACTTAGCAGGTGCCTTTTCTCCAGCAGTCCTCTGAGGGCCAGAGACCTTGGTTCTCACTGCCTCCGCCTGCTATGGATTAATGCCTCCGTGCTTTAGGGTGACCTTGAGCGTATCCTTATACTTTTTCCTTTGGCTGCCCTATGAATGTTGTCCAATAGAGAGCTGTGAGAAGAGAACCTGCCAAGGGAAGTGGTTTTTGGGCATCTGGATGCAATGGCCCGTCCATTGGAATAGGTTCCGCAGGAGCAGGACTTCAATGCTAATAGACGCAGCTTCATGGGGGATGCTCATGTTAGTCTGATGGTCCTCCCATTTGATCCCCAGGCTTTGACACAAGCAGCACTGATGGAAGCTCTCAAGGATCTTAATGTGGCGTCAGTAGACAGCCCATATTTCGCTGCAGCAGAGGAGGATGGTCAACACAACGGCCTTATAAACCAGAACATTTGTTGACTTGGAAAGGTCCCTGTTGTCAAAGACATGTTGGCACAGCTTGAAGAAGGCAACACTGACACAGTTGGCTCGGTGTTGGACTTCGTCATTGATGGTAGTCCCCTGCAAGCGGTAGCTGCCGAGATAAGGGAAGTGCTGCACATACTCCAGAGCCACCTCATCTACGTGGATGGTGCGGGGAATGCTCAACCAGCCTGGGGAGGGTTGGTGAAGAATCTTCATCTTGGCGATGTTTAAGGACAGGCCAAGCCTCTTATACAAGGTGTTGAGGAGGTCAAGGTCCTTTGCATGTCCTGTACAGAATGAGTCATTATGCAGCAGCCATCCGCAAACTGAAGATAATGGATGTCCATGGTGGTGAATTTTGTTTTTGTCAGGAAGTGATCAACATTGAAGAGATTCCCATCCAGACAATATTGAATGCTGTCATCAGGCGGTAGGTCATCTCGGATGAGGTGGATGATGACGGTCAGGAAAATGGTGAACAAGGTGGGGGCGATCACACAACCTTGTTTGACCCTGGTCTGGATGTGAAAGGCATTAGTTTCAGATCCTCCACTCAGGACGGTGGCGGCCATTTTGTCATGCAGGAGTCTCAGGACGGTGACAATCTTCAATGGGCAACCAAAGTGTTGGAGGACGATCCGTAGAGCTTCACGATTTAAAGAATCAAACGCCTTGGTCAGGTCGATGAAGATGAGGAACAATTCTTGATTTTGCTTCTGACATTTCTCCTGGATCTGTCCAGCCACAAAGCCCATGTCTGCAGTTCCCCGGGATGGTCAGAAGCCACACTGGGTTTCCGGACGAAGGCGGTTCAGGAGGATACGAGCCAGGGTCGTACTTGTGATGGACAGGACGGAAATCCCCCTGTAGCTTTCACAATCAGATTTGTCCCCCTTCTTGTGGATAGTAATAATGGTCACATTCTTGAGAGAACAGGGGATGTCCTTTTCATCCCAGTGGTGGAGGATGAGCTGGTGGAGTCGTGAGGTGAGCTGATAGCTGCCAGCATGGTAGACCTCTGCGAGTACACCGTCTGGCCCACAAGCCTTGTTAATTTTCATCTGTTGGTTAAGCTCATTGATGGTTGGTGGATCGCCAAGGGAATCCTCCACAGGGTGTTGTGGGACAGCTTGGAGGGACTCCTCCAATATGGTGGAGTCCCAATTGAGGAGCAGCTCCAAGTGCTCCTTCCAATGCTGACAGGTAGCGTCGTTGTCTTTGAGGAGTTGGGAGCTGTCCAGTGATCAGAGAGGGTTTTGTCCAGTCAAGTGTGGTCCATAGGTCGTCTTGGTAGCCTGGAAGAAATTACACACGTCGTGCTGGTCAGCATTTGCCTGAATCTCATGCGCCTTTTCCACCCATCAGTTGTTCATGTCTCAAATGTGTTACTGGACTTCAGCATTCAGTTAAAGCCTTCAATATCTACAAGGCACAAATCAGGAGTGTGATGGAATACTCTCCACTTGCCTGGATGAGTGCAGTTCCAAAAACATTCAAGAAACTGGACGCCATCCAGGACAAAGCAACCTGCTTGATTGGCATCCCATCCACTACCTTCAACTTTCACTCCCTCACCACCAAGGCACAGTAGTAGCAGTGTGTACCATGTACAAGATGCACAGCAGCAAGTCACCAAGGCTCCTTCGATAGCACCTTCCAAACTCACGACCTCTACCATCTAGAAGTACAAGGGCAACAGACGAATGGGAACAGCACTACCTGCAAGTTGCCCTCCATTCCACACCCCATTGCTGTGCCTTCACTGTGGCTGGGTAAAAGTCCCACAGTTGCCTCCCTAACTGCAGGCCAAATGGAGTGCAGCTGTTCAAGAAGGCAGCACCCCACTACTTTCTCAAGGCCATTAAGGGATGGGCAATATAAATGCTGGTCTTGCCAATGATGCCCACATCCCATGACAGAATCACAAAATGAGTGGTGATGTGAGTTTGGAGTGAATAGAAAGTTCACTTACCCTACTGGTGCAGATCAGATCCATTTCCGGCACTGCAAGGATATTCTTTTTTGGACTTCACGAGCACTGAGTATCCTGGCAACATCCTCCCAGTCCACCATGGTCAAATGAGTGGGCCTTCTGATGCCATCCCTTGAAAGATTATGTCCTGTCTTTCCTCGATGGCCTGGAAGAGATTCTCCAGGGAGGCATTGCTGAAGCATCGGGCCTGAGCTTGCTGCCTTCTCATAGGTAGTTTCTATCTTCTGATGTCAAAGCGCGAGGAATGAATGGCTATCCGAGTACCTTTTAAATATGGTGGCCGAATATGACAGCGAGTCGTGCAACCTCTTGCCCGCCCCGTCATGTTACTCAATATAAAACGTGCAGCTGCATAATTAATGGGGAGAGCAGTGCACTGCTCGAGGTGGTCTCCACCCCGCTCTACAGCAGAAGTCACTCTGACTTCCCACTCCTGCAATGGAACTTAGGCCTGGAGTGAGAAATTCTGCTCATTGTCTTAACTGCATCTTGCAAGCCAAACAGGAGCTGGCTCCAGGGAGAATGAGATGGTATGCCTAGATGGTGGGGTGTCCTAGCTTACACACTTTGAGGAAGTGGCCTGGACTTGGCCAAAGTGAAATGTTGCAGCGAAGCTGGGGATAGAGAAATGGCATCTGCCATCAACAGGGCAAACCCATCTCAGCATGGCCAGGTTCAGGGGATGCATGGCAACATCCCCTGTGCAATGATCCAGCAATGCACAAGCAGTCATCTTGTCTTAAACAGCTTTAAACAGAGTGAACGTCTGTTGATTGTCCTGATCTCCCTTCAGCATATTCTCTTATGTCTCTCAAAGAACCAGCTGCAGGGCATGAGAGGACACACAAAAACAACCAGTTCCTGAGGAGTCAGAGGAAAAAGACAACTCAAAGTGTGCACCTTCACATATTAGCAGCCACCTTCCACCAGTGCAGATACTCACACCTTGGTGGGTCCTCACATGTTAGTAGAAAGGGTGGCACAAGGTGAAACACACCCAACATCCGAGTTTGAGGATTCGGGGGAGGCAGAATCAGCTGTGGCCAGTCCCCATAGAGAGTGGAGGACAGCTGCAGCATTGCTCAGCAGGGCGGAGATGCAGAGCCTCGTGGGTCATGTAAACAGGCAGCTCTACCTGAAGAACCAGTGTGAGATATGTGCCCACAGGCTGGAGTTACCTGAGACAGTGCAGAGTCATGGGATCAGAATGGAGGAGTCCATTCTTCTCATGTGCTCCACAGAGTCTCAGTGCTTTGAGTGCATGAATCCCTTCATGCAGAGAACAGCCAAACTCATGGAAAGACATATGAGGCATCACTCAGAGTGGATGCAGGAATAGCGCACTGGCATGCTGAGAATGCATGCCGCAGTCTGTAGCATTGACCAGTCATTGGAGCAAATACCACAATGACGCATGGAGTGGATGCCAACTGCCCCCCTGTTGGCGATCCCCTTCTGTGATTAATGGCACCATGAAAGGGCTGAGGAGATGACAAATGGTGATGAGGGGCTCATCACTCATGGTGCTCCATCATCATCATTTGGGGCCCGTTTGACAGAGGAAGCATCTGCAGAGTCATGCCTTGTGGCAGAAGCTGTCTCCAAACCCAGGCTGATAACCACAAGCATCTCAGTCCCAGACAGGCATTAATGAGCAGTCTGCATCCACCTAATCATCAGTCACAGGGGGAACACCTTGTCAGGAAAATATAATAATTTTCATCAGGTCTGGCAGCATCGGCGGAGAAGAAAAGAGTTGACGTTTCGAGTCCTCATGACCCTTCGACAGAACAGTTCTGTCGAAGGGTCATGAGGACTCGAAACGTCAACTCTTTTCTTCTCCGCCGATGCTGCCAGACCTGCTGAGTTTTTCCAGGTAATTCTGTTTTTGTTTTGGATTTCCAGCATCCGCAGTTTTTTTGTTTTTATAATAATTTTCATAATGTTATTGGAATTTATTGTAAAGTAGAGGAATAGTGGGGTCTGTATCTATGTGTGTGTGTGTGCCTGTGTGTGACTTAATTTAATTAAAGGCAGCTGGTCTGAAGGCTTTGATTTATCAGAAGATAAGCTGGGTTTGAAATGTTAAGTAGGTAAACATGGGTGAAGTTTTAGAATGTGAGGTGTAAAGGGAACATCTGCATTTTTAAATAAACCAGGCTAGCTTGAATTTAAAAGAAGGGTGAACTGTTTCACCTAGCCATGAGAAGTTAAGAAACAGTGTGTTTATTTTTCCCAAAGATTACTGGTAAAATTGGTACAAGGATAAATTTTTATTATTAGAGAAATAAAGTTCAAAGACATAGTGAAACAATGGGAATTTGCATTCAAAGGGGAAATTTATATAAAGGAGATGATGTTGTGTGTAGGAAAGAAGGCATTCTAAGATCTAATAAGTGTGAAAAGCGTCCAGCATCTAAGCCTCAATCTGCTGTCTAAAGAAACTGAAGTTAAGAAAACTCACTTTGAATTCGACTATTCAGGATATTGTGTTATTTTGCCTGGGTCTTTTAAAATATATATGTTTTTATTGTTGCCTTAATGAAGGTGAAACTGGGAGTTAGCTTAATTAGGGAATTTGGAAGTTATCATAGCAATAGTTTGTAGATCTATGTATGTGCTTAAAATAATTTCTTCCCTTAATAAAGATTTAATTTAGTTTTGCAAGAAAACGGTAAGACTTGGTGGCCTTCTTTTTACTGAATTCAAAGCCCACATCTCGAAATAAGTATAAATTGCAAATAGTTGTGGCAGCTGCTTAAAGTTGCCCTCTGGGATTTCGGCATTTGGCATTTACCATCCGCCTGCCAGAACACGTCATAGGAGTTGCTGTGAGCACAGGCCATATTGCTAATGTTACTTTGTGGGTCACTTGGCTGGTTCTGATGTACATAATAATGAAATATTAAGTGCCAAAGCACTGGGAATCTTGCTGCTCTAAGGCTGATTTGTATGTTTCTATTTGATTCTGCGAAACACAGGAGAGTGTGAAGTGAGGGCTTGTAGAGTGATGGAGTGTGTTGGTGAAGATTGTGTAAGGTGGAGAGCCTGGAACCTCCCTGCCCCTCCTTCTTCACCCCTTCATTCCTATTGTCCAGGAGTCTGCCGCTGCATCCTCTGCTCCGGCAGATGCAGCTCCTCATCACTTGTCGGAGTAGGCTCAAAGAGGCATGATTCCATTTCCTGTCATGCCCTTCCAACGGAACATGGAGCCTCCCTGAACACCGCCCCCCCTCCCCATCCCCCAAAATGGACCTATGAGACCTGTTAGCAGAAGGACCCGTCCTCACACCCTCCCCCTCCCCCAATCTTGAACCCCGAAAATGCCCTTAAGAGTGCTGAGAAATGAAAGTTCAAATTTGGCCCTTTAAGGAGCCAGCAATGCCTCATTAAAAGGCTTAAGTGGCCATTTGCATAGAACGGGTGGGTTGCTTCGTCTGGCTCCTGCCACGGCCCTTTAAACTCGAAGCATACAGGTTTCATGTCAGAAACTGGCTTGTCGATGCGAGGGAAGGATTTATGTGACCACCAGCACCTGTCCCCTTTCTCGATCTCAGGAACAAATAAAAATCCTACCCCATTTATGTCAAAAAGTGATTTAAGTGCGAAATCAGGGAACGAAGAGTTCTGTCAAGTTGTCGAGACTTTTTGGGTAATTAAAAATATTGAGGTAGATTTTCAACTTACTGGCTAGGTCTAAAAATAGCATTGTGGATTGGCTGCCCATGGTGGAAACTGCTCGAATTTCAGTTGAAAATCTATCTCATTCAGTATAGAAAAGCAGATGTTTCCCTTTGAAAAATAACATGCTTGTACTGTTTCCTCTGTTCCTATATTCCGAATCACATCAGCGGTCACAGGATATAGCCTGAATAGGTTTGCAGTCTTCAAATGGTGTCAACGACTTTGACACAAAGATTGAGCTTGATATTTGTCATCTCCACTTTATAATGTATAAATTCTCAATTAGATTTAATTGCTTGATTTGGGAGTCACGCCCAAACTGTTCTGGGAACTAAGTAAAGATGGTTTTAATCTGTTCAGTGAATGGGAACCCTCAAGAAAGCTTAGCCTAATTGTTATTGTTGGCGTCTATGGTATTCTATAAGAACTCTCGCATAGTGGTATAGAACTTGAATATTGCTGAAAAAAGAGACATGTTGCTGAAACTTTTCATCTTGCACTCATCAGGACAAATGCAAGAATGCTTCATTTCAAATGAACACAGAAATTTATACTTTAGGCGAAAAGGGTGCTGAATGGTTGGCAAGTAGATCCTGATTGGCTGAGGTGTTGCGATGGAGAAAGCATCAGGAAACTATAGGGCGGAATTTTCCATGCCTGCTGGTGGTGTGCGTGATAGGTGGCATGAATGGACAATATGGTGTGATTGGTTTCACGATGACAGGTCGCGATTGTCCGCTCAGCCTGCCAACAGCAGGCCCTGCTTCCCATCATCGGTCATTGGGAACCTCATTGTAATGGACCAGCATATCATTATCAGGCCAACCCGCCAGGCTCTTGCACCCCCGCTGGATCACCCATCCACATCTGCGGGAAAGCATGCTGATGTGTTTCACAACAGCACAGAGGTGACGTGCACTTGGCGGCCTGCACTTTGGGTGAATTGGAGGTGAGTGCACAGCAACGTTCTACAGAGCTCGTCAAGGTCGCCTGTTGCTTTGCAGGCTTCAAGGGTGCTGAGGGGTTGGTGTTAAGTGCCATCCTGCCTTGGTGGTGACTTTTGAAGGTGAGGGGGTACAGCGGGTAAGTGCCGCTCTGCCTTGGAGGCGACTTTTGAGGATGTAGGGGAGCAGGGGGCGTGCCGCCCTGTCTCTGAGGTGACTGGTGGCTTGAAGGGGATGCAAGAGCAGCTCTGCCATTGAATGTAGCACACAGGTATTTGGGGTTGTGGGGTAAAGTGGGCGGGGTAAGTGGCCATGCATTCGGGAGCCTTGTAGAAAGTGACCATCCCTCTGCAACTGAGACAGTTCAGGTGCAGCCATATTGATATGATTGTGGTCAGGCTTCTAGCTTATTTGCCCACTCAAGCAATGCTGAAGCATCAAAGTGCCACCAAGTTCTCCAGAGCTTGATGGCTTACAGAGCACAAAGGTGACGGAGGAGAGAGCGACAGAGACACATGCCAGTGCAGAGCCAGGAGCAGCAACCTCAGGATGCAGGGGAGGCTGTGGCTCCCACACCAGCTGCCCAAGAGCTACAGTGAGCCATCGCTGGTCGCCGCCTAGCAACATCCAGGATCTATAGATGTCGCCTTTCATTCCTGCAGATGACTGAGAACCAGTGTTGCTGAAGACTGTGCATGTCTAGGGAAATGGTCGCTCACACCTGCCACTTACTGCAGGGTTTGGTGCCAGGGGGACATGGAGGGCATCTATTGCCAGTGGCTGTGAAAGTGGCCACAGTGCTCAATTATTATGCCAGTTGCTCCTTTCAGGGCTCCACAGGTGACCTCTGTGGGATCTCTCAAGCCTCTAGCCACAAATGCATCCATGAGGTCATGGATGCCATCTTTGTGAGGGCACACAACTTTGTGCATTTCGCCCGGGACCAGGACAGCCAGGATGCAAGAGCAATTGGATTCACCCAGGTCTCAGGTTTCCCATGGGTTCACTGCACTCATGTGGCGCTTAGATCTCCATTGCAACACACGGTGAACTACATAAACTGCAAGGGCTTCCATTCGCTGAATGTGCAGCTGGTATGCGACCACCAGAAACAAAGTCTTCGCATGGTTTTCAGAGCATGTGCATGACATCTATATCCTCAGTTGGTCACAGATCCCAGGAGTCTTCCAGGGTCCACAGAAGCTGCAGGGATGGCTCCTTGGGGACAAGGGCTACCTGCAGAGGCCATGGCTGACAATCACCCATGTGTCTGCCTCAGACTGCAGCAGAGCGACGCTATAATGAGACCCCTACTACAACTCACAACTTGGTGGAGCAGACCATCGGGATGCTGAAGATGAGGTTCCGGTGCCTGGACAAGTCTGGTGGAACCCTGCAATATAGTCCACAGAGGGTGTCATGCATTATTATCGTGTGCTGCGTCCTTTACAACCCGGCACTGCAACAGGGAGACAAGCTGGCTGAGGAGGAGATGAAGGAGCTGCATACCTCCTCCGATGAGGAGGGCACCAATGGGGATGCAGCTGAGGAGGTCCTCAGAGGCGACAGTGACGGGGGTGAGGCCCTTGCACTGGCTAGGTGAGGCAGGCATGCTCAAGAGGCCCTCATGGATGCTAAATTGGGGAGGATGTTG
Organism: Carcharodon carcharias; assembly: GCF_017639515.1. Classification (NCBI taxonomy): domain Eukaryota; kingdom Metazoa; phylum Chordata; class Chondrichthyes; order Lamniformes; family Lamnidae; genus Carcharodon; species Carcharodon carcharias. The sequence goes on from NC_054474.1 coordinate 51,794,907, forward strand.
ACAACATGCATTGCAAGTGCCCCACAATTCCTCCCATTGCATTTCTGAGCATTTGACTCCAATCTGGCTATGGCAGTGCGAATACCCTCTGTGAGAATGCTCCTGTCATGGAGACACAGTGGAGGGCCTCATGGTCGATCATTTGCAGGAGGATGATGATGACATGCAGTGAAGACACTCCATAGATCTTCACATAACCTCTGAGAATGTCTGATTCCTATCTGGCCGAGGGCAGCTCCCTTGCACTCTGTGATCAGGGTCATATCATAGAGATGCAGCCATGAAACTTTAGAAGCATCTGATGCTTTGTCCTCCTTCAGCATCTGAGCCTTTCAGGAGCCGGAGCACAGCATCAGTTGTCACAGATGCTGAAGAGATGGGGGCCAGCCCCACCTTAAATGTGCTGAGAGCACATCGAGAGAATGAGAGAACTCTGTAGCGCCTGCCCACTACATCCTGGCAGCAATGACCAGCACCACCGAGGTGCAGGCATCAGTAATGTTTCCAGGAGTGGGAGGCCGGACAATCACTTTCATCTGAAGGTTACACAGAACACATGGAAGAGGCCCTGGACTGAGACACCTGCCATTATCTTGTGCAGAAAGATTTCACATCTGAGTGACAATAAGCAGGGAGACTTTCTTCAGAGTTTATTGACAATAGTGAACAGTATGTACAAGTGATTAAAACCCGTGCCCAGGCTGTGCAACTAATTCCCCTTAACTTTCCTAACCCTGTCACTATGACTTGGTGCTCCCCAGACAGTGGAACTGGAGGCAGCCTGCTGACTGTGATGCCTTGTCTATGATGACCTTGGCGGGAGCCCTCTGGAGGGCTGAGACATGGAGGGCCTTGGCCTGCTTTCAAGGTCCTGCTATGTGGCAGTGACACCCTCCTAGGCCTGTGGAGCTAGAACTGCTGAGGTCACAGGGAGAAGGGAGTTGGATGGGCCGGACACTCTCAGAGTCACCTGGGTGATTGGGCTTGGAGTGTGCACCTGTGGATCCTCCTCCCTATGAGTGCCCAGGGGCTCCAGGTTGACTCCTCGAGGAGCAGGGGTAGCTGGAGTGAGATCGAACTGCCCGGCACCCTTTCGGGTACCCTCTGTTGGAGGCCATTTATGGCTTCAGCGATGGAGTTAAGCCTGTGCAGCAGTGCTGGAGCGATGTCCTGGACCAAGATCTCTAAGGCGGCTACCATCCTACCAGTGTTGACCTCGGTGCATTGCAATGCCAGTGCTATCAGCTCAGACTGAAGGCGGACAGACTCCTCCATCGTGCCTTGCAATCTGAGGAGTGCAGCAGACATCCCTTCCTGATGTTCCTGAGCTTGCTTTTGCAGCTCCAGCAACTGTGTCATGAGTCGTGAGGCACGTCATCTGACTCGAAATCAGCAAAGTTCTGGCCTCCAGAAGTCTTTCAAGTGCTGAACACCTGGGAAGTCCCTGCTGCCACCTGCTGTGTATCAGAAAGTGTGATGTTCTCATCAGATTGTGATCCCGGGGCTACTCTAAAGCTAGGTCCCACCGAGGTGTGTGTCTCTGCGCTGGTGGAGGGTGTGGGTGAGTGCTGTGATGGGACTTCAGGGAGGGTGCCTCCAGATTCCTCATCAAAGGTTTCTTTGGAGCTTGATGGGAGGCTCTGGTCATGGACTCTGTCGGCTGTTTGGCAGATGTGCCTCTGAAAGCAAGGAGAGATAATTAGTGCATGGCAGTGGCCTGTGAAAGAGGACACATCACTCACAGCATGGTTGTCTGGTGGATGTTGCACTGCTGGATCCTTACTTGGTAGAGCAGCGCCGACCTCACCGTCAGCACAGGACCGGTTCAGATTCTTGCTGGACAGCTGGATGGTTCTGTTTTCAAAGTCGGTGAGGATCTTGGTTTCAGGCATTTTGCCACCGGTCTGCAACCTCTCTCTCTCTATCTTGTTATGTGTCAGCTTATCCTGCATGGATAGAGGTGGAGAAAGTGTAAGCAGTATGCCTTCCGGGCTAGATAATAAATGTGCCTGGCCTGTACAGGGGTGAGTGGTGCCATGGGTGGGATGAGGACAATGACGTTGAGTGTGAGAGAGCGGGTGCTGATGTTCCTTGAACTGGTAGTGAGCGAGGGCCCTGTGGATGTGTGCTGGTTTTGTGCATGCGTGAGTTGAGAGTATTGAAAACAGTGTCTTACCCTGGCAGAATGGAGGAGACCATTAATCTTCTTGCAGCATTGAGTGGCAGTCTCTTCTGAAGGGCATTGGTGCTGACTACCACTACCACTGCCTCCCAAGCCGGATTGGTCACATTGCTGCCCATCCTGCGGCCAGAGAGGGTGTACAGCACATCCCGGCGGGCCTCCATGGCATCCAGCAGTCGCTTGAGGGACCCATCATTAAACTGGAGGGCTGCAGTCTTCTTGCCTTTAAGGGCCATGTCTCCCAGGCAGCAGTGGTGAGTTGGAAGCAATGAGCACCGTGCATGTGGCTGGCTTTTAAACATGGTGCTCGACGTGATACAACGGCGGGGTGATGCCGGGCGGGTGAATGAGAATCCTGCCCACCATGGAAATGGCGTGTTTCCTGGGAGTGCATAAATAATGGGGTGGGGTTAGGATGATACAGTGTGAAAACCCGCCATTGCCATCGGCAGGCAGCATGCTGTTTTACCCGCCCGCTACCACACTTAGTGCAAATTTGGGAAAATTCCGCCCATAGGCTCTCCAAGCTCGTAGGTAATTCAAAAAAGGCGCAAGACTTGAACAGATTCCTTTTTTTTTGCGGAGAATGGGTCCCTGCATATGAATGTATGTCACTTCTAGCAAGCATAAGTGAGCCATGTTACAAGCTTGACTGATTATCTTTTACTGGTTGTTAGTGTAGCTATTAGTGCACTCAGGATTGTTCAGCAAGTGCTGCCCAATTGTGGAATCACATCTAACAGTAGACATTTTGTTTTGGGTTTTGCAAGTGCAGGCTGTTTGATTATGGTCTGTAATCTGCTATTAGTAACAAATGAAGGAACATGCAGTTTGATTCGATCGGCCAATCATTGGGCCTATATACCTGGCATTATGCTGAAATTCATACATGATGCTGCTCAATTGTGTGATAGGCAGAACATCTTCTTGGACTGATGGCAGTATCTTGTTAGTGGAAAATACCACTTGTGTAGCCACTGCATTGTAGCAGCGTGAAACAGTATACTTAACCTGTTGTTCAAATTTTTGAGATACTTTGCCTTTCCAGGGTAATTTGAGGTAGACTGAGTACTTTTCAAGTCCAACTTTGGGACCAAATGGGGGGGGTCACAAGTCAGCACTTGATGGCAGTGGGACCAGCAAAGAGGTATTACTGGATGTGGACTCCTAACTGACCAAATAAAGATGGCTTCCTATGCTACCGGTCCAATCTCAGGGCCTTAGCTCTGCAGATTCAGCTGTTGCACCCAGAGAGGTGGGCACTGCTGAGGCAGGTCAGAGATCAAGAAAGAACTTCGACATGGAGATGCCCTTGGAGAGCTTGGTTTAAGGTAAAAATGCAGAGGAACCAGGAGACAGATCCCTTTATTCAGAGGGGAGACCCCTCCGAATGGCTCTTTGGGGCCAGGGGTGGGGGGAATAGCCTTTCCTGCCCATGGGGCCCCTTTTGGGCCTCAGAGCCTTTGGCTTTGCTGGCTCCCTGAATTACTGCAGGGAGGCTGCTTCTATGGAGCTGGCAGTCTCCCTATGTGGGGGCTGGGTGTGGGGTTGGAGTGGTGGGCACTCTGCTGCCAGCAAAATGCCAGTGTATCATCTAAGTCACCCCTAATTGTGTCCTTTACTATGGTAATTGGCTGCTCGATTCCATTCAGCGGGCAGTCGACTTGGATCCCTGCCCCCACTGGGAAACATCCCCCACTGCATTAATCAGAAGCAAAATACATTCCCATAAATTTTCTAAAGTAAATGTTACTCAAAAAAATTCATGAATGTTTTTGTTGAGTTTTAAATAACCTTTATGAACTTTAAAAATAACAGCATACCAACTAGGACAATACTCAAATTGAACAATATAATAAACAGAATTTGCATATCATAAAATTACCATGTCATAGAACAGGAGGAAATGTCAAGCTCAGTTAGGCTGCAGCTGCCAAAGTTATTTTCTTCACAGGTCATTAAGGAGCAGGAAAGAGTCTAAGCATTGCAAGAAGCATGGAAAATGAAATGCAATTTATTATATTGTGGAAGCTTTGCTGAGGACAGTTGACAACCTCAGTGACTTTTTGTATTAGGGAGTTCTGCTCCAGCAGCCTGTGACTCTGCAGCTTTCAGCAGGGTTTAATCTGTCATAGAGGGTGCATCACTGCAGGGAGGACATGGTGACATTTTCCACTTGAGAAAATCAATCCTGTCACATACTGATAGGTTCCAGCTGAATCTGCTGATAAGAAAACTGCTGGAGGGAGAAAAGCAGCAGAGGCACACAGAAAGCAATGGAAAGTATATGTCCTTCAAAGGCTCTGGGGGCAGGTTACAATTTTTTTGATGAAAAGGTATAGTTACCAATAGTCATGGTCTACTTAGGACATTTCATGTTTAAAGCATTGTTTTGTTTATTAAGCAATATGTAAAATCTTCATAACTGAATTTACTATATATTTCTCATGCTAAAATTCATAAAATACAATACTAAAGGTTTAATTCTAATTTGGAACTAATATTTTAAATTGAATATTTGATTGCACACACCTCTTGGTGTTGCTGATACACTGGAAATATAACCATTTGCTCAACAATCACATTCTTTCATTCTTTTTAATTTGTATCTTTTCATGCAATAATTTGACTTAACTAATAATAAAAATGATTTGGGATACTTAGGGTAAACATCTGATTTTTAAAAGCAGTACTTTGTTAATATTCCTAAGTGAAGTTGATTTACCAAGTATATAATTTAATGAAAAGAAAATACCAAGTTTGAGTTTCCATATCTGCCTATCACTACATCTAATATCTTACATATGTACACATTTCTTCTGTCACGCTTATTTCCTCTAACACATTCCCATCACATTGTGTTAAGTGGCAAAGTAAAAGAGCAATAAATCAGAATGGAAGGGATAGGAATTTATGAATCAAAAGTGAGGATAGTGAATAGAAAACTATCTGGAAGAAACCACTAAGGACTAACAACCAATCAGGACTAGTTAGTAATAAGAGGTTATCAATAATTTTGTGTATTATTTTAATTATTTCTTTACTTGAAGGCCATAACCTGTCTGAAAAGCCTAGCTTGGACTTGACCCTTTTGCCCAGAAGTATGACTCTTAGGGTGGAATTTTCCATGCCCGCTGGCATCAGATGTTATGGCGGGTGTGAGCAGACAATATGACAGGAAGACCAAAAATCAGTTTTACAACGTTATGAACCCAGTTTGCAATCGTCCACTCTGCCTGTCAGTGACGGGACGCTGTTCCCGCTGTTGCATATCAGGAACTTCATTGCAATACACTTGCATGTCATTATAAGCCTAGCTTGCCAGGATCATCCCCCACACTGGATCATCTGAGCAAATAGGCGTGATTGTGTTTCACAACTGTACATTAGCAACATGCACCTCGTGAACTGCACTTCACTCGGGACTTCGAAGCTTGTTTGCCTACCTTCCTTCGGGCAGTACTCACAGTCACCAGCGCCAGGTTTCGCAGACAGCACCAAATCACCTTCAGGGGGGCTCACAGGCAGGTCTCTACCTTCCAGACCAACCAATTGCTGCAGGGCTAGGGTTTGCTTGGGGAAGGGGGGTATCCCAGAGTGTGTATGGGGGTACCTGTTGTTCTATGCAAGTGGCCTCAAGATGGTGAGGGCTGAGGAGGCAGTCTCCAGAGGCAATGAGGCCAGATGGAGATGCTAGGGTGTGTGAGAGAGAGAATGGTGATATCCCTTGGGCTAGCAGTGAGTGAGATGCCAGTGAATGTGTGATGGACTTGCGAGTGTATGAGTTAAGAGTGATGAGATGGTTGTCCTACCCTGGTGACACAGATGAGATCATTCATACTCTTTCTGCACTGGATGACCAGCCTCTTCTGTGCAGCATTGGCACTGACCACTGCTACCACCTCTTAAGCTGGAGTGCTGAGATTGCTGGACCACCTGTGGCCAGAGCGAGGGTGGAGGGCATCATGGCAGGTCTCTGAAAGGCATCCCAGTAATGGGTTACTAAACTCTTCTTAACTTTCAGGGCCATATCTTTGTGGAGCAGTCCTGGGCTGCAAACACTGAGAATTGTGTGGGTGGCTACAGTTTAGATATGGCGCCCTGTGTGATGAAGTGGCGGGGTAATGGTGTGGCGGGCGATTCAGAGGCTGCCACCAGCGAGATGGAGTGTTTCCTATGGCTGCATACTTAATGAGGCAGGATTGGAATGATACAGTGTGAAAAGTCACCATTGCAACTGGCAGGTAAAATATCCTCTTTCCCGCCCACTACCGCACTTAGTGCAAATCTGGGATGATTCCGCCCTTAGCTAAAGACAGATTCTGTAGGCAGAGTTAATGCGCAATTTCAATATATCAGTTGCAGTTTGTCAATTCAATTGGAACCATTTCATTTTTGCATACAACAGTATATGTTTTATTTTAATTAGAAGAAAAAAACTAGAGGGCAAATTTCTAATGCTTTCTTTGGGATAATTTTAAACCAAATGTTTCTTTTTGAAACAGAAAGGCTGATTGTGATCAAAAGAGAGAAACACAAATAGGTAGAACAGGGAGGTGCAGACCATGCATCTGTGTATTTTCAATTTCCAAACAATATTGGCCCAGAAGTTACTTGGAAAATAATAGTGCATTCATGCTGCTTGGCATTATTAGTACATAAAAACTCCACCATTTGTGAAGAGGAAGCAATACGCTGTGAACTGCGAATTGCCACAGATTGCCAGGTGCTTTGTGCCATTCCACCTTTAGCTTTGCAAAAAATGGGAAGCTCACTGTCCACCATACCCCCGTCCACACCCCCATGATTTTCAAGTAATTGCTGGATTTATGGCGTAAATCGGAATTAATCTCACTGCAGAAAGTTAGTGACGCTACTTCACGGCATAACCGCCATGTTAATGGGTTGATTTATGGTCCTGAAATATCACTCAACTCAGGGACTCAAAAGGGACAACTGAACAGTGTAATCTCCTGCGGGTAGCTCCTGGGGAATTTTTTAACATTTAAGTATTTTAATCTTTTTCTTTCTGTCTCTTTTCAACCAGTATCTTAATTCAAGCTTTTTTTCCCTCTTTTTATTTCTTTCTGCATACAAATTTACTCTAACTCACCCTATTCTGACTCCGTCATTTGTTACGTTGTTTCCCGATCCTTAAATTTCATTGGTTAAAGGGATAGTCTATTGGTCCGACTAAGGGTCCCAGATTCCCCACAATCAATTTACACTTCCTGCACCTTGCAGTACAAAACAAATGGAACTGCAGGGTGAGGAAAGAATTTCAACACATTGTGCCCAACTCCAGCAAATCCTGGGTTATTATTTTTCTCAGTTGAAGAGTCAGTCAATGCCTTTGTATGTAACAATACTTCAATTTATGTATTTTACAAAGTGATTTTAAAACAGATTGGATGAAGGATTTGGATAGGTTTGCAATTAAACTTTTAGTTAGAAATTATTAGCTTCAATTTTTTTGAACTTCAGGTGGGGTGTCCAGGTGGGAGACAGAGACAGTGAGAGAGAAAGAGAGAGGCAGAAGGATTGAGATATTAAACTGTGATTTACATTTATAATTTGAAAACAACTCATGGTTTACATTAATTGCTGTGGCAGGCCAATGAATGTTTCCCACTGTTAGTTAGATTTGCCCTGCCTGTTTAATCTCCATCATATTTTGCCATACAATTTTCTGGAAATGCAATATGGAAATGGCTCAGTGCCCTCTAAAGGGCATCCCTACATTAGCCCAGAATTTCTTGGGAAAATATTACCGTGTTCATGTGGCTTGGCATTATTTGCATAAAGACCCAGCAATTTGTAGAGACGAAGCAATACACTGTGAGTTGTGAATCGACACAAAGTACCACTCCTTTAACCTCACAAAAATGGTAGCTCACAGTCAACCTGAGTAAACAGTTGTATCTCCTTAACCAATCAGATTGAAGGGTTGTGAAATTAACAGCATTAAACTGAGAAAGAAGTGCAAGTTAGAACTGTGAATTCAATGTCAAATAAGGTACAAAAAGGGAAAGAAAGGCTGGATTAAGAAAGAGAGAAAAAAAAGAGACTTTGAAAAAGTTATAAAACAGTAATTGAAACATGAGGGAATGAGGCCCCACACTTGTAATAGTTACTTGTTAGTGTCAGAGTGGTTGACTGACAGTAATTTACACTTGTGCCATTAGAAGGGAAAATAGACTGAAATGGGCAAGCAGTAAGTTTCTGTGGTGAGATTTGTTTGTATCTATCATGCAAGTTCAGGATCTTAATTCCATTCAATGCATCTGAAAGGTGAATCAGATAGGCACCAACAGCAGAGTATCACATCTTAGGCATTAACTTTTGAATTTTTGCTTTAATTGCGCACCTGGCCACGCAAAAATGACTGATTTGCACATTAGTAACAATGAACATAGTTAACCTCATTCTTTTGCCAATGAATCCTGAGCCATTAATGTCTTCTGAGGTAATGTCTAAACATGTTTATGATAGAAAGGAAGATTGACCATTCACGGAGCAGACTGGTACCATGCACAAACAGACCAAGCCCGCTTTTCAACCAATTCAAAATTTTTGACTGAATTTTGCCTGTTGAAAGTAAAAAATCTATTTCATTAAACCAGGCATTTGTCCTTCCAAAGAAGCATGACATAAATTATATAATATTTATATCGATGGAATAGAATTATTTATATCAAGAAAAAAATACTTATTTTCTAGCAATCACAAGACACTTTTTTTAAGATTTGCAGAGATCTCTTAGAAAATTATGACTAGTTACATTCAGATTCCCCCTTTGAATATTGCCAAACTTATACTTTCTCTGTTTTCTTAGCTCTGATAAGTCACAGAGTTCCCCTTCATAGTGCTACAAAACATTGAACACTCCTCACTACTAAACTGCGAAACACCATATGACTGCTGCTTCAGTTCTATCAAACCGTATGATTATTCCCCCTTTTTTTTTGCTAAAGTGTACAAACTAACACTTGCCAGTGAATAAGTGAGTGCAGAAGCCAAATGTTCATCCTTGGTGCCCAATTCCAACCTCATACACCTTTCATTGCATCTTGCTGATCTCTTTGGCTTAAAAAATTGCAGGGGGTAACAATTAAACACCATTAAACAAAGGCGTGTGTATAAAAATAGAGGCCATCCATTCATTCTTTTCATAGGACAATGGAAAGATTTATAGAATTTTACCTCCAAAGTTCCAATAAAAGCCTCAGGAATCACGGAGTAAAATTTGAATTTTATTTATTCAGTAATGATCAGTCATTAGCACAGATACTACATTGTAGGCTACTTGGCATTATAGCACTATTGTTATAAAACAGCTTCCATGATAAAATGTCCTTCAACTCACCTTGAGTAATGACACTGAAGATCTGTTAACATATAAATATAGTTTGTAATTTGGTTTTCTAAATAAAACTATGTGATGGTCAGCTGTTGTAAAATCAACAATGACATTATCTTTAATTGTCAGAAGACTTTTCTTATGGGATTAAAGTTAAACATTTGCATTTTGGACTCTTCAGAGATTAGCACTACTGCATGCAACACATATATTCCACCCACTAGCTATTAATGCTCTCTCAGAGAATCACAGAAGCAAACAATCCATTAAATCTTAAGTAATTACAGGACACATTTAAAAGACGTTATTATCCTTCTTCAGGCCTCTGCACTCCAGAACATTGGCCCAGATTTTCCTTTTCTTGATATACAATGGAGCAGGATTTGTGCCCTCAGCTACTACTTGGCAGCTACCCAACCCATTTTCCAGGTTGGGAACTATTTGTTATGATGGGGAGGTCCTCCACCACTATAGGAGAGGTCATCACTGAATGGCCACAAAATTCCTGTGCTGCCACAGTGGGACTGGTGAGACAACACCTGAATGGGCAGCCCTACATTTAAGGGGGTAGAAGAGCCCCTCAGTGAAAAGGAGGATTTTTAAAAATGGGTGCTTATGGAGAGAGAGGAATCCACTACCCTCTCTTCCACACAAAGACTTTGGTCAATCATCGCTGCTGCCTCAGGGCCAATTGCTACCCTTTCCTTGATAGTTTCTGGGGTGGAAGAGGCAGAGGATGCAACCTACTGGAATTTATTTGAGATCATTGGAAAAAGGGTGGCTGGTGTTCATCCTAATGCTCTCCATTGGCCTGCATTTACCAACCAGATCTTAGCACTTCAGTCCTGTTTTTTCATCTCCTACACAAGTATTGTCTAAGACATGTCTATGGCAACACCACTTTAGCCACATGTACTAATATGGGTAGCAGACACCTTCCATATAATACAGGATAAACATACCTCACGTAGATATTTACACAACAATCAACTACTGCCTCTCAGTGCAAAACGTTGCAATCTTTCTCTTTCAACAAAGATAAATTGAAAAGATGACATGAATTTAACAGACACAGCACAGCTTAGTGCATCTTCTGGGTTTTTGTCCAGCAGTTGCAAGAAGTACTTTTATTTAATCAGAGTGATTGCTAAGGACAGAAAATTCTGGAACTAATCAGCAGGCCAGGTAACATCTGTGGAGCAAGAAACTGAGTTACCATTTCTGGTCAAGGACCTTTCATGGAACTCTTGAGTCCTGAATTGGAATTCAGAAGGAAGGTTATTGACCTAAAAGGTTAACTGTGTTTCTCTCTCCACAGATGCTTCCAGACCTGCTGAGTAGTTCTAACAATTTCTGTTTTTATTTCATATTTCTAACGACTGAAATATTTTGCTTTTTGAGATTGTTAAGACTCGCACAACAAGGTGCAGCAGACATGACCCTGCTGTCCGTCCGGAACATGGTTGGATGCTACTTGCCTTTTGCCATGATGTGCCCTGTTGGAACCGCTCATTCTTGAATGGGCTTGGTTTCTTTTAGTGGTTCGGAGCAGTTATTTCACTTGGTTGAGTTGACCATGATGACAAACATTCTCTCCATTCAGGGCTGCTGGTCAGGAATAAGATATAAGAAACTGGCTATCATTTCTATCGGAAATGCACACAAAGTAGCAATTACCTTTGACAATCTGGTGAGATCATTACACCTTTTCCTGCACTTTGTGACAGCTTATGAAGTGGTGGAGCTTGCACTCATTGTCAACCACCTCCACCCATAAAATCTGAATCACCCATTTATGGGACTTCTTGTTCAGTCCTCAGGAATCCTGCTGTTCTGAAATTTATTACTGTTTATAAGGAAATTCACCAAACCATCAGTAGATCTGGATGCCCATTTCTGCTGTTGACTCTTACTAATTCTTCTTCACTTTTTACTGCACTCTTCTGCTGCCCCACAACAAAATGTGCACCCCTTCAATCAGTTTCAACATTTTACACCCTGCAGCAGCATTTAATCTCCCCTCTTCCCAGCAGCAGTAAATCAATAGCCATCCATTTTATTGCTATCATCCCACCATTCCAAATATAATGAGGACCAGCCCAAGGAACATGAGTGGGTTAGTGGAGGGGGTCACATGGGTATGTAGAAGTCATGCTTTACTGCTAAATCATCATTTGGAGGAATATCCAGTCCAGGGGTCAGTGAATGCACAGCATGTATGGAGCAGGGTATAATCTCAATGACAAGGTTTAAGTTGAGGGAAAAGAATAACTTTATGAAGAGTTTAATGCTGTTGTTCTTGGGATAGGGCAAAACTGCTGAGGCAGCATTCATTGTTGCGCCACCTTATTGAACGGCTGAAGTTTTTATGGTGACAGTGTTCCCATGATGACGTTTGGTAGGAAATTTTAGAAGTTTGAACCAGCAATGATGAAGGAATGATGAAATGTGCCCAAATTAGAATGGTACACAATTAGAGGAGAACTTGGAAATGATGTTTTTCCCAGGCGTTGTTATTATCCTTATTTGCAGAGGCTGTAGAGCTGGCAACACTGTGGAGGAAAGCTTGGTGACTGAAGTATATGGCTGTGTAGTGGTATTGGGTCAAAATCTTTGAATTCCTTCCCCAAAACCAATGTAGCTGTAGTTACACCACATGGGCTGTAATGATTCAAGAAAACAGTTTGCTATAATTTCCTCAAGGGCAATTAGGGATGGGCAATAAATGCTGCCTTGCCAGTGGCACTCAGATCCCATGAAAAAATACAGAGGTCAACTCTTACCATGGCAATTTGTGAAAATGAATTCAATAAATCTTGTAATTTATGGACTAGGGTTAGAAAAATAACTACGAAAACTGCAGGATTGTTGTAAAAATCCATCTAGTTCAGTAATGCCCTTCTGGAAAGTCACACTAATTGCTGGACTCTTAATGTTATCTGATGTGGCCTAGCAAGCCAAAAGTTGCTGCAAATGTTCTAAAGATCAATACTTAGCAAGAGCTCCAAAGGCATCGTCAGTTCCTGCTGAGATTAGACAACTTTTGAAATGGCAGTCTAACAAATGTAAGCAGACCAAGGAGGAGTAAATAAAACCAGAAAAAACAGAATCCAGAATAAATAAAACCAGAAAACACTGGAAATACTCATCAGGTCCAGCATTTCAGATTTTAAACATCCATAGTATTATGCTCTTGAAAGAACAAATAATTTGCTTTCCTTTGTTCTCATCAAAGTATTGGCTTTTTCCTAGATAAAATATAAACCTGAATTAATGTTACACATAGTAGAGGGCGATTGAACTTTAACATTTAACTTATCACTGTCCAGAATAAGATACAATCCATTAACACATAAGATATGTTTTATTTTTCATTAGTTTGTTGCCACAGAAATCAATTGATACTTTTGTGTGTTGTGATTTTTTTTGCTGCAATTAGATTCTGAAACCATTCTTGCTAAATGTATCATCTGTATTATGTACAAAAATCTCTTTACAAGAAATTTCTGAAAAAAATGACTAAATGAATGAGTATGTGAACGTATGCATGATCTAATTATGATTAATATGCAGTTAAAGGAAAGCATTTTGACTACTTTAAAATCAAATATCTTTAAATAAATGTATGAAATTGGAAAGTAAAATACATACATTTCTAACCCAACAGAACAATACAATTATATTACAAGCTGCCAGCCATGTTATTGTTTTAAATGATACAGGCATTGCCTAGCTAAAGGGCCAACACAGGATCTTCATCAGATTGTCTGGTTTGCCAATCTCCATCACTTTTGTGACATAAAATGCGTTCCTCAGGGAAAATCCAATATAAACAATCTGTCCGTCCTGATTGTAATCAATATCCTTTATATTAAACTGCAAAGGAATAGTTTCTGACCTACAGCAAGAATTTTCTGTGCATTACCAAAGCAATTCAGTCGTATTAAAGAGAACAATCTGCATGGAAACACAACACATTCTGTCGCTAAATGAAACTGCAAGTACAACACAAGAGCAAGAGTTACATAAAATGAATCAAAGTAAGATTTAATTTGATTTTCTTTCTCAGAGGGTGAAGCTCAGAGCAGAATATAAATATATAACCACAGGTAAGGTAAGAAAGATACTAATAGTGGGACATATGGCAGCCAGGATGATCCCAAAATTTGGCTTAAATTTCCTTTAAAAAAAAGGGTGAAGTTTCTGGTAGAGGTTGTCTTGCAAGTACAATAGGGTGGGGAGGCCCTCTACCAAAGCCCCATCCTTAAAAATGACTACCACTTCCCTCCTGATCCACCTGTCAGACATACACCCCGTCACATTTAAATGAAACAGGTCATTTGACTCCTCAATCTTCCTGCATCTTCCATAGTTGTTTAAAGTTTCTGAAGTCTGTAGGAAATGGTGTGGCATGTATTGAAGGACTTCGTCCTGATTTCAAGCATTCTGCATAAATTACTTACTCCCAGACATGGGTCCAATAAATTGCATTCGCCTTGGACTGCAGTATGACAGGTCAGGTTTAGAGGTGACACAGAGCAGGGCAAACTGCTGGAAGAGGGAGGAGGAAGAGGGGAGAAAGATTCTCAGCAAGAGGCCATATCTGCCCAGAGTGTTCAGGAAGGAATTCTTTTACCTCAACCTGAACAAGGAAAAATCTGTCAGACATTCCTGTTTCACTAAGAATGTATTCGTTGCAATCTATTGCACCCATAGCTGTAACCTCCAGAGCAGGGAAAGGGCAGCATTGCCAGTGACTGTGAAGAAGACTGTAGCCATGAATTCTTATGTGACTGGCTCCCTTCAGGATGGAGCAGGGGATATTTGCAATGTTTTCCAGTTCACCACTCACATTTGCATAAGGGAGATCACAGATGCTCTGTATTCCAAGAGATGTGGATACATTTAATTTTCTCCTGCCAGGGAGAATCAGGTGGAACAGGCATATGGCTTTGTGAGGATTGCAGAGTTCCCTATGGTGCAGGGTACCATTGACTGCATGCATCCCACACTGCAGGCACTGCATTTCAACTCTGAGATGGACTGCAAACTTAAGGCATTCCACTCCTTCAAAGTCTAGCTGGTGTGGTGTGTATCATGAGGTCAGTGCCTTGAATCCTGGCTGACGTCATGATGACTTCATTCTTCTGCAATCCATTGTGCAATGTATTACAATGGATGCTTAAATAATGCATCCACTGCCTGGACCACCTTGGAGGAACTTTGCAGTACTTGGCAGAGTGGGTGCCAAGTTGTGTGGTGACCTGCTGCACAGCCAGCCATCATTAGGGCATAGCCCTTTCCACCAGTTATATGATGAGCAGTTGAGGGGGAGGAGGGGGAAGGAGGCAACTGCACAGTCCATTTCTGACTGCACTGTCCGTGATCGACTCACCTGACTGCCGTATCAGTAAATATAATTCCAATTGTGCAATCCCTAATGGTCACACAGTATAACTTGCCTCCGTTACAGATCATCACAGTGTCCATTTGGCTACAATGCTAAAATAAAATCCATTTCACAAAGCAAAAACTCCAAACCAAATTTATAGATCAATTATGCCATGTTGCAAACCAAGGTCAACTAATCCCCCCTGTGTATTGCTTTTGTGTCTGTGCCTTTGCCTGTCCTAGTGCTCCTATGCAATGCTACTCCAGTGGCTGCAGCATGGCTGGCAGAATGCTGCTGGCTTTCGGTGGGGGACTTTGCAGTTGGCCTTCCAGGACAACCTCACACAGCTTTGACCCTAGAAGCCCAGCCTTGAACTGCATCACCTTGGCACAGCAGCATGGGCTGGCTGCCTGACAGGTGGAGGGCAGCGGTGAGAGGGCAAATGTTGTACTCCACAGCCATGATGGCAGTATGCTGAATTTACCACAGAGCAGCCTGAGGTAGCATGGCAGCAAATTGAATTGCATGACTCCAGAATGAGCTTCTGCTGTAACAGCCAGACATCTGGTTTGCTTCTGCTGAACCATCGGCCATCGGATGCTGCATTATGGATGAGTCCTCAAGAGTTGTCATGGAGTTGGACACAACTTCTACACTGGAAAGGATTGGTTCCAAGCTCTGGGAAAAGTCATGTGAAAAGTTGGTGGTGAACTCCTCTTGTCAGTGACTGCAGGCTTTCTGGTAGGCTTGCCATAACACCAAGCATTTCAGTGTACATACCCATTAGAGTTCTGCCATAGGCTGTCCCATCAAAGCCCTCATTTGAACCCTCTGCAGCAGAATATTTTAATTTTTGATCTGCTAGTGAGTCAAGTAGGGGGGGCAAGTAGGAGAGTGGCATTAAGGCCACAATCAGATCTGCCATGATCTTATTTAATGATGGAACAGGCTTGAGGGGCAGAATGGCTGACTCCTGCTCTTATTTCTTGTCATCTTATGATCTTATAACTTGTGTATGACCTTGCCCACCACCAAGCTGGCACCTGTATTGCCCTGTCCTGGCTGAAGTCCACTCATGCAGTGTCAATATCTGAGTTGGTGGCTGTGAGCGCAAGAGGAAGTGGCAGGGCTATTTTTAAATCACTTTCTACTTTTCCGCCCCTTTTCACCACTGCCTGGCCAGGTTGCAGTTCCTGGTACATGGGAGGAGAAAGGCACAGGGATAACACTGTGCTAAGGAAGTGGGCAGGGTAAGCAGCTGGTGCATGTTTACACCTTAATATGGATAGATTGACATCTCTCCTGCTCTCCACCTCCTGCATCAAGGCCTCTGGTACAGTGTTCAGGATATCATGGGGCTTGCTTTTTGCTATTTTGCACTATTCTTTTGTCTTTCCCAGGTCAAATTCACTTTTACAATGACCTTCAGTCCTTCAGATTTAAAAAGGTACGGGCTGGCTTTAGATAGCGCAGGTTAACTGGAACTTGTACAAGCCACTTGTAAGAAATTGAGGTCCTGAATGAATAAAAAAGAACTCTTATCTAAGTGAGTATCTTCTGCATTTTATAGAATTTTCTAAGCAGCATTGATTACCTCTCTTTCTAAACATTTTGGCTTCTGAACAGTCTTCAGAAACAGTAAGGTCACTTAGGTCATGCTGCCTTCTTCAGATTCCTGACTTGTTCCATGACATGCTGTGAACCCCCTTATCTCCCAAGTGTTTAGAAAATACCAAGATATGACCCTCAGCATGATGTAAACTAAAAACTGACCTCAAGCATGATGAGTAATAGGGGAAGTGGTAAGCACCCTGATGTTTGGAGTACCTGACCTATATCCATTGGTCAGAATAATTAAATAGATGATTGACATTGGGTAAGCTACCAACCACCACCACCCCCCCCCCCCCCCCCCCACAACCACCCCACCCCCCCCCCCCCCCCCCCCCCCCCCAAAAACAAAAAAAAGGATCTATGTATTGGCGTTACACAGGTGGTATGAGGCTGCTGAGGTGCTGGTGAGGTTTCATTGCTCATTGACAGTTGCCTTCTTCAGATGGAAGATGGACCAGAGGAGGGAGAGGAAGATTGAGAGATCGAGGGAAGAGTTTCCTAATACTTTGACTAGAGAGCGAAATGCTGTTATCACAAGCTGTTACGGGTTGTATATATTTTTTCTGTCTACTTAGTTAATGTATCATATCTAAACTTTTTTTTAACAAACTTGATAAACCATCTCAAAATTACTTATGATTAGTCAACTGCCTATTTAGGTATCTGTGGCCCCGGACCCCAAAACCTTACAATTCGTGTCAGAAGTGGGATCCACAGTAGTCGAGATTGGAATTTGAGAAGCAACAGTCTTAGTTTGCAGTTAAATATGTGGTGTAGTTATAAAGTGAAGCCAGGAGTCATAATGGCATACACTGGGAAACAACTGATAGAGAGTTTAACTGAGAAAACAAGCAAGCCTGGATCGAGAGATTACAAATGTATTTTTGATAAGCTTCTGAAAAACGTTCAGAAAGGAAAGATTGAGTTGGAAAAAGTCCAGAATAAGTTAATCTATGGTGCACATGTGTTTGCCGTACTGCTGAATATAAAGTATAAGGAGTTAAGAGAACAGGTCAGTAACTTACTAAAAGGGTTGACCAGTTCAATCCGTTCTGCTGTGAACAGGAAACACACAGCAGAGTATGTTATACCAGGTAAAAAATTAGATCAAACACTGGAACGCAGGAGAGTTGAAGTGGCTCCGGAGAAGCCATTTGGATCTTTCTTTTCAGGGACCAAACAGGGACTAAACAGAGACCAAAGAGTTAGATAGCAATGATTTTAAACAGATCATCACTGCAGGCTCCCTAGAATCAAAACAAGAGATGGACTGGGACTCTCTCAAGGTCCCAGTTCGCATCAAATAGCTCCCCATCGAAAGCCCAAGTGTATTTGCAGAGAGATCTGACTCCTGCACCATCAGCACCCATGATTCTTATCCTGACCTTATGGAGTGCTTTTTCTCAGCTGAGAGTATACCATACATTCAAGTTAAGTTATTGTTAAAGCAGGGTGTTATTTGCAAACATCAAAGATTCAAAAAATTGGGTTCGAGGAAGAAGCTAAAATGTTTTAATTCAAACATTGTTTTACTGACTTTAAACTGCTGACTGTCTGTTTAAAAAAAAATTTCAAACTGTGTTAGTTTAGAACTGTGAAGGTCAGATTGTTCCCAAAATATAAAGACAAGTCTGGAGTTTGGCAGCAATCCAATTTGAACTTTTCAAAATCATACGCGTTAACTGAACTGCTAAAATTCAAACTAAAAACATGATTTACTGGCCATTTCTTTCAGATTTGATTAAACAACAAAATATCAGAAATTGAAAATTGGTTTAAAGGGGTAAAGGATAAACAAAAGAGTTGGGAACAATTCAGTTCCTACTCTAGAGTCTGAGAGGCTGTAGTGTGTTTTTTTAAAGAAGCAGTTGTCTCTTACAGAATGCCAAAAGCTTTTAAAATAATTGGAATTTAACGTAAAATTTAGGGGAAGTTGAAGAAAAGAATTTAATAAGGCAAGTTTAAAATCGGGTTTGGTTTCTGATTGGGGAAGTTTTTTTGAATTACGTAAAGTGACGCAATTGCGTGCCAAGTTTTCTCCACCCACTACACCACCCAAAACAAACCACGGAGTTAACTCTTTCAGCTGACAGCTGTTTTTTTAATTCATCACACAACCATCGGTTTAACTAAAAAAAAGTAATAAACAACTAATGGCCTGAGCTATTTTCCAAATTATTGAGTAATAGTTCTGTGTTGTATTCAGGTATGAACAGAACAAATTAGCTTTTCCTGGATGGTTCATTGTGTTGGTATCCAATGCACAGTGGTCAGAAATATGCCATGAATTTTTCCAATGTAGGGGCTCAGCACCTAATAAAGGTATATTGGGCATTATTAGATTTCAGTTTCTAAATTTACAGATATGATTGGATATATTACCCCATTGGGCTCTTGGCTAGAGCCACAATGGATTGTTTGTGTTGATTTTAAACAGGTGATGATGGTTTCTCGCTCCGAGTGAACTCAGCACTGTTGAGAATTAAAGCACAGCAAAAAGATTTTACCTTTCAGAGACTTGGCCTTAACCATTCAAGCCATTTGTGATTAAATGTTATCTTTCGAGGCAAAGTGTTTGAGTGCAGGAGATATAGAAATCACCTCTAAACTGATTGCAAACGCTTCTGTCTCTGACACAAAACTACCATTTAAAACCACCAAGCCTGAGTAATGTTTCTGGAACTGAAATTGATAAATAACTTGATATGAGTTGCTATTTCAAGCATTCAAAAGAGAGATGCCTGACATTTAAAGGGATAAACAAATTCTAACTTTTCCATAAAAGCTAATGGAAAAACATTTTAGGTGGTTTCTCAGTATCAAAAGTAATTAAAGTTTGTTTTAAGAAGAAATAAATTGAACACTAACAAAATCTGTCAGGCAACAACACTGCTATTTCAATTTGGAATAATTTTAAAATAAAAAAGTGCCTGGCACAATCTAATGCAGGCTTGTCCAAGCTTTTCATTTGGGAAGGGGGGGGACACATGTTACTCCATGCAACACAGATCTGCTTCGCTGTGAACAAGCTGTAGATGAGAAGACTAATTTATCGCCTTACATTCACAGTCTGATTGAGCACTGATACAATGATACAATGCCCTTGTTTTTGCAGGCCACAAAAAGTCATTGTCTACCCATGTACTTGATGTAGTGCCTTGGTGCATCCCAGATCTAATGCCCACCTGTCAGCCCATGAAGAGCCCTTCCCTCTGACATGCTGTATCAGGACTCTGCCCAATCTGCCTCATGGGCCAACCCCTGGAAAAACTTGATCTAGTGGGTTTCTTCTGAGAAAATAAAATGTTGCTTAAGTGAAAGAACAAACAAACAAAATGCCTGAAATCAAGTGGGAATATTTAGGCCAGGATTTTCCCTTCGGCGATTTGGGGGCGGGGCCCGCTCGCCGAGGGGAAAATGATGCGGGATGACAGCGGGAGGAACCTTTAACCATTTAAATATTCACGAAGGCGGACGGACAGCGAAATCAGCTGCCCGCCCGCTGACCTGTCAATGACCTATTAAGGCCATTGACAGACTAATTAACATTATTAAATACCCTGATAAAAACAAAAAAACTGCGGATGCTGGAAATCCAAAACAAAAACAGAATTACCTGGAAAAACTCAGCAGGTCTGAGACCTGCTGAGTTTTTCCAGGTAATTCTGTTTTTGTTATTAAATACCCTGCCCGGCCAACCTTAAGGCTGGCGGGCAGGCCAGGAGCCCCAGTGGGTGTAGGTTACTAATGAAACTTCATCCATTGGCGGGATGAAGTTTCATGTCCGTTTTTTAAAAATTTACTAAATGTTATGTGTTTATTATTAACATGTCCCATCTCGTGTGACATTGTCGCATGAGGGGGACATGTTAATAATTTTAATATTTATCTATTTTTAGAGTTTACTTACCTCTCATGAATCTCCCTGAGACAGGACTTTGCTTCAGGGAGCAGCGCGTCCTTTCACGTGCATGCGCATGAAAGAGCGCACATCTCCTTGAAGCTAAGTGCTGCCTCGGGGGATCGCTGACAGCTGTGAAAAGATTAAAAATAGAAAAAAAATCCTTAACATGTCCCCCTCATGTGAAATGGGACATGTTCATAAATTTCAATGAAACTTTATTAAAGTTTTTAAATCCCTACATGAAACCTCATCTTGCTGGTGGATGAAGTTTCATGTTTTTTCTATTCCCCACCGGGGCTCCTGGCCTCCCCACCAACCTTAAGGTTGGACGGGCAGGTCCTTTAATTGCTTTCATGATCCTGTCAATGGCCTCATTTGGCCATTGACAGGTCGGTGGGCCCGCAGCTGATTTTGCTGTGCCCCCACCTTCCTGAAAATTTAAATGGGGCGGGATGACGTTGGGGGTTCCGCCTGACTTCATCCCACGTCATTTTACACGTCGGCGAGTGGACCCCGCCCCCTGCTCGCCAACGGCAAAATTCAGCCCATTAGGTGGAATTTTCCATGCCCGCCAGCATGGGCCATGGTCGGTGGCATGAACGGACAATATGGCATAATCGGTGGGAAACCAGTTCATGATCGTCTGCTCAGCCCATCAGCGGCAGGCAACGTTTCCCAGGAACCTCATTGTAATGCATCAGCATATCATTATCAAGCCAGCCCACAGGAATCACCCCCCACTCCGCTAGATTGTCCGTCCACATCAGCGCAAAAGCACACCAACATGTTTCACAACAGCACATAAGCGACATGCACTTGGCGGGCTGCACTTTGAGGGCAGCTCAGAGCTGAATACACAGTAACGTTGTGCAGCACTCCCCACAGTCGCTTGTTGGGCTTCAAGCTTGAGGGGCACTGGGGGATCAGGGTTAAGGGCAGCCTTGCTGTTGAGGTGACTTGTGGGGGTAGGCAAGCGCAAATCTGCCATTGAGATGACTTGTGGGGGGTGGGGGTCAAGGCAGCCCTGCTGTTGAGGTGACTTGTGGGGGAGGGGGAGGTCAAGGGCCTGCCGTTGAATATAGTGCACAAGCATTTGGGGTGGGAGGTAGGGTGGGCGGGGGAAGTGGCCATGAACTGGGGAAGCCTGTAGAAAGTGGCCATTCCTCTGCAACTGAGACAGTTCAGGCACAGTCACATTGATTTGATTCGGAGCTGGGCTTCCAGAGTATTTGCCCACTTAAGCAATGCAGAGGCATCACAGTGCCACCAAGTTCTCCAAAGCTTTTTGCACCCCTCAACCTCCCCACTCCCCTCCATACAGACTGCAAAGTCATGAGTGTTTTAGTGGCCTGCAGAACAGTTGGACACTGGGCATGTTGTGCAATCTCCTTGCTAAACCTGGCCATGGAGCAGTCACTAGCGGAGCTGCTCACAGCCCCTTGAAATGTCAGCATCCCGGTTTGGACCAGCCTCCAATGCAGCCTTGCAGCGCAGGTTAGGAGAATGTCTGTACCTGAACTGAGAACATAACATGCAATCCAGTGGGCAAAGCTGCTGCCAATCAGTTGGGCAGAGGGGGGCGGAGGTGGGTGGGGTTTCGGGCAGCCATGCAGCGCACTAAACTCTGGCCAAACAAGTGATGGTCAGCATTTTCTGGGAAGTGTTAAGGGACATTCACACTTAACCAGGACAGGTTCTTAGTACACTCATGCTAACCATGTGTCTCTCTCTTCCATCCTGCAGGAGGAGTACATTAGGATCATGGAGCCTGGTGAGCTAGCTGTATGCCTGATGGACTATGGAGAGTGAAGGTGACGGAGGAGATAGTGATTGAGGGTCCTGGCTGCGCAAAGGCAGGAGCAGTAACCTCAGGAAGGCTCCTGCACCTTGATGGTGCTTGTCATTGCTGCCAGAATGTCGTGGGCAGGCACCAAAGAGCTACACCGAGCAGTCGCTGGTCGGCGCCTAGTGACACCCAGGGACTATAGACGCCACCTGTCATTCCTGCAGATGACCGAGAACCAGTGTCGCCGAAGACCGCACATGTTTAGGGAACTGGTTGGTCACATCTGCCAGCTACTGCAGGATTTGGCACCACAGGGACATAGAGGGCATCCATTGCCAGTGGTACTGAAATTGAATGCAGCATTCAATTTCAACGGAAGTGGCTCCTTTCAGGGCTCCACTGTGGGTTCATTTCAGGGTTGCCTCTGTGGGATCGCAGGTCACGGATGCCATCTTTGTGAGGGCAAACAACTTTGTGCATTTCACCCTGGACCAGGGCAGCCAGGATGCAAGAATGATTGGATTCACCCGGATCTCAGGTTTCCCACAGGTTCAGAATGTGATCGACTGCACTCACGGCGTGCTCAGATCATCGACGCAACACACGTTGGGCTACATCAACCACAAGGGATTCCATTCGCTGAGTGTGCAGCTGGAGTGCGACCACCAGAAATGCATCCTGTAGGTGTGCACGCGGTTTCCAGGGAGTGTGCACGACTCCTACATCCTCTGTTGGTCACAGATCCCTGAAGTTTTCCAGGGTCCACAGAGGCTGCAGGGTTGGCTCCTCAGGGGCAAGGGCTACCTGCAGAGGACATGGCTGGTGACACCCATGCAGCAGCCTCAGACTGCAGCGGAGCAATGCTATAATGAGGCTCATGCAGCAGCTCGCAACTTGGTGGATTGCATTTGTGAACATTTGACTCCAGTCTGGCATATGACAGCATGAATACCCTCTGTGAGAATACTCCTGTCATGGAGATGCAGTGGAGACCCTAATAGTTGCTAGATTCCAGGAGGATGATGATGACATGCAGTGAGGACACTCCATAGATCTTCACATAGCCTCTGAGAATATCTGACTTCTGTCTGGCCGAGGGCAGCTCCCTTGCACTCTGTGATCAGGGCCATTTCATAGAGATGCAGCCATGAAACTTTAGAAGCATTTGATCCTTTGTCTGCCTTCAGCACCTGAGTCCTTCAGGAGCACAGCATCAGTGGTCACAGAAGCTGAAGAGATGGGGGATCAGCCCCACCTGAAAGATGCTGAGAGCACACAGTGAGAATGACAGAACTCTGTGATGCCTGCCCACGACATTTGGCAGCAATGACAAGCACCATCAAGGTGCAGGCATCAGTGATGTGTCCAGGGAGTGTGAGGCTGGACCATCACTTTGGTCTGAAGGCTGCACAGAGCATAGGGATGGGGCCCTAGACTTAGATGCCTGCCTTTATCTTGTGCAGAAAGATTTCACGCCTGAGAGAATGGACACTGCTCATCAGAACAAGGACCCACAGGCAGGGAGACCATCTTGGGAGTTTATTGATAATGGTGAGTAGTATGTACAGGTGATTAACACCCATTCCCAGGCTGTGCAAATAATCCTTCTTAACTTTCCTAACCCTGCCTTGGTGCTCCATGGACATCTGCAGCGGAGGTGGAGGGAGCCTGCTGACTGCAGCACCCTATTTTTGATGATAGGTAGGCGTCCTCTGGAGGGCTGAGTCCTGGAGGGCCCTGGCCTGCTTTCTGGGTCCTGCTATGTGGCAGTGACACCCTCCTCAGCCTGTGGAGCTAGAACTGCTGAGGTCACAGGAAGAGGCGATTTGGAATGGCCAAGCGCCCTCAGAGACACCTGGGTGGATGGCCCCGGAGTGTGCACCTCCTGATCCTCCTCCCTATGGGTGCCCATGGACCCTACGCTGACTCCTTGAGGAAAAGGGGTAGCTGGAGTGAGATTGAGCTGCCTCGCACCCCTCTTGCTTTCACACTGTTGGAGGCCAACTATGGTGTTAGCGATGGAGTTCAGCCCGTGCAGCACTGCCATCTTATCAGTGTTGAGCTTGGTGTGTTGGCATGCCAGCACTATCACCTCAGCCTGAAGGGGGATGGACTCCTCCATCGTGCCTTACAATCTGAGGAGTGCAGCAGACATCCCTTCCTGTTGTTCCATAGCTTGCCTTTGCAGCTCCAGCAATTGTGACATGATCAAGTCCAGAGGCTCGCCATCTGATTCGGACTCAACAAATTTCTGGCATCCAGCAGTCCTCCGAGCACTGGGCACCTGGAAAGTCCCTGCCTCTGCTTGCTGTGAATCAGGCAGTGTGATGTGCTCACCAGATTGTGATCCCAAGGCCATTCTAAAGCTAGGTTCCTCCAAGGTTTGTGCTTCTGCGCTGGTGGAGGGTGTGGGTGAGCGCTGTGATGGGACTTCCTTTTCAGAGGTGCCTTTGGGGCTTTACTGGAGGCCCTGGGTTATGGACTTCCTCAGTTGTTTCCCAGATGTGCCTGCGAAAGCAAGGGGAGATAATTAGTGCATGTCAGTGGCCTGTGAAAGAAGACACATTACTCACAGTGTAGTTGTCTGAGGTATGTTGCATTGCTGCACCCTCACCTAGTAGACCAGCACCGACATCACCGTCAGCACAGCACAGGTCCAGGTCATCACTGGCCACCTTGATGGCTCTGTTTTCAAAGTCAATGAGGACCTTGATCTCAGGCATTCATCCACCAGTCTGCGACCTCTCCTTCTTTTTGTGTGCCAGCTTGTCCTGCATGGATAGGAATGAAGAGAGTGTAAGCAGGATGCCTGCCAGGCCAGATGATAAGTACGCTTGTCATGTGTGGGTAGTGAGTGGCCCCATGGAAGGGATGAGGACAATGACGGCATGAGAGAGTGAATGGTGATGTCCCTTGAACTGGCAGTGAGTGAGGGCCCTGTGGGATGTGTGATGTGTTTGTGAGTGTGTGAGTTGAGTGTGATGAGAGGAGTGACTTACCCTGGCAGAACAAAGGAGATCATACATTCTCTTGCAGCACTGGGTGCCTGTCCTCTTTTGAAGGACATTGGTTCTGACCACTGTTGCCACCGCTTCCCAAGCCTGGTTGGTGATGCCACTGCCCATCCTGCAGCCAGAATGAGGGTATAGGACATCCCAGCAGAACTCCACTTAGCCTAAAAGGTGTTCCAGAGTTGTGTTGCTGAAGCGGGGGCAGGGGGGTGGTGGCTGCAGCCTTTTTAGGGTCACCCGGTCTTCCATGCAGCAGCTGTGGTCTGGAAGCACTGAGATGTGTGCTTGTGACTGGAATTTAAGTATAGCGCTCGACGTCATGAAGCAGTGAGGCCCATCGTGAGTGATGGCCCGCCTCCCATCAAAATGGCCTGTTTATGAGACTGCATTAATAATGTGGCAGGTTTGGGATGATATGGCATAAAAACCCATCATTGCGACCAGCGGGTAAAACATCGTTTTAAAACGTCTACTGCACTTTAAATCTCGGATAATTGGGACCGTACAGGGGGAGATGAGCAAACATCTTGAGACAGAGATCCCCTTTGATCTTTTGAGAAGATTACCAGAAAGTCAAGAAGAATTTTTGAATGGTGTATCCTTTTAAAGACATTGAAATCCCGAATGATAAAGTTGATTGGCAAAATACACAGCATGATCCCTATAGACTTGATAAACCTTCCATAAGTGCAAAACAAGAATTTGTGGGAGAGGACAGAGACATTACCACCAAACATGATGAAGTGATGTGTAGCGGAAGGAACACTGCCTGAATAGAACATTTGGTAAAAAGAAAAACCCTAGAGACCACATCCAACAGATAGGGAAGAATATGAAGGTGACTTACGAATGTGAAATTCCAACAGAGGATTAAAGAAGGAATTGGTACACCATTGTGAGTGTGCAGAAGTGATTTGTAACTAGTGCAGTAACTCACAGGCAAGAGTACATGATGCAGCTGCACTAAAGAACGGGTCTCAGTCTTGCTCAGCTCCTTGACAAATGGCGCAACATGAAATAGTTAATATGGCCTGAACAGTAAGAAAACATTTTTAAATGATCAAGGCACTGACACATACTCCATAGAGAAACTGACTTTAAGATAATTAATTTTACTCCCTCTGACCATTACCATCTGTGCTGGAAGCAAAATAATTTTCATAATATTTTTCTGGTTTATTGTAAAGTAGATTTATGGGGCTAACTATACTTGGGTCTGCCTGTGGTTTAATTACATTTGGAGTCAAGTAGACTGCAAGTTTGAAATCAACAAAAGAAGCTAGGTGCTTGATATGCTAATGAGTAAACATGGATGCTGGCTGAGCATGCAAAGTGTGAAGGGGTTTGTATTTTTGGATAAATGAAAAGAACTGGGCTTCAAAGAGATCTTAGTATGTTCACAATTAGCTAGATAAACAAGGCTAAAAATGTTTATTTTTCCAAAAGGTTAATGACAATATATTGGAAACATGAAAGTTTTTATATTATGAGGAAGATACTGTTTCAAAGACATATGGAGCAATAGAATTTACATATTAAAAAGAGAGAAACATATATAAAGATGAATGAAAGGCTATGTGTCAGAAGGCCATATTAGATCTAACAGGCATGTGTGAAATAGAAGCCTCCAGCATTTGTGCTTAAGTCTGCTATAGGATGAAACTGAAGTTGGGAAAAATCCATTTGGAATTCTACTGTCATGTAGGTATTGTGTTAATATGCTGGTTCTGTTTTAAATCTAAAATCTATTTTGGACCATTGCCTAAAGGGGGTGTAACTGGGGTGTCAGGTTAATTAGGAATTTTAGGAGTTATTATAGTAGTAAGTAATTGAAGCCTTTGGGTGTGCTTGCAATCTTTTCTATTTTGTTAATAAATATTTTGATTTAATTTTTAAAACCTCTAAAGGTCTTGGTGGACTTGTTACTTCTGAATTCAGTGCACACATCTCATAATAAATACAAATTGCAAAACCATTGTGATAGCATGGCCATGTTTCCCCTGTGGATTTGGTCTGCCTGGCACACATCATCTGCCACATCATAATGAACTGGGGGCTTTTTGCAGGATATTTGAAATTCCTTGATTGGTTCGGAGTTGCTGAATCTTGAGGCTATGAGTACGAGAAGCACATTGTATTCAGGAGTTAGTGTGAGGGATTTTAAATTGGTGAGACTGCAAAAATATCTGTATCCAGGGCTAAATATTTTTGGAAGTAGAAAATATAACCCTGATTGTGTTACAAAAAGTATCTAAGGCTAAGTAAACAAAATTGGCAGATAAGTGGCAGTTGAGGTTATCTGTAGGGGCAAAGAAAACAGACATACTTGAAGTGATAGCACAGCATTTAAAGTTGGAAGTGATACCTGACACAAGTGAGTCACAGCTGGAGATAATGAGACTTCAGTTACAAATGAAGAAGCTTGAATTTGAACAAGCAATGGAAATGAAAAAAATTGAACTAGAGGGAACAGAAAAAGAAAGGGCAGATAAAGAGAAAGAAAGAGAAAAAGAGAGAGTATTTCAAAGAGAAATGGAAAGGTGAAAACTTGACATCCAGAGGGAGAAATTAGCAATTGAGGAGAGAGAGAAAGAGAAAGAGAATACCATCTTATGCTGAAAAAACCTTTAACCTAAAACCCAGTGGGGAGATGTTTAAATTTGTACAAGCTCTTCTGAAGTTTGAAGAAAGGGATGTAGAGGCATTCTTTATTTCATTTGAAAAGATAGCTAAGCAGATGAAATGGCCACAAGAAAACTGGACAAAAACAGAATTACCTGGAAAAACAGCAGGTCTGGCAGCATCGGTGGAGAAGAAAAGAGTTGACGTTTCGAGTCCTCATGGCCTTTCAACATAACTGGGTGAATCCAAGGAGAGGGCTGAAATATAAGCTGGTTTAAGGTGGTGGGTGGGGGGGGGGTGGTGTTGGGGGGAGAGAAGTGGAGGGGGGTGGTGTGGTTGTAGGGACAAGCAAGCAATAATAGGAGCAGATAATCAAAAGATGTCACAGACAAAAGAACAAAAGAACACAGAGGTGTTGAAGTTGGTGATATTATCTAAACAAATGTGCTAATTAAGAATGGATGGTTAAGGCACTCAAGGTACAGCTCTAGTGGGGGTGGGGGGGCATAAAAGATTTAAAAATAATGGAAATAGGTGGGAAAATAAAAATCTACATAAATTATTGGAAAAAACAAAAGGAAGGGGGAAGAAACAGAAAGGGAGTGGGGATGGAGGAGGGAGTTCAAGATCTAAAGTTGTTGAATTCAATATTCAGTCTGGAAGGCTGTAAGGTGCCTAGTCGGAAGATGAGGTGCTGTTCCTCCAGTTTGCATTGAGATTCACTGGAACAATATAGCAAGCCAAGGACAGACATGTGGGCAAGAGAGCAGGGTGGAGTATTAAAATGGCAAGCGACAGGGAGGTTTGGGTCATTCTTGCGGACAGATCGCAAGTGTTCTGCAAAGCCGTCGCCCAGTTTACGTTTGGTCTCTCCAATGTAGAGGAGACTGCATTGGGAACAATGAATGCAGTAGACTAAGTTGGGGGAAATGCAAGTGAAATGCTACTTCACTTGAAAGGAGTGTTTGGGCCCTTGAACGGTGAGGAGAGAGGAAGTGAAGGGGCAGGTGTTGCATCTTTTGCGTGGGCATGGGGAGGTGCCATAGGTGGGGGTTGAGGAGTAGGGGGTGATGGAGGAGTGGACCAGGGTGTCCCGGAGGGAACGATCCCTACAGAATGCCGCCGGGGGGCACACCCCCACACCCACCCTTGGCGGCAGTTTGGGGATAAAGCAGTTTATGTCAACAGGTTACCATCCCGAGTCACAAAGGGCAATTGGAAAGATGGCATCAAACTTTAAAAACCATGATGAGGGCTTGTAGTCAAGATTATCCACAGAATTGGGATAGGGGAATTCCATTCTTGTTATTTGCTATTAGGGATGCTCCTAATGTATAAACTGGATTTAGTCCTTTTGAATTAATCTTTGGACATGAGATAAGGGGACCACTAAAGTTAATTCATGAGAAATTGGTGGATCACGGTTCAAAAACTACTCTCCTGGATTCTGCATCAAACTTCAAAGAAAGATTGAACAAAGCATATGAGTTAGCTAGGGAACATTTAAAGATATCGCAGTGAGTGATGAAAGTGAAAGCAGATAGGAGAGCCACAGCTCATAGTTTTGTTGTTGGGGAAGAAGTGTTAGTTTTGTTACCAGTACTGGCTGAATCGTTAAAGGCAAGGTTTAGTGAGCCTTACAGGATCGAAAAGACACTGAGTGAAGTAAATTATTTAATAAATACACCAGAGAGAAGAAAGAAGCAGAAGCTGCATCATGTAAATATGCTTAAATAGTACTTTGACAAAGAAAAGGACCAAAAGGAGGTATTAGTGGTGGTAGATAAGGAGAAAGAGGTAGAAATGAAGGATTCTGAAAGTGATTTTCCTCTAATCAAAATGGATAATGAGAGGTTACATAAAATTTTAAATGTAATCTTGAGTTACCTTCCAGAAAAGTGTCAAAGTGATTTGGAGAAGCTATTGCAGCTATGGGGGGAAAGCTGGGGAGGACAAATTTAGCTACGATGTAAATGTAGGGGATTCATTTTCAAAAATGCAACATCCTTATAGATTAAGTCCCGCAAAGTTACCACAAGTACAGAAAGAAATCAAATTCGTGCTTTAAAATGACATAATTGAGTCTAGTAGTAGTAATTGGAATTCACCAATGTTGATGCTACCGAAATTCAATGGAACACAAAGACTGCCTGTGGACTATTGGAAGGTGAATGCAGTGGACAAAAGTGGATTCCTATCCTATACTATGGTTGGAAGATTGCATTGAGAAAGTAGGATAATCAAAGTTTATCACAAAGATTGACTTGGTGGGAGGATATTGGCAAGTACCATTATCAGAGAGAGCAAAGGAGATATTGGCTTTTGTGACACCAGACGGACTATATCAGTTTAAAGTCATGCCTTTGGTATGAAAAATGCACCAGCAACATTTCAAAGACTGACACACAAAATAATTGCAGGACTGAGCAATTGTGCTGTTTATACTGACAACGTGAGAGTTTTCAGTCACTCATGGGAGGAGTATTTACAGCACCTGGAACAATTATTTAATCGACTGCAAGAAACTAATTTGGTGATGAACTTGGTGAAAAGTGAGTTTGCATATATAGGCCATGCCATTGAACATGGTAAGGTGACTCTGAGAGATGTGAAAGTCAAAGCCATCGTGGATTTCCCCATGCCTATAACAAAATGAGAAGTTTTGAGCAGGCTTTACCAGAAATTTGAACAAAATTTTAGCAACGTGGTTGCTCCATTGACTATTAATAAAGAAGTTTCAATGGACACACAAGTGTCAGAAGACATTTGACAGTTTAAAAGCTGTATTGATTACAACACCAGTTTTGGCAGTACCTAATTATGCCAAGCAATTTAAGATAGCTGTTGACGCAAGTGATGTAGGCACTGGGGCTGTACTGTTGCAAGAAGGTGAAACTGAATTGAGAATCCAATAGGATTGTTGTGGTCATTTTGACAAATGGACCACAGGAGTCTCAGTACAGGTCACAATCGTTTATTCAAGCAATTGTAAGGGGAGAACAATCTCAGTGCAGCTTCAGATAGCACTCTGCTAAATTACAAGCGTTCAACATATTTATACATTATTGGTCACGTACAAAAACAGTTTCCAGATTCTGATCTCGTCAACATATAGGTTTACATTAAACAGACCACTCTGGTAACAGGTACATGCATCATATGTCCCTATTTTTCATCCAGGCAGAGACTTTCCCTCCTACCTAAACTAGGACCATCTCTTCTTCCCTTATCTGTTGAAGAGCACACTTAATCTTAGTTGTTATTGCCAATGCTCTGACTGCAGTCCGTCTCCCAAGGCCCTAAGACTGTGCAAGTTTCATCTGGTAGCCTTTAACTGCCAATGTGCTTGGTAGCCCTGGTTACCTGAAGATTTTAAGTAACTCATTCCTTTTCAATAAATTCGCCCTTACCATAAATTCTTGCTTACTTTCCTCCTCCTAACAGGGTGTTTTTCATGAAAGTTGAATGTACAACAGAGAAAATATTCAACAATCAGATAAGAGACTCTGGATCTGGTGTTAGCATTGCAGCATTTTGAGGTTTATGTTGCAAAAAATTAATCAGAAACAATCGTTCATACAGACCACGATCCTTTAAAATTTCTGGACGGATTTCGAGACTGAAGTGCAAGCATGTTCAGATGGAGTTTATTACTGTAATCATTTAATTTACAGATTATACATGTGACTGGATGAGAAGATCTAATTGTGGATGCATTGTCAAGAGTTTAAAGCTCAAAGGGCAATTGGACATTTAAAACCTGGACACTGGGCTGAAATGACCTCTGTTGATACAAAGGATTTGTATATGTATTGTTATGTTAATACATACATCTGGTAATGTTACAGGTTGGCTATATAGATAAGTATAATAGGTAGTATAAAATGGGTTAAGAAAATGAAGCTGTCTTTTAAAATTATGACGGTTCATTTTCTCGTAAGGATGGAGGTGTGATGAAGATATAAGTTTTCATAAAATTTTCCTGGTTTATTGTGAAGTAGGCTTATGGGGCTAAGCATACTTGGGTCTGTGTGCTATTTAATTACATTTGGAGTCAAGTAGACTGCAAGTTTGAAATCATCAGAAGGCAGGTGCTTGACATGCTAATGAATAAATATAGGTGCTGGCTGAGCATGTAAGGTGTGAAGGGAATTTGCATTTATAGATAAATTAAGGGATCTTAGTCTGTTTACAACTAGTCAGATAAGCAAGGCTAAGGAATGTTTATTTTCCTAACGGTTACTGACAATATATAGTGGCAGCATGAAAGTTTTTATATTCTGAAGAAGATACAGTTTCAAAGACTTATGGAGCAACATAATTTACTTATTAAAAAGAGAGAAACAAGGAGAATAAAAGGCCATTTGTCAGAAGGCCATGTAAGATCTAGCAGGAGTGTGTGAAAAAGCCTTAATGAATCCTCCAACATTTGTGAATAAGTCTGCTATATGACAAAACTGAAGTTGGAGAAAAAGCCATTTGGAATTCCACTTTCAAGTGAGTATTGTGTTAATTTGCTGGGCCTGTATTAAATCTAAAATCTACTTTGGACTGTTGCCTTAAAGGGGATGTAACTGGGCGTCAGGTTAATTAGGAATTTCAGGAGTTATTATAATAGTAAGTAATTGTAGTCTTATGTATGTGCTTGAAATCTTTTATATTTTCTTAATAAATATTTTAATTTAATTTTTAAAATCTTTAAAGGTCTTGGTGGACTTATTACTTCTGAACTCAGTGCACACATCTCATAATAAATGTAAATTGCAATATCGTTGTAGTAGCATGACCAAGTTTCCCTTGTGGATTTGGTCTGCCTGGCACACATCATTTGCCATGTCATAATAGCATCATAGAGTCAAATTAAAGTAAATGTAAAAGGAATTTTAGATTGGGACAAGTGGAGGCTAGGGAGGAATAATACTTAGTAAGAATTATCCACAGGATGGATACAGATGAAGGGAGAGCTGGGGAATCTTTTAAGTTGATGCATAAACTACTGTTTTAATTATATGGACTTAGATGCTAAGAGCTTGGAAAGTAGCAGCATTCCTGGAAAAGAATAAGGCTGGGATTTTTCTGGCCCTGCCAATTCAGGACCCACTGTAGGGAGTTGGGGGGGTGTGGAGGAGGGCACGGGAGGTGCGGGCCAGCCAAAAGACCATAACTTTCGGCGGGACCGGACAACCGCGGCCATGGGTGAAGCCAGAGAATCCCGTCCTAAGGATGTTTCCCTCTCAAAGGGGGGAAATGTGAAGTCTACAGGTGGAGAGTGACAAGCCAAACAATCAGATAATTCTAGTAGCTTTAGCATGTTACCTACATATATATAATCAAGGAATTAAGAAAACAGCTATTATTTTAGAAATAACTATGTTATCTAAAAATTAGTTGTGAGATATCAATAAGGATATTTCCTTCTCAAAGTGGGGAGCTGTAAGAAATTGGGGTCCTGAATAAATAAAAATCAAACTCTCATCTAAGCGGGTATTTTTTGCATTTTATAGAATTTTCTAAGCAGCATTGATTACCTCTCTTTCTAAACACTTTGACCTCTGAACAGTCTTGAGAAACAGCAAGGCTACTTAGTTCAGGCTGCCTTCTTCAGATTCCTGAGTTGTTTGATGGTATCCTGTGCGCCCCCTTAACTCCCAAGCGCTTAGAAAAGACCAAGTTATGATATAAACTAAAAACTGACCTTGAGCAGGATGACAAATAGGGGAGGTGGTAACCACACTGATATTTGGAGTACCAGCCCTATATCTATTGGTCAGAATAGTTAGATAGATGATTGACACTGGGTAAGCTACCAGTCCCCCCAAAAAGGTGTTATATTGATGCTACAGGGCTGCAGAGGTGCTGATAAGGTATCAGTGCTCAATGGGCAGCTACTGTCTTCAGATGGAACCTGGACCAGAGGAGGAGGAGGAGGAAGATCAAGAGATCGAGGGAAGAGTTTACTAACACTTTGACTAGATAATGGAATGATGTTACCACAAGCTGTTATAGGTCGTATACTCTTTTTTTCTGTCTAATTACTTAATATATCATATCTAAACTGTTGTTACTTAATAAACTTAATAATCCATCTTAAAATTACTGATGACCAGTCGACTACCTATTTAGGTATCTGTGGACCCGAACCCCAAAATCTTAAAATCTCACTATTTTGTGGCCCCTGTTCAGTTGTGCAGCTGCTTTCCATTGGCTGAATGCTACAATAATTCAAAAGAGCAGGCAGCAAAAAATTTTTATGTGGGTTTATTGCATTTCATGGCCATGTTATCTAGACACCCTTTCATCACAGCTGCTGACAAATGAATAACCAGTCAAATGTTATCAAACATTCTCCCTGGGGCAAATATTGCATGAACAAGGAGTGACCAACATAAATGTAGTTGAGCCAGGTAATAATACACAGCAAGCTCCACAGCTAAAGTATGAACCAAAGTGTTTGTTGATATTAGAGAAGGTTACATGCTAGGTAGTTTGGAAAACTATTATTGTGACTTTCTTAAATTATAGATCACCCAATTGACATGTTTTATTTTCTGTGCTGATTATGAAAGATATAAGATAGACAGAGCCATGAATTCATTCATTCCATTTTCATAAGAAGCAATATTCATACCCTTTGAAGTAAGAAATGTGCTACAGTGAAATATTTAATTGATAATACATAAGGCGGATAACAGTTTATTTATAAGTATTTAGATTTACCTAATTTACATCGAACAGCATTCTGTTTGAATTGGTCAATTTAAATTTCCCTTGAATTGATCTGGGTTGGTGCAGAAGATGGTAAATTTCAATACAAAAATCAATTTAATTGAAATTAGATACTTGGCAAGAGAAGATGCAAAACACAAATTTTTGTGTTGATGTAATTGTTACAGTCCAATTGAATTTTGATTGATTCCATTCAACCATAGCTTAATTGAACTTAATTTAAGTGTTACAGATATAGTTTGTCAGATTGTTATGGTTTGAGACTCTTTAGGATAAAATGGAGGAATGAAGGGGTCAAGTGACCTGTTCTGAATTCTGCATGAAAACATGTCTGCTTGGCATGGTTGCTGTAAGGACAGTGAAGCCCAGGTCGTTTACTGGAAAGAAGGAGCAAGATGTTCAACTTGTGAACAATGGCAAGAGTATCTGTGATGACTGGGTAGACGGTTAGGGCTGGGGTTTCAAAACTTTTCGACTTACCTGACCTGTCTTAAGAAAAAGTACCTGAATCATGTGATTTTCACTCAGTGAAGGTGTGGGAAATGGTGGGTGCAAGATGCAGTCGGGCTTGCCGACTTTGGAAATAAGGCACAGGCAGCCATGGGGACAGGCGTGTGTCAAGGAGAGCTGATCAGAAGACATACCTAGGTTCTCTGGGACTTTCAGAAGCTGTTAGATCCTCTGTCCCTCATCCCTCACACCCCTTCATCTCTCCACCTACCCCCATGGTACCTCATACCTCCATGCCAACTCATGCCCCCATGCACCCCCATGGACCCTTATATCCTCCACATCAACTTAGCGCTATCTCATGCCCCCACCAATCCCCATGGCCCCCATTCCCCTCATGCCAACTCAATACCAACTCATGTCCCCATCTATCCCATCATGGCCCCTAACACCCTTCTTGCCAATGAAATCCATTCAAAGTCTTTAAATCTTCTCAAGTGGTTGATCTCTTATAAAATAAAACAAGCTTCTATTCAGATCCCACAAATCCTTTAAAGCCTTTTCAAACTGTCAGTCAAGCTGTGAACACAACTCCCTGCTGAAATAATTGTAGCATTGAAACTCAGGCAAGCATTCATAAAGACATAATAATAGCTCATGGGGAAATGTCAAGGAACTCAATTTAAAGTGCATGAGCAGATGCTACTGTTTTTTCCTAACCTACATCAGATGGCCTGTCAATCAAAGTGTCCTAACAGAGAGTTTTATTTTAACTCACAGTCACACCTGAAGTCTGTTTTTTTTAAAGTTTAAAGAGTGGGGCATTTAAAAAACTTCAATTCATGTCAGTTATTCAGACATCACCGCCCTTTAAGAGCATCTACTCCATCAATTCGTGACTTCCACACTGTGGGTTGAAGCCCTTCCAACAGTCAAAAGGGGTCTGTTTGAACTCAGCACAGATTTCAAATGGTTCTGCTGAGCTCAGGGGCAGAATTTTGCCGTCGGCGAGCAGGGGGGCAGGGCCCACTCACTGATGCTTAAAATGATGCAGGATGATGATGGGCGGAACCCCCGATGTCATCCCGCCCCATTTAAATTTTCAGGAAGGCGGGGGTGCAGCAAAATCAGCTGCAGGCCCACCAACCTGTCAATGGCCACTTGAGGCCCTTGACAAGATCAATTATACAATTAAAGGACCTGCCCATCCAACCTTAAGGTTGGCGGGCAGGCCAGGAGCCCTGGCGGGCAATAGAAAAAAACATGAAGCCTCATCCACCGGTGGGATGAGGTTTCATGTAGGGTTTTAAAAAGTTTAATAAAGTTATTATGTAAATTATGAACATGCCCCATCTCATGTGACATTGTCACATGAGGGGGACATGTTAGGGAATTTTTTTTTCTATTTTTTATATTTCTAAAAGTGTAAGCGATCTCCCTGAGGCAGCACTTTGCCTCAGGAAGATGTATGCTCTTTCATGCGCATGCACGAAAGAGCGCACTCTCTCTTTGGGGAATCCCCCCCACCCGCAGAGGAAGCACATTGCGCTTCCCGCTGGATGTCACACTGGGCGGGCCTTAACTGGCCTGCCCACGTAAAATGGCGGAGGGGCCCGCTTCTCCGGCGCGGATCGGCTCCCCGCCCACCGGATTTTGGGTCGGGCCCGCCCGCCCGATAGGCAGAAAATTCTGCCCCTTCTGTGTGATTCGCACCATGCCCTCTCCCCTATGCCAGCAAAACTGGATCTGTCAGAAATGGGGCAGGTCTTCTGCACCATTGTCCCACCTGCCATTTTTAAAGATCTTCAGCGTCTTCCAGCTCTGCAAAAATCCAGCCCTAAGACTGCGAATGTCACCAGGAGATGTTGGGAATTTCAAGTTTTATAAATGGTTATACTTTAAAATGCCTATTTAATTCTAAAATAGAATGGAGCTGAGGGATCTAGATGATAACTATTTCACATTTCTACCCAGATACAAGGCCCATGTGACTGATTCACATTGCCATGGAAATGGACTTTGAGAGGGGAAGAATCCATAGGAAGTCAGTGTAAGATCAGGTTGCAGGTTTTTCCTAAGATAGTACTGAACCTGACAGGTCAGAATCTGGGAGAGAGAGGGAGCAGAGAAATAGGCAACCAGTCTCTATTGTTCACCATACAGAATGCGGGTGGGAGCTCATACTAAAAGTGAAATGACCAAGTTCATGAGGATTTAAAGAGGTTTGTAGATTTGCCTAACTTTGGATAGAGGGAGGAATCTCCAGGGCTAATCCTTACTGGGCAAGTCAGCTCAGGGTGAAAAAATACCTGCCTGGAAAAGGAAAATGGAGGCAAGCCATTGGGAGTTGAGAATAGCTTTGGACTGGGTCCTGGAGAATTAATTGTCCACTTAAGGGGGAGATTAAAGTATAATCCTGGAAGGGGATTTCCGATAATTTTAGAAGTTAATGCAGGATCTTTTCTGTACTTTCCAGTATAAGCTTCCAACAGAACAGTGTTTAGATAATGTTGCTTTTAGTTTGTTTATTGCAATAAAAGTCTTAAAACTTGAGATCTTATGTTGTCTCTTCAGTTGGACAGTGGAAATGAGATATCATTTTAAAATTTATTGGTCTCTACAAGGATCATTACACAAGAAAACTAGCCTTTGTGTAGCAAAACAGAACGAGCAAATATTACTCAACAATCTTTTTAAGTCTCATTAATTCCCATCTGTCCAGATGTGGACAGTCTTTGAAGTCAGGAGGTGAGTTACTTACCATAGGTTCGATCAAGGTATTCAAGAGGGCATTGGATGTTTATTTGAATAGGAACAAAGTGTAAAGGTATGGAGAAAAAGCAGGAGAATGTTACTAAGTCACAATGTTCATTTGAACAGCCGGTGAAGACACGATGGGCCAAATGGCCTCTTTCTGCGCCATAACAATTCTGTGATTCTGTAGGATTCCTAGTTTCTGACCTGCTGTGTATACGGTAGCCACAGTATTTATATGGCTAGTCCAGTTCAGTTTCTGATCAATGGTAAACCTCAGGATGTTGATAGTGGGGGATTCAGTGATGGTAATGCCAATGAATGTCAAGGGGCAATGGTTAGATTCTCTCTTGCTGAAGATGGTCATTGCCTGGCATTTGTGTGGCACAAATGTTTCTTGCCACTTGTCATCCAAGCCTGGATATTGTCCAGGTCTTGCTGCATTTGGACATGGACTGCTTCAGTGTCTGAGGAGTTGCAAATAGTGCTGAACATTGTGCAATCATCAGTGAACATCCACACATCTGACCTTATGTTGGAAGGAAGGTTATTAATGAAGCAGCTGAAGATGGTTGGGCCTAGGACACTACCCTAAGGAACTCCTGCAGTGACGTCCTGGAACTGAGATGATTCATATCCAACAACCACAATGATCTTCCTTTGTGCTAGGTATGACTCCAAATATTGGAGGGTTTGCCCCCTGATTCCCATTGATTCCAATTTTTCTAGTGCTCCTTGATGCCACACTCAGTCAAAAGCTGCCTTGATATCAAAGGCAGTCACTCTCAGCTCACCTCTGGAGTTCAGTTCTTTGTCCATGTTTGAACCGAGGCTGTAATGAGGTCAGGAGCTGAGTGACCCTGCAGAAGCCAAACTGAGCGTCAGTGAGCAGATTATTGTTAAGCAAGTGCAGCTTGATAGCAAAGCTGATGACCCCTTCCATCACTTTACTGATGATTGAGAGTAGGCTGATGAGGTGGTAATTGGTCATGTTGGATTTGTCCTGCTTCTTGTGTACAGGACATACCTGGGCAATTTTCCACATTGCTGGGTAGATGCCAGTGTTGTAGCTGTACTGGAGCAGTTTGGCTAGGGGCGCTGCAAGTTTCAGAGCACAAGTCTTCAGTACTATTGCCAGAAAATTGTCTGGGCCCATAGCCTTTGCAGTACGTGGAGTGAATCGAATTGGCTGAAGACTGATGGGTGGCACTCCATTCTAACCATAAGCATTGACAAGATTACTGAAATACTGCAGACTACATGTTAATAGGTGGATATCTATACATATGCCATGGCATCTCCACGAAGTAACAGGCAGCTAAGAACTTGCTCGCCATTCATCGCCTCCAGAATCTCAAAGGGTTGAGATCTGTGATGCTGGGGACCTCCAGAGGAGACCGAGATTGATCATCTACTTGGCACTTCTGGATGAAAATTGTTGCGATTGCTTCAGCCTTATCTCTTGCACTGATGTCCTGGGCTCCTAACACCACCATCAGCAAAGTAGTCCACCAGAAAGAAATTTCTTTCCTCATTTTTCCTCTTGTCATTATCATCTTCCTCCGCTTTGTATCCTCTAACATTTGCTGCAGGAAAGGACCACATTTGTTAAGAATGGGTGATTTTAACCCTTTGAGATTCTGGAGGCGATGAATGGCGAGCAAGTTCTTAGCTGCCTGTTACTTCGTGGAGATGCCATGGCATATGTATAGATATCCACCTATTAACATGTAGTCTGCAGTATTTCAGTAATCTTGTCAATGCTTATGGTTAGAATGGAGTGCCACCCATCAGCTGTATGGTGAAAGGCGCCATATAAATGCACGTTCTTTCTTCCCGATGAGCAGAAAACTTTAGCAAATGTTACATCTCACACATTAAATTCCTGCGGTGGTATGGAAAAACATTTCTGCCTTGATGTACCTCCAGAATTGTAGTACTCTTTTGGAAAATAATGTTGCAAATTGATAATTAAACAATTAATATTTATTTAGTTGTCCATATAGGACAGGTGGATTCTTTGCTCCCTTTAGATTTCTTTACTGTTAGGCAGATTATTGCGGTGTCCATTCAAAATAGAAATCAGTAGAGAATATCTGAGCTGTTAATATATTGTTTTGCTGAATGCACTAAAATGAAAAGAGCTAGTGACATGAAAGTCTTATAATATGCTTGCTCTCACATATTGTATTAATCTGTCTGGCTAGTAATAGGATTAGCTAAGAGAAATAACTACTCCAGTGGCAAAGGTGGCCAGCCTTTGTGAGGTAGATTGCATTCAAACCTCTGAGGAAATTGGCACTGTCCTGTGGAGATGATTATCTGGGATGGTTGAGTCTCCTTGTTAATGACATTCAACATTGATACAGTAGATGCCCATCATGAGTTAAGTATGTGTTTCCCTGGAAGGTTTAGAAGACAATGGACCTCTTTCTGACTAAGGTCAATTACATAACTAACCTGTCTGGGAAGAAAGTGAATATAAGTCCCTTCTGCAGAGCAAAGAAAGTTAAAGGAGTTCAGCGTGTGCGAGGCATGAATAAGAAACAAGGCTCTGGACAGTATCTGTTACAAGAACTGAATTAACACATTTTCCTGAAGTTTGTAATTTTGTACAAGTGCCATTGATCCTTTTCAAAAGCACTAGGGTGCAAAACAACAATTAAGTATAGTCGTTTATCTAATATACACGTGGTAATTATCAAAAATATATTAACAAATGACTTCTGGATAAGGGGGATTTTAACTGCGCGTGTTCATTAATGCTGGATTTATGATGGTACTGTAAGATCTTCTGCAGCTACCCAAGCAGAGGTGTTAGTAGAATATTATCTTTTTATTAAAGTTGGAACTCTGAAGTATTCATAACTTAACTTCTGGCCAGATTCAAGCTGGTAATCATACACATCTGAACTGAATATTATATTGGCCCAGATTTTGCTGCAGCAGGGCACCTAACAAGTCAAATGTTTAGTTCGACTTGCGTCCATGGCCCTTCAACGCAAGTAGCCACTAATTTACTGAATGTGAGCTGATAATGTTACAATGAGAGAAACAGGGCACCTGGGACCTGAGTAAAAGGGCAACTAACACAGTATCTCCTCAATCAAAGAGAGTTAAGGAATTGGAAATTAAGAGCAATTAAGACTGAGAAAATTGATAAATTGAAGGATATCAATTCAATGTCAAATCAGACACAGAAAGAGAAATAGAGAAAGAAAGATAGGATTAGTAAAGAGAAAAGAAGCAGAAAAGAAAACTGAGGATTTAAAAAAACTGACATTTTAAAAATCTCCTACAATAATTTACAACCTAAAGGAATGAGATTTCATACTTATAATATTTCATTTTCAGTGCCAGAAAAATTGATGGTCAATCATTGACATTCAGCCCATCATTAAAAAGGTATTTGCTCCAGTATTGCCCCTAATTATCTGAAGTCAATATAGCCCATATCTACCATGGAAATGAAGCAACTTCATATGTCATTCAGTGCATGTCAATGGTGAGGGAGACAGAAAAATGCTGTTCTTGTGCAGCTAATAGCAGAGTGGCACACTAACTTTTGGCTATTCACATTTAACCACACACCAGCCCCTTGCCTGAATTTGCTGTATCATGTGTACATGAATAACACTGGGCAGAATTTTTCGCTAGGCAAGCGGGTGCACACCCAACCTGCTCGAGCATGAAATAACATGCGAAGACGTCAGCTTAGCTTGCTGATGTCAACGTGCATTCTCGAGATATTTCGCTAGGTGGGCATGCGATGGAGATGGAGGCACACCCACCATTAATTAAGAGGCTGGTTAAGGCCCTTGACACACCAATTGTCTCTGAATTTATGTAGCCCATGCAATTTTTCGGCCATCGCATGGGCAAAACGGGCAGGCGGACAGGCCACAATTAGCAAAAGCTCATCCACAGGTGAGATAAGAAGGGTCAGTGGCATTGTCAATGCATGTAACGAGGAGTTTTGGATATAACTTGCTGCTGTTGCTTCTGTGAACTGGACAGCTTCATCACACTTCAGAGCTGCATTCAGAGCATTATTTGGCTTAATTGCAGGACTCATTGCTGTCTCCTAGGCCCCGGGAGGATTCAGACCGCATAGGCCCTTCCAAGTATCAGACATCCTTCCATAACCCTGGTAATGGGGATTGTAGACTCCGCTGGAGGCACCTCCTCTGAGGAGGAAGAGAGGGGCAGAAGGGAGAGGAGGCCATGTGCCCCAATGCATCTTCCAAGGGAGCAACCTGTGGGAGGAGAGGCGCAGGCACAAGGGGGCAGGGCTAACAGGATGTCAAAGGTGGAAGGGGCTGCAGAAGACATCATTACCCTGCTGCCAGGGCTTATAGACGGTGATGCAGCTACCTCAATATGCCCGAGGTGCAGTGTCAAAGGAGGCTCCATCTCTCAAGGGAGACAGTGACTTCTATCTGTTAGGGGATCGGGCCAGAGATCAGCTCCAACTGTGTGGGTGGACACCCATGTCAGTGGCCCTGAAGGTCACAGTGGCCCTCAACTTCTATGGGCTTTCCAGGGCTCGGTAAGGGATCTTTATGGAGTCTCACAATCAGCTATCCACAGTTGCGTCAAGCTGGTGACAGACACTCCATTCAGGCATGCATTGACTTTCATTCACTGCCATATGGACAAGGCCAGTCAGGAAGAGTGAGCCAGAGGCTTTGCAGCAATTACTGGCTTCCCCCAGTGTGCAACCAATTGCACACATGTGGCCATCAAGGCACCGGCGGATGAGCCAGGTGCCTTTGCCAACATGAAGGGATTCCACTCCATGAATGTACGGATAGCGTGTGATCACAAGATGCAGATTCTCCAAGCCTGTGCTTACATACTAAGGCACTCCCAGGTGCCGAGGCTCTTCAGTGCTCCAGCCCAGCTTGATGGATGGCTGCTGGGTGACAAGGGCTGTCCCCTGAAAAGGTGGCTGATGACGCCTCTCCACCATCCAAAAACAGATGCCAAGCAGCGGTACAAGAGGAGCCATGTCTCCACAAGGGCCAAGGTAGAGTGAACCATAGGTCTTCTTAAGATGCACTTCCGATGCCTGGACCTTTCAGGAGGTGCACTA
Source organism: Carcharodon carcharias (assembly GCF_017639515.1). NCBI lineage: Eukaryota > Metazoa > Chordata > Chondrichthyes > Lamniformes > Lamnidae > Carcharodon > Carcharodon carcharias. The sequence continues at coordinate 51,837,803 of NC_054474.1, forward strand.
CAATATCCCCCAGAGCGGGAGTCACTGATATGCATTCTGAGTGCATTCTGCACTCTGCACAATCTGGCACTGGCAAGAGGGGACCCAGTGGAGGAAGAGGATGTTGACGCAGCTGCACAGGCCACAGATGATGAGTCCAGTAGTGAGTTCAAGGACGAGCACGGTGAGGAGAACGCTGAGGGCATGGACGCTGACTGGGTAACCTCCAGGGAAGCATGGGCACCTGGGACACTTTGATCCAACGCTCCTTCACCTAGCCTACCAAATAAGAACCACCACCACATGCCAGGGCTGCAGGCTCCATAATCAATCCCTGACAGGACCTTTTCCTTGGCCAACGACATACACCCTGTGCCTGTGCAATAAAGTTTCAGGAGACACACGTCCATCATTATATAATGGCTTACCCTGCACCTACAGAACAAATGAAGCACACAGAGGCCAATAGCACAAAATAACATCTCATTTAATTGTGAATGTGAAACATAGCTGAAATAAACATTAACCGGTGTTCTTAATCACACCATTGAAAAATTTAAAGCAAAATGGGGAATCAAAATATCACCCATGGTAAGCCTGTCTTGTGCTTTACATTTACGTTTGCGGGTGTTACATCTAGGTGCTTCCCCATCACTGGCACTGGCATTGGAGACAGCCTGCGGACTCTGCTGCCTTGTTGGCCTTGATGATCTTGGCGGTTGTCCTGTGGTTCATGGAGCCTGTGGTGGCCCCGCCTTGGAGGAGGTGGCCAGTGCCACGGCTGGCACCTCCCCAGTAGCAGCAGCCTCATTAGATGCCATGGTCACTGGCAAAGGGGCGGAGGAGTTGCTACCCTCATCCGGAGCACCCTGAGAGGAGCCTGCAGAGGCGACAGGCAGCTCATGCACCAACATGAGGTCACATTGGACCCCCCTGCTCACCATTGATGGGTGGGTACCTAGCTGGGATACTGGGTGCCCAATACATCTCCCACACTGACACTGACCAGCTGAGGTCATTGCTGGTGTGTGGGCTTGCAGGTCTGAATGTATTCCCAGGGACTCCTTATTCAATTTTAGGAGTAGCCTCTCCATGAAAGTCACCACTCTCTCCATGGAGGAGGCATTGAGCTCGGTCATGAGGGTCAACGCAGTGCTCATTCTCCCGAGGGATTCCTCCACAACGGAGACCATGGCACATATACCCTTATGTATCTCCGCCAGATCCTTCTGCACACCCCACTGGACTTCCAGCATCTGCTGCCCAATGGATGGCTCCAGAGGCACATCATTAACCATCGACTGAGAATTGTCTTGGTCCCCAGCAGCCCGCCAACTGCCCGTGCCCTGGGCATCTCTGCCTCCGCCTGCACCTCTATCGAGTGTGAAGTGCCCTCACCAATGTGCACCAAGATACCAGACTGTGGTCTTATGCCCACTGAGGTGCTGGTATCTGCACTGATGCCTGCTTGACAGAGAGAGTGTAACGCATGTGTGTGCTCAGCATGGTGGTCCTCCGGAGTCAGGGGTGGGCCTTCACGCTCCTCATTGCGAGCGCCTACTAGTTAGCCTAAAAGGGCCAAGAAAGACATGTCATTAGTTTAAGTCATGACACTGTCACTGCATGCCAGGCATCCTGGTGAGACAGAGATTTACATCATGGTGCCCTCATCTTTCCATTATCAATGGGGACTCCAGGTTCGAGGCTCACATCAATATTGGGATTACACTAGAATTGTTGCAATAGCTGACATTCTCACCTCAGTGCACTGCGCTCTTACCTTTATCTGGCACCCCAACCTCAGTGCAGCCACTTGACCGAGGTGCATGGTGCCTCTCCAGCTCCAGGGCCTCCTGCTCATAATGCTTGAGGATTAGGAGGTGTGGGTGTCCCCTGCCAGTCTGCAACTTCTCAATAGTGTAATGGGATGTATTTTCCTGAAAAGATAAAGGATCATTGATTTGTTCACTCTCTAGATGCAGCGCCATTACAGCCTGGCCAACCCCACCTGAGGAGCACCTCACAGGGCACAGCTGATTCATGACCCTGGAGCTGCAAGGCACTCAGTCCAAGCAGCCAAAGCTCACCCCCTTAGCCAGCTGCTGCCTCATTGATATTTGCCACTCACACTTTAACACCCCTGAGGTCCACGGCGGTGGGTGGGGGGGTGGGGGGGGGGGGGGGGGGGGGGGGGGGATGGATGGGCAGCTTGTAACTGTTCTGCAAAGTGACCCATGCCCATGTGCGCCTCACCATATTTTGGCTGCTGACCCTAGGTGCCACCACCTCCCAGGCCTTTTGGGTGAGGTCTGGAGGCCTCCACCTCCTTTCTGTCTGCAACCTCCTCCAGGAGGGCAGCGAGGCACTCATCTGACTGCCCTGCAACATGTCCTCCCGCCTGCCATGTCCAAGTGCAATGGGATGCATGGAGACTTCACTGCCCTTCTGTGGCAGCCTTCCAGGGGCTGCCTGGGCTGGATTTTAATTGGCCCTTGGGTCGCCATTGAACCCGGTGGACATCATGCCGCCACACCTGCCCGCCCCTTCTCGCAGATTCTCCAGCCGCCTTTCACACTGGGTGGGCCTTAATTGGCCTGTCAGTGTGTAACTGTGGAGTGCTGCCGATTGTGGGTGGCGGTCAGCTTCCTCCCCGCCGAGCCTGTACCCAAGCGTATAATTATGGCACATGTGTCATTAGCTTCAATATTATTTTGACAGCAAAATCTGACCCATTATGATATCTGGCCATGGTAATAAATGTCTTTTTCTTTAAAATGTTTGTGATTATCAAAGTGAGAGTAAATATTTCTGAGGAATGGTACTGTTTTCATTGCAGGCACCCAGAACTGGATTTTTGCAGCCCTGAATCAAGACAGAATGGAGAAGGGCAACATAAAATAATGGCAATGACATAATTGGTGTTGACACCCACCTCCAAGTGGTGGGGGTGGTGGGGGTCCGTGAGCCTGTGAACTCACCTGAGCTCCTGCTGAGGCCAATTAAGATCATGAAGGACTTGTTAAATGCCTGCCTTTCTGAAGTTCTGAAGAGAGTATTGTGTGCAGTTCTGGAATCCGCATTATAGGAAGGATGTGATTGCACCAGAGAGAGTGCAGAGGAGATTTACCAGGATGTTGCCTGGGCTGAAGAGTTTTAGTTATGAGGAGAGATTGGATAGACTGGGGTTATTTTCCCTGGAGCAGAGTAGATTGAGGGGAGACATGATTGATGTATATAAAATTATGAGGGGCATAAGTAGGGTAGACAGGAAGAAACTTTTCCCCTTGGTGGAGGGATCAATAACCCAGGGGCATAGATTTAAGGTAAGGGGCAGGAGGTTTAGAGGGGATGTGAGGAAATATTTTTTCACCCAGAGGGTGGTGGGTACCTGGCATCACCTTCCTGCCATTTTGTGGGCATCAGTGCAGTGGGCAAGGTCCTTTGGACTCCACCTGAGCACCAGCAAGGCTACAGCTGAAACTGGGTGCGGCACCCTCAGAAACTGAGGCCTTTGGAGATCAAGAGCAGTGGCCTGTACAGGAAAGGCAGAGCACTGGGCATCAGGAGGCTATAGGAGAGGTACAAGGGGCACAATGGAGGAGACAATGCCTTGAACACAGGATCTACAGGCAGAATGCAAAGATATCTGGACATGACTGACAACCAGTGCTGAAGAAGTCTGTGACTCTCTAGCAGATGGTCACAGGCATCTGTGCCCTGATCAGTCTGGACATCGTACCTTGTATCACTGATCGTCATGCCCTGCCACTAGCAGCCAAGGTAACTGTGGCCATGAATTCCTTCACCTCTAGATCCTTTTGAGGGTCAGCTGTGGACCTCTGCAGCATCTCATAGGTGGATACGCACCAGCGCATCACCCTGGCTTCAGGTGTCCCCTTCGCCAAGGCTGGGCAACACATCAGATTCACAACTGATGGGGCATCACAGGCTCAGTGCCTGAATGTATTGGTTGGTGCCCTCCAATACCCTCCTGCAAGGGTCTCAGTCATTGTGGTGGTCTACTGCACTCTCCATTACATTGCCCTCATGACAGACCTGGACCTTGAGGATGCTGAAGTCTTGGAAAGAAGGCACAGCTCATTGGGGGAGGAGCAGAGCTGTGAGAAAGGAGGAGGGAGATGTCTCTGATTAGAGTTACTTCCCCTCCTGCATGACAAGGTGGCCTCCTCTTCCAAGCCTCCAGGAAGAGAACCACCCTCCTCTCCCTCACAGCCTCATCATTAGATCCAGGTTGACATCGATGTCCTGCCCTGGGTGCCAGGCCTCTGGCTCCACTGTGACATCTTGCTTCCCTCTGGTGCTTTGGGGATTTGGCACAAACCGCAAATCTCTTGCTGAGGACAACCAGCAGCCTCAATGATGGCTGCCACGGAATATCTAAATGGGTCCCATGCTTCATCTGACCCACTTCTATTGGTCTGATCGGACAGGAAACTCCTATCCGTGTCAATTAAGGGCTCACCCCTGCAAAAATCTGAACTTCAGTCAGTTTCTCATGGGAGGCTGGGTTCTGACACAGAAACAGGCCCAGCTCCTGTTTCCCATCTCCATGGCATTAATCCAGCCCCCAGTGTGAGCATTGATCATTCAGGTATGGCACAGCCAGAAACAGAGAAACTCCGTGTACACTGCCCCAACAATGTGCCTTTGTATTAGTTTAGTATTGTTACATATCCAACATCAGCCATATAAACTTGTTTGAGTGCCAAGTGACGCAAAATTAGGGCCAGTTCTACACTATAAATTTCTGCTCACTAAAAACTGGATTAATGTAATCCAATCTAATTTCACATTGGACCCTTATAGACACTACCAGTGTTCGAGGCAAGGGAATAATGGTTCAGGAGAATCTATTCTTAATAATCCACCGGTTTACAGATTTGGCAGGTTGCAGCATGACTGAACTGTGCTGTTTCTCTGCACTCATTGGTTCTTCATTCTCTTCTCATCTTCTTGCTCCACTTATTCCTCTCAGGAAAATCCATGGCAACTCCCAATTGTATAAGATTTTGGCACTTTCAGTAATGGCTATGAATCTTGACAGTTATATTGGGCAATACAGCCAAACTCTCCTTGAGCCTTCCAGATAACAGGACCATTGTTTTAGGGCATGAATGATTTTCTCAATCAAAACTCTATTATTGTATGGCTCTCATTATGTTACTGCTCTACATCAGTGCCTGGGCTTCTGAAAGGAATCATGAGCCAGTTGGTGAGGGGATTTGATAGTATTGTGACTATGGGCAGAATTCTCCCATGTTCGCAGTGGCAGGTTTAATGACAGCCGGCGGGGTGGGGGGGTGGTGGTGCCAGGGGGGTGCTGGAGAATGTGGCTGGAATCCCAAAAATTGGTTTAATGCCTTAAAATGATGGCGGGATCTTTCGCTACCACTGGAGGCTGGCGTGAAACTGATCTGCACCCCGCTAATGGGATGCACATGAAGACCTGACTGGAATCGACCCCCATGCCTGACCGTCCTTAACACCAGTGGGAAATCACAGCAGTCCAGAACATGTCTGGACCAACGTGGGGCTTACCTTAAAATGGACCTAGGCAGCTCGTGGGAATGAGGAGAAGATGGAGGCCTCCAACAACTGGACCCTGGAACACCACATGCAGCAGTGGGCGGTTGGAGCATCAACCATGTGGATTTTCTCAACGCAGCAGCTTCCAGGAGGTGGTTGTTTTCAACAAGGCCTCTTCCCCCAAGGATCGGATCTACATTTAGAGATATCCCCCAGGATTGGATCTTCCAGCTGCAGGTGGAAGGCTGCAGGAGGCAAGAGTCTGTGGGGAGGGGGTGGTTGGCGGGGAAGGACAGGGAGGAGAGGAATGGAGAAGCGGGGCAGGGGCGGGAGCAGGGATTCAGGACGAGAGGGGGTGGGAGTGGGGGAGGTCAACTGGAACAGAGCAGAGGATGGGAAGGGTTATGTTGGGCTGTGGGATGTGGGAGTCGGTGGCTGGGTCCTGTGCAGGTCTGAAGAGGCATCGGGGGGAGTAGAGGTCTGAATGGGCATGGGGGATCGTAGAGCTGTGAAGGGGTTCACAGGGAGAGGTTGGTGAAGTAAATGGTGGTTTCCTGGATTGCAAACTGAGGGTAACTGTGGTAGGAGGGGGTGATGGGCATTAAAGGGGGCAGTGGGAGCCGGGATGGTGAGGGTTTGCGATGTCACATGAAGGGGCGTGGAGGGTTGTTGGTGGGGATGTGAAGATGGACATGGACTTAGGCCGTGGGCAGGATAAGAGCGGGCAAGTCAATGGTAATGGCAGTGGGATTCTCTGGGAGAAAGGGGACCTCTACATTGACCTGAATGTTACTGAAAGTGATGGGGGAGTTTGCAGTGTGACGGTGGGGAAGTCGAACATGATATTGTGGGGGGGGGGTGAGTTGGTGTCAATTGTTATGGGGGAGAGGTGTGGGTGATTGGAGGGAGGGAAAAGCTGTTAAAGCACAGGTAGAAGGTCCATGTGGCTTGTTCCAACTATGCAGAGCCTTGTGGCAGAAATCTTGAGATGCTGCATGGAAGTTGGGTCATCAGGGGTGGGCGGAGATGACGGTCAGCTCAACTGGATAACTGAAGGGGAACCCCAGCATGTAGACTTTGCAATGCTAGGGTCCTGGGACTCATGAGAGTTTGAAGGCCAAAGGTTCAGCGTGTGCGGGAAGTGCTTGCACATGGCTTGTAAGGGCCCTTGCAAATACCTTTGCCTCCTGCAGATGCCTCATTCTGGGCATGTGTGGGATGTGCTCAGGAAGATGAAGGGGTGGGGGGAGTGCTCCGTCTTAAGGACTATAGCTAAAGCAGCATATTAGACATGATTAAAATGAATATATTTACTGAAGTTTGATATCTGTGACTATTGTTAACCAATGCAGCCAATTGTGATTTCAGTATTTCTTAATTTTCCTCTCCCTGCCACTTCTTCTAACTGGGCCCCCGATATCCACAGCAAGGGTCCGCCCTGTTGTCTTGGATGACCTTGGCAGCCATTCTATGGAGAGCTGAAGCCTGGAGGGCCATGGCTTACTTTGGCTGTCCTGCTGTGGGCCAGCTGTTCCCTCTGTGGTCATGGTTGAAGGAGTTACAGGCAAAGGGGGTTCAGGAGGACCAGGCAACCTCTGAGTGTCCTGAGTGGAGGTCCCAGGGGTGTCCAGCTGCCACTCCTCCTCCCTTTGGGTGCCTGACGGTCCCCACCTGACACCTTGAGGTGAAGGGGCACATAGAGGGATGACAAGGGGTCCTGTCCACTTCTCGCGTCACCACTGCAGAAGCTGCCACGTGGCCACAATGGTGGAGTATTGTGACATGGCAGATGATGTGTGCTGGGTGCATCAAATCCACGAGGGAAACTTGATTGTGCTATCACAATGGTTTTGCAATTTGTCTTTATTTCGAGATGCGCGCCCTGAATTCAGAAGTAATAAGTCCACCAAGACTTTCAAAGATCTTGTAAAAAACTAAATTAAATTTTTTATTAACAAAAGGAAAGATTTCAAGCACATACATAGGTCTACAAATTACTACTATAATAACTCCTAAAGCCCCTTTTAAACCTAACTCCCAGTTACATCTCTTTAAGGCAATGGTCCAAAAATAGATTTTAGATTTTAACCAGATCCAGCAAATTAACGCAATACCCTGGACAGCGGAGTTCAAAATGGTTCTCTCCAGCTTCGGTTTCAACAGGCATATGCACAAATACTGGAGGCTTCACACACATCTGTTAGATCTTACAATGCCTTCCTCTGACACAGAGCCTCATTCTCCTTTATATATGTTTCTCCCTTTTTAATATGTAAATTTTATTGTCTCCATATGTCTTTGGAACTTTACCTTTCTCATAATATAAAAACTTTTATGTCGCTACTATTTATTGTCAGTAACCTTTGTGAAAAATAAACCCATTCCTTAGCATAAAAGCAAAAGAAGAAGGGTTGTATAGATTCGAAACGTTAACTCTTTCTCTCTCCACAGATGCTGCTAGACCTGCTGAATTTTTCCAGCATTTCAGTTTTTTTCCATTCCTTAGCTTACTGTCTGGCTATTTGTAAATAAACTGATATCCTTTGATATCCAAATACACCTTCATCTTTCTAAAAATGCAAATTCCTGTCATACATTACATGCTAAGACCCCAACCATGTTTACTGATTAGCATATTACCACTTCGACACTTTACTTCTTTTGATAACTATAACTTGCAGTCTGCTTGGCTACAAAATGTAATCAAATCACACACACAGACAGAAAAATACATCCTCCCATAAACCTACTTTACAATAAACCAGAAAAATATTATGACAGTTATACCTTCGTAACATGGAGTGCAGGTCTGAGTGTATCTACGGCAGGATCTGCTTCACTAGGATCTCCATGGAGTCCACCAACCTCCCCATGGAGACCTCGATGCGTGCACATTCGGGCACCACTTCATTAGCCAGCAGGCGGATGGCCTCCTCTGCCTCCCTGTTGAGGGCCTCCTACATCTCTGCCTGATGTTCCCCCGCCTTTTGCTGATTCTCCAGCATCATTTGGAAGGCTGGTTCCAGAGGCCTGTTATCAGACTCACACCTTGCAAGTGCCTCTTCCTCAGCACTCTTCCAAGTGCCAGTGAGCTCAGCTGACCCTGCCCCCTTCTGCTGTGGACACCTGTTTGTGTGGGGACCATCAGAGTGAGCGACCCGTCTTGCACTAGAGCTGATACCCACCGAGGTTTGTGTCTCTGGGCTCGTGGAGGGTGTAGGTGTCTGTTGTGATGCTTCTCCAGGTACACTTTGGTCATCTGTGATGTCTTTGCTCCTCTTCAGGCATGTGTTGGAGCTGGACAGGGCTTCTTGTGACTCAGGCCTTGCCCTCTTCCTGGTGGCACCTGTAATTGAGAGAGGAGAGAGCGAGTGACAGCATGAACTGCCTCCGATATGGAGGCACACTTGATCCTGAGGCTTCTATGACATGCATGGATCCTTACTGGATGGAGGCCGAAAGCCAGGCTCCCCATTTCCAATGGCCTTGTCCGACTCTACCCCTGCTAGCAGGGCAGCCCGCTCCTTGAACTCAGTTACTTCCTATAGGTATTGCCGACCCCCTCCTGTCTCCTCTCTCTCTTGGAAATTATGACTTAACTTCTCCTGCCTAAAGAGAACAGAGAAGACGGGGTTGAGTGGAATTGTATTTCACATCTAATGGTACATAGCAATTTCGCGTATCTTTCTGATGCTTCCAGTCTTAGAGATAACCCACTGGATTGTGTGCCATGTGATTGATTCACTGCAGGTTGTCCAGAAGGGTTCTCTGCCAGCACCCTCCAGGGCAGTGAGCCCATCCACATACAAGGATAAGGTTCAGAAAGGGATGCAATTTGAGGGTCTGGCTGATGCCCTCAATGCCTGAGCCCTTTCCTTCCCCTCCACCCCGCCTCCCCTTCCGTCAGCATTGTGAGTTCTCTGCGTGGAAGGGTGAGGGGGCCACTGTGGCCATTCGACCTGCAGAGTGGATGGACTGCAGTGGGGCTATAAGGCATGACCTTGTGGCATTGCCACTGAGGCCCGTGTCCCCTGTACCATTCGTTGTGGTTAGTGTGAGCAGCTGAGGGTTCACTTACTCTGGCGGCACGGCTGAGGTCATTTTTCCTCTTGCGGCATTGGAGGGCTGACCTGTGTTGGAGACCCTGGGCACTGATTGCCCTGGAGACCTGCGCCCATGCAGGGTTGGTATCCCTACTTGGCATCCTCCTCAAATCAGCTGGGTAGGGGATGTCCCTCCTGGCCTTTTGAATATGGCGCCTGTATATGATCACGAAGACCGTGCCATCCTGCTTGCCCTGCCGCGCAATACACCAGGGGCAGAATTTAGCCCTTGTCGGGCGTGCTCGGCAGGGGTGGGCGGGGCAGTCGGGAAGCTGACCGCTGCCTGTGATCGAGGCCAAAAGGTAATTTCACACTGGCGGGCCAATTAAGGCTCACCCAGAGTGAAGCGTGAGCGTCAGTGCTCAGCGCTGCCTGCGCAGGGGGTGGGGGTGGGGGAGAGGGTGAGTGGGGCAATTGCAAACTTCACCCATGCGCACAAGTGCACGCTTCAGAATCAGGCACAGAGCTGCCTCAGGGAGATGAAGCGTTGTGAGAAAAAAAAGTTGAAAAATGTAATAAAACATGTCCCCTCATGTGACTCTGTTATATGAGCAGGGACATGTTATTAATTAAATTTTAAGCCTTTTATTTTATTTTTATTTGCTTTAGGGAACCTCATCCCACCCATGGATTAGATTTCCTAAAAAGTGCCAAGACCGCTTAGCCTTTTTGCCTGCCTGCCAACCATTGGGCACACGCTCGCCTGCCGAGCTAAATACTTTTCAGCAGGAAAGCCCAAGATGCGTAATTAATGAGTCTGGAGTCATGCAATACTGTGCAAATTCCTGGCAGCCTCCATGGAGGGAAGCATTCCCCGTCCCACCCCCACCATGGGGCTTAGGGCGGTAGCGATGCCTTAGTCCTGGATGATAAGGATACTGCATGAGTAACTCACAGGCCCGGACTAATGATCTGGAGACAAGAGTTCAAATGCTCGGCTGCTGGGAGATTTAAATCCAGTTAATTATGTAAATGTTGAATAAAAAGCTAACATTGAAACTACAGGGTTGATGTAAAAACCCATCTGGTTCACTAATGTTATTTGGAAAAGGAAATCTGCTGTCCTTACTTGGTCTGAACTAGATGTGACTCAAGACCCACAGCAATGTGGTTGGCCTTTAACTGCACTTTGAAATGGCCTTCAGCTGTATTCAAGCAGGAGGCTCACCACCACTTTCTCAAGGGCAATTAGGGATGGGCAATAAATGCTGGCCTTGCCGATGACACTCACATCCCATCAATGTAAAATAAAAGCCATTGTCTTTCATCAGCCAGCCTGTCACCCAGTGGCACTGATGAAAGGCCATTGACCTGAAACATCGCCCTGAACTTTTCAGTTGGTGGGCTGGCGGGCTCGGCAGGAGCGGGTGAGGGTGATCGCGGAGCCAACTGCCGCCCGTGATTGGCTCCACGCCGCCATTTTACACGTGTAGTCCTGCCATGCCGAGGATACAAAGTAAGTCTGGGATTGGGGGGTCACAGCGAAGAGAGTGGGCGGTAAAGTTCAAGAGACCTGGCGGGGAATGTTAATGTGGGGGGGGGCCATGACCTCCAAAGGGGGAGATGCCTCCGATGGGGCCAGGGGGCCTGTGAAGAAGGTTCCCCAGTAAATTTGTAAGACACCAGCCCACACAGCCAGAGCTGCCGGGTTCCTGCATGGCACGATCTCCCCCTGCCAGGAGTAAGTCACTGGCAGCAGCAGGATGGTGCATTTAAAGTGGCCATTAATCCTGTGTGGCTTAGGCCTCCCACACCTCTTTGCAAAATTTTAGACAGGGCAGGGGCAGGTGGGTGGGCAGTTGGAAGGTCACCCACTGGATTTTATGTGCCCCCCTGCCTTAAAACCTACCATTGGGGAGAGTGTAAAATCCGACCCAAAGGGTTGTGAATCTTTGGAATTCTCCACTTCAGAGGATTGTGGATTCTCCATTGTTGAATATATTTAAGGCTGATACAGACAGATTTTTTGGTCTCTCAAGGATTCAATGGTGGGAAAGTACAGTTAAAGTCAAAGGTCAACCATGATCATATTAAATGGCAGAGCAGGCTTTGGAGGCCATATCGTCTACTCCTGCTCCAATTTCATATGTTCATATGTTCTAACATAGTTAAATGATGCCTTAATTTGCTGCAGATGGCCGCCAGGGATGCCTGAACCAACATGGTGTCAGATACGCTTCACAAAATGTTTCATTGCAGAATGTCATGCTGCAGAATTCAATTTAATGTTACCCATTTTGGACCCAGGAAATGGGCAAACCACTTACTAATTTCTACCTCACAGATTCAACTCTGATGTTACACCAGAACAGCACAAAATATATTCCAGTTATTTTACCTCCTTATGCATAACTCCCTCTGCTGGTTCAGCTGAAGCCTAAATTGTCAATCTGCCTGCCAACTAATGAGAGTGGACAGGAAAATAGAACATTGACTAATATATACTTCAGTAAAGAAAATGAGAACATTTGATTTGAATAGCTATCCGCATTTATGGACATGTCTTAATTCACTTCTGTTTTTAGACCCCAGTTATTTGTTGGAATTCGACAGATCTCCAACAAGTGTTGGCTTTCAAGGGGAAATATTCCAAAAAACAAAGATCGGGACAAAAACTGAAAAGGATAAATAAAGATATAGATGGCTCTGAGTTTCCTCAATCTCCACATTAACATTATAGTGCCGGAAAAAATTAACAGTTCACCAGCAAGGGGAGTAGCATGGACATTTCCTGGGTAAGTTTGTTTGTACCTCAGCAGGTGTTACTTCTGAGATTACTCATGTGTAAAATAAATGTAAGCAGCTGAACACCCAGGAATTTTAAGTGCAATAATAGTTGGGCTGTTTAAAAGCTTCCTGGTGATTCCTGTCATTGGACAATCACGCAAGACCCAAAATGTATGGTTGCAGTTTCCTTTCTGTTCTGATCAAATCTCCCCACACCCTCTCAAGCCCATTTTATTTTATGTTCCCTCTCTGTCCCCCAGTCCACTCTTCCGTCCCACCCAAACCCCATTCCACTTCTCTCAAAACATCCCTATGCAAGTATAGGAGATGTGACACTGCTTTTTCATCTCCTTCCTTCTCACCTGCCAGGGCCTCAAACATTCCTATCAGGTAAAACAGCAATTAACTTGTACTTCTTTCAATATATTTGCTGCTCACTGTGGCCTCCTCTATACCGGGGAGACCATGTGCATATTGGGTGATCACTTTGCTGAATACCTCCATTCAGTCCACAAGTGTGACCCTGAACTTCCATTCACTTTCCATTTTAATTTTCCATTCCACTCCCATTCCACAAAGAAGTGCAACAGAAGCACAAGGGAAAACACCTGGGCTGAATCTTCGTCTCAGCCGCTTACCGAGGTGCATAAATGACACGGGGTGACTTCGGGTGTGCGTCCCGATGTCACCGTGCCCACCGAATTGTCAAAGGCCTGTTAAGGTTGTTAATTAACTAATTAACCCTATTGAGAAAGCTGCCCGTCCAACCTTAAGGTTGGCGGGCAGGCGAAGAGCCCAGGCAGCCTTCGCATTTTTCATGGAACCTCATCCATGGGCGGGATGAGGTTTCATGAAGGGTTTATAAATTAAATAAATTTTTTCGTTAAAGTTCATCGATATGTCCCAGCTCATGTGACACTGTCACATGAGGGGACATGTCTTAATTTTTATTAATTAAAATTTTTAAGGTGCCTCAGGGAGATTTCTGCGCTCTTTTGTGCATGTACAAAACAGCACACTCCCAACTCAGGCACCCCCCTCCCGCCCACCGCAATCTCATCTGCACAAGGAGCACATAGCACTTCTGGGTGCGTGTCACGCTGGCCTTAACTGGTGTAAAATGGCGGTGTGGACCCGATTGGAGGCACCGATCAGGTCAGCGCCAGCCCCCACACAAACCCCCACTACGGGGGGGGGGGGGGGGGGGGGGGGACACTCTCTCCCTCATCTTTCGACTATGCAATTTACAGCAACAATTTTAGATCATAAGCAACACTCCCATTTTTTTCAGACAGCAGATGTTGGTAATGATTCTGCTGTTACTATTTAAAGCTTCTCTAGACATCTGTTGTTTCTTTACTTGTCCCATCACCACCCCATTTTTGCCTCACTCTCACTAATCCCTTTTGCCATTTAGTCACTCACTCCTGCCTTTCATTCTATCACAGAGCTTCCTTTTTGTTATTTCCTCCCCTCTCACCCTTTTCCCTGCCTCGGTACTTGCTTAACACCCCAGCACATCGTTAATTTTGTCAGTTCTGAAAAGTTAACTCAGTTTTTCTTTTCAAAGAATCTGTCCAACCTGCTGCATTTTTCCAGCATTTTCTGTGTTTATTTCAGAGATTCAGCTTCTGCAATATTGTACTCCTTACCTATGCTGTTGCAGGAAAAATTGGTGCAGAAGACAACTGGAGTAGGCATCCCGAATATCGTGCCCCTTCAGCCCCACGAGGAGAAGGCCAGAGACCTCATGACACAACCCACCACAACTACAGTAGAGGCAGAGGTTGCACCAAGTGCAGAGGGCCAAGTAGTTCAGCACCTACAATCTCACCCTAATTCTTCCAGATTTCACTAGATTTTAGAATGCCGCCACCAACTCCCCCCAACCCACCCTCAGATTGGTAGGTGGCAAACAACCCTGCTAGTCACACAAAAGGGAGAAAGAAAGCAACAGAGTATGGACTAGTTAGCTTGACATCAATCTAACTAGTAGGGAAAATGTGAGAATCAATTATTAATAATAGTGGTAACAGGGCACTTCGAAAATTATAATATGGTTAGATAAGAGTCAACACGGATTTATGAAGAGGAAAGCAGTTTGACAAGTTTTTGCAGTTATAATGAGCAGAGTAGATCAGGGAGGACCAGTAGTGTATTTGGGCTGTTAAAAAGCATTTGATAAGGTGCCGCACAAGAGGCTATTACACAAAGTTACGTCTTACAGTATTGAGGTAATTAATTAATGTTGTGAGCAATTTTGGGCCCCGTATCTCAGGAAGGATGTTCTGACCCTGGAGAGGGTCCAGAGGAGGTTCACGAGAATGATCCCAGGAATGAAAGGCTTAACATATGAGAAACATTTGAGGACTCTGGGTCTATACTCGATGGAGTTTAGAAGGATGAGGGGGGTGGATCTGATTGAAACTCATAGAATACTGAAAGGCCTGGATAGAGTGGACATAGGGAAGATGTTTCCATTAGTAGGAGAGACTAGGACCCGGGGGCATAGCCTCAGAGTAAAGGGAAGACCTTTTAGAACAGAGATGAGGAGAAACTTCTTTAGCCATGGAGTGGTGAATCTATGGAATTCATTGCCACAGAAGGCTGTGGAGGCCAGGTCGTTGAGTGTATTTAAGACCGAGATTGACTGGTAAGGGGATCAAAGGTTATGGGGAGAAGGTTGGAGAATGGGGTTGAGAAACGTATCAGTTATAATTGAATGGCAGAGCAGACTCAATGGGCCAAATGGCCTAATTTCTTCTCCTATGTCTTATGGTCTTATTCACATGGATTGAGGATTGATCAACAGACAGAAAACAAATACTAGGAGTAAAAAGGTTATTTTCAGGTTGGCATTATAGTGGGCTATGCCAAGGATCTGTGCTTGGTCCACAGCTATTTACAATTTATGTCAATAGCCTAGATCTTCTGGTCTCTGACTAGTCGGAGGCCAGATGTACCCCTCAAGATGCGCCACAGGACCCCTCGGAAGTCCAAATGCACTGACTCCATGGGAATTGCCTGGGAGGTTTGAACTTCCAGTGGGTATTTTCCCTGATCTCCAGGTCGCTCCGAAAAAGTTTCCAATTCTGAATTAGAGTTAGAGACTTCGGATGATTCCAATTTATTATCTGAAAAGTTGCCCAGAAATGTTATCCAGGAAAATCCTAGTCTAACTTCTGGGTAACTATATAATGACCCCCGTCACTAATACTGAGCCCCCCCACTTTCCCACTCAACCTCCCAACTCCCTGCTGATTCCTCAACACCCCCTAGTCTGACTTGACTAGCCCCCAACACCAGGATACCTTCCTACCCTCTGACTCCCCCCAGCCCAATCTGACTAGCCCCCAAAATCTGACTCCTCCCGATCCATCTGACTACACCCTGACCCCCGATCCCCCCAACTTCCCCCACAGTGCAACCTGACCCAACTTCACCACCCTACTCACCTACCACCCTACCTTGCTGCCACCCTACCCCTTACCCATTTACCTCACCCACCCAACCATCTTACCCACTCTACCCCCTCACCCACCCTACCCCCTTACGCACTTACCTTACTCACCCAACCCTCTTATCTGCTTCCCTTACCCACCCTGCCCCTTTGCCCTTCTCTCTATAGCTTTTTAAAGAAGCTTTTGGACGTTTAAACTCTTCACATATGGTAACTAATGCCATAAGAAGAGGCCATGGCTTCTGCACAAATTCACTCTGCTGCTCTCTCTGAGGTTTCCTGTGCTAATTGAGTTCTGCAGGATCCTCCATCAGAAAATGGCCCAGAAAAATTGGAGGAAGCTAAGTGGCTTTTCTTTTGTCTGATCAGGGTCAGAAACAGGGGTTCTGACCATGATTGGATGATTTGGGCCAAGGACTTAGAGGACTGAGTTTAAAGTGTCCAGGTTTGGTGGTGACACAAAGATAGGTGGGAAAGTAGACAATGAGGAGGATGCAAACAGGCTGCAAAAGACATAGGCAGGCTAAGTGAATGAACAAAAATGTGGCAAATGGAGTACAATGTGGAGAAGTGTAAAGTTATCACTTTGGTAGGAAAAAATAGAAAAGCAGAATATTTTTTAAATACTGGGAGGCTAGGGAATATTGGCATTCAGGGGGTTTAGGTGTCCTTGTACACAAATCACAGAAAGTTAACATGCAGGTCCAACAAACAATTAGGAAAGGCAATGTGGCCTGTTAGCCTTTGTTTCGAATAAATTGGAGCATAAGAGTGAAGAAATCTTTTGCAATTATATAGGGCCTTGGTGAAACCACACCTGGGGTATTGTGCACAGTTTTGGTCTCCTTACCTAAGAAAGTATGTACTTGCCTTAGAAGGAGTACATTGAAGGTTCAAATGATTCATGAGATAAGAGGGTAGTTCTATGAAGGCAGATTGAATAGACTGGCCTATATTCCCTAGAATTCTAAGGAATAAGAAGTGATCTCATTGAAACTATAAAAGTAAGGGCCTTGCAGGGTAAATTCTGGTAGGATGTTTCCCCTGGCTGTGGAGCCTAGAACGAGAAATTACAGTTTCAAAATAAGGGACTGGCCATTTAGGACGGAAATGAGGAGATGTTTCTTTACTCAAAAGGTTTGGAATTCTCTACTCCAGAGGCTGTGGGAGATCAGTTATAAAAATATCCAGGACAGGTATTAATGGATTTTTGGATACTAAGAGAATCAAGGGATATGGGGATAGTATGGGAAAATGGATTTGAGGGAGAAGAGCAGCCATGATTGTATTGAATGACAGAGCAGGCTTGAAGGGCTGAAAGACCTACTCCTGCTCCTATTTCTTATGTTCTTAAGAGCTCTAACTGCATACAGACATATGCAGCTTTCGCTCCCCTTGTCTCCTTTGTCCAGAGTGGGGAGGGATGGATCAAGCTCACTGATATTTGTTATGCAAATGCAGAAGTCATTAAGCTCACAGCAAATGCTGCAAATGCCAATGAGGTGAAGAATTAATTAAGTTTGCTTAAGCTGCATGAGGACAAGATGTTAGTCAGAACATGGGAACAATGCCACTGATCTTCAAATAGCGTCACAGGATCATCCACAAACTAAAAAGTTGGTGTTTTGTTTTCCTGGGTCGATGTTATTTCTTTTGTTCATAAATCTCACTGACTTAACTCAGATGTAGGCAGCTCTGGGAGTTTACTGTAGACCATCATGGTACTGGTTGAAATTCAAGTTCATTCCTGTTTATCCAAGCATCAGCCCAAACTGAAGCTGCATCAGTACTTCAGTTTGAAATACACACCCACCAATAAATTTAAAATTGATATTTTGGAGGCAGGCGCACAACAAAATGAGTCATCATACAGTGGAAAATGCATTTCGTTTTGATGCTGCCAAAGCTGCCTTCTGATGGCAACCAATAGACATCAAATACGGGGCACTTAAAGATCAAAATGCCAGAATATAGAGTATATATCGTGCAACTGGGAGTTTGCACTAACCATATGCAAACTTTCTTCTTAAGGTGTGGATTTTTTCAAGTAACAATATTTGCTTAGAGCTAGGGGATCTATATAGTCAGGATATGTAAGAAGTTTTAATCTTTTAGTTGTGGTGTTCTTTGTTCATTATTGTTTCGTAAGCCAACTTTTACTTGTTACCTGCTGCTAGATAAAAATAATACTTGACACCACCATTGTAGATTCTAGTCTCCAGCCAATCTGCTTTATACCATATGACATTAAGAAACAATTAGGTGCACTAAGTACAGCAAAGGATATGAGTCCTGACAACATCCTGATGTTATTGCTGAAGACCTCACTTGGAGAGCTGGTTAGTTCTCCAGACAAGCTATTCCAGTACAAAGGCCATGCCATGTGGAAGATTGCCAAGGTATGTCTTACCAACAAATCTAATGCAACCAATTACTGTTCTCTCAGCATACCCCTAATCAGACATTGTGACCATGCTAGCTTTTATCAACAATACATCTAACAAGATGGTTACCATTGTCTAGCTACATTGACTGCTGTAGCAGCATGTAATCCATATGAGTGCCCTATAAGTCCATAAAGCTGAATTATATTGCTCTTTTGAGACATGAATGCATGTGAGTTATGAATTGCTTTAAGACATTTTGCTACTTGTATATCAAAGTGTGGCTAATGGGGGCTGTCAGAGCAACTTTTAATTTAAAGGTTCAAGGTTAATTAGATTTGGAGAGTGGTAGTTTGTTTCAGTTTGATCTACTCTGTAGTTTGTGTAGTGCAAGCAAAAGTTTAATCAAGATACGATGCTCTCTAGGTTATCTTGCCGGCTGCCAAATGGATGTCAGTAAGATGCATCTCAATGAATTAGCTCACATTTACTAAAGAAGCAAAATATTGTACAAACTATTCATCTGAGAATTTACAAATACGAACAAATGAGAAAAAAATCTAGCAATAATGATGCTGTGGTTCTGCTATTGATATGTTTATACAAAGCATGACTGCAAAATAATTTTGAAAAAATATCCTTCAAAAATAATTTAAGCTATTTTAACTAAAAAAAATCACTTTTGACATCTGCATTCTAACCTGAAGGCTTGAGACTCTCATTTACCAAAAGCAACTTATTTAATAACAGTAGTGTTTATCGAAGCTTTCGAGTAGAAATGTGTGAAAATCAGACGTTAGTAACCTTAGAAACTTTCAGCAGAATTAGTTCTGCTACAATCAGGTGTGCACTTAACTGAAAGGAAGATTTGCATTTATAGACCGCTTTTCATGACCACCAGGTGTCTCAAAGCACTTTATAGCCAATGGAGTACTTCAGAAGTATAGGCATGGGTAATCCCAGCCCCAGCCGTGTATTCACTATACCCCCTGACCTTCCCCTCTCCGATGCTGAATGTTCAGTGCTCAGCAAAGGACTTAGTTTCATACCCTTACGCCCTCACCTCAATGAATTTCGGGCTCGGCATGATGCTGAACTCTTCTTCCGCCATCTTCGTCACCGGGCTCACTTCTTTGGGCAGGAGTCCTCTCCCCGTTCAACGGATCCTTTCACCCACCTCCAATATTCTCCCTCCACTTGGACCCCTCCCTCTGGATTCTTACCTCCTCTCGAACTTTTCATGAGAACTGTCGGCGCGACATTAGTTGTCTCAATTTCTCTGCTCTTCTCACCCATTCTAATCTCTCTCTCCCTGAACTTACTGCACTCCATTCTCTCAGGTCCAACCCTGACATTGTCATCAAACCCGCTGACAAGGGTGGTGCTGTTGTTGTCTGGCACACTGACCTCTACCTCGCGGAGGCTGAGCGTCAACTCGCAGACACTTCCTCCTACCTCTCCCTGGACCATGACCCCACCCCTGAACATCAAGCCATTGTTTCCAGGACTGTCACTGACCTCATATCCTCTGGGGATCTTCCTCCCACAGCTTCCAACTTGATAGCCGCCCAACCTCGGACAGCCCGCTTCTACCTCCTACCCAAAATCCACAAACAGAACTGTCCCGGTAGACTGATCATCTCAGCTTGCTCCTGCCCCACAGAACTCATTTCTCGTTATCTTGACTCCCTTCTCTCTCCCCTTGTCCAGTCCCTTCCCACCTACATCCGTGATTCCTCTGACACCTTACGTCACATTAACAATTTCCAGTTCCCTGGCCCCAACCGCTTCCTCTTCACCATGGACGTCCAATCCCTCTACACCTCCATCCCCCACCAGGATGGTCTGAGCGCCCTTAGCTTCTTCCTCGAACAGAGGCCCGAACAATCCCCATCCACCACCACTCTCCTCCGTCTGGCTGAACTTGTTCTCACATTGAACAATTTCTCCTTCAACTCCTCTCACTTCCTCCAGATAAAAGGTGTGGCTATGGGTACCCGCATGGGCCCCAGCTATGCCTGTCTCTTTATGGGGTATGTGGAACATTCCTTGTTCCAGTCCTACTCCGGCCCCCTTCCACAACTCTTTCTCTGGTACATCGATGATTACTTCAGTGCTGCTTCATGCTCTCGTCGGGACTTGGAAAAATTTATTAATTTTGCTTCCAATCTCTACCCCACCATCATTTTCACGTGGTCCATCTCTGACACTTCCCTTCCCTTCCTTGACCTCTCTGTCTCAATCTCTGGTGATAGACTGTCCACCAATATCCATTACAAACCTACCGACTCCCACAGCTACCTTGACTACAGCTCCTCACACCCCGCTTCCTGTAAGGACTCCATCCCATTCTCTCAGTTCCTTCGCCTCCGTCACATCTGTTCCGATGATGCTACCTTCAAAAACAGTTTCTCTGACATGTCCTCCTTCTTCCTTAACCGAGGTTTTCCACCCACGGTCGTTGACAGGGCCCTCAACCGTGTCCGGCCCATCTCCCGCGCATCCGCCCTCACGCCTTCTCCTCCCTCCCAGAAACATGATAGGGTCCCCCTTGTCCTCACTTATCACCCCACCAGCCTCCGCATTCAAAGGATCATCCTCCGACATTTCCGCCAACTCCAGCATGATGCCACCACCAAACACATCTTCCCTTCACCCCCCCGTCGGCATTCCGTAGGGATCGTTCCCTCCGGGACACCCTGGTCCACTCCTCCATCACCCCCTACTCCTCAACCCCCTCCTATGTCACCACCCCATGCCCACGCAAAAGATGTAACACCTGCCCCTTCACTTCCTCTCTCCTCACCGTCCAAGGGCCCAAACACTCCTTTCAAGTAAAGCAGCATTTCACTTGCATTTCCCCCAACTTAGTCTACTGCATTCATTGCTCCCAATGTGGTCTCCTCTACATTGGAGAGACCAAACGTAAACTGGGTGACCGCTTTGCAGAACACCTGCGGTCTGTCCGCAAGAATGACTCAAACCTCCCCGTCGCTTGCCATTTTAACATTCCACCCTGCTCTCTTGCCCACGTGTCTGTCCTTGGCTTGCTGCATTGTTCCAGTGAAGCCCAACGCAAACTGGAGGAACAACACCTCATCTTCCGACTAGGCACTTTATAGCCTTCCGGACTGAATACTGAATTCAACAACTTTAGATCTTGAGCTCCCTCCTCCATCCCCACCCCCTTTCTGTTTCTTCCCCCTTCCTTTTGTTTTTTCCAATAAATTATATAGATTTTTCTTTTCCCACCTATTTCCATTATTTTTAAATATTTTTAAATCTTTTTAATTATTTAAATATTTTTAAATCTCCCCCCACCGCCACTAGAGCTATACCTTGAGTGCCCTACCATCCATTCTTAAGTAGCACATTCCTTTAGATAATATCACCAACTTTAACACCTATGTGTTCTTTTGTTCTGTTATCTGTGACATCTTTTGATGATCTGCTTCTATCACTGCTTGTTTGTCCCTAGAACCACACCACCCCCCTCCACTTCTCTCCCACCACCCAGACCCCCCCCCCACCTCCCCCCCACCCCCCCACCACCCCACACACACACACACACACACACACCTTAAACCAGCTTATATTTCACCCCTCCCTTGGATTCACCTGGTTCTGTTGAAGGGTCATGAGGACTCGAAACGTCAACTCTTTTCTTCTCTGCCGATGCTGCCAGACCTGCTGACTTTTTCCAGGTAATTCTGTTTTTGCTTCAGAAGCATAGTTAGTCACTGTTGTAATGTAGGAAATGCAGCAGCCAATTTGCACTCAGCAAACAGCGATATGATAATGACCAGGCAATCTGATTTTATGATGTTGACTGAGGGATAAATATTGGCTAGCACACTGGGGATAACTCCCCTTCCTTTTCTGAAATAATGTCATGGGATCTTTTACATTTACCCAGGCAGATGGGGCCTCAGTTTAACATTTCATCTGAAAGATGGTAGTGGCCCCTCAGCACTGCACTGAAGTGTCAGCCTTGGGGCAGAATTTTACATCCTGTGGGCGGGTGTGTGCCTGACCCGATTAGGCATAAAATCACGCGAGATGACATCGAGAGAGCGTCCTAACATCATCGCTCACTCACGCGATATTTCGCTTGGCAGGTGAGTGCAAAAGTCAGAAGAGCGCCCGTCGACAATTAAGTGGCAATTAAGCCCATTAACGGCCCAATCGTCTGCGATTTTTCTTGGCTCGTCCAACCCTTATGGTTGGCGGATGGATGAATCGGCCAGGCGGCCTTTACATTTTTCATCAAATTTCATCCAAGGACAGGATGAAATTTCTATTAGGAAGTAAAATAAAAATAAAGATATGGGGATAGCATTTTTATGAGGTATGCTTTCAGGTGTTTGATTGTGATGCATGGACATTTTCTTTGCAGATTTTTAGTGCTTTATTTTATTATTTGCAGGTCTGCAGCACCCTGAGGCAGCTGTCTGCCTTCAGGGAGCGCTCTCGCAGTGCTCACCTGCGCCCGTGGTGACATCGTCACCCGCCCTCTTCCCGCCCCCACCCCAGCAGCGCTGAGCTTTTCAGCGTGCGTTTTACGGTCACTCCCGGGCCCGTCGATTACATGCGTGCCTAATGTCATCACGCACCATTTTACGCTCGTTCGAGTTGGGCGCGCGCCCGCCCGAGGAGCAGAAAATTCTGCCCAAGGTGTGGTCAGGTTCCCCAGTTGATGCCATGTTTAACAGGCCCCATCTCTCTCCCTTGTTCCATGAACTATGGTTTCTAATCAGGTTCCTTAAGATGACAACTCTGAACCGCAAATGTCAGACTGAGCCAATCTGTACTTGAATTCTATTTGTAAAAACTTGATGTCACAAATAACCTGTGAATTAGCTGTCACCAATCTTTCACTAGTGTTATCGATTGTCTCATTCTTGATATAGAATGCAAAAAGTGAGATGCAGTAAAACCCAGGTGTCAACACACAAACCATTATGG
This sequence comes from Carcharodon carcharias, assembly GCF_017639515.1. Classification (NCBI taxonomy): domain Eukaryota; kingdom Metazoa; phylum Chordata; class Chondrichthyes; order Lamniformes; family Lamnidae; genus Carcharodon; species Carcharodon carcharias. Next base: position 51,860,968 of record NC_054474.1, read on the forward strand.
ATGTGATGACAGGTGTATGGACAAGCAATTACAATCCATACAGTAATCCCTGCAGAAAGTACAATTTTGGAATTGGAAGCTTAATTTTTTTTAGTTCTTTCACAGATCGTGGGTATCACTGGATAGGCCAGCATTTTTATTGCCCATCCCTAGTTGCCCTTGTAAAAGTGGTGGTGATGACCCAGTGACAGTGGAGGAATGGTGATATAGTTCCAAGTCAGGATGGTGAGTGGCTTGGAGGGGAATTTTTAGGTGGTGGTGTTCCCATGCATCTGTTGGCCTTGTCCTTCTAGGTGGTAGAACTGAACTGAACAGTTCAGTTTATGTTCAATAGTGACCCCCAGGATGTTTATAGTGGGGGATTCAGCGATGATGCCATTGAATGCCAAGGGGAGATGGTTGGATTCTCTCTTGTTGGAGATGGTAATTGTCTGGGACTTGTGTGGGACAAATGTTACTTGCCACCTATCAGTCCAAGCCTGAATGTTGTCCTTCTTGGTGGTAGAGGTCATGGGTTTGAAAGGTGCAGTTGAAGGAGCCTTGGTGAGTTGCTGCAGTGCATCTTGTAGATTTTTAAAAATTCATTCATGGGATGAGGGCATTGCTGGCTAGGCTCGCATTTATTGCTGCCACTGTGCACATACTGCTGCCACTATGTGTCAATGGTGGAGGAAAAGAATGTTTATGGTGGTGGATGGGGTATCAATCAAGCGGGCTGCTTTGTCTTAGAAGGTGTCAAGCTTCTTGAGTGTTCATGGAGCTGCACTCATCCAGGCAAGTGGAGAGTATTCTATCACACTCCTGACTTGTGCTTCGTAGTTGGTGGACAGGCTTTGGGGAGTCTGGAGGTGAGTCACTGTCTACAGAATTCATAACATCTGACCTGCTCTTGTATGCACAGTATTTATATGGCTGTTCCAGTTCAATTTCTGTTCAATAGTAACCTCCAGGATGTTCATAGTGGGGCATTTAGCGAGGATGCCATTGAATGCCAAGGGGAGATGGTTGGATTCTCTCTTGTTGGAGACGGTCATTGCCTGGCACTTGTGTGAGACAATTGTTACTTGCCACTTATCAGCCCAAGCCTGAATGTTTTCCAGGTCTTGCTGCATTTGGGCACAGACTGTTTCAGAAGAGGAAGAGGATATATGGACATGGATGAGGCAGTTTAAGAGGCACTTAGTCTGAAACATCACTGAGGATATTTGTTTCTAATACATAGATACCCATTCACCAGCATTTACAGATCAAGAAAATCATATTTAGATTTATTAACGAATTGCTGGCTGAGATGGCTGCTTATTTCCCTGAAGTTTTTTAGGGAGATATGTCAACTGCCAGCTGAAGACCATAACTCCACTTCCACCCAGAAACAGAACTGTCTGTACCCATTATTTTATTGCCCATCCCTAGTTGCCTTCGAAAAAGTGGTGGTGATGACCCAGTGACAGTGGAGGAATGGTGATATAGTTCGAAGTCAGGATGGTGAGTGGCTTGGAGAGGAACTTTCAGGTGTGGTGTTCCCATGCATCTGCTGACCTTGTCCTTCTAGGTGATAGAGGTCATGGGTTTGAAAGGTGCAGTTGAAGGAGCCTTGGTGAGTTGCTGCAGTGCATCTTGTAGATTTTTAAAAATTCATTCAAGGGATGTGCACCACTGCCTTGAAGTTCTTTGCAACTGGATACTTTAATCAACATCTTGTGACCGTTGACACAATCCTTAGGAAGTAGCTCACCACTGATATTCCTTTCAGTCAGGCAGCAGATTCTATTTGCTTCCCAGTTGACCAGAGGAACAACAAAATACAAGCTATCCAATTTTACAGACTGGCAGAGTTTCCACAGGTGCAAGGAGGAATTAACAGAGCATATGTAGAGCTCAAAGTCTCAGCTGACAGATCCTCAGTTTTCTTCAATTAATGTGCAGCTTGTGTGTGATGCCAATCATCTTATCCTGCTACCCGGGAAGCTGTCAAGATACTTTCAGCGTGTGACAATCTCCTTTCAAAAGCACGTATTGGAATGGTTGCTTAGTGATTATGCTGCAGCCATGACTTATGACTTCACTAAGTCTTCCACAGACAAAGGGACAACAAAGAAAATGAGATCCAAGAAGTGTAATACTGTCTATAGTTATTCTGAAGTGTAATATTTGGCACCTAGATAAATTTGGTGGAGCCCTGTAATACAGTCTGGTGGGAGACTCTGAAAATCATTGTAGCTTGCTGTGCAATATGTAATATCATAATAAGAAAGGTTTGCTGATTCTAAAAGCTAGAGGGACAGATGCTGAGGATGGAAGTCAGGGGAAGATAAATCTTCACCTCACACTATGAGCATGTACTTCGGCAGGAAAGAACATGGAAAAACAGAACTATCAATCAGCATCAAAGGAGGACACAACTTATAACCCTGTGGTCTCAATGAATAAAATTTGAAATCCCAAATAAGTTACTTCACACCTGTCTGTTCTTCACCCTCCCCAACCTGAAAAGGTTCCTCACTGTCAAAGACCTACTCGCTCAGAAGTCTATTTTCTTCTTGCCATCATCCAATTGCAAAAATGAGTACAGACACAAATACAGCCAGAGAGGCAGACCTGTGGGAGATACATGGAGTGGGGAGAGAATAAATACAGCCTGGGGAGCATGGCCTACATCACTCATCTTCGGGAAGAGCAATCAGAGAGGCGGACCTGTCAGCTGCTCAGAACCGACCTTCACTGAGTTCTAAAGGAGAGTAAAAAAAACAAATTGCAACATCACAAAGAAGCAATTTGATTGGCTGGAGAAGAAGCTAGCTGTTTGGTGAGTATCTGCAGTATCTGAACGGGCAGGAAGTGTCACCAGCTGCAGAACCTTGAGCTCCGAGTTTCAGAGCTTGAGCGGCTGCTGGAGTCATTGTGGCCCATCCACAAGGCTGAAAACTACGTGGATAGCACGTTCAGAGAGGTGGTCACACCACAGCTTAGGAGCCTAGAGGTGGAAAGGGAATGGGTGACCGCCAGGCTGTCCAAGAAAATTAGACAGGTAGTGCAGGAGTCCCTTGGGTCCTGCTCACAAATCGTTTTTCCATTTTGGAAGCTGGTGAGGGCGCTGGTTCCTCAGAGAAGTGCAGTCAGAACCAAGTTTGTGGCACCACAAGCAGCTCAGCTGTACTACATGGGTTCTTCCAGGGTATGGTAGCTGTAAGGCTCCAGCGTCTTCTTCTCCTCAAATGTCCGCGATCTGAGCAAGGCCTTAAAGGTCTTCTGCACTTCTCGCTTGTCCAGATGTGTTCTGGGCGGTGTGCTTTCCTGCCAGCGTAACAGTAAATTAGGTGTGGGGGGATGATTCCGGCCAAGCCTCATCCTGCATTCCACTACCAGGACGCATATCGCAATCATATTGGCCACCAGTGAAATTGTGGTCTACCCTGGTGGACATCATTGGATGATCCTGCTGTAATGTCATGCAGGCGTGAAACTGATGTCTGTCCCTCACACCGAATTGTTCCCCCAATTCCATGATGATGCCCGCTGCCAACAGGACTGGGCAATTCCACCTTTTGTGTTTCCTTTTACTGCCCGTGATCTGTATGTACATTACATATGAGAGGTGAATGTTTTCTCACTCTTAGACTGAGTGTTTTAATTAAATAATCCCAGTAGCAATCTTTTTGTGAGTTTATTTATTATCACACACTTATCCTGAATTTAACACACCATGTCACACACTCACCTCATACACAATCTCTCACATACACAAAGATTAAATACGGATGAAGGTAATAAACTGTTACATCTTGTACCTCAGTCTCTTTCATAGCAGACTGTCATTTCTTAGAGGAAATTGGTGCTTTAGTTGAAGTGAAGATCTGGTAAAGTGAAAGATTCTCAGTAGAATGTGAGGTTTTGTATGTCAAATTTCCAGGAGGTTGGATCTCAGGTGAACTCATATTTGGAACAGATTGAGATGTTTGTCTATCTGTCAGAATCTCCCACTTTCAAGGTATGGCTGCTATTACCTTGGCTGCTTGGATTACTTGCCACTAGTTCGATGACTTTTGGTGGAACACTCTGTCTGAAAGCAGCTTCTTGCTGGTTTTAAAAGCAGACAACAAAATGATTCCCTCATCATGTGATTTTCACAAGTTCAAAGTCCTTTTTCCAAACAAAGGGTTGGTGTCAAAGTCCTTTTTCCAAACAAAGGGTGGTGTGTATGTTGACTCTAATCATCCTGTGTTATCATTTGGCACCTTGAGACTCACCCAGTTTAGTTTGGATGAGGGAAACCATCATCATATAATGGAAGGTTGATAGTTTCCATTCACATTCATCTTACGCACATTGAATTTCAATGTTCCCTTTTGTCCAGGGTGAAACAAAGAGTCAGGCCAGCTGAAATTCTATAGTTCTTTTGTTGATGATCCATTCTTAAACAAAGGGAACTATGAATTCCCCAAATGGCAGTGAATGTCCATATTTAATTAGATATTCACTTCAGATTCAGGACCAAAGGTCACATGATTTTCAGCAACCATTTTAATTGTCTATCTAATCTTAAAAGTATTGACTGAAAGTTCATAATATCGGTCACTTTTTTAAAGCATATCTCAGATGGACGGCTTTCTGGCAGCCTCCCTTGGAGTCTGCCAGGCTGTCATTTGTAGGAGAAGATTTTAAACAAGGAGATTCATTCCTATTCACTGTCCTCTTTTACCAGTCTTCATTGCATGTTACAGGCCCTGAGGTGCCACTGGTTTGTGTTACTGGAAGAAAATATAGCCTGAAACAAGCCTTAAAAGGTCCATGCAAATGTGACATTAAGAATGACTTTAAAGGCATCGTTTGACACAATTGTAGAAGCCACCAATGCCCTCAGTACTACATTCTGATGCTTTGTTGTAAGAATAACCCTCTTGGACTGTCATTCCCTCCAGGGTGTTTTGCAGATCATGAGAAAAATTGTACAAATGTGTTGCAATTACATAGTGGTCTTCTCCCACCTTACATTATCTCAAATGCATATAAAATGTAACCACTGCCTACATGAGATTAATGCTCATGAATCACTGGCTGATTGTGCTTCCAGGATGTGTCTCACGACATGTTCCAAAATTAAAGGCGTTTAATAAATGTAAGCTGTTATTATCGTTATTAGTTGTGCAGGAAGGAAGTAGAGCATCAAAGGAATGTTTATGGTATGGCCAAATCTTTTGTCCCATGTGAGCACATGCATCCCATGATGATCAAACTTGCAGATGCATTTTTCCTCTAAATCAAGTGCCCTTCAGTACTACAAGAATCCCTTTGGCAAGCTTTGTAACTTGATAAAGTGGTTTTAAGTTAAGCTGCTGTTCAAGTATTTCGAGAGCTGGTGTTCAAGTATCACATGCTGCAATAATGTTCTTGTTAGCCATTTGCCTTCCTAATTGCTCGTTGTACTTGCATGCTAAATTCCTTTGTTCCTTGTATGAGTACACTCAAGAAACTGAAAATCAACATTTACATGTTTTGCACCTTTCAAACAACATTCTGCTTTTCTACTCTTAATACCAAAGTGAATAACTTCATACTTCCTTACATTTACTCCATCTGCCACCTTGTTTCTTTCTCACTTAATCTGGCTATCTCTCTTTACCACCTCTTTGTGTCCTCAGAGCTTATATTCCCACCTAGCTTTCTATCATCAGCAAATGTAGATACACTACTCCCAACATTTTTGCAAAGCCATTAATGTAGACTGTAGATAGCTGAGAACCCAGCACTGATCCTTGTGGCACACCAGTATTCAAAGCCTGCCAAAAAAAACCTGAAAATGTCCTACTTACCTCTATTCTTTGCTTCATGTCCATCAACTAAAACCTCTATTTGTGCCACAATATTACTTTCAACTCCATGAACCCATATGTTGCATATTAACCTTTTGTATGGCACTTTATTAAATGCCTTTTGGAAATACAAATATACTACATCTACTGGTTTCCCTTTATCTACCCCACTAGTTACTGTTAGGAAATAGAGACAATTTAAGTAAGTTACATCGGTGTTGGTAGGTGTTAGGATTTAGTTTTAGCTTTAAAGTTTAAGTTTGAATTGTATTTCTGTATCTGCGTGTTAAGAAAGGTCAAATTGAGTTTTAGTTTCACTTTAAAAAGGTGCTTGCATTTCAAATGAGATTTTTTTATGACTTTAAGTAAGGTTAAGCAAACAAGGGTGGAAGAATTGGGTTGTTCCTAGCAACAGAAGCCCGGAGAGGCAGGTCCCTCCCACTGACACACACACAGAAAAGCTCAAAACAGCAGTTTGATTTTGGAAGCTGTTTGAGTGCAGCTGGTTTTGAAAGTAGCTGCCCGGAAAGACTAGAGCAAAGGGGACAGATAGCCTGTCCCAAGCTAAAGAAAAAACCCAAAATCCAGGGGACTGGAACAAGAGAAAGTCCCAAGCAGACCTTCTAGTCAAAGGAAGGACAGGAGCCTGGAAAAGGTCCTGTTAATGAAGTTAAGAGTGAGGGGCAGAGAGAAAGGCTCCAAGCTTCAGAGTTAAAGAGATAAAAGCTGCACAAAGCAGACTTAAAGTGAGAACAGGTTGCAAGAGGAAAGAAGGTCCAAAGAGACAACTGAAGGTCTGTAGCCTTTTGCTATGGGCATGTGAAGCAGTGGTATTTTTATGGCCAAGTCAGTGAGATAGAGTGCATGGAAGACAGCTTGAGTGCATGTGGTGACCCAGGGAAGAGAAACATCTGAAGGAGAGTTTGAAACCCTGGAGGTGAACCTTTGCGGAAGTGCCTGAGAGAAAGTGTTGGTTTGGGAGAAGGTTCCAAGGCGAGTTCTTGGAGAGTGGAGATTGGAAAGACGATGTTCACTGAGACTGGTTGGCTCACAGAGTGGCAAGCATCTGAGTGGGAGTTGATAAGAGGTCCATCTGGTTGAGGTGGCATCTGTCAGTTGCTTTCAGAATGTGATGTGTCTGACCAAAGGGTGCCTATTGGTACTTGGATTATATACTTACTGTGGACATTTACGTATAAGATAGCTTTTGTAACTTGTGTTATCCTTACAAATCTGCATATATCTGTAAATGTATTGTTGTGGGTAAAGGACTATTGTAATATAGTTAATCATTTCTTGTTGAATAAATGTTTTATTCTTTTGTTGAAACTTCATCAGCTGATTCCTATGATTCTGTTCAGTAGCTAACAAATAAAAGTTAGGGTCTATCAAGCTGGGTTCCACCCTGGGATCAGGCTTTTCCATGGGTAACCTCAGCTGGGATTGTAACATTACATACTCAAGAAGCTCTAATAAATATGTCAAACACAATTTCCATTTTCTAAAATCATGTTGACTTTTTCTAACCATATGATTTTCTAAGTGCACTGTTAAGGCTTTCCTAATAATAGATTCCAACATTTTCCCAACAACTTATGTCAAGCTAACTGGCCTGTAGTTCACTGTTTTCTCTCGCCCTTTTTTGAATAGTGATGTCACATTTGCTAACTTTCACTCCAGTGGGAGCATTTTATAATCTAGGGAATTTTGGAAAATCACAACTAGCGCATCCATTATCTCTGCAACTATCTCTTTCAGAACCCTAGGATGCAGGTCATCAGGTCCTGGGATTTGTCAGATTTTAGTCCTTTAAGTTTCTCCAACACTCTTTCTCTACTGATATTAATTACCTTAATTTCCTTAATCTAATTAGCCCTTTGGTTATCTATTTCTTGTATGCAATCTGTATCTTCTACTGTGAAGATAGACACAAAATATTTGTTCACTGTTTCTGCCATTTCCTCATTCCCCATGATAAATTCTCTTGTCTTTGTCTCACAGGGGTCAACATTTACTTTAGCTACTCTCTTCCTTTTTATAGACCTGTAAATGCTCTTACAATCTGTTTTTATATTTCTGGCCAGTTTAATCTCATGTTCTATTATTTCTTTTTTAATCAACTTTTTGGTGGACCTTTGCTGGCTTACTACTATTTTTTTCAATATTATATGCCTCTTCTTTTAATCTGAAACTATTCTTTACTTCCTTAGTAAGTGATAGATGGATCTTTCTTGCTGAGTTTTTGTTTTTTTAATAAATGTATTTTTGTTTAACATGTTGAATTGTTTCGCACTGTTTATTTACCACCACAGCTTTTAGATTATTTATCTAACCAACCTTAGTCAGCTCTCCCCTCATATCTATGTAATTGGCTTTGTTTAAATTTAAAGTTTTGTTTGTGATCGGAGTACATTGCTTTCAAACTTAACATAGAATTCAATTGTATTATGATCACTTTTTCAAAGAAAATATTTTACTATGAAATTACAGTACTAATAAGATGTGCCTCACTGCACAATTTTAGATCTAAAGTAGCTTTATCCCTATTTGGTTCCACAACATATTGTTCCAGGAAACTGTAAAAAAAGCATTCTACAAACACATCATCCAGACTACCTTTGCTAATTTGATTGGTCTCCAGTCTACATGAAGATTAAAGTCACCCAGAAATATTATATTGCCTTTGTTCTTTGTTACAATCTCCAATAGTTTCTTACTCAATGCTCTGTCCAACAGTATAACTTCTGTTAGGGCATCTATAAACTACTCCCATCAGTGTTTCCTGACCCTTGTTATTCCTAATCTCCAAGGCACATAACAGTTCATTGTCACGGTCACGGTGACATCCTGCCATCCGAAGAGTCGGTGGGGAACACATCCCCGCCGATACTGCCTGTCCCGCAGCTATTCCCCACTCCAATAAGCATTAGTTGGCTACAAGTGGGGCTTCCACCCCTCACTGGGGAGGAAGTCGTGCCTTAGAAAGCTGCCGGCCAATCTGATTGGCTGGCAGCTCACCGGTCCCTGCAGCACTAGAAGCTGCGGTGGACAGGAGTGGGACTTCATGAAGCCCACGGAGCTTAAGTTCCGAGGGTTCAGGAAAAGGTAAGTTTTCAGGGTCTCATGCTTGGGAGGGAAGGTTTGGGCGATTGGATAATGGGGAGTTGGGGTGTCGGTGGAGAGGCTGCGTTGGGGCGTGGAGGCGGTAGGAGGAGGCAGGTCCAGTGACTACCATACCTTAAGGGGGGCAATGCCCAAAGTTAGAATGAGGCTTTGAAGGAGATGCCCCCGTCATCCCCATCCTGCCAGAGGCCTGAACCCAATTATTTTTATGCTTCCTCCATACCCAGGAAATACTCCCGCCAGCCTAAAAATTGAGGCTGGGTGGGAAACAGCCCTTAAGTAGTCAATAATTTTGGTGAGGGTGGGCGGCTGGTCCGAGGCCCTGCCTGCTCCAGTGTAAAATTGCTGAAGTCGGGTTGGGCGGCAACCCAGCAGGGGCGTGAAATTCAGGCCTTGAAGTTGGTAAAACTGTCCATTAGAACACCATCACCTGTAGACTGATACAACTATAGAAAGCACCAAACACCTGCAGAATGATAGTAGCAGCCAGAAGAAATCAACCAGCACCTAACCTGTGAGTAGTTGCTAATACTTTGAAATAACACTGCTGGGGCTGTCCTTTCAGCTGCTGAACATTTGTTCAGCTGTGCAACATCAACAGAGGACATTAGCAAGAGTATAGAGCTCCAAAATGACACCATTGTCACCTATTCAACGTTGCATTGCGTGTTCTAATAATCCTGCAGACTTCCAGCTGATGTTCACTGAGTGTTTAGGCCCACACTAATACATGGCATGATTTGGCTGCAGGTATGCATGTATGCATTGTTGGAGTCCAAAGGCCACTTGAGGTGTAGGGAAATGGGTGCTAATAAGCTAAATTTCTCATCCACCATCTTACCTCTCTCCTATCAACCCTTTCATAATTTTAAAGCCCTCTATTGTCACCCCTCAACTTTCTGTATTCTAGGGACAAGTGCCCAGTATATTCTGTTTTTCCTGATAGCTATAATCTCTCAGTTCCAGTATCATACTTGTGAAAAAAAGATCTTCTAGCCCTTCTACTTCCTTTGTGTACATGGAAACCAGAATTTTGCACAGTACTCCATGTCTGGTTGAGGTTCCTCTATTCCTCTGAATTCCTGGTGTCATCAGTTACTCCCACTATTGTTTATATCACTACTTATTAACACTCATTAGCACTCATGAAATCATTTCACTGGTTGTCTAATCCAGCCTGTTTATATTTCACAACTCTGTGATATTTCTGGAAGTGCTCTTCTCCGTCTTTGGAGACATTTGACTGCTGGCAATTTGGAATAGATTCATAGATCTGCATGTTAGTGCAGAAAGCAAGTGAAAATAAGTATGAGCTTTTTTGTTGTTTGGTAGAGGATATCATATTCTGCTATTTTAGGCATCAGTTGTAATGAGATTTGGAAGGTTTCACTATTTTTTTATTCATTCATGGGATGTGGGCATCACTGGCTAGGCCAGCATTTATTGCCCATCCTAGTTGCCCTTGAGAAGGTGGTGGTGAGCTGCTTTCTTGAACCGCTGCAGTCTATGTGGTGTAGGTACACCCACGTGCTTTTAGGGAGGGAGTTCCAGGATTTTGACCCAGCAACAGTGAAGGAACAGCGATATATTTCCAAATCAGGATGGTGAGTGGCTTGGAGAGGAACTTCCAGGTGGTGGTGTTCCCATGTATTTGCTGCCCTTGTCCTTCTAGATGGTAGTGGTCGTGGGTCTGGAAGGTGCTGTCTAAGGAGCCTTGGTGAGTTCCTGCATCTTGTAGATGGCACATGCTGCTGCCACTGTGTGTTGTTGGTGGAGGGAGTCAATGTTTGAGGATGTGGTACCAATCAAGTGGACTGCTTTGTCCTGGATAGTGTCAAACTTCTTGAGTGTTGTTGGAGCTGCATTCATCGAAGCAACTGGACAGATTTCCATCACACTCCTGACCTGTGCCTTGTAAATGGCCATATTCCCAGTCTCTGACCTGTTCTTGTAGCCACAGTCTTTATGTACTTGGCCACATTAAGTTTCTGGTTAATGGAGACCCTCAGGATGTTGATGATGGGGAATTCAGCAAAAGTAATGCTGTTGAATGTCAAAGGGAGATTAGACTCTCACTTTTTGGAGTTGGTCATTGCCTGGTACTTTTGTGGTACACATGTCACTTGCCACTTATAAGCCCAAGTCAGATCTTGCTGTATGCAAACATGGGCTGTCTCATTACCCAAGAAGATATCATAGCAAACATTTTCATTTCTTACCTTATAATGGTGGAAAAGTCATTGACAAAGCAGCTAAAGATGTTTGGGTCCCGGGTACTATCCTGAGGAAGTTCTGCAGAGTTATACCAGGGCTGTGATCATTGGCCTTCAACAAACACAACCATCCCTGTTTTTGCTCAGGCTCCTCGATGCCACTCTCAGTTAAATGCTGTCTTACCTGTGGAATTCAGCTCCTTTGTCCCTGTTTGAACCAAAGCTTTAATGAGGTCTGGAGCAGAGTGGCAGAATTCAAATTGAGCATCAGTGAGCAGTTTATTGGTGAGTAAGTGTCATTTGACAGCACTGTTGGCAGCACCTTCCATCACTTTGCAGATGATTGAGCATAGGCTGATGGGGTGGTAATTGGCTGGATTGGATTCATCTTCCTTTTTGTAGACAGGACATACCTGGGCAATTTTCCACAATGTCGGGTAGAAGGCAATATAGGACCTGTACTGGAACAGTTTCATTAAGGGGTACAGCTAATGTTGGAGCACAAGGCTTCAGCACCACAGCCAGGACGCTGTTGAGACCTATAGATTTTGCTGTATCCAATATGAACATACAACATATAGGATAAAATTTTTAGCTCAGCAGGAGGGTGCGCGCACAACCCGCTCGAGCGTAAAATGACGCGAGCTGATGTTGGGCAAACGCCCCGACATCAACACGTAGTTGCACGATATTTTGTTCAGCGGGCACGCACTGGTGTCAGCAGTGCACCCGCCGACAATTAAAAGGCCTACTTAAGGCCAGTAAAGGAGCAAGTAAATAGAAATTTTCACTGCCCGTCCAACCTTACAGTTGGCAGGCAGGCGAAAAGGCTAAGTGGCCTTTGCACTTTTTAGGAAACCTCATCCACAGGCGGGATGAGGTTTCCTAAAGTAAATAAAAATAAAATAAAAAATAGTAAAATTTAATTAATAACATGTCCCTGCTCATGTGACAGTGTCACATGAGGGGATATGTCTTATAGCATTTTAAATTTCTTTATTATTATTTTTAAAAACTATTCAACTCCCTGAGGCAGCTCTGTGCCTCAGGGAGATTATGAAGCATGCACTCGTGCGCATGTGCAAAGTTCATGCTTGCCCCACTTGCTCTCTCACCACCCCCCCCCCCCCCCCCCCCCCCCCCCCCCCTGCAAACTGCCTGCACAGGCAGCGCTCAGTGCTGCCACTTGTATTTCACGCTGGGTGGGCCTTAACTGGCCAGCCAGCGTGTAATTGCCTTCCGGCCTCAATCTCATGCAGCAGTTGGCTTCCTGACCATGCCCACCTGCCCCTGCCAAGCCCACCCAACAAGGGAAGATTCTGCCCATGAAATACAAGCAGAAGTAGACCACTGAGCCTGCTCGGCCATTAAATATGATCATGGCTGGTCTGGTTGTGTTTCGAGTTCCACATTCCCATCTACCCCCAATAACCTTTGATTCCCTTGCCTAACAAGAATTTATCTACCTCTGCCTTAAAAATATTCAATGACCACCACCCCCACCCCTACCCCCGTTCCACCACCTTATGAGGCACAGAGTTCCAAAGCAACACAACCTCTAAGGGAAAATATTTCTCCTCATCTCTGCCCGATAAAGGCAACCCCTAATTTTAAAACAATGCCCCCTAGTTCTGGACTTACCCACAAGAGGAAACATCCTTTCCATGTCCACCTTGTCAAGACCAATTGGGATCTTATATGCTTCAATCAAGTCACCCCTCACTCTTCTAAACTCCAGTAGAAACAAGTCCAGCCTGTACAACCTTTCCTTATAAGATAACCCACTTATTCCAAGTATCAATCTAGTAAACCTCCTCTGAACTGCTTTTAACACATTTACATCCTTCCTTAAAAAAGGAGATCAAAACTGCACACTGTATTTGCTGGTCTTAACAATGTCCTGTATAACTGAAGTATAACAACCTTACTTTTATATTCAATTCCTCTTGTGATAAAGGATAGCATTCCATTTGCCTTCTTGATTACATACTGTACCATACTAACTTTTTGTACTCATGCACGAGAACACCTAGACCCCCCTGCACCTCACAATTCTACATTCATACTCTGCTTTTTTATTCTTCCTGCCAAAGTGAACAACTTCACATATTTCCACATTATACTCCATCTTCCAGAATTTTGCCCACTCACTCAACCAATCTGTATCCGTCTACAAACTCCTTATGTCTTCTTAACAACATACTTTCTTACCTATCTTTGTGTCATTTACAAATTTAGCTACCGTGCCTTTGCTCCTCTCATCTAAGTCATTGATGTAAATTGTAAGAACTTGTGGCCCCAGCACAGACCCCTGTGGGACTCCACTTGTCACATCCTACCAATCAGAGAAAGACCCATTTATGCATACTCTCTGTTTTCTTCAGCCAGACGTCTTCTACGCATGCTAATATGTTAACCCCCTAACAATGACCTTTTATTTTCCGCAATAACCTTATCAAATGCCTTCTGGAAATCCAAGTGTGGTACATATACAGACTCTCCTTTATCCACAGCACGTTACTCCTTCAAGGAACTCTAATAAATTTGTTAAACATGATTTCCCTCTCACAAAACCATGCTGATTCTTCCCAATCACCTTGAGTTTTTCTAAGTGCCCATTTATAACCTCTTTAATGATCGACTCTAACACCTTCCCCATGACAGACATCAAGCTAATTGGTCTATAGTTTCCTGTTTTCCACCTCCCACTCTTCTTGAATAGAAGTACAATATTTTCTACTTTCTAGTCCGATGGAACCTTTGCAGAATCTAGGGAATTTTGGAAAATTAACACCAATGCATATACTACCTCAATAGCCACCTCTTTTAAGACCCTAGGATGAAGTCCATATGTACCTGGAGACTTGACAGCTTGCAGCTCCATCAGTTTGCTCAGTAGCGCTTCCCTAGTGATTGTAATTTCACCAAGTCCCTCTCCCCCCTCCACCTCCTGATTTACTACTATTACTGGAATGTTTTTAGTATCCTCTGTAGTGAAGAGCAAAATATTTTTTCATTTCATCTGCCATTTCCTTATTACCTATTATTAACTCCCCATTGTCACTCTGTAGAGGACCAGCACTCACTTTACTTACTCTTTTCCTTATTAAATACCTGTAGAAACTCTTGCTATCCATTTTTTCATTTCTAGCTAGCTTCCTCTCATACTCTAATTTCTTTCTCCTGATTAACCTTTTAGTCATTCTCTGCCATTCTATATACTCTGATCAATCATCTAACTTGCCACATCTTTACGCAGGTATATGCTTTTTGACTGATGCTTTCTCCAACTTCTTTAGTTAACTATGGATGGTGGCTTCTCCCTTTAGAATTTTTCTTCATTGTAGGAATATACTTATTCTGAGTAATCTGAAATATTCCCTTAAATGTCTGCCACTGCTTCTCTATTAATCTGTCCCCTCACCAAGTATCCAAGTTCACTTCAGCTAACTCAGCTTTCATGTCCAGCTGCCCTTATTTAAGACTAAAATACTAGTCTTATTTATCATCTTATAGTTGCCCTTATTTAAGTTTAAGATATTAGTCTTAGACCTACTTTCTTCCTTTCAAACTGGATGCAAAATTCAATCATATTGTTGTTGCTGCTACCTTGGGGTGCCATTACTCTGAGGTCATTAATTAACTCTGTCACATTACACAATACCAAGTGCAATATAATTGGCTTCCTGGTTGGTTCTAGAATGTGCTGCTCTAAGAAATTATGTTGAAAGCGTTCTATGAACTCCTCATTCAGGCTATTACTGCCAATCTGATTAAAGTAACCCATGATTGTTGCCTTTTATCACAAGCACCCAATATTTCTTCTTGTATGCGTTGTCCTACATTGTGGTCACTGTTAGGGAGGCTGTGGACAATTCCCACTAATAACTTCCTTCCCCTATTATTCCTCATCTCCACCCAAACTGATTCTACATCCTGATATCCTGAACCAAGGTGAACTCTAATAATTGCACCAATGCCACCCTTGATCGACAGCGCTACCCCTATTATTTTTGAATGTCACATGTCCCTAAATAATCAGGACCCAGTCCTTGTCATCCTGCAGCCATGTCTCCATAATGGCTATTAAATTATATTTATTTACTTCAATGGGTGCTACCAATTCATTTACTTTGTTATGAATGCTACACACATTCAGATACAGAGCCTTTAGTTTTGTCTTTTTGTTATTTTTGTAACATCTAGACTTGATTGTTAGTGCTCAGCCATTCTCAAATGGCTTCTCAAATATTACTAATCATTTGTGAACTTTGAACTGATTCTGGCATGTTACTAAAAATATCACAGCTGAACTCAAACCAATTCTCACCTAATTTCTGTATTGATGCCTTTCAGGCAAAGGTCACTAATTAGAAATTAAGAGGGAGAAGTACTAATTTCCTCCACTTTGTGGAAAGCAAGTGGCAGATGGGCGAGAGTGCAGGATGCCTGTTAAAATGGATTGGGTGAATTACACATTCCATTTTCAATCTGCTACAATTTTAAATTGTTTGATTATTCAGGCATACAGGAAACCTGTCTGAGTTAGGTGAGAGACTCACATTTATGCAAATCTGCATCAAAATATTTCAATAAGACCTGAGCACAGTCTTAACCTAGAAGTTAGCAGGTTAGCAGTAGTCAGTCCAGTGACAAGAATCTAATTAAACCATCGAAGTAGTTCTATAAGATAATTTAAAAAATTTTCCTGCTCTTTCTGGTGCCACAAAGGAAGTGTAGACCTCAACTGCCCAGACATCCCTCGCCTTCATGTCTCTCGCCACTCACTGCCCCAGAATTATTGTCCTCCCACTGCACCTACTTTGTCCCCTGCATAAGGTCATTTTTTTAAAAAATTGTTCCTTGGATGTGACTACTGCTGGCAAAGCCAGCATTTATTGCCCATCCCTAATTGCCCTTGAGAAGTGGTGGTGACCTACCATCTTGAATCGCTGCAGTCCATGTGATGCTGGTACACTCACAGTGCTGTTAGGGAGGGAGTTCCAGAAGTCTGACCCAGTGACATTGGAGGAACGGCAGTATATTTCTAAGTTAGGGTGGTGTGTGGCTTGTAGGGAGACTTGCAGGTGGTGCTGTCCCATGCATCTGCTGACCTTGTCCTTATAAGTATAGAGATCGCAGGTTTGGAAGGTGCTGTTGCAGAAGGTTTGGCTAGTTGCTGCAGTGTGTCTTGTACTTGGTACACAATGCTGCCACTGTGCACTAGTGGTGGAGGGAGTGAAATTTTAAGGTGGCAGATATAGTGGTGGATGCCAATCAAGCAGACTGCAGTATCTTGGATGATGTCAAGGTTGTTGAGTGTCAATGAAGCTGTATTCATCAAATGAAGTGGAGAGTATTCCATCACACTTATAACTTGTGCCTTGTAGATGGTGGACAGACTCTAAGGAGTCAGGAGGTGAGTTATTTGTCATAGAATTCCCAGCCTCTGACCTCGTGTAGCCACAATAATTGTCAAGCTGGTCCAGTTAAGTTTCTGGTCAATGGTAATCCCAAGGATGTTGATGGTGGGCTATTCAGCAATGTAATATCATTTAATGCCTAAGGGAGATGGTTAGACCAGTGCTTCCAAAACATTTTCCCACTCTGGCACCATTTTGAGACTTGAACATGGCTATGGCTCAGAGTGAGAGCCAGGCACAGGGATTGTGGGGGAGGGGAGGTGGTGATGGGTGATAGAGCTGTGAAAGACAGTTGGGGAGATTTGTGAGAGTGAACAGGGAGATATTTGTGCAAGTAGAGTAAGGGAGATTTGTGAAAGTAAAGTGGGGGAGATTTGTGAGAGTGAAGGGGGGAGAATTGTCAAGTGAGTGGGGGGATTTGTGGGAGTGAAGTGGGGAGATTTGTGAGAATTTTCATGGAAGCATAGGGCTGAATTCTTCGGTTGCCGAGCGGAGACGGGGCCTGCTCGCCTGTGCGTAAAATGACGCGCGGTGACATCGGGCGGGCATCCTGACATCACTGTGCGTCATTTAGATTTCCAGTTTGGCGGGCGCACAGCCGACTTGGCTGCGCACCCACTGAACTGTCAAAGGCCTATTAAAGCCTGTTAGAAACTAATTTAACAATTAAATGAGCTGCCTGTCTAACCTCAACGTTGGCGGGCAGGCGAAAAGCCCAGGCAGCCTTCACATTTTTCATGAAACCTCATCCACGGGCAGGATGAGGTTTCATGAAGTGTTTTAAAATTAAATAAAATTTTTAAAAATAATTCTTTGACATGTCCCAGCTCATGTGACAGTGTCACATGAGGAGACATGTTTTAAAAGTTTTTAACCAGTTTATTTCAGTTTTTAAATATCAAACTGATCTCCCTGAGGCACCTTAATTGGCCCACCCATAGGTCTGGTTCACGCCTGCCCCCGCCTGCTCCCACACAACCCCCACAACGAGGGGAAAATTTTTCCCATAATTTTCATATTTTTCTGGTTTATTATAACGTAGGTTTATGGGAGCAAGTATAGGTAGGTCTGCCTGTATATGATTTAATTCTATTTGGAGTCAAGTAGACTGCAAGCTTGGACTCATCAAAAGAAGCTAGGTGTTTGATATGCTAATGGATAAACATGGATGCTGCCTTAGCATGTAAGGTGTGAAGGGGATTTGCATTTTTAGATAAATGAAGGGAGATTTGGATTTCAAAGGGATCTCAGTCTCTTTACAAATAGCCAGACAAGCAAGGCTAAGGAATGTGTTTATTTTTCCCAAGGGTTACTGACAATAAATGGTGACAACATGAAAGTTTTTATGTTATGAGGGAGATACAGATTGAAAAACTTATGAAACAATCAAATTCACATTTTAAGAAAAGAGAAATGTATATAAGGGAGAATGAGGCTATGTGTCAGGAGAAACATTGTGACTTTAAAGAAGCCTCCAGTATTTGTGCAGAAGTCTACCGAAACTGAAACTAGAGAAAGCCACTTGGAATTCCACTGTCCAGAGTATTGTGTTAATTTGCTGCATCTGTTTAAAATCTAGCATCTCTTTTGGACTGTTGCCTTAAAGAGAGTGTAACTGGGAGTCAGGTTAATTCAGAATTTTAGGGGTTATTATAGAGGTAATTTGTAGTCCTATGTATGTGCTTGAAATCTTTTCTTTTGTTAATAATATTTCAATTTAGTTTTTATAAAAATCTCCAAAAGCCTTGGTGGACTTATTACTTCTTAATTCAGTGCACGCATCTCTAAATAAATACAAATTGCAAAATCGTTGTGATAGCGTGATCAAGTTTCCCTCGTGAATTTGGTCTACTTGGCACACATCATCTGCCACATCATAACAGAATGAACAGGGGGATATTTGTGAGAATGAACAGATGGAGATTTGTGAGAGTGAACAGGAGGGAGATTTGTGAGAGTGAAGCGTTTAAACTGCCAGGTTTTTTAACACCTGCCTTTTCAATGGCTTCTTTGAAGCAGGAATTAGGCCTCAAAGATTGGTCATTTAGGCCATGTGCACCATTAAAAAAAAGTGAGGATTTAAAGGGGCCTCACAGCTGTTAGCATTTAGTTGGAGCTCCGCGATCACTATTGCTGTCTCAGAGCTCGCAACCCCAAACTCTCATTGTGACCCATGGTTTGGGGAGCCTTGGATTAGGTTCTCTCATGTTGGAGATAATCATTGCTTGGCTCTCACGTGATGTGAATGACACTTACCACTTATCAGTCCAAATGTCAATATTGTCTCTGGGTCTCCATTTTGGTTGTGAACTTGTCCAGCAGCATGTTAATGAGGCTTCCTCCTGTTGTTCCTGCACAGACCAGCTGCTCGGTTAGCTGCTTTCTCACCCTGGAATTGCTAGTCCCACCAACAAGTAAGCTAAGATCAGCTTATTCAAATCAGACCTGGAATCTTTTCTGATCTCTTTGGGACAGACTTAGTGGAGCAGATGCTCCTGTTATTGCATCAGAGTGATCTGGGTCATTTGGGTGCAGAGCATAGAGGAAAATTGGGCAGGGAGGACTGCATATCAGTAATCAAGCATCTTCAGTTTTCTCTATGTGCTTTGCTCTGGCACAGTAACAATTATTTGCACTATTTTTGAATCTCTGATTGGCTAGGATGCCAATGATAATCCATTGACATGCATTGAGTAGCTAATTTCTAAGATAGTTAAAAGAAAAATCTGTAGAAATTCATATTGTCATCTCTTTAGGATAACTGCATGATGGGCAATAAATGCTAGGCTTGCTAGTGCAGCAAACAGTGCAAAAATGAACTAAAGAAAAATATAATTTAATTGCCACAGCGGGATATGAACTTACCTTCTTGGGGTTTCTCACAACCATATCATGGTTCAGCAGTGACTCCATGGGTAGTACTCTTCCATCTGGGGTAGAAGGTTGAGCGCCTCTGCAGTGACTCGGAATCACAGAGCCTGTTGCGTTCCGATTTCCATTGCCCCACCGTTGGTTGTCATAATTTTAGTTGCCTGGGCCCTAAACCCTGGAATAGCCTCCCTAAATCTCATTACCTCTCTCTCCTCCTTCAGGTCTCTCCTTAAAACATTCTTTCTATCCTAATATCTCCTTAAGTAGCTAGGTGTAAAATGTTGTCTGATTGTGGTCCTATGAAGTGCTTTCAGACATTTTGCTTTGACAAATGCATAATATAAATGCTGGTTGTTGTTGTAGTGAAGGGGAAATAAACTGTTACCACACTGGTGCCTTGGCTCAAAAACTGATTTTAACTTGGGGAACTAAGCAGGTGGGCAGAATGCCGTGAATGGGAAATCCTCATAAGTGTGTCAATGGCCATCTCAATGCAGCTGTGTACCGCAGACTGAGACATGTGAGAGATGATCCCTGTAGCAGGGTAGTAGGATCCTATAGCAAAGAAGTTAAGGGCTAGGACATCATGGAACACATGGTTCAGCAGGACCTGTACAGGAGGCTACAGAGATCTGCCTTGTGAAACACAGTCTCCTGATGCCCTATTCCTCTCACTGATCCAAGAAACTGACTCTTAGTCCACACACCCTCTGCGTTGGAAATGGTCTTCTAACAGCAGTCCTTCTTGTTGTATTAAAGGTTCTTTAGATCTCTCCATGATGAGATCTTGAGGTTTGTATATTTAAACATGAACCATTTCTTGTGAATCTTTCACTATTTACAGATCTTGGGGCAGAATATTGCCGTTGGTGTGTAGGGGGACGGGCCTGACATGCCGATATGTAAAATGAGGCGCGATGCGTCCCGACGTCACCGCACATCATTTCGATATTTCATTTGGCGGGTGCGCGCCAGAGGCAGCTGCGCGCCCGCCAAACTGTCAAAAGCCTATTAAGGCCATTAAAAAAGCAATTAACCTTGGTAAGAACACTGCCCATCCAACCTTAAGGTTGGTGGGCAGGTGAAGAGCCCAAGCGGCCTTTGGCATTTTTCAGGAAACCTCATCCACGGGAGGGATGAGGTTTCCTGAAGGTTTTATAAAATAATTAAATAAATTTTGCAAACTTCACACACATGTCCCAGCTCATGTGACATGAGGGGACATGTTTAAATAATTTTTTTATTTATTAAGAAGAGTTATGATCTACTTAATCTCCCTGAGGCAGCTCCATGGCCCACCCGCATAAAATGGCAGCGTGCAGCCGATCACAGGCAGCGATTGGCTCTGTGCCCAACACTGTCCGCTCCTGCCCATCCCGCCCACCATAGGAAATATTCTCCCCCAGGTTACTGTCACGCATGGTGCTGTTACCTTCATGTAGGCTGGTTCCAGAGTGTTCTCTCTCGACTGTCCTCTCAATCCATTACCATGTGACTTTATGCATCATACTGTGGATGATGCTTCTCTCCAGTCCCACGTTAACTCTTGCCCTGCCGAGCACCTTTCCATTAAAATGGCATGCGGGTGCAGGCAACATCGTACAACACTTCTCACCTGCTGTCTTTGAATAATTACACCGGCGTTTGGTTACTGGGACTGCTGCTGTTGTTCCTCTTATTCCAAGTGCTCCTCCATCCAAATAAAGCTTATTGAAGGGAATAAAACCAATAAAAAACAAGGAAGATGCAACCTGGAAACTGGAAACTCTACTAGCAATCCAAATAGGTCAAAGATCCTGTGATCTAATTAGCTGCTGACTAGTATTTCCGTAAATACTGCTGAGGTGGCTCTGGGACAAATCCCAGAAGATTTTATTGATACTGGGTTGGACACTGGGCAGGACTTTTTTGAAATTTAAGGTTAAAATGGTGTCACAGTCCTAGTTGCGTCAAAGGATTCTGATTTCTATGTATTCATGAAGCCTGCCTCTGGTGGGCACCTGGGCTGAATTCAAAAATGGATGGATAGAATGGGAACATAGTGGTAAGTACTGTTATTTCAACCACACACCTGCCCTGTTCCTACCTGCATTAAAACCAGGTATAAAGTTTTTAAGGGTTTCAGCCTTGATAAGGAAAAAGGACAGAATATGTGAGAGAAAATAAAATCTGCAGTGACAAAATAAAAACATTTTTCAACAGTCGAGACAGTTTAGATTTGTTCATAGTCAACTTCGGATTTGTTTTTCTCAATTGAACAGTGAGCGTGGCACATCTACTGCATACAAAAAGCTTCTTCATTTATCAGACTTAATGCCTGTGAGCCCCGCAGGCTGCCTATTTCTGTACTACTGCAGAAATCCAAAGGTGCACCCTATAACATTTAGCTATTACATGGTTCTCAAAACCCCCAGCCCAAGTAACTTCAAATAAAAACCTGCAACCTCAGCCAGAGCTTTATTTTATTGTTTTAATTTTGCAGATGGTTCAATTCTCTATTATAGGGACATCAAAATTCTGCTGCGTCAGACTTGAATCAATATAAAAATCAATAAAAACATGTTTTGCGTAATTTATCTTTTTGGTATGCACCTTATTAGTACTGTACCTGTTGTAATCTGTAGTTCAGTAATTCAGCTGAAAAAAATGCATTTACTCAAATATTAAGTATATTGCCTTATTCTACTGCAATTCAAAGATCAGCAATTTAATTCAGTTTGCTCTGCAGTCCATTGTTCATTACTTTTCAGCTAGGTGGTGCTAGATTTAAACACAAAAATAACCAGGCTGTAAAAATAGATTAAGTTACTGCAATTTTCCAGCTATACAATACATATCGACCTTGATTAAGGAGACAGGAGCCTTTCCAAGCAGTCTGAAACAGCTTCAATATAAAATTATTTCAAAATTTAGCTGCTTAATATAATTTTAAAAATCAGTTGTCTCACGTATTTTTGATTACAGATATAACACCTGGAATGGAAAATAATGAGTCTGCAGTTATATGTGTAAATACCTTGTCAATTGTTATGTAGCAGCCTGAGAACAGCCAATTTTGTGTTCCGCACACTACTTTACTTCAATGTTCTCAGGAAACAGTATCCTTTCAACTATGGCTGTTTGGAAAATAATGATGGTTTATCAAGAAAGTGAATCAAGCCATTAAAGCCTTTATCATTGTAAGTGTCTCAGACAGGTATCAAGTTGACAACCTGCGGGAATCAGAAATAAAGGTCATGCAGTCCTGCTTCATTTCTGGGATCCATGCTTTAAATAATAGTGGTAATAATCTTACCTTCCATCCCATTGCTTCTTTCCTCTGTGAAATAAATTCTAACCATTAAGTTTTGGACTCCAAAGTCAAGTGCAGTTGAATGCACTTCAATGCTTCAAATGAAATGGCAAGCACATTGGGAATAATATTTCTTATTTTCAAGTACAACCTCCACCATGTTCTCAAAGTGTGTTGCTAAGCAAACGCCGATCCTTCATTACAGAGAAATTAACATTAATAGTGGTCTTGTCATCCTCAGACTTTCCATACTCCTCACAGAAGCAGGATGAAAGGCATGACAAAGCATTTAAAATATCATGTGCAGTAATTGCACAAGGGCCAATTCAAGATGATACATTATACCATACACAATCTCAGTTGACAAATTTCACTCCTATTAGTATTGCCAGATGGGCGGTAGCTGGAAGATCATCCTCCTACACATGTTCTCATCATTCCCCACATTCAGTAATTTGGGATGTTGAGCTAGGAGACCACATGAATCATCATCATTCTCATAACTCTGTGGGAACCTGCAATGCTTGCTGGATTTGCCTTTTAGAAAATGCCAGAAGTAGCTCTGTCTAATAATTGCAGGAAGTTCATTCATTCTGCATCAAAGATTTGGCTATTCTGTTCTGTGGTATATGTTCTAATCTGAATGAGCAATGTTTGGTCCTTTTAACGATGTGGAGAAATGCCCAGCTTCGAAAGCCCTTTACAACACAAGCTCTCCACAAATCATCTATAACCATGGGCAGGATTTTGCCTTCGTTGGGCAAGCTCAGCGGGGGCTGGCAGGAGCAGTCACGAAGTCCCTGCTGCCCGCAATCAGGGCTGGAACGCAATTTCATGCTGGCGGGCCAATTAAGGCCAGCCCAGCATGAAACGCATGCTGCAGCGCTGCCTGTATTTGGGGCTGCAGTGGGGAAGGAGGGCGAGAGCGCAAGTTCGTGCACGTGTGCAGGTGCGTACAGGAAAAGATCCTTGAGGCACAGAGCTGCCTCAGGGAGCTGAAGATATAAAAAAATCAAAAATAAGGATTTTAAGACATGAAAAGGAACATGTTATTAATGGAAAGTTAAGATTTAAATTTTTAATAGCTGTTGGAAACCTCATCCCGCCTGTGGATGAAGTTTCTTAAAAAATGCAAAGGCCGCTTGGCCTTTTCGCCTGCCCGCCAACCGTAAGGCTAGATGGGCAGTGTAAAACTACATTTAATTGGTTCTTTAATGGCCTTAATAGGCCTTTTAATTGTCGGCACACTGCCGACTGAAATATCGTGTGAGTGCGCGATGACGTCAGGACACTCGCCCGACGTCATTGCCCACCATTTAACATCGTTTGGGTCAGGCATACGCCTGTCCGACGAGCTAAAAACTCTGGCCCATGAGAAGGAAGCAATAGAGCCTGTGACAGAATGGCCCACCCACTGCACGGCAAAGAACAATCCGATTAGCAATATCATAAGGAAAAACTGCCTTACCTATTCCATCATGTCTTAGAACCCCAGGGATCAACACATTTCTTCATGTATACTAAGAAACATCAATGAACATCTTCTGTAAGTAACATACAATTGCAATGCACAACGGATTAATAGATTTTAAAGTGAAAGTAAGCTCTTTGAAAATTAAAAACAAAGTTGCTTAACCTAAACACTGCTAATCGGCCAATTGACGCCATGGAAAAACAAAAGGCTAGGCAAAAGTTAATATATATACTTTAAGAATGCAAAAAACAAAATGAATAAACAATGGTTTAAAGAGTGGCCTGGATATTGTATTGTGTGGCCAGCCTGTGGCATAAACTGGTCGTATGGAATGATGTCAGTGCTGGAATGGGTAGGTTTCAGACCCTGTTGACGTGTCTTGTGGACCTGTTACGGACTGTTAACGTTTAAAGAGGAAAATTGAACACCCAGCAATTAACCAACAGAACTGTGCCGCAAGATTTCATACTTTTAAACAAAAACAAACTTTATTATTTTTAAGAAGAATTAAACAAAGCAAGCACTATGAACTTAATACCATAGTTTGCAACTATGAGCAGAATTTTGTCCTTGGCGGGGGTGGGGGGAAGCTGACCACTGCTCGCAATTGGCAGCGCACCACGATTTCATGCTGGTGGGCAAATTAAGGCCCGCCCAGCATGAAAGGTGGCTGGGGAATCTACAAGAAGGGGTGGGCGGGGGCGGGGCAGGGCATGGTGTCCGCTGGGTCCAATGGTGACCCGGTGGCTGATTCAAAAAGGGCCCATGCAGCCCCTGGAAGGCTGCCACGGAAGGACACTGAAGTCTCCATGGATCCCGTTGCAGTTGGATATAGCAGGCAGGAGGGCAGGTCAGCGGGGCTGCTTACCCCGCGTTTCTCTGATGAGTGCCTCGCTGCCCTCCTGGAGGAAGTTACAGCCAGGAGAGAAACCCTTGTCCCCAGGAGGAGGAGGTCCCCATACTTCACCAAAAAGGCCTGGGAGGAGGTGGCATCCAGGGTCAGCAGCCATGATGTGGTGAGGCGCACATGGATACAGTGCTGGAAGCGCTTCAACGATCTGCTGCAATCAGGAAGGGTGAGTACCATGTTGGCATAGGTCAGTGTGGAGAGCAGTTAAGAGCTGGCCATCCCCCCCATGGACCTCAAGGGTGTTAGAGTGTGAGTGGCAAATGTCAGTGATGCTGGAGCTGGCCAAGGGGCTGACCCCTGGCTGCTTGGACTGAGTGCTTTGCAGCTCCAGGCTCACAAATCGGCTGAGCCCTGCCAGGTTTTCCTCAAGTGGGGTTGGCCAGGCTGCAATGATGCTGCAGATAGACAGTGGACTAATCAATGCTCCTCTATTCTTTCAGGGGAAGACATCCCATAACAATGTTAATAGGTTGCGGACTGGCAGGGGACCCCCACACCTCCTCACCCATTATGAGCTGGAGAGGCGCCATGCACCTCAGTCAACCGGTCATGTTGAGGTTGGGGTGCCAGATGAAGTTAAGAGTGCAGTGCACTGAGGTGAGAATGTCGGTTATTGTAACATTTCTAGTGTAGTCTCTATATTCATGTAAGCCTTGAAACTGGAGTCCCCATTGATAATGGAAAGATGAGGGCACCATGATGTAAATCTCTGGCTCACCAGGGTGCCTGGCATGCACAGTGACAGTGTCATGACTTAAAGTAATGACATGTCTTTCTTGTCCCTTTTAGGCTTATGAGCAGGTGGTCACAATGAGGAGCGTGAAGGCCCACCCCTTACCCCAGAGGACCACCATCGCTGAGCAAGCACATGCATCACACCCTCTCTGTCAAGCAGGCATCAGTGCAGATACCAGCACCTCGGTGGGCATAAGATCGCAGGCTCGTATCTCCGTGCACCTTGGTGAGTGCACTTCACACTCGCTTGACGTGCAGGCGGAGGCAGAGCATGCCTAGGTCGCCAGCAGTCAGAGGACTGCTGGGGACCAGGACAATACTCAATTGATGGCTCATGATGGGCCTCTGGAGTTGTCCATTAGGGGGCAGATGCTGGAAGTCCAGTGAGATGTGTGGGAGGAACTGGCAGAGATACATGAGGGAATGCGTGCCATGATGTCCATTGTGGAGGAATCCCTGCGGAGCATGACTTCTGCGTTGACCCTCATGGTCGAGCGCAAGGTCTCCTCCGTGGAGAGTGGCGACTCTCATGGAGAGGCTGTTCCAGGGACTCATTCAGGGGTTCCTGGGGATGCATATGGACTTGCAATGACCTCAGGTGGTCAGTGTCAGTACGGGAGATGGATTGGGCACCCGGTATCCCAGCTAGGTGCCCGTCCATCAATGGTGAGCAGGAAGGTCCAATGCGACCTCACATTGGTGCATAAGCTGCCTGTCATCTCTGCGGGCTCTAGATGACAGTGACCATGGTATATGATGAGGCTGCGGCGACTGGGGAGATGCTAGCTGTGGCACTGGCTGCTCCCTCCAAGGCGGGGTCAGCACAGGCTCCACTGGCCAGAGGACGACCACCAAGGTCATCAAGGCGAATGATATGAAATTTGGAAGCATCATGAATAGCGTAGTCAAGCGTACCAAAGATTGCAGATGGGATGAGAAGGATTAAGAAGGATAATTTACCTTTGTCACAGTCTCATAGGATGTCATTTGTGACTTTGATTGAGCCATTTTGGTACAGTGGCATGGATGGAAACCTGATTAGAGGCATTCAAACATAGAGTTCCCAGAATGTTAACTTCAGGATTTGGGGTCGACAACATGTTCAAAGGACTTGAGAAGAAAGAGATGTGGAGATGGACAGATAGTTTGCAAAGTGTAGTCTGCTCCAGTGCCGGGGACCAGCATGTGTGCAGGAAGTGTGTCCAGCTGAAGCTCCTGGAAGCTCAGATTTCAGAGCTGGAACAGCAGCTGGGGACACTGTGGAGCACCCGCGAGTCTGAGAGCATCGTGGATAGCACATTTAGAGGGGTGGCCACACCGAAGATGAAGGTACTTGAGGAAGGAAGGGAATGTGTGACCACCAAGCAATCCAAGAGAAACAGGCAGGTAGTTCAGGAGTCCCCTGGGGTCTCGCTCGCAAATCGGTATTCCATTTTGGAGGCTGGTTCCACCAGGGAGTGCAAACAGAGCCAACCTCTGGCACTACAAGCAGCCTGTCTGTACAGGAGGTGAGGAAGGGAGGAAGTGCCGTAGTAATAGAGGATTCTATATTTAGGGGAACAGATAGACACGACTGTGGCCATCAGCGTAACTCCAGGATGGTGCATTGCCTCCCTGGTGCCAGGGTCCGGGATGTCACTGAATGGCTGCAGGGCATCCTGAAGGGGCAGGTTGATAAGGCAGAGGTCATGGTACTTGTTGGTACCAATGACATAGGTAGAAAGAGCATGAGTCTTGCATCAAGAATTCAGGGAGTTAAGCAGTAGACTAAAAAGCAGGTCCTCTCGGGTTGTAATGTTGGATTACTCCCAGTGCCACACGCTAGCGAGCTCAGAAATAGGAGAATAGCGCAGATGAATATCTGGCTTAAGAGTTGGTGCAGGAGGGAGTGTTTTAGATTCCTGGATCACTGGGACTGTTTCTGGGGAAGGTGGGACCTGTACAAGCAGGACGGTCTACATCTGAAGTAGAGCAGGACTAACATCCTTGCGGGTGGGTTTGCTAGTTTTGTTGGGAGGAGTTTAAACTAATTCAACAGGGGGAGGGGACACAGAATGTTAATAGAATAGGGACACATCATAATATAGTAAAACAATCAAGTCAGAGGGAGTGCAGCTGCATTAAATTTCAAAGGAGTAAGGCAAGGCTGGATGGTCTCTACTTTAATGCCAGGAGTATTACAGGTAAAACTGGTGAGTTAAGGGTGAGGATTGACACATGGAATTGTGATATAGTAGCCATCACTGAGACTTGGCTGAGGGAGGGGCAGGATTGGCAGCTCAACATTCCAGGATACAGAATCTTCAGGTGAGACAGGGGAGGGGGTATAAGAGGAGGAGGCATTGCATTATTAGTTAAGGAGTCAGTTACTGCAGTAAGGAGAGATGATATCTTGGGGGGGGGGTATCGAATGAAGCTTTGTGGGTGGAGCTTAGGAATAAAAAAGAGGCAGCCACATTGTTAGGTGTTTATTATAGACCCCCAGATAGTCAGCGGGAAATTGAGGAGCAAATATGTGCACAATTTGCAGAGGTGTGTAAAAACAATAACAATCAGGTAATTATATTAGATGATTTCAACTTTCCCAACATTAATTGGGATAGACATAGTGTTAAGGGCTTGGATCGAGCTGATTTATTGAAATGTGTACAGGAGAATATTTTAGGTCAATATGTAGAGGGTCCAACAAGGGGCGGCGCAGGCTGTACCTAATTCTGGGGAATGAAGCTGGACAGGTGGCTGAGGTGGTGGTGGGGGGAGCATTTTAGTGATAGTGACCACAACATGGTATAATTTAAGCTTGTTATGGACAAGGAAATAGACAAGTTGCAAAAAATGTTTTGGGTTGTGGGAGAGCAGATTTTAGTAAAATAAGGCAGGATCTGGCCAAGGTAGACTGGGAACAGTTACTTGTGGGGAAATCTACAGAGGAACAGTGGGAGGCTGTTCAAAAAGGAAATGGGGAGGGTACAGGCTCAACATGTTCCCTCTAGGGTGATAGGAAGGAGTAACGAGCTAAGAGAACCATGGATGACCAGAGATATTCAGGATACGATGAGAAAGAAAAGAGAGGCTTTTAGCAGGTACAAGGGGAGCAAATCAGCAGAGGCATTAGTGGAGTACAGAAAGTGCAGGGTGGAGCTTAAGAAAGCAATTAGAAGAGCAAAGAGGGGATATGAGAAAGCTCTGGCTGGTAAAAGCTGGGAAAATCCCAAGATATTCTATAAGTATATCAATGGGAAGAGGATAATCAGAGATGGAGTAGGGCCCATTAAGGACCAAGGGGGCAATCTATGGGTGGAGCCAGAGGACATTGATAGAGTATTGAACAAATACTTCACATTCATCTTCACCCAGGAGAATGAGGATGAAGGTATTGAACTTGGGCAGAGACTGTGAGGCTCTTGAGCAAATTGATATAGGGAGTGACAAGGTATTGGAGGTGTTGGCAGGCTTAAAAGTGGACAAATCTCCAGGTCCGGATGATTTGTGTCCCAGACTGCTGAGAGAGACAAGGGAGGAGATCGCAGGAGCTCTGACCCAAATTTTTAATTCCTCTCTGGCCATGGGGGAGGTGCCAGAGGACTGGAGAACAGCTAATGTGATTCCGCTATTTAAGAAGGGTTGTAGAGATAAGCCAGGGAACTACAAGCAAGTGAGTCTCACGTCAGTGACAGGGGAAATTATTGGAGAAAATTCTGAAGGAGAGAGAATCTATCTCCACTTGGAGAGGCAAGGTTTGATCAGAGATAGCATGGCTTTGTCAGACTGAGGTCATGCCTAACAAATTTGATTGAATTTTTTGAGGAGGTGACCGGGTGTGTAGATGATGGTAGTGCAGTTGATGTAGTTTATATGGATTTCAGCAAAGCCTTTGATAAGGTGGGAGACTTATAAAAAAGGCAAATGCACATGGGATACAGGGTAATTTGATAAGTAGATTCAAAATTGGCTTAGTTGCAGGAGACAGAGGGTGATGACAGAAGGATGCTTTAGTGACTGGAAGCCAGTGTCCAGTGGCATACCACAGGGATCTGTGCTGGGTCCCCTATTATTTGTCATTTATATAAATGAAATAGATGACTATGTGGGGGGTAGGATTAGTAAATTTGCGGATGACACAAAGATTGACCGGGTGGTTAACAGTGAGGCTGAGTGTCTTTGGCTACAGAAAAATATAGACGGGTTAGTCAAATGGGCAGATAAATGGCAGATGGAATTTAACCCTGAAAATTGTGAGGTGATACACTTTGGAAGGAATAATTTGACAAGGAAGTATTCAATGAACGGCATGACACTCAGAAGTTCTGAGGAACAAAGGGACCTTGGCGTCTGTCCATAGATCTCTGAAGGCAGAGGAGCATTTTAGTGGGGTGGTGAAAAAGGCATACGGGACAATTGCCTTTATCAATCGAGGCATAGATTACACAAGTAGGGAGGTCATGTTGGAGTTGTATAGAACCTTGGTGAAGTCACAGCTGGAGTACTGTGTGCAGTTCTGGTTGCCACATTATAGGAAGGATGTGATTGCACTTGAGGGGGTGCAGAGGAGATTCACCAGGATGTTGCCTGGGATGAAACATTTAAGTTATGAAGAGAGATTGGATAGACTTGGGTTGTTTTTGTTGGAGCAGAGAAGACTGAGGGGTGACCTGATTGAGGTGTACAAGATTATGAGGGGCATGGACAGGGTGGATGGAGAGCAGCTGTTCCCCTTAGTTGAAGGGTCAGTCACGAGGGGACATAAGTTCAAGGTGAGGGGCAGGAGGTTTAGGGGGGATGTGAGGAAAAACCTTTTTACCTGGAGGGTGGTGACAGTCTGGAATGCACTGCCTGGGAGGGTGGTGGAGGCGGGTTGGCTCACATCCTTTAAAAAGTACCTGGATGAGCACTTGGCGCATCATAACATTCAAGGCTATGGGCCAAGTGCTGGTAAATGGGATTAGGTAGGTAGGTCAGGTGTTTCTCACGTGTTGGTGCACACTCGATGGGCCGAAGGGCCTCTTCTGCGCTGTGTGATTCTGTGATTCTGCTCAATCTCTCCTCATCAGGCAATCCTCTCATCCTAGGAATGATTGCATTCCCTCTAAGGAAGTTATATCCTTCCAATGGGAAAGAGACCAAAACTGACCAAAACAGATGTTCTTCCTCCTGGTGATCTCCTCCACCTCCAGGGCAGCAGCACCTTCAGTGGAGCTCCAACATGCATAGTGCACCTCTCCGTAAGGAACTGCAAACCAGTTTTTAATGAGTTGGCTCCCCCCTAAATTTTCTCCAGCCCAACGGCAAGCAGTCCACTAACCAATGTGTTTCACATGCCCTACATGTCCACCATGATGAAAATGGCAGCTGCCTGCCGCGAGTGGCACCAGGCAAGCAACATAGCTGAACCAAAAACAAAAATAGCTGGAGAAACTCAGCAGGTCTGACAGCATCTGCGGAGAGGAACGCAGTTAACGTTTCGAGTCCAAATGACTCTTCATCACAACGCAGCTGCACTCTTTCCCAATTAAACTTGGAAATAACCCCCCTGGATCTGAGACAAAAGGGTCAACAGTGAGCTGCGATTGATGCTTTGCTATTTCTATTGCTTAAGCAATTATAAAGAAAAATTAAAAATAATGCCTGTATGTCAAAGCTTATCCATTATGCATTAATGTCTGTTTACTTGATGACAATGAAATGGTCTCTTGAGATGCCAGATTGCCACATTCCGAAGAACCCTGTCAATGATAATACATCTCGGGATGTTTCAAGCACAAAGGCCACCAATAGCAATTAATTTAGTAATGGGTCTGTGTTCTGAATTTGAGTGCTTAGAACATTACATGCAGCATATTGTTAGGAGATTGTAGCAAACCATTTTTACACTCAGTTATAAATAAGATCTACCACACAATATTTTAATGACAACATAAAAATAGTTATAACATCAACAGCTGATTGTCAAGCTGAATATAATAGTGTGTTGGTTTTGTAATTAATATGATTCCATGATGGGTCCTAATTATAGACTGGTGCTCTTGGCTAATAAATACAATGCATGTGTTGTAGCAATATACTTTTCCCTTTATAAAAAGTATTCAGTTGCAATATTTGATCATTTGTGTCCAAGAGAAGGAGAAACTGACTTTTTTATATTTACTCTATTTCAGCCATGAACTCACACGAAAAACACACTTTGTACTAAAAGACAGCATTCAGTACAATGCAAAACCTTCAATCCATGAATCATTCTCAGGTCAATTTTTGAAAATTACGAAGAAGACCATTTTTTTCCACCCTGTAAATATGGGATGGCAGAAGTATCACCTGAAGCCAATTAATATCCCAATGACCGTTAAATAGCTATGGAGTGAACTGGCCACGCAGGGGTAGGGTCCCTGCCTCCTAGGGTAAAAGTCAGAAGTGAGCCAACCCCAGTGTGGCCAGCTCACCCCATAGCTATTTAACGGTCATTGTGATATTACTTGGCTTCAGGTGATACTTCTGCTGTCCCAGCTGTATCACCGTGAGCGGTGACCAATGCTGGGACTGCAGCAGTCCCTGAGGGAGCCATGCTGTGATGAAGCTGGACTAGAAGATAAGTCTGGGGTCTTGCTAGGGCCAGGCTGGCAGGTTCCAACATAAGAACAAAAGAACATAAGAACTAGGAGCAATTCAGCCCCTCGAGCCTGCCCCACCATTCATTCATTACGATCGTGGCTGATCTCAATCTGGCCTCAACTTCAATTTCCCACCCTCTCCCCCTAGCTTTTCAACCCTTTACTAATTAAAAACCTGTCTATCTCCTCCTTAAATTTATTCAGCGTCCCAGCATCCACTGCACTCTGAGGTAGTGAATTCCACAGATTCACAACCCTTTGAGAAAAGTAATTCCTCCTCATCTTTGATTTAAATCTACCACCTCTTAGCCTAAAACAATGGCCTCTCATTCTAGAATGCTCCAGAAGGGGAAACATCTGCTCCACGTCTACTTTGTTTATCCCCTTTAGTATCTTATATACCTCAATTAGATCTCTTCTCATCCTTCTAAACTCTAGTGAGTATAGGCTTAAACTGTTCAATCTCTCCTCATAAGACAAGCCCCGCATCTCTGGAATCAATCAAGTGAACCTTCACTGAACTGCCTCTATTGCAACTACATCCTTCCTCAAGTAAGTGGACCAAAACTGTGCACAGTACTCCAGGTGCAGTCTCACCAATGCCCTGTACAGTTGCAACAACACTTCCCTATTTTTATTCTCTATTCCTTTAGCAATAAGTGCCAAAATTCCATATGCCTTCCTTATTACCTGCTGTACCTGCATACTAGCTTTCAGCAATTCATGAACGAGGACACCCAGACCCCTCTGCACTGAAGCATTCTGAAGTTTCTCTCCATTTAAATAATAAGTCGCCTTTTTATTCTTCTGACCAAATTGGATAACCTCACAATTATCCATGTTAAACTCCATCTGCCAAATTTTGGCCTATTCACCTAACCTGTCCATATCCATTTGTAAATTTCTTATTTCTTCATTGCAACTTACTTTCCCACCTATTTTGGTGTCGTCTGCAAATTTAGCTATAGTACCTTCTATCCCGGAATCCAAGTCATTAATATAGATTGTAAATAGTTGGGGCCCAAGGGCCTGTGGCGCCCCAACGAGGGGGACGAGGGGCCTATGTGTCAAGGTGGACAGGGTGGTTTGGGAGAAAAAGCATGGGGGCAGTAATACGTTAGGGGTGAGCTTCCAATTGTACAGAGGTCCCAAAAAGGAGTCAATCCAACTTGCCAAGCCACCAGTCTGCAACATTTCATTGGGTGGCCTGGATACCAGCCTCCCCCACTGCGGGTAAAATCTCAGAAGTGGTGGGAGGGGGGCCTTACGTGGCAATTAATTTGTTACTTAAGTAACAAAAGGCCCACAGATGAGTGGCCATTTGCTCCCTCCCCCATCTCTGGTAAAATTTCAGCAGGGGGCAAGGGCAAGCGGATAGGCACCTGGAACTGTGCTGATGGCATGGCACCCAATTTACTGCACCCTGCCTGCCATCTCGCCTCCTGGAAGGGATGGGAGATGGGGGCTGGGGTGTGCTGTAAAATTCAGCCTTATGATTTTTCACTGAACTACTTTAAATTTCTAGTTTTGCGATTCACTAGGGCAGTTTAACATTGTTATTCTTCCATTAATTCAGTTCTGTATTTATCATTTAGTAAAACTGTGGTGAAATTCATGGGGATTGTTCATGCAAACATGCGAACAAGGAGCAGGGGTAGGCCATTCAGCCCCTTGAGCCTGTTCCACCATTTAATAAGATCATGGCTGAACTGATAGAAACCTGAAATCTGCACCCATCTACTCCCAATAACTAATCACCCCCTTGCTTACCAAGAATCTATCCACCTCTGCCTTAAAAATATTCAAAGACTCTGCTTCCACCATCTTTTCAAGAAGAGAGTTACAAAGACTCACAACCCTCTGAGTGAAAAAATTTCACTTCATCTGTTTTAAATGAGCAACCCCTTATTCTTAAACAGTGACAATCAATTTTTACTGCCCCAGTAACTCACAAGGTTAGGTGTGTGCCAATGTTGGCATGAATAGATGGCAATCCTGTGTGCGTCGGAGGCATGGTGGATCTGAATCACTGGGCCTCATTTCCATGTGGCTAGTCAGCTACTTTGTTAAAAAGGGCCAATGTGGAAGGATGAAATTCGATAGCTGTAGAAGGCTGGTGGCTGCGGGTCTGGAGGGCTGGTGGTGGTGGGTACAGGGAGGTTTTATGAGGGTCTTCTAGCAGGGGAGACTTCAGGGCATTAGAGGTTAAGACTTTCCCACTCCTTTGCCCGCCATGAAGAAAAGTTATTTTAACGTACTGTAGAGGCGATGCTTTTTGCAGTGGTTAGGAACATAGGAACATAAGGCTGTATTTTACGCTGATTGAGCGGGCGTGTGTCCGACCCTATTGAGTGAGATGAATTTGGGCGAGTGTCCCAACATTATTCCACACTCACGCGATGTTTCGGTCGGCAGGCGCATGCAAAAGTCGGAAGTGTGCCCGCCAACAATTAAGAGGGCAATTAAGCCCATTAATGACGTAGTTGTCTGTTATTTTACGTCGCATGTCCAACCTTACGGTTGGCAGATGGACGAATCAGCCAGGCGGCCTTTATATTTTTCAGCAAACCTCATCCAAGGGTGAGACGAGGTTTCCATTATTAAATTTAAAAAAAGAAATCCGTGGGCAGCATTTTTATAATCTATATGTTCAGGTAACCTGATTGCGATGCTTGGACATTTTTTTTTCTGATTTTAAAAACTTTATTTCCTGGGTTTCTGGTCTTCAGCTCCCTGGGACAGCTCTCCGCCTTCAGGGAGCTTTCTGTCAGCGCTCACCCGCGCCTGTGATGATGTCATCCCCCGCCCTCCTCCTGCCCCCACCCCGGCAGCGCTGAGCTTTGCAGCGCCAGCTTCATGCTGGCTGGTTGTTAATTGGCCAGCCAGTGTGAAATCACGGTCGGGGGCTGGTCATGGTGAGGAGCCGATTCCCCACTGCTCCTGGGCTCGCCAATCGCGCCCGGCCGCCGAGCTGAAAATTCACGCCACAGGAAATAGGGGCAGAAGTAGACCATTCAGCCCTCGGGCCTCCTCTGCCATTCAGCTAGATCATGGCTTATCATCTACCCCAATACCATTTTCTCGTGCCATCCCATATCCCTTGATGTTATTAGAATCTAGAAATCTATTGATTGCTGTCTTGAACATGCTCAATGATTGAGCCTCCACAGCCCTCTGAGTGAAAAAATTCCTCCTCATCTCACTCCTAAATGACCCCCGCCCTTATTCTGAGACTGTGTCCCATGGCTCTAGACCCAGCCTCCCAGCTAGAGGAACCATCCTTTCTACATCTATCCTGTCGAGCCCTTTAAGAATTTTGTAAGTTTCAATGAGATCACCTCTCATTCTTCTAAACTCCAGAGAATACAGGCCCAGTTTCCTCAATCTCTCCTCATAGGACAGCCGCACCATCCCAGGAATTAGTCTGGTGAACCTCCACTGCATTCCCTCTATGGCAAGTGTATCCTTCCTTAAATATGGGGATCAAAACTGTACATAATAGTCCAGGTGCAGTCTAACTAAGTTTCTGTACATTTGAAGCAAGACACCTTTACACCTGTACTCAAATCCTCTTGCAAGAAAGGCCAACATACCATTTCCCTTCCTATTTGCTTGCTGCATCTGCATGTTAGCTTTCAGCGACCTTATGAACAAGGACACCCAGGTCCCATTGGACAACAACACTCCCCAATCTCTCACCATTTAAGAAATGCTCTGCATACATACAAATATATGAATTAGGAGCAACAGTAGGCCTCTTGGTTCCTCGAACCTGCCCTACCATTCAATATGATCATGGCTGATCTAATTTCTCCACAGTCCTGCCTATTCCCTATATCATGTCACCCCATTACTTACCAAGAATCTATCCACCTCTGCTTTAAAATTATTTTCTTTCCCTCCTTTCTTAAATAGTAGGGTTACATCTGCAACCTTTCAATCTGCAGGCACCATTCCAGAATCTATAAAATTTTGAAAGGTGACCACGAATGCATCCACTGTCTCTATAGCCGCCTGTTCCAACACACTGGGGTGTAGCTCATCAAGTCCCAAGGATTTATCAACTTTCAGTCCCATTAATTTCTCCAGTGTTACTTTTTTACGAATACTAATTTCTTTCAGTTCCTCATTCCCACTTGGTCCCTTAGTCTTCTGTTATTCTTGGGAGGATTTTTGCATCTTCCTCTGTGAAAACAGACAGTTTCTCTGCCATTTCCCTAGTCCCCATTGTAAATTCTCGTGTCTCTGCCACATTTACTTTTGCTAATCTTATCTTCTTTACATACCTGTAGAAGTTTCTCATTCTGTTTATATGTTTCTTGCTAGTTTACATTCATATTCATTCTCCCTTTCTTTATCAGTTTCTTGCTGAATTCTAAAATGCTCCAATTTTCAGGCTTGCTACTTTTTGTGGCAACTTTATAAGTCTCTTCCTTTGATCTATTACAATCTTTAACTTCCTTTGTTGTCAATGGTTGACTCACTCTTTCGATTAAGTTTTTGTGACTTAAAGGAATGTGTTTTTGTTGTATTAATTCTATAAATACTAGCCACTGCCTGTCTACCCTCAGACCCTTTAATGCATTTTCCCAATCCATCCAACTTGCCCCTCATACCTTCATAGTTTTCTTTGTTTAGATTTAAGACCCCCAGTTTTGGATTGAACTACGTCGCTTTCAAACTTAATGGAAAATTCCATCATATTATGGTCACTCTTCCCTAAAGGTTCCTTTACAACAAGATTATTAATTAGCCCATTCTCACTGTAGAATACTAAATCTAAAATAGCCTGTTGCCTAGTTGATTCCTCAACATTCTGCCAAAGAAAACTATCTCGTACACATTCCCGGAATTCATTCTCCACAGCACAAGTGTTCATTAGATTAACTCAGTCTATATGTAGATTGGAGTCCCGCATGACTACTGTATTACCCTTGTTACATGCACCTCTAATTTCCTGCGTCATCATTACTGTTTGGTGGCCTATAAACAACCGTTACCAATGTTTGCCGTCCCTTGCTGTTACTTAGCTCCATCAAAAACAGATTTTATATCTTGTTCTTCTGATCTGAGATCTTCTCTCACTAATATACTGATCTCATCCCTTATTGTCAGCACTACCCCACCTCCTTTTCCTTTTTGCCTATCCTTCCTAAATATCAAATATCCTTGAATATTCAGTTCCCAGTCTTGGTCACCCTCTAGCCATGTCTTCATAATGGCAATTAGATCACACCCATCTACTTATATTTGAGCCATCAATTCACCTACCTTGTTGCAAATGCTGCATACATTCAGATAGAATACCTTTAATTCTGCCTTTTTAACGTTATTCCATATTTTGACTCTATTTGTTGCTGGTGTTTGTTTCTGCTGTCTTCCACTTTTGTTTACTACTTTTCTGTTTTCCTTTATCAGCTTTGTTTTTCTCTTGTCTGAATTCCCTCTCAGGTTCCCAGCCCACTGACAAGCTAGCGTAAACCTTCCCCAACAGCACTAGCAAATCTCCCTGTGAGGATATTCGTCCCAGTCCTGCAAGGGTGTAACCTGTCCTTCTTATACAAGTCCCATTTGGCCCAGAATCAATCCCAATGCCCCAGAAATCTAAAGCACTCCCTCCTATACCATTTCTCCAGCCACATGTTCATTTGTCAATTCTCCTACTTCTATACTCACTAGCATGAGGCAGTGGGAGTAATCCTGAGATTTGTGCCTTTGAGGTCCTGCTTGTCAATTTCTTTCCTAGCTTCATAAAATCTCCTTTCAGGACCTCATCCCTCTTCTATCTACGTCATTGAAACCAATGTGGACCACAACCTCTGGCTATTCACCTCCCCCAAAAGAAGGTCCTATAGCTGCTCAGTAGCATCCTTGACCCTGGCACCAGGGAGGCAACATACCATCATAGAGTGACATCTATCGAAGATAAGGTGGGTCATTGATAGGGTGGATCAGAAATAGGGTAGATCATTCATTGCATGGGTCAGTGATGGGGAAGCTGGTTGGTGATGGGGGTGGTGGGGGGGGGGGGAACGGGGTGGTGGGGTGGTTGTCAAAGGGAGATTGTTGAGTTCAGAGGATTATTTAGAGGTAAGTTTGTTGGGATGGAGGAAACACACCTGCTCTTCCTGACCCACAAGCAGTGCTGTGCAACTACTGGATGGGAATAAATTTCCTCCAATTGAATATTGAGAAGAACAAAGTCATTGTCTTCGGTCCCTACCACTAACTCGTTCCCTAGCTACCAACTCCATCCCTCTCCCTGGCAACTGTTTAAGGCTAAACCAGACTGTTCACAAACTTGGAGCACATTTGACCTTGAGATGAGTTTCTGAGAACACATCTGGGCCATCACTAAAACTACCTGTTTCCACTCCGTGAGTGGAATTTTACGCTGAAGCAATTTTACAGTCCCGCCAAATTCAATGGACTTTTGAACAGCTTGCTGCATTTTACAGCCCCGCCCTGCCATGATGTGGCCATAAAATTCTGCCGCATAAATTTTCCTGACACCCCCAAACCCTCATCCATGTCTTTGTTACCTTTGAGCTTGTCTATCCCAATGCACTCTTGGCCAGTCTCCCACTTCTTACCTATATGAATTTAAGGGCATCCAGGTCTGTTGCCCATGTGATAACTCACACCAAGGCCCATTTACTCTCACCCCATCATTGACCTATATTGGCTCTTAGCTATGCAAAACCTCAATTTAAAATTTATCATCCTTGTTTTCAGGTTCCTTCACGGCCTTGCCCCTCCCTATCTCTGTACCCTCCTCTAGCTCCACACTCGTCTCAGATATCTGCGCCTCTCCAATTCTCACTTCTTGAGCACCCCCGATTTTAATTACTCCATCATTAGAGGACATGCCTAAACATCTCTACCCCACCTTCTTTCTTCTCTCTTTAAGACTCCCCTTAAAACCAATTTCTTTGACCAAGCTTTAGGTCATCTGTCATAATGGCCCTTCCGTTCCCTGGAAGGTCATACCCCAGTGGTGCCCTGGAAGATGAGCTGGGAGACCCTTTGGAAGTCTCCAGACAAAGACTGCGGGAATTGCCAGGGAAGTTTCAACTTCTGTTGGGTACTTACTCTGCCTCTGGAACCCAGCAAAACTCCGACTTAAAGTTGGAGACTTCGGATGGTTCCGACTTTCTTAGTAGAATCGTTGCCCAGGAAAAGTTAGAAAGATTAAAACCAGTTGTAACTCCCAGGTAACTATACTACTGGCCACCAACCCCCCCCACCCCACCCCACCAGCTGCCCCTCTAGGCAACTAGCACCAACCCCCCCAACCATCCAACTACCACCCCCATGCCCCCTGAATGTTCCCAATGTCTCTGACCCCCTGACACTCCCAAACCACTGATTACCCCCCACCCTGACTACCCACCTTGAGAACCCAACTACACCCCCACCCCCCCCAACAGCCCACACCCAACACCCCCCCCCCCACAACCCCCAACTGTCCCTCCACCCCCTGACCCATCCTATCTACTTACCTTACACAATGACCTTCTCTCCTGTCAAAGTGGCTGGGGCCTTTAAACTTACCTGTTTAAGGACGCTAGTGCTGTAAAGAGGGAGCATTGGTTCACTTCCCCTCAATGATCCTGCACTGCACTGAAGGACTCCAGGAGCTGCTGCGCTGCACATTTCTCGCAGACTTGCTTTTGAAGTACGTGTGAGAAATGTGAAGCTCCAGACTAAAATAAGTAAAAAGTAGTGGAGTGGCAACCTGAGGGTGATTGCCACATCACAGAAGATTCAGCTCAACATCTCCTCATGTGGCTCTGTGTTAAACTTTGTTTGAACACTCCTGTGAAGCACCTTAGAATATTTTACTACACGAAAACAGTATGAATTCAAGTTGTTGTTGTTCTTATTGATGGGTAGTTCACTGGGACCAATATTATGGGATGAGGTAACAGTGAGAAAGGCTAACCAGATCTTGAGATAAACGGGCAGAGGGATGCAGCATAAATTCCATCTGTACACATGCACAGGTACGGCTACATTTAGGATGCAATGTACAGTTCTGGTTGCTCCACCAAAGATATCTAAGTATTGAATGCAGTGCAAAGAACAACAATCAAATTACAGCACTTGAGCTAGTAAGAGACCCTAAGATTGTTGACTTTAAAGAAGAGAATGCTTAGGGAATATATTATCCAAGATCTTTAAATGAACAGATAAATTGACCCTGACAATAGGTGTGTTATTATTACAAACTCTCAAACTAAGAAACACAGGCTCAAATTTAGAAGAAGGCATTTTCAAAATATAGACTGGTTACAAAAGCTGCAAAGGTTGTACATCTCAAGAAACACAAAATTAAATGCCGCAAATAAAGCCCATTGATTTCCAAATTGATGATCGTCCTATGGGAGCTGAATTGATAATGGCAGTTATATTTTCACTTGTTATCTTCTATAGCCATAAAGATGTAGATTCTATCCCTACACAGCATTGAATCAATACTGCAGCCCATGGATAGCAAAGAATACTGCTGTAGGACATTGCTTCAACACTTTATTTGAATGGCATTAAAGGAACCTTGGTTAGCAGATCTTTTGGAGTCTTTTGTAAGCACTGGCTATTTTAGTCCATTGCAGATGCAAACTGCATGAATAGTATACTAATCCCAGGGTTCCATATAAAGCAGTTATATTATTTAGATTTGCAATAATTATACGAGTACAGATTGGAGAAATTGGGACTGTTTTCCCTGGAGAAGAGAAGATTGAGAAGAAATTTAATGGAGGTATTTAAAATCATGAGGGGCCTGGACAGAACATAAATGGAAAGGCTGTTCCCATTGGTGGAAAGCTTGAGAACAAGAGGGCATACATTTGTGGTAATTGCTAAAAGAAGCAATGGAGACTTGAGGAGAAACTTTTTCATGCAGCGAGTGTTTAGGATCTGGAATGTGGTGGAGGCAGGTTCAATCAAGGTATTCAAGAGGGAATTGAGCTATTATCAAAAAATGAAGAATGTGCAGGGGTACATGGAGAAGATGAGAGAGTGGTACTAAGTAAATTGCTCCTTTGGAGAGCCAGTACAGACGTCAGCCTCCTTCAGCAATTCTGTGATTCTGTATTTTTCTAGAATAAAAACTAATTATTTTGTTGCACAACACTATTATTAGATAGGTCAAATGAAATGATCAATTTAGAGATAATTTTTTGATCTGTGGAGATGATTTTAACCCTATCCGCTTGCAGAAACTGACCGGTTGACAGTTAAAATTGCCCAAATTATTTGCCTGTTGGTAACCTGCCAGGAATTCGCCATTCCAAATTTTAACCTTTCCCATTGAGCAAATGGCAAGGGAATCCCACTGCTATTGAGATCCTTCATTACGTATGTACAGTATGTTGGGTCCCATCGATGTCATAGGGACTCAATTGCAATCTTTAATGGTGGTCTGAGTGAAAATGGCATTGCAGCCCTCCCACCAGGTGAAGTTGGGTGGAGGCATAAATAGGCCTAAAGAGGTTGGTTTTTCCTAATTTCCTTATGGGGCCAGGAGGCGCAGTTGCAGTCCTTTGAACTCCTCAAGGAAACCTTGTATCTCCATTGGTGCGGGCTACCCTCATAATGTGAAACTCTTCCTAGATGGTCCCAGCCAAGCCAATTCTGTCACTCACCTGGCAGACTGTTTCTTGTCACTCTGTTTTCTGACACATTTCTCCAACTTACACCACAGAGCAGGCGGGAATTTGGCTAACAGGAGTTAAATGAGATCCCGGAGTTAAAATATCCGAGACCTCATTTATGGATGGTGAATGAGTTTCCAACTTTCCCACTCCGCTTTGCATCTAACCAAAGCTCACCAGCAGTTAAAATCAAGTCCCCTTTATTAATTACAATTTTGGGTTCAATTTTAAATCTATGGAATTTTTTTCTCCAATGAGCTAATTCTTGGCACTCTTTATACCTAATTTAAATAAAGCTGCAAACATTAATTTTGCTATAGTTCATTTGTAATTAAACATTTGCATTTAACCAAAAGACGGAACTAACAATGTTAAGGGGTAAAAAAACCCATAAAACTGTCTTACACGCTTCACAGGTAAATAAATATCTGCTGCACTGGAAGTAGATTTAACAAGGCAATGGTCACTGAGGCTTGCATGCTAACAGAGGTCCATTTAACAGTGGTTAGGAATAAGTTAATAAATACAAGCACACAGTTAATACTAGTTTTGAAATTAAAAATAGCACTGAGTTTTCTTAAGTGCACATGTACTTGCCTGTTGTCTATTTTTATTATTGATATCCTGTGAGATAAAAATGCTGAACATGTTGATCCATGTTTAGGAGGCAGTGAGGATATGAATTATGGAGAAGCAGCAGACATGCAGAGTGTACAACTGCAATGGCAGGGCAAAAAATCTCTCCATGTTTATCCACTGTCCATCCAATTAAATCCGCATGCCTTGCAAATCTATTGTGCAGTTATATTACCAAGACTCAACAATCACAACAGGAATAAAACAAACTATTGTATCCTTACTTAATAAAGTGATTGGGATCAAATTGTAATGCAAAATACTGCAAAACAAAATCACAAACAATAGCAATTTTAATACTTCATGTAATAGCTTGTAGATTTTATTGAGCTAAAAGACATATTTGAACTTGCTCACAACTGAAAAATGGCAACTGGA
This sequence comes from Carcharodon carcharias, assembly GCF_017639515.1. Classification (NCBI taxonomy): domain Eukaryota; kingdom Metazoa; phylum Chordata; class Chondrichthyes; order Lamniformes; family Lamnidae; genus Carcharodon; species Carcharodon carcharias. Next base: position 51,904,097 of record NC_054474.1, read on the forward strand.
AAGAGATAATTTTGATGAAAGTGAACAATATCCAGGGTACTTTCCCACAAATATCAATGGCCATTTCAAAGAAACAGAAAACGTATTTCAATATAGTTTAACATTTAAATGCAATCTTTTCAGTATATTTCCAAAAACTGCAACTCCTGGTAAAGGTGTTTGGTATTTTTCTATTTTTTTCATGTTCTCTGCTTCCAAACAAGGTATCCTAACTTTATGGCCTGAATTTTACCCTTGGTGGGCGCATGTGTTCAGCGGGCCCAGGAGTGGATGGGAAATTGCCCGTCATCCACGATCGGCACTTGATCACGATTTTACTCTGGCAGGCCAATTAAGGCCCGCCCAGCATGAATGGCGGTTCCCCAATGGTCGGGGAATGGCCTGTCAGCCGTTGGGTCCAATGGCGACCCGGCAGCTGGTTTAAAACCGGCACAGTCAGGCCCTGAAAGGCTGCCGGCAAAAAAGACATCTTTGGTGTTGTCAGCAGGAGCGTAAAAATTACAGATTCCGATGTGGCTGCAGACGCCAGGCGGGAGGGCAGATCAGGTGGGCATTTGGCCTCCTGATTTTCTGATAAGTGCCTCGCGGTCCTCCTGGAGAAGGTGGCTGCCAGGAGGGACATCCTTGTCCCCAGGGATGGAAGGGGGAGGCTGCTGCACCTTACAAAAGGAGCTTGGGAGGAGGTGGCAGTGCTGGTCAGCAGTCATGATGTTGTGCGGCGCACCCAGGTGCAGAGCCGCAAGAGGTTTAACGACCTGCTGCGCTCAGGAAGGGTGAGTACCGTGTTGGCATGGATCAGTGTGGTGAAGCATTAAGGGCTGGCTATCCCCCCATGGAGCTCAGGGTTAAAGAACTAAGAACAAAGAAAAGCACAGCACAGGAACAGGCCCTTCGCCCCTCCAAGCCTGCGCCGATCATATTGCCTGTCAAACTAAAACATTTTGCACTACCAGGGTCTGTATCCCTCTATTCCCATCCTATTCATGTATTTTCCAAGCTGCCTCTTAAACACCACTATCGTACCTGCTTTCACCTCCTCTGACAGTGAATTCCAGACACTCACTGTGTAAAAAACTTGCCCCGCACATCTCCTCTAAAGTTTTCTCCTCTCACCTTAAATCTATGTTCCCTAATAATTGACTCTTCCACCCTGGGAAAAAGCTTCTGACTATCTACTCTGTCCATGCCACTCATAATTTTGTAAACTTCTATCAAGTCACCCCTCAATCTCCGTTGCTCTAGTGAGAACAATCTGAGTTTCTCCAACCTCTCCTCATAGCTAATAACTTCCAGACCAGGCAGCATCCTGGCAAACCTCCTCTGCACCCTCTCCAATGCCTCCATATCCTTCTGGTAATGTGGAGACCAGAGTTGCATGCAATATTCCAAGTGTGGCCTAATCAAGGTTCTATACAGCTGCAGCATGACTTCACAGTTTTTATACTCAATACCCCTACCAATGAAGACAAGCATGCCATATACCTTCTTGACTACCTTAACCACCTGCGTTGCCATTTTCAGTGACCTGTGGACCTGTATACCCAGATCCCTCTGCCCGTAGATGCACTTAAGGGTTCTGCCATTTACTGTATAATTCCTAACTCTATTAGAACTTCCAAAATGCATTACCTCACATTTGTCCAGATTAAACTCCATGTAGATAACATCCACTGCCCTTCCATTGTTGATCACCTTTATCACTTACTCGAAAACCTCGATCAAGTTAGTGAGACACGACCTTCCCTTCACAAAACCATGCTGCATCTCACTAATATGCCCATTTGCTTCCAAATGGTAATAAATCCTGTCACGAAGAATCTTCTCCAATAATTTCCCTACCACTGACGTAAAGCTCACCAGCCTGTAATTTCCTGGATTATCTCTGCTACCCTTCTTAAACAATGGAACAACATTGGCCATTCTCCAGTCCTCTGGGACCTCACCCGTAGCCAGTGAGGATACAAAGTTTTCTGTCAAGTCTCCAGCAATCTCCTCCCTTGCCTCCCTCAGCACTCTGGGATAGATCCCATCTGGCCCTGGGGACTTATCCACCTTAATATTCTTCAAGATGCCTAACACCTCCTCTTTTTTGATCTCAACATGATCCAGGCTATCTACACACTCTTCCCTAGACAAATCAACCGCTTAATCCTTCTCTTTGGTAAATACTGATGAGAAGTACTCATTTAGTATTTCTCCCATTTCTTGGTGTAAGAGTCTAAGTGCCAACTGTCAATGATGCTGGAGCTGGCCAAGGGGGTGAGCCCTGGCTGCTTGGACTGAGTGCCTTGTGGCTCGAGGGCCACAACTCGGATGTGCCCTGCAAGGTGTTCCTCAGGTGGGGTTGGCCAGGCTGCAATGGCGCTGCAGGTAGAGAGTGGACTAATCAATGCTCCTCTGTCCTTTCAGGAGAAGATGACCCATAACAATAAGGAGGAGCTGCTGCCATCATCTAGAGTGCCCTGAAAGGTCGTGGACCAGCGGAGGCCCTGGTAACCTCCTAATCTTAACCAGGTACGAATAGGATGTCTTGAAGCTGGAGAGCACTTCAGTCAACTGGCTCCGGAGAGGCTGAGGTGTCAGATGAAGGGAAGAGTGCAGTGCACAGAGGTGAGAGTTTCGGATGGTGCAAACATTCTTGTGTAGTGTCTTCATTGATGGGAGCCTCAAAACTGGAGATCCCATTGATCATTGAAAGATGATGGCACCATGATGCAGATCTCCATTGTCTCATCAGGGTGCCTGGCATGCACAGTGACAGTATGATGACTTAAACTAATGACATGTCCTTGTTCTCGTCATAGGTTTGCCACCACGGACACAATCACAGGACCCAGCAGACCCACCCCTGATGCCAGAGGACTGCCAGGCTCTATATGCACCTGCATCACACCCACTCTCTGAACCAGGCACCAGCACCGATATCAGCACCTTGGTGGGTATTAAATCAATGGCTAGAATGTCGTTGCACAGTGGTGAGGGCACTTCACATTTTGTTGAGGTACAGGCGGAGGCAGAGAGAGCCCAGGGCGCTGGAAGACATAGGAATGCTGGAGACCAGGACAATGTTGCCTCAAAGGCAGATGATGAGCCTCTGGAGTTGCCATTAGACAGCAGATGCTGAGTGTCCAGTGAGATGTGTGGGAGGATCTAGTGGAGATCCATGAGTGTATATATGTCATGGTCTCCATTATGGAGGAGTACATGTGGAGCACGAGCACTGCTTTGACCCTCATGGCCGAGTGCATTGCCTCCTCCATTGAGAGAGTGGCGACTCTCATGGAGACGCAGCTCCAGGAACAGAATCAGGAGTTCCTGAGGTTGCGCTTAGACCTGTAAGCCCTCACCCAGGCAATGGCCTCAGGTGGTCAGTGTCCGTTTGGGAGATGGATGAGGCACCCAGTATCCCAGCTAGGTGCCCATCCAGCAATGGTGAGCAGGGAGGTCCAGAGTGACCTCACATTGGCGCATGAGCTGCCTGTTGTCTCTGCCAGCTCCTGTCAGGGTGCTCTGGATGACGGCAGCAGCCCCTCTGCCCCTCTGCCCCTCTGCCAGTGACCATGGCATCTGATGAAGCTGCAGCAACTGGGAAGATGCCAGCTGAGGCACTGGCCGCTCCCTCCCAGGCGGGGTCAGAAGACGACTGCCAGAGTTATCAAAGCCAACAAGACAGCAGAGTCAGCAGGCTGTCTCCAATGTGGGTGCCAGTGAGGGGGAGCACCAAGATGTAGCACTTGCAAATGTAAGTTTAAGGCACCTGGTCATGGGTGATCGTCTGTTGTGCAATGGTTTGTTCATTTTAACTGGTCTGGGGTTGAAAACCAGAGAAGTTCTGTTAATTCATTTTGGCTGTCAACATGAGATAGATTTTCTTTTGTCATAATAGCCTGAGTATGCGTCACCTTTTTTACTTAATGTGGAGCAGGGTATGCCAGTATGTAATGCTGGATGTGGGTGGCTAGAAACTTAATTGCACAGGCATTGAGTGAACTTTGGGAAAGGGCCATTTTAGACACCCGGGATGAAGGTGGCAACCCTGGCATGAGGTGGTAGCGTTTAATTAACAGCCTAGCTGAAAGAGCATTGGATCAAGGCGTCCCTTTTATTCCTGCCTCCCTGCAGGTTACCAAGCTCTGCCTCCATGCCCTCAGTATTCTCCTCACCATGCTCCTTTGCTGACTCACTACTAGATTCATCATCTGTAGCCTGTTCAGCTGCATCAAGATCCTCTTCCTCCAGTGGGTCCCCCCTTGCCAGTGCCAGATTGTGGAGAATGCACCACTGTCAGTGACACCCGCTCTGAGGAATATTGTAGTGCTCCCCCTGAATGGTCCAGGCATCGGAAGCGAACCTTGAGTAGACCTATGGTCCTCCCTATCACTGCCCTTGTGGAGGCCGGGCTCCTGTTGTACTGCTGCTCGGCCTCTGTTCTTGGGCAGTGGAGAGGCGTCATAAGCCACCTTTTCAAAGGAATAGCCCTTGTTACCCAGCAGCCATCCATCCAGTCAGGCTGGAGCACCTGGGAGTGTCTAAGGATGAGGCATCATGGGAGCTGCCTGGGTACCTTGCACAGACTTGCAGAATCTGCATCCTGTGATCACACACTATCTGCACATTCATGGAGTGGAAGCCCTTCCTGTTGAGAAGGCACCTGGCTCACCTGCTGCTGCCTTGATGGCCACATGTGTGCAGTCTATAGCACCCTGGACATGGGGGAAGCCAGCAATCACTGCAAAGCCTCTGGCTTGTTCAGCCTGGCTGGCCTCATCCGTACAGAAATGGATGAAAGTCAATACCCACCTGAACAGAGCTTCTGTCACCAGGTTGATGCAACTACAGACAGCTGACTGGGAGACTCCACACAGATCCCCCACTGACCCCTGGAAAGAGCAGGAGGCATAGAAGTTGACCTTCAGAGCCACTGGCATGGTGTTTCCCCCACACAGTCGAAGATGGTCTCAGTCCCAATCATCTGACAAATGGAGGTCACGATATCCCTGGAGGGATACAGCCTCCTGTGGCATTGCACCTCGGATGTATTGAGGTAGCTGCATCGCTGCCTATAAACCCTGGTAGCAGGATAGAGGCATCTTCTGTAGCCCCTTGCGCCTTGGACTTCCAGTTGTGCCTGCATCTCTCCTGCCATAGGTCCCTCCCCTAGAAGCTATACAGGCTCACCTGGCCTCCTATCCCTTCTGCCCCTCTCTTCCTCAGAGGAAGAGATGCCTCCAGCAGAGACCACACGGCCTCCATTTCCAGGGTAAGGGAAGGCTGTCTGATACCTGGAAGGGTCCACATGGTCTGAATTCTCTGGGGTCCTTGGAGACACCAAGGAGCCCTGAAATGAAGCCTGGAAATCTTAACAATGAAGCCCCGAACAGTGGTGAAGTTGTCAAACACCAATAAGTCACCAGAAGCAAACTATCTACCAAACTCCTCACTACTTACACTGGCAACGCCGCTGACCCGTTTTATCACGCCCTTGGATGAGGTTTTTGCAATTGTGAGCTGCCCACCTGCCTGGGCGATGAGTGAAAGATCGCACAAGCAATGAAAAATCACCATCATTTGGCTTTTTAATACCTTAACTGGCCTATTAATTAATAGTGGGCACGGCTCCGGCACCTGCTTGCACCCCCCAACCGAAATATCGGATGCTCACCTGATGCCATCGCACACAATTTTACGCCCGATCGGGTCGGGAATGCAGCTGCCTGTGGGACGTAAAATCCTGCCCTATGTAATCTTTTATCTGAAGGAAGCATGGTGCACACCAGTTTTGCTCAGAGAATTCCTTATGTTGGGGTGAGACAGACAATGCAAAGGTTTTCCTTTCTCTCAGGATAGAACGCTCTGCTGTTGCAAAGCTCTCCAGCTAATAGGTTAGCTGTGAACTGAGGAAGCACATTCCAACTGTGAGACATGGATTCCAGAGACTACAGTTCTGGGAATTTAAATCTGTACCATCTGGTTCAGGTGCTGTGCAGTTACTATTTTTTTGTTAACTAACCTCATTGGCCAGGATTTTAACCCACCTCACTCAGCGAGAATGGTACATGGGAGGAATTAAAATTTGGATGAGTGAACTTACCAGCTTAAGGTCTCTCCATTTCCGCTTGACGCCATCTTATCCTTTCAACTGGCCAAAGCTACAGGCAGGCAGGCCCCTGCTTAACATTCAAAAGTCATATCAATGATGACATCTTAACTACAAGTCAGGAGGAGGCCTACACTCTCTGTTGCCCTATAGCAGTATCACAGCAGAAGCACGGTCAAGAAACCAAGATAATTTGTACAACATTATGCCAGTCCAAATTCCTGATGGCCCAGGAGGAGCAGGGATGCTCCCTTCAGGCTCTGCAAGGAGTACTTGCACTTCTGAAGCTTAGCCAATCACCTCCAGCTCTCTGCACCCACTGATGGTCAAGGCTGCACCCACGGCTCCCCTGCTGCAGCCTCTTACTGCTAAATTCTGCTGGTCCTGCAGCAAGTGGGTCTAGATGGATGTTGGCCGTGACTCTTGAAACCCGTATCTTAATGAGGCCTGGTCATTAAGATAGGCAGGGTCTCCACATCCCCGGACCCTCATGTGTGCCACCTGCTTCCGGTCACATGCACCGTTCATGTCTCCCTTTTAAAATTGGTGCCATTAATTCCACAAGTAGTTTGAGGACATCAACAGCAGGATCTGAGATAAAAGAAATCCATCAATTTCAGAAAGCAGTTTTTGGACATTCCAGGAAGTAGGCTTTATTTTATGTTCTTTCTGAAGAGGGAAACATTTGAAAATCTTTTATTCCATTTATCCTATCTGAGGTCTTTTTCATGTCTGTAAAGCACTATGGGTAAATGTTGCAATTGTGTTAAATAAAAGGCATCAATTGCAAGTCTGTCATGGTAGTTGGTCCATTAAGTGTTTAAACCCTAAAGCACATCGCTGGTGTGATGTATTTGTCCTGTGACTTTTTTTAAAAGTCAGATTGAATTTATAGGAATAAAAAAAAGGCTTTGATTTTGGTTGGCTTTGCTTGCCATTTGTTTCTTCACAGAATCACACTGTGCAGAAGAGGCCCTTTAGCCCATCGAGTCTACACATGAGAAACACCTGACCTACCTACCTAACTCCATTTAGCAGCACTTGGCCCATAGCCATGAATGTTATGACGTGCCAAGTGCTCATCCAAGTACTTTTTAAAGGATGTGAGGCAACCCGCCTCCACCACCCTCCCAGGCAATGCATTCCAGACCGTCTGGGTAAAAAAGTTTTTCCTCACTTCCCCCTTAAACAACCTGCCCCTCACCTTGAACCTGTGTCCCCTTGTGACTGACCCTTCAACTAATGGGAGCAGCTGCTCACTGTCCACCCTGTCCATGCCCCTCAAAATCTTGCACACCTTGATCAGGTCGCCCCTCAATCTTCTCTGCTCCAACGAAAACAACCCAAGTCTATCCAAGCTCTCTTCATAACTTAAATGTTTCATCCCAGACAACATCCTGGTGGATCTCCTCTGCACCCCCTCCTGTGCAATCAAGGTCCTATACAACTCCAACATGACCTCCCTAATTTTGTAATCTATGCTTCGATTGCAGCCAGTATTGGGACGAAACTGCTGCACACATTGAAAACCAAGCTCCCTGCTGTGATTGACCAAAGCAACAAATAAAAAGTGGAAAATGAATTAAAAAATGATTCATTTAAATTGAATTAATGCTTTTTACTGGCAAGGCGAAGTTTGAGAATATGTATATTTGGAATTTGGGAACATATATTGCCTTAAAAGATATAGGAACTGCTATGAATTAATAAATTGGGTTCTCCGAATGGGGTGGTGAAGCAAAATTCATGCTCTGTGATAGGCGTACTTTGTTGCAGGCTTACCTTCTGAATGTTTGACTAATTTCTCTAAGGTGATTTTCTCCCTACTGGTGCCTGCACAGTAATGAGACCAGAGCAGAGTTAGTGGCAGCTGCCGTTAATCAGGAAATAGTCTTCAGAGTAGCTAGCTTCATCCTTGAAAGTGCCCCTATGATGTGAAAGACAGAAAAGTTAGTTTAGTTGTGTAGAGTCAGATTTTCCCTTGAAGAAATAGCAGCTAAGTGCAAGGTCAATGCAATACTTTGAGGAAGCACAAAACATTAATACTACATCTGATGACCCTGTTTAGCCTTTTCCAAGCTTCTCTTTGCAGCTGGGCCTCCAACCTTAGCCTGTCCTGCTGGATCTCCTGTCCATCTGCCTATTGTCTAATTGTTCATCTTCTAGCAGTCTCAGGTCCTTAGTAATATTTGTACATCTGTGGTGCTGATTGTAAGTCATTTTTTCCTTTGCAGGGAGAAAAGATAATGCCTGAGGCTTGTTAATGTTATGGAGACTTGCTATATAAGTAAATGCACACTATAATGGTGATAGATGAAGGAGGCTTGTCCTTTTAAAAGCAGTGCCACGGAAAATTATAAGAAACTCTTATGGCACGTAAAGTGAATTGAGAGGATGATTTTGAGTAGAGAAGATACGTAAATGTTGAGGGAGAAAGGCTATGATAAGTAAAGAGGTGAGTGAAGCTTTTTTAAAATTTAATTACAGGATGTGGGCGATGCTGGCTAGGTCACCCTTTATTACCCATCCCTAGTTGCCCTTGAGAAGGTGGTGGTGAGCGGCCTCCTTGAACTGCTGCAATCCATGTGGTGTTAGAGAGGGAGTTCCAGGATTTTGATCCAGCAACAGTGAAGGAACGGCAATATATTTCCAAGTCAGGATGGTCTGTGTCTTGGAGGGGAACTTCCAGGTGCTGGTATGATATCCAGCTGTCTGACTCTTTGAGGATGTTAACTGGCACCAGAGCTTTGACTTCCTTGGACACCATCTGAGGTCATTGAACCTTTTCCTGCATCGTGTGGTAAATTTTGCGGCAGTGAAGATTTCTCTGATTCTTATGCCATTTCCCTCAAGACAGTCTGTACCTTAATTTTATGGAGAGTCCTGTCTTCAGATTATCTCTCGTCAGCACCCACAGACACATTAGAGTCCTTCCAGCTAATGACACCCATGAGAGTACCATTCCTTCTGCCATTGAGCTGGAAAGTGATGTTGCTCATTTGCTGGCTACAGCCTTTTAAATGCTGCACCAGAGATGTAGGTCCCTCCCTCTCAGCAGTGGTAAATCACAGACAGGCAGGTTTCTGGCCTCCAAAGTGTTCTGCACAGCTAGTGGGTTTCTAGGAGAAAATTGTAGTGGCTTCACATTGGGGTGCTTTAGGCCTGCTCTGCTATATACCTAACAAGAAAAAGAAAAATTTTTCACTGTAAAATTTTCATTGAAAACCTGAACAACCTTAACCTTTGTTTATGAGAATTACTAGCTAGTGGAAGTTATAATTGTTTTATACAAACTTTTTATTTGCTGGAAAAGCTGGAAAGTATTCATTGTGGATGGACTGGCTTCCAATGCACCAAATCATGAGGGAGAGAGGTGACATTATATCTATGACTGTTTGAAAATGTGTATGATATCCATGAAATGAGTGTGTGTTGGAAGGCCTGTAATGGGCCATATTATTCCTTTATGAAAATATGCATTAGTTGGAATGATTGGAGGAAGATAAATCCACCAGAACTGATACTTGCAACAACATCAATAAAAGTATTTCAGTGTGGAATGACCTGTAATCAGAGTGAATGTTATTATGAAAGTCAATGTTATAAATCAGTCAGCACTAATTCTTACAGACTGTACCTAAATCATAATGTCTTTCGTTGGTCTTTATTATGTTTGAGGTTTTTTTATTGTATGTTCTGACATCTGGATATTTCTTTCAGCAGTTCAATGTTGCTGGAGCAAACAACAGGAATTTCCTAGGAGCTTGATTGCCTTTGCCAGCATTACGTTGGTGGAAGACCTGCCTATGCATGTACATGGGGTTCTTGCCGGACTTTTGCCAAAATTGGAGCAACAAAAGGAAGAGCAGCTTGAGAAGAATCCTTGCAATTTTTTCCTTTTTTTTTTGTTTCTTAAGGTATTTTGTTAAATTGCAGGGAAGAAGTGTGATAGGAGTAATGTGGCAATCAGTTATGTCAACAAATCAGTGATTATTGAAAGTGTTTATGTGAAAAGTGGCATCACATTTCTCCTGAGGTCACATTGTTTCCCCTCAAATATTACTCACTTGTGCATGTGTGATCTTGTGCTCTCATCAAATATTTTTAATTCATTGTCTAACCAGTTGATTATTAGACACAGAGCCTCAGGTTATGAGTAAAGATTCAGAAAGCTAAACTTGTTTTCATTGGAGAAAAAACTATGGGCAAGGTATGATCCAGGGCATAGATATTGAGGAGGAAATCAGGCCCAATGAGAGGACAGAACCAGTGGACAGAGGCTTGAAATGTAGAAACCTCAATTTCTACTGGATATTTGAAAAATCTTCACCGCCCCGCATCCACTCCGTAATTGATATGTGGAGCATATTCCTAGCAAAGCCTTGAAGGCTGTGTTCTTTTCATCCCACATATGTAGCTGGATAAATATCTGGAATGCTTTGAGTGTTATGGATAGACTGTGATGACCAAAAACGCCATGAAGATCAATTTTCATCTTATATTAATGTGGGGCTGCAGAGAAGATGTTGTCAGTGGAAGGCAGCAGGTTGAAGAGAGGAAATATGATTCTGTAATTTTGCTTGATCAGGAAACATTTATTCACAACATCCCTGAGGGGATTAAATAGGCAAGGTAAGGTCCCTAAACCCAGAGTTTAGGATAAGTTTGGATGGGCTGAACTTTTGCCCTGATACACATCAGCCACCAAAATTGCCTCCCTTGCAACTTGAGCCCCCTATATATTGGAAAGTGCTATCTCTTAATATGAACACTAAGCTATGCTAAGAATAGCCAATTTTGATATGCCCATAATAATGATCCTTTAATATTTTAAAAGTAATTTAATCAGTGTAGGTGATATCAATGTTTGGTATCCTAGTCACGGAGTATGAAATGACTATGTGGGTTATGGAAAACCCCATTTTACTTGTGAAATCTTGTATACATGAATCTTTACGTATCTTGTAAAATTAAATTGCTTTAAAACTAACTCAAAGAAAAAGAATGGACATAAATGGATGAGGTCCAAGATTCCGGTCTGGCAAAGGGAGGGAGGGGGTTGAAGATGGTGCTGAGAGGAGGAAGAGGACGCAGTGCTGACGTAAGGGAAGTATAGTGGCCAGAATCTGAGGTGGGATCCGGCTCCTTCATGTCCGGTATTAAGGTTCTGCAGGAATGGCAGCAAGTGCTCCTTACACCCACCCCCCGCTTTCATTCTGACATCATAGGAAGGGACAGGACTGGTGGAATGACAACCCAAATCTTACCAGTTCCACTTCAGTTATTTCCATTATGCCCTGCAATCACGAAGCAGACATAGAATACAGATCTGGATCGTAGTGGAAGTGAAGTCTATAGCTATTTTTAAAATACTGGTTTCCCTGCCAGCCCATCCTTTTACTTTTGCCAATTCAGTCAGCTTTGGTACGCTGCAGCAAAATACAGCAACATATGGATGGATGCCCCAATTTGTGCTGGAATTACATGAGTGTTTGACCAAAATTTTGGAAATTAGTCTGAACCCAGGATTTCAGGAAGGTCCAGGGACTTGCGCAAGAGGGGATGAAAATTCCACTCCACCCGAGATGCATGCCCACACTCAAGACCTTGCCAAGATTTTTTGGTGCATGCATATTTATAAACCAGGCCTAGCAGGAAACAAAACTTATTCATGTTTTTATTAGTAAATAATTATTTTGCACATTTTTGAACATTCTTAGGAACAGTTTTCAAAATATTTCTGATGCATTTTCAATCATGAGCATGCATATTTCATAAGCTTAGTGACAAATGCCTAATCAGCTAGATATTCACATTGCAAAAGGATCCGTCTTCTGCCAAATTCAGAGCTTATTCTCCCACAGAAACCATTTAAAGCAAATCATAAAGATCAGATAAAATGAATTACGTCAATTTTTCAGTGTCTTAAAGCTGTCAGAAGTGTAAATGGAAAATAGAAATTCACAGATGAAAATTCCAGGTTGTGATGTTCTCCATCTGGAGTGAAGACTGCCCCCACATTTTTATTTTAATATTACTTACACCATCTTGCCATTTTCAGTGAATCTGATGACATTTTCCACTCTTCCTATGACTTGTGTCTCTCTATGTAGCAACAGCAAAATTAGCAGTGCAGAATGCTAGAATTCCTGCTTCTGGGCCTCTTGACTTGGTATATAACAATTTGACTAGAACACTGCTGTTAACATCACACTTTGCTGAGATTCAGATTTTCTGAAATGACTTATATATCATGAAATGTTCAGACCATCATCTTTTGTTCCACATACTTCAGAAACAGTCCAGATTCAAGCATTTTACTTTGCTTGTGTGGATTTTCAGTCAAAAGGATTTGAATGATGAATTCCTTCTCAGTGCTCTTTTCTATAGTAATTTTACTTTGGTGTTATGTTTCACAAGCAAGAAACAATTTTCTGCATCCTTTAGGATTTTGTTGCCCCAGTAAACAAGTTATAAGTGCTGATTTTCACTCATGAGCACTTCAATAGAGCAGGGTGCTGTACGGATACAAATCCTTCATGGGCTCCCGGTCCTCACTTAAATCAGAATACAGGCTTGAATCAGGCAGTCTGCCAAGCTGGCTTGCGCCATCTCTGAGCCCAACGTTTGAAGGTTATCTAAAATGGTGATGCACCTGTTATCGCGAGTTTGCACTTCTGCTTTAACTTGTAGCCACTGCACTTTGTTTGGAGGAATCTGAACCTAATTCTTAAGAGAGAGGTGAGAAGAGCAGCTCTGACTTCTTCAATGTTGTCCTGGAGGTTTTAATTTGGGAGGTGATGGAAAAGAGAGATGTCCACTTCCTCCCCACCCGCATGTGTGTTCTGAAGGCAAAAGTGGGTGGGGCCTGGACAGAGATTGCAGACAGGGTGAGTGCCACCTGCATCAGCTCTCCACATGGCTGCAATGCCAAAGAAGTTCAATGATCTCAGAAGAGCAGCGGGCATGAATACAGCTTTTATCATTCCACCTTTCTCAATACCAATATGCAACACTTCTTTTAACCATCCCCTCCAACACACTCAACAATTTCCTCACCTCCATCACATCCTTCAACTTCATATTCTTGCAACACCTCTCTATCTCTTTAGAAGCACACTCATCTCTTCCTTTCCTCTCCCACAGACCACACACTAACACCATTCTCTTCTCAAATACAACCACCAACTCCTCTGCCCGATTCCTTCTTTACTTCACATTACATACACTTCCTTTCACATTCATTACATCCCCATCCTCATTCCATCTTACTGCTTCACCACTCAACACATAGACTCATAGACTTATAGGCATTTACAGCACAGAAGGAAGCCATTTGGCCCATTGTGTCTGCACCGGTCAACAAAGATCTGACTACACTATTCCCATTTTCCAGCGCTTGGCCCATAGCCCCGGAGGCTATAGCAACACAAGTGAATTTTTAAATACTTCTTAAATGTTACAAGATTTTCTGACTCAACCACCCTTTCAGGCAATGAGTTCCAGACTCCCATCACCCTCGGGTGAAAAGGTTTCTCCTCAACTCCCCTCTTAGCCTTCTACCTCTTACCTTAAGTCTTGCCCCCTGGTTACTGACCCCTCTACTAATGGAAAAAGTGCCTTCCTATCTACCCTATCTATGACCCTCATACTGTTATACACCTCTATCAGGTCCCCTCTCAACCTTCGCTGCTCCAAGGAAAATAACCCCAGTCTATCCAATCTTTCCTCATAACTCAGGCCCTCCAGCCCAGGCAGCTTCCTGGTGAATCTCCTCTGCATCCTTTCCAGTGCAATCACATCCTTCCTATAATGTGGTAACCAGAACTGCACACAGTACTCCAGTTGTGGCCTAACTAGTGTTTTATACAGTTCCAGCATAACCTCCCTGCTCTTGTCTTCTACGCCTAGGCTAATAAAGGCAAGTATCCCATATGCCTGCTTATCTACCTGCCCTGCTACCTTCAGGGATCTGTGGATATGCATGCCAAGGTCCCTCTGATCTTCAGTGTTTTCCAGGGTGTTACCATTCATAGTGTAATCCCTTGCATTGTTAGCCCTCCCCAAGTGCATTACTCACACTTTTCCATGTTGAATTCCATTTGCCACTGCTCTGCCTACTTGACCAGTCTATTGATATCCTCCTGCAGTTTACGGCTATCCTCCTCACTATTTGCCACCCCACCAATTTTCGTGTCATCCGCGAACATCCCCTACATCTATGTCCAAATCATATATGTACACCACAAAAAACAAGGGCCCCAGCATTGGGCCCTGCAGAACCTCACTGGAATCAGACTTCCAGTCACAGAAACACCTCTCCACCCTCAGCTTGCTGTCTCTCAGCCAATTTTGGGTCTACTTTGCCTTGGATCGCATGAGCTCGTCCTTTCTTAAATCTACTAGATGCACTAATCCCGCAGATCACACCTATTTTTTTCACATTCACTTACACTCCCTTTCTGCAATACCAGGCAGCACTAAGGGAGTGGGAGATGACATCATTACTTTCAGCATGCTATCCTGCATGGATTCAGCATTTTGCAGCCTGTCCTCAAGACCGTGGCCAGCTCAAAGATACAGCAGCCAGGCAAGTGAATCTACTCACATACCTTAGACAGAGAGCACAGCCCGGAGATCTGTAGTGCAGGAATAGCCCCAAGTATTGGTAAAGCGAGGCTAGGTGGGGGCATTCCAGAGTAGGTTGTCTGCATATTATTATAACTCTTCCTTTATCTCAGCAAATATGGAGCTAGTACTACTATTTCAAGCTGTTTTCTCAGGATTGTCGTCTGCTTCTACCCAACCTGTACCTGCTATCCTAACTCTTAGAGTCATAGCATAATACAGCAAATAAGATGGCCATTTGGCTTATCGTATCTGTGCCAACTCAGTGAAATAACTATCCAATTAGTCCCACTACATTTATCTAACTCTCTTTTCAAAGTTATGTCTGTATCTGCTCCCACCACCCTTTTAAGCAGTGCGTTCCAAATCATAACAACTTGCTGAATGAAAAATAAATTCTCCTCATCTCTCCCCTGGTTCTTTTGCCAATTACAGTTTCTTAAATCTGTGTCCCCAGTTACCAACCCTCTTGCCAGCGGAAAAAGTTTCAAACTCTTCATGAATTTGAACACTTCTATTTTCTCTTTTCTCTAGTTTCTTCATAGTAGCATGACATCCACCAGGAGGTGAATGTAGAAGGAACATCTTCCTGAAGATACACCATCAAGTGCCTAATCTTTTCCAGGCACCAGGTCAGACACTGTCATTCTACATGGATTAGAGAGAGTGGCCTGCACATAAACGCCTACCCTGAGTGGCAGCCCAGAAGATGGTTAGCTGGAGGACAAGATCATCTTCCAGCTCACGGGCCCAGCCCTGTGAAGGAGTTATGTAATGAATTGGATAACCTATCAAGGTGTTTCATCACCCCGCAGAAGATGAGTGACTTCTTCAAAGTTCTTACCCACTCTGTCAAATAATATGTCCAAAATGGGCTATCCATCCAAGGTAGATAATGAAGGAGTTCACTTCCAGCCTACATAATGTTATCTTAGATGGATTCAGCATTCTCCAGGCTGTCATATCAGGAATGTGTCCAACTCAAGGATACCGTTGCTGAGCAAGAAACTATACTCTCATACCTTGGATGGATAGCCCATCCTGGACATATTATTACACAGAGTGGATAGGAACTTGAAGAAGTCACTCACCTTTTGCAGTATACTCCACTAATGATCAATGAAAGTGACAAGTCCAAACCCACAGGAATTGCAGTGGTGCCATGGGAATAGTACATGCTTCCCTCTCTCAGGATGCCATCCTGGCTATTTCTTTATCACTCCCTCAACCAATATCTGCCGTGGTGCCAGAAAGTTAGATGGGCCAGACTGCTCCAGTTGTCATCCAGAACTGATTGGTCACAGGTACCATCAACCCAGCCTTTCACTAGCTTTTCTCAGTCTACCAGAGGTGCACTTTATGGGAGTTCCTCCCAGGCATTCATGCCAATTTGTCCCCTTTTCAATGAAGCCATCAGAGTGTCCTTAAATTGTTTTCTATATCCTCATTGAAACTGTACCATGTGGCAGGGCCTCATCCAACAAACTACAATAAGTCACAAAATGACTACATAAACTCTGCTGCAGAGAAGGGATAAAACCTGAAGGAGGGAGTTTGAGACCCCCTCACCCCCACTTCCTCAGGGCAACTGTTATCCTCTCTGCAGACCTGTGGCTCCAGATTGGCTTGCTAAGTCACCTGAGAACACAAATTCTGAAGCCTGGCAGATGTCATCCTTGTTTTGAGGGAGTAGCAGAACTTTGTGGAAGTAGCAGAATTAGGAATCTTTTGAGAAAAATGCTATGAGCACTGAGGTGAGAAACGAAGTAAAGGTTATGCATGATATTAAACTTATCACCTGCTTTACATTTGGCAATTTGATCGACAGTATGCTATCATAGCAGGTTTCAAGTAGGCATTCTCAGTGTGTCATATATATATAGAAGTTGTTTGAATAGTTTAAATATTAATGCAGGATTAAGTGTGGTGAAGAATGTAACAATGACTGTTAAGCAGAAGGGTTCTGTGTAACTTCTCAGGGAGAGGTATGGGTAGATTACTGGAATCATTGAGCAATGTGTTAATTTCACTATCAAAGTGTTGAGGTGACCTCCTTTCTTCTGCTGCTTCATCATCTTACCCCAGGTCTAGCTCATCCAATTCCTGTGCCACTTTCTATGTAGAGGCCTCTCTATATTGGTTAGGTTGTGAAGTTCAGCACCAAACTCCATTGCTTGAGACTCTTCGTACTGTTGAGAACCCCAGACCTATTGAGACATGTAAACCTCTGCTTCAGCATCCCTTTGGTGTGTTTCATAACGATCCTGGTGGCTCCATTGCTTTGATTACATCTGTGTAGCTCAGGAGTTAATTAGCAAAGAGATAATTAGCAAAAATGAAAGCAGATGGAAATGAAGGCAAGCTTACAAAATAGATTGGAAATTCATTGGGAGATAGGAGACAGAAAGTAGGTATAAAGAATACCTGATCTGATTGGCAGAATGTGTGTTGGGGCTTCAGCTTTTTACCCTATTTATCAATGACTTACATGATGGAATTGAGATCTGTACATCCAAGCATGCAGGTGATAATAAGTAGGGTAGCTCTCCACTCCAGTAACTCCTCAGTAAATTTGCAGAGTTGGGCGTAGAAAGTTACTAAGAGACAAAGACAGGTGAGTAGGTAAAACTGTTGGATATGGAGCTACATGTGGGAAAGTGTAACACCATCCATTTTGGATACAAGAAAGACAAAGAAGATAATTTTCTAAATGGTTAGGAGCAAAGGATTGTGGAGAAGCATAGCAATTTGGATATCCTTATATGTAAATCCTAAAATCACTAAAAGCAATTGGATCGGTACTAAAAGTGATCAGAAAGGCTAAGGAAATGTTGGCCTTTATCTCAAGGGGGCTAGAAACAACAGGGAGGAAGTTACGCTTCAGTTGTATACAACTGGTTAGCCCTCATCTGAAGTTCTACGTTCAGTTCTGGGCACTGCACCTGAAGAAGGATATATTATCCTTGGAGTGGCTACAGTGCATATCCACCAGAATGAAAGCATGGCTTAAAATGTTAAATTATGAGGACAAGTTGCATTAAACTTGACTTGTATTCACTTAAGTGAAGGAATTGAGGGGTAGTTTAATTAAGGCATTTCAAATACTAAAAGTATTCAGTAAGCAGGAACTCACAATTATATAGCACATTTCACATCCTTAGGACAAATGGAATTTAATCCAGAAAAGTGTGAGGTGATGCAATTGGGCAGGACAAATAAGGCACAGGAATACACGATGAATGGTAGGACCCTGGGGAGTACCAAGGAGCAGTGGGATCTTGGTGTGCATATCCACTGGTTCCTTAAGGTAGAGGGACAGGTAGATAAGGTGGTTAAGAAGGCATATGGGATACTTACCTTTATTAACTAAGGCATAGAATATAAGATCAGGGAAGTTATGCTGGAACTGTACAAAACGCTGGTTAGGCCACAGCTAGAGTATTGCGTGTAGTTCTGGAATCCGCATTATAGGAAGGATGTGATTATACTAGAGAGAGTGCAGAGGAGATTTACCAGGATGTTGCCTGGGCTGGAGAGTTTTAGTTTTAAGGAGAGATTGGATAGACTGGGGTTATTTTCCCCGGAGCAGAGAAAATTGAGGGGGGCATGATTGAGGCATATAAAATTATGAGGGTCTTAGATAGGGTAGACAGAAAGAAACTTTTCCCCTTGGTGGAGGGATCAATAACCAGGGGTATAGATTTAAGGTAAGGGGCAGGAGGTTTAGCGGGGATGTGAGGAAGAATTTTTTTACCCAGAGGGTGGTGGAAATCTGGAACTCACTGCCTGAAAGGGTGGTAGAGGCAGAAACCCTCATAATATTTATGAGGTATTTGGATGTGTACGTGCGATGCCATGGCGTACAAGGCTATGGGCCTAGTGCTGGAAAATGGGATTAGAATAGTTAGATACTTGTTTGACCGGGGCAGACTCGATGGGCCGAAGGGCCTTTTTCTGTGCTGTAGACCTCCATGACTCTATGACATCACAAAGTGCATTGCAGCTGTTGTGATGTCAGAAACATGGCAGCCAATTTGGCCACAGCAATATCCCACTAACACCAATGAGATAATGAGCAGATAATCTGTTTTATTTGTGATGATGGTTAAGAAATAGACATTGGTTAGGACATTGGCAGCTCCCCTGCTCTTCATCAAAATAGTTCCATAGTACCTTTCAGATCCCCCTGAGATGGCAGATGTTCAGTTTGATGCCTCGTCTGAATCAGCCCAGTGCCCCTAAGAATCATGCTTGTGTTGATTCATTGGTTGAGCTATAAAATGAATCACACTCCTCTGCTCTTTCCCAAGTTTTTTCCTTCAAGTGTTTGTTCAATTCCTTTTTGAAAATTAATATTGAATCTACTTTTTTTTTGGCCAATCACCTTAAAACAGCATTTGAAACCTCTGCGGCTGGAAACAGTTTCTCCTTAATTTACTAGAAAACATTAATGGCTTTGAACACCTCTATTAAATCTCCTCTTTACCTTTTGTGCCCCAAGAAGGACAACCCCAGCTTCTCCAGTTCCTCATCCATAACTGAAGTCCCGCATCCCATTCTAATAAAATCTCTTCTGTAACCTCTCTAAGACCTTTACATCTGGATTTCCCACTAAAAGAAATAGTTTCTCTGTATCTGGATATAATCTACATACTGAGGACGTCGGGTGGGCGCGGTGGGTGGGCCCGGGAACAGCCGGGAAGAGGCCCGCTGCCAGCGAATGGCCCCCGACTGTGATTACACGCTGAAATGCACGTTGAAAGGCTCAGCGTTGCTGGGGTGGGGGCAGGAGGTGGACGAGCGCTGAATTCAACACGGGCATGGGGGAGCTCGCAATGAAAGCTCCCTGCAGGTAGAGCGCTGAAAATTTAAAACTATCAAATAAAGATTATAAAATGCAGAAAAAAAAATCCACACATTGGACTCACTCAACTAAACCTTGGATAAGGTTTCCTGAAAAATCCAAAGGCTGCCTGGCCAATTCGCCCGCTCGACGACAGCCGTAACATTGGACAGGCAGTGAAAAGTCCAGGTTAATTAATACATTAATGGCCTTAATAGGCCTCTTAATTGTCAGCGGGCGCGCTGCTGACTCGCGTGTGCCCACCAACCAAAATATCACACGAGTCCACGATGACACCAGGACGCTCACCCAATGCCATCACACGCCCGCGTGCTGTGAAAAATCCTGCCCACTGAGTTTTTGCGCTCTAGAAGGCACTGCCTAAATGGTTGGTGCAAACAGATTCAACTGTAAAGTGTATCCAGATTGAATACAATACTCCAGACAACCCAGTCTTTTCTCAAGATTTAGCATAACTTCCTTGCTTTTGTACTAAACACCTCTTTTCATAAAGCCAAGGGCCTAAATTGTTCCCTCATCAGGTGTGCACGACCAGCGGGCTCGGTAGCTATCAGGAAATGGGCCCCCAACCGCAATCAGACCCCGATCACGATTTCACGCTGGCTGGATGAGCACTGCGAGAGAGTTACCTGAAGCCAGGCAGCTGCCTCAGGGGGCTGCGGACTTGCAAATAATGAAATGATGCACTAAAAAGCTACAAAAAATGTCAATGCATCACAATCCAGCACCTGAAAGCATACCTCATAAAAATGCTGTCCCCAGATATTTATTTTTGTTTTATTTCCTAACGGAGATTTCATCCTGCCCTTGGATGAAGTTTCATGAAAAATGGAAAAGCTGCCTGGCTGATTCACCCGTCCGCCAACCATAAAGTTGGACGGGCCATGAAAAATCGCAGACAATTGCCCTGTTAATAGCGTTAATTGCCCTCTTAATTGTTGGCGGGCATGCTTCCAACTTCTGCAGATATCCACTGAGCGAAATGTTGCTCGAACGCACAATGATATCGGGACACTCACCCGATGTCATCTCATGAGGTTTTATGCCTGATCAGGTTGGGAGCGCGCCTGCCCACAGGATGTAAAATTCTGCCCAAGGCCTCATATGTTTTTGTTAATAGTTATCTCCATTTGTGCTGCTACCTTCAAAGACAGGGATCATTAGATCTCTGAACATTAAAGATATCAAGGGAAATGGGGATAGCGCAGGAAAATTATGTTGAGATAGGAGATCAGCCATGATTTAGTTGAATGGTAGTGCAGGCTTGAGGAGCCAAATAGCCTATTCTTGCTCCAATCCCTGTGCCCCTGATATTTGTGAACATACAGGTCATATCTTTCAGCTCCATCACCATCACAGAAATGTCAAACTTGCTTCTGAGCACAAAGATCTGGAGTGGGACTTGAACCACAACTATCTGAGTCAAAGGTGAGAGTGCTCTCACTGAGCCATGAATTATACCAAAAGGGAACTACTTCCTGTGATGGGGTAGTGGGCAAAATCTTACAACTAGAGCCAGGCCATTTAGGAATGAAATCAGAAAGCGTTTCTTCACACAAAATGCAGAAGAAATATTAAAAAAAATCTTCCTTGGCTGTGGATGTTGGGTCAAGATTTGAAACTTTCATAACTAAGATCCATAAATTTTTATGAGGTAACGGTTTCACAGAATTACAAAAGCCCAGATTTTGCGACCAGTTCTCACTGTTACTAGAGATCTGAAAGAGCATAGTGGCCTCTGCAGGAGACCCGGCACTTGTGTAAAAATGGTGTGTCTCCTTAACCAACCAGATTGAAAAACCATTACTAAGGCATGCAAGTACCAAGTTCAGCTCATTAATGCAGATGAATCTGAGGCTACAGGAGACTGGGTTCAAAAATATGGTGTGAGATCTACCACCATCAGTTTCCAGTATGGCCCGCATTGATCATCATGTTAGGGATGGTGCGCCATTCCGTGTGTGCACCGGAAGCATGCAGAGTGGGCAAGTCATGATGTAATACACCTTGCAGGCCCTGTTATTGCCTTCTCTTAGACAAGCACTGGTGAACGTGCATTTGCCTCCTCAAAGAAACCTCTCTCCCACCTCCACAACCTCCAAGTAGCAATGTTATTTAAAGGGATCACCATCCAACTTTCAGATTGCGGTCTCCGCTACTTTGGAAAGACTAAATGCAGATTGGGTGACCGCTTTGCAAAACACCTTTGGTCTGTCCGCAAGCATGACCCAGACCTTCCTGTCGCTTGCCATTACAACACACCACCCTGCTCTCATGCCCACATGTCCATCCTTGGCCTGCTGCAAATTTCCAGTGAAGCTCAACGCAAATTGGAGGAACAGCACCTCATCTTCCAATTAGGCACTTTACAGCCTTCCAGACTTAACATTGAGTTCAACAACTTTAGATTATGAACTCTCTCCTCTATCCCCACCCCTTATAGGTCCCCCTTTTGTCTACATTTATTTTTATTTTTAAATTTTTTTCCACTTACTTTCATTGTTATTATTTTTAAAATTTATTCCCATTTTTATTCATTGTTTTATCCTCAGCTTTTAGCTTATTTTAGATCTTATTTCCCACCATTGGCCTACCCTGATCCTGCCATTGTCACATTCTGCTTTCCACTCTTAACGTTACCATTGGCACCTCCTTTAGCAATACCACCACCATTAACAACCCTTTGACCTTTTGTTTATGACATCTTTTGCAATCTCTCCTTTGCCCCCACCTATCGCTGGCCTTGTATCCAGCTTCAACTACTCCATCCCCCTTGAACAGTATATATTTCACCACAATTCTACTTCCCTTTAGCTCTACAGACTTGAAACGTTAACTGTCTTCTCTCCACAGGTGCTGTCAGGCCTGCTGAGTTTTTCCAGCATTTTTTGTTTTTGTTTCAGATTTCCAGCACCTGCAGTTTTTGCCTTTCACTTTGATTAGGTGTTTTTGACTTTCATTTGCTGTTGCAGAATTAGCAGAAGTACTGTGCACTGTCTTATCGGGGAAGCTCACACAAGTTCTTTGAGACAAAATGGAGTGGTGGCAGACCTAAGCAAGGACACAAGTGGATTTTAAAGGTCTCTGAGCAGAAAATCTGCCTACATTCATGAAGGTTATAATTGCAGTCCCTCTTGGGCTGCAGCATGATATGCAGATGGAGCTTAAGCAGGGAGGGGAAGCTGTGGCAGAGGGAGGAAGTGAAGGCGCTCAACAGAAGACCGAACCCACTTAGGGTCTTTAGGGAGCACTTATCCTACCTCCACCCCAGCCAGGAGTAAATTCTGAGGTGGCTGTGATTCACCAAGGAGGTGGTCATTGAATTGTGCCATCTTGTCCAACCAGACCTGCAGCCATAAAGCAGAGAGAGGACAGCGATGCCAGTGGCCGCCAATTTCTATATCTTAGGTACCTTCCAGGCTGGAGCTGACATTGGCAAAAATTCTCAGTTCACTGCATCAGGATGGCAAAGGGAGCCCTGTGCGCAAGGAGAGCAGACTTCAACATCTTCTCGCTGAGCAGAGAGAAGCAGCAGGAGCAGGAATGGAATTTTTCAATGCTAGTCGGATTCCCAATGGTGCATATGCAATCAATGGCAAGTTGTATCAGAAACACAAAGGCTCCACTCTCTGAATATGCAGTTGCCGTGTCACCAAACACAGAGCATCACATAGGTGAAATTCCTGTTATACCAGCAGCAGCCACAATGCTTTTATTCTGTGTCAGTCAGCTGTTCCTGCCAACTGTGAGCCACCACAACAAACCAGAAGGTGGCAGCTTGGCAACAAGTTGTATACAAAGCCCATGCGGTCGGTGGTGGAGGGAAGTCATGGGCTTTGTATACAACTTGTTGCCAAGCTGCCACCTTCTGGTTTGTTGCAATGACAGACATTCTGCACCCAGGAACATCCGTATCCTTGTTGCAATTGTGAGACCAGAAATGTGCAGGGCATTCTAAATGTGGTCTACTCAATGCTCGACATGAGTTTAAAATAACTTTTTTGCTTTTGAATTATATTGCCTTAGAAATTAACCCCAAAATAAACTTGCATTCCTTATAGCTTTGATAACCTGCTTATCTACCTTTAATGATTTGTGAATCTGTACCCCTGACTGTTTTGTGCCTTTACCCCAATTAAAGAGTTATTTTCCAAGGAGTAGACAACCGCCTTATTCCTCCTAACAACTGTTTGTATTTATATAGCACCTTTAATATAATAAAATGTCCCAAGACACTTCATAGGAGTGTTATAAAGAAAGAAATTGCCACATAAGGAGATATTAGGGCAGATGACCAAAACCTTGGCCAAAGTGGTAGGTTTTAAGATAAAAGCAAAATATTGCGGATGCTGGAAATCCAAAACAAAAACAAAAATAGCTGGAAAAACTCAGCAGGTCTGATAGAATCTGCAGAGAGGAACACAGTTAATGTTTCGAGTCCGTATGACTCTTCATCAGAGTGCAATGTGGATCTATCAACTAAATGAATCATGTGTTGCAGCTGAGCTTGTTGAGATTCTGTAAAGAATCACTGTTTCATTGAGTCTTCACTGACAGAAATTTCACTGCAATCAAGACCCTGGCACTCACTGTAGCTGAAGAAGATAAACAAGTGAAGCGAAGGGTTGCCAGAGAAATTAGGTTGCTCCAAAAATGTCAGGATATAACACTACACCACCCATCACATCCACTGGCCCATGGACAACTATTTGGCAATGCTTAAGGAGCACTATGAATATGAGGTTTTACAGCAAGGCAGCTAGAGAGCTCTGCTCCCTGTTTCATAAGACATGTAAACGATGATGGACACACTAAATTGCAGCTCAGAGTCATCTTTAAACATTGCTAATGGCTGCCAAGGTAACCAGAACCTTTTTTTAAATATCTCTTCACTCTAACATAAAAGGCATCAGCAATATCAGCCATTTTACAGTCCACAAATTTATCTAAGAGTGACTAATGCTTCATTTTCTTTCCTGCCTACCAGCAATCACAGCATGACATGTGCCCAAATCCATCAGACCGATTTTCCAACAGTGCAGAAGGCAATTGATAACACACCCCTATTCCCTTCCACAATTCAATAAAAGGGTTTTTACTTCATTAATGCACATCTTGTCTGTAACCATCAGGGCTGTATTCTGCAGGCTTCTGAGTTAATGTGCTGAATTTCCTGAGCCTCTGCTCAGCACTGCAGAGGTCAATAGAATTTCTCCTTTTGAAGGGATCGTCTTGAGGTTTTCTCGAGGGCTACCTTTTGATTTTTGGGGGCTTACCTTTGGTTTTCAGGGGCTCAGTTTTCATTCTCAATAAGTGAGATCTTTGTATATGCAAAATGGTTGCATGTTTGTCTCTAACACGGTCACTGCACCTCAAGTTATTCAAACTGTGTGAATGCTTTGAGATGTGATAACATGTAAATATAAAACTTCCTTATGCAAGTTTAAACTATCCAGTTAACACAGTGTTCATTACAATAGCATCTGCTATATTTTTCCCCAAACAGTAACTCCTGAACTTATGCAGCCTTACACTAGAGCTTCCACATTCATTTGCAAGGAATTTGTTACCTCAGTGACTTCATGTTTCCCTGGCTCCCAGTTGGTTGAGTATTCTTTTGTTGCAGCCCCTCTCCCTGGAGCCTCTCTGTCCCAGGCAGCCTCTCCCTCCCACTGAGCCTCCCCCCCTGTCGGCCTCTCTCCCCTTCACAACCTCTCTCTCCTTCACAGCCTCTCGCCCCTTCACAGCCTCTACCCCCCTTTGCAGCCTCTCTCCTGCTGCAGCCTCTCTGCCCCCTGCAGCATCCCTGTCCTCATCACGTCTTTCCCATGCAAACTCTCTCCCCTTCACAGTCTCTCTTCCCTTTGCAGCCTCTCTACCCCACTGTAGCCTCTCTCCCCTTCTCAGACCCTCTCTCCTGCGCAGCCTCTTCCCCGCTCAGCCTCTTCCCCCCCAGCAGCCTCTGACCCCTTTGCAGCCCTCTTCCTGAAGCCTGTCCACCCACTGCAGCCCCTCTCCCCCTACAGCCTCTCCTCTCTCTCTCTCTCTCTGTTTTGAATAAGGTGTGGAGGCCAGCAGGAGTGCTCACGGGATGGCAGACCCATAGGCCTTGGTCGTCTGCATCCAGTGCTTGGTGTACGGGCAGGAGATTCACTTCACAAACTTTCCAAGCCCGACAAACAGGCAGTGTTGTACCAGCTCCTCAGTTGGCCCAGAGCAAGCAAATAATGGGAAGCCTCTCCCTCGCAGCCTCTTGCCCATTTCAGCCTCTCCTTCACCACAGCCCCTCTCTACTTTCCCCAATGCAGCCTCTCCCTGCATCACAGCCTCTCTCCCCCTGCAGCCTCTCCTCCTGCCGCCTCTCCCCCTGCAGCCTCTCCCGCTGCAGCCTCTCCCATGCCCTTCACAGCCTCTCTCCCAATGCAGCCTCTCCCCCTGCAGCCTCTCCCCCTGCAGCCTCTCCCCCTGCAGCCTCTACCCCTTCAGCCTCTCCTCCTGCAGCCTCTCCCCTGCCCATCACAGCCTCTCTCCCACTGCAGCCTCTCCCCCTGCAGCTTCTCTTCTTGCAGCATCTCTTCCTGCATCACAGCCTCCCTCCCCCTACAGCCTCTCTCTGCAGCCTCTCACCTCCCTGCCCATTGCAGCCTCCCTTCCTGCTCAGCATCTCCCTCTCATTGCAGCCTTTTCCCCCTCCGTGGCCTCTGCCCGCTGCAGCCTCTCCCTCTTCATCGCAGCCTCTCAGCCCTGCAGCCTCTTCCCCCTCCACCGCCTCTCCCCTGCCCATCGCAGCCTCTCTTCCTGCTCAGCCTTTCCCCCCTCTCATCGCAGCCTTGCCCCCCTCATCGCAGCATCTCTTCTCTCATTGTAGCCTCTCCCCCGTCATCGCAGCCTCTCTCCTCTCATTGTAGCCTCTCCCTACGGCAGCCTCTCATTGCTGTCAACGCTCGTCTACTTAAGCCGATGAGCTCCCAATCACCTTCCTACTGCTCGCTTCACCTCCAATCACAAGCTGTTTCTCTTCCACTTATGATTGGCACTAGTGAGCCTATCAGCACCAAGCACAGGAGAGAGCCAGCCTATGACTGGAGGAGCAGCTCCTCACCGATTCTGTTACTTCATGTACAAGGGGGTCAGGTGTCATGGCAGGCATGGGCAGACAATATAGCAAGAAGGCCACCCGGTCCATCCATCAATGGCGGGCAGCCTTTCCCACCATCCAACATCAGGAACCTAATTTCAATGCATTTGCATCTCATCATCTTGCCTGCCTGCCAGAATCATCCCCCCATGTTAAATATATGGCCTACATTGACCGGAAAACATACCAGCCCAGAACGTATCGGGACAAGTGTGATGTGCAGAAGTTGAGATTTACAGTTAGCACCTTGCTCAAATCATAGACATCGGAGGAGCAGAAGTTACTGGAGCTCTATGAAGGCAAATCCTCCACCATCCCTGTGTATTTTGAACTCTGCAGCATTGTCAGGCTCCACTTCTGCCACAGCCTCCCCTTGCTGCCTTGCACTCTGAACTTCAACAAATGCAAAATTCTCACCTGCTTGTGAAAGGAAACCGCCTACATCTTACTCTCCCCTCTTTGCTACATCTTGCTCTTTCCAATCCAG
Organism: Carcharodon carcharias; assembly: GCF_017639515.1. Lineage (NCBI taxonomy): Eukaryota > Metazoa > Chordata > Chondrichthyes > Lamniformes > Lamnidae > Carcharodon > Carcharodon carcharias. Next base: position 51,931,311 of record NC_054474.1, read on the forward strand.
CAAGCCGAAGAGGATAGGAGGTTAGAAAGGCTGTTGGAGAAAGTACGTCTCATGGAAATGAAGCCCAAAGCATAATATCAAGTAGGCCTTGGACCTACTCATTCTGGTGCAGGGATTGTTTCATTGGCCATTGACAAGGCTCACTTAGATAAATGTTACGTTGTCCCTTTAAGAAGCGCTGCTGCCCATATATACTCCCTCAAACACCATCTATCCCCACCCTTTGCTGTGCTGCAACATTATCTGCACAATCACAAAGTCATCCTTAGCACAGAGTTCAAATTGAATGGAAACCAATGATTTTCCTGCCTTGTGTGATGTGAAAGTATGTTTTACCACAGTGCCTCACCTTACTCCATGTGGATTGTTTTAAATACCTAATCCTCAACCTATTATTCATAGAGGTCGATCATCAATGTTTCATATGTGCAGTGGGCAGTTGTCTATAGATCCGGCTGGTATAGGTAATGATGTGCTGGCTTAATTCTCCTCTGGTGCTGCCTGATTAATCTCACTTGCCATAGAGCCTTCTGGTCTTCATCTTCCTCTTTTTGTTCCATTATTGAATGGGTTGCAGAGGAGATTTGCTCAAGCGATACCAGGGATGAAGGACTTGGAGAGACCAGAGAAGTTGGGATTGCAGAGGTTAAGGGGATATTTAATAAAGGTGTTCAAAATTATGAAGGGTTTTGATAGAGTAAATTAGTAGAAACTGTTTCAACTGGCAGAAAGATTGGTAACCAGAGGATACAGATTTATGCTAATTGACAAAGAACCAGAGGGGAGATGAGGAGAATTTTTTTTCTCGTAGTGAGCTGTTATGATCAGGGATACACTATCTGGTTAGGCGGTGGAGCAGATTCAACAAGGGAATTTTGTGTATATACTTGAAATGAAATAGCAGGGCTGTAGGGAAACAGGACGAATTGCATAACTTTTTCAAAGAGCTGGCACTGGATAGACAAAATAGCCTGCTTCTGTGCTATATGATTCCATGTATAATGATCATAGAAAATGGGATTCCCAATTGGAAAGCTCATTTTGTAGCCCTCAGGTTTTATATTATGTTGAAATACAATTTTTTCTGGATAATGCAGGATTTCAGGTAACATTTCCTGAGTACAAGAGTGATTTTATTTTTTGCAATAGTTTCACTGAGTTTCAAGATATGACAAGAAGTATTGAGGAACTGACTCGATATCACCTGTTTTACACTATAACTGGAGTTTTCTGCCCCCATAGGGGTCAGGTGTCATGGCAGACATGGGCAGACAATATGGCAAGAAGGCCATCCACTCCATCCATCAATGGCAGGCAGCCGTTCCCACCGTCCAACATTGGGAACCTAATTTCAATGCATTCGCATCTCATCATCTTGCCTGCCTGCCAGAATCATCCCCCCATGTTAAATTTATGGCCCACATCGGCCATAAAACATGCCAGTCCAGAATGCATCGGGACAAGTGTGATGTGCAGAAGTTGAGACTTACCGTCAGCGCCTTGCTCAGATCACAGACATCGGAGGAGCAGAAGATACTGGAGCTCTACAGCTGCTGGACCCTGGAGGAACATGAGTGTTGCATGCTGGGTAGATTCTCATGAACATGGCTCTATTGCAACGCAGCTCTCAGAAGGTGGGAAGTCTCCTTTGATGTCTTGGGGCTGCTTTGGAACAGTCTGAGTGATGGACTGCTACGGATGATCGGCAAGGTGGGGGAGGGGAAGGTCCAGCTGTGAGTGGGAGAGGGAGGTGTACCAATGGGGAAAGGAAGAGCGGGTGTTGAGGTTGGGAGGGGAGGGGGAAACAAAGGTGTCAGTGGGGTGGGTGAGGTTGGGAAGGGGGCGGGGTTGAAAGTGTCCGGGGGGGATGAGGTTGGGAATGGGAGGATGAAGGTGTTGGGGGGGGAGGTTGGGAGGGGAGAGGAGGGAGTACAGGGGAGAATATAGCAACTCAGAGGTAGATGTAAGGGGAGAGGAAGATATAAGGGAAGGAGTTTGGAGGAGGGAACGACCTTGGAGGGGAAAAGGACGTCGGAGGGGGGAAGGATGTCTGGGGGAGCAAGGAGTTCAGAGGGGGGAAGGAGTTCTGAAAAGGGAAGGAGTCCAGCGGGAGGAAGAAGTCTGGGGTAGGAAGGAGTTTGGAGGGGAGAAGGAGTAAGGGTGGAGGGAGGGGAGAGTAAGTAGCGGTGGATGTCCAGGTGAATGTGCAGGGGAGGGGTCTTTGGGTTCAATGACTGCCTCCCGCGGAGAAAACTGAGGGTGGGCATGGTAGGAGGGAATGGTGATAATGAGAGGGGTCAGAGTGAGTCGGAAGGGTGAGTGGGTGATAGTGCAATGGTAGCAGTAGAAGGGATGGCCAGGGCAGTTGGTGGGGACTTGGAGCCACATACGGACTCTGGGGGTGGGAAGGAGCAGGTCGGGGAGGTCAATGTGGATGGTGGTGGGATTCTCAGGAAGGCACGTTCACCTGGAGATCCTGGAAAGAAAAGGGTTCTGGTTGGAAAGGACGATGGGGAAGTGGAAGGTGATGCCAGGGGTGTCAACAGTGATGTGGGAAAGGACGTGGGTGGCTGGAGGAGTGGAAAGGATGGGGGAGCAGAGCAGAAATATGACGAGTACCATTTTTCTCAAATCGAAAGTAAGAGAAGCCTCGTATTGGGCGGGCACAGATGCTGCCCGGGAGTGCGATAATTGATTGTTCGGAGGAGATGCAGGCCAGCTCAGATGGACAACTGAAAGCAAACCCCAGCAGGCAGAATTGAAAATGCTGAGGATATTGAAATGAGGGTGATGGAGGAAGGCTCCATGTGCGTGGGACAGTGCTAGGCACGTGGCTCCCAAAGTCCCTACCACACACACACCTCTCTATCCAGAATCACTCCTGGATGACTACATGCACCCGAACTGCTAGTGGTTGGGGTGGGGGTGCAGGGGGAGGATTTGTGAAGCCCATAAATGAAGCCGAAAGACACCATTCTACATTATTTAGTAAAAGTGAATATATTTTCAGATTATAGTGACCAAATGTGTTCACTCATGCAATCACTTATGATCAGAAATTCTTAACTTTTATAGGCCTACCACTTCTTCTAGGTGCTGCCCTGACTTCCGCAGGATGGGTGGAGACAGCCTGTGCAATGTTTGGCCCTGTTGCCTCTGATGACTTCAGTGTGGGTCCTCTGGAGAGTCAAGGCTTTGAGGTACCCTGTTGCTTTGGCTGTCATCCTGTGGGCCCTCTGTGGTGACCGAGATGAGGTTGAGGGAGTCACATGCAAGGGGGACTCAGGGGGAGAGGTCAGTCTCTGAGATTGCCGCTTGCCCTCCCTTTGGGTGCCTAAGGACCCCGGCCTGACTCCTTGAGGGGAAGAAGCACCTGGAGAGACATTGAGGTGCCCTGTTTCCCTTTCATGTTGCCATTGTGGGAATGCACCCATAGCAACTGCGATGGAGTGCAGGTCTGAGCACATCTCTGTGTTCTGCTGGACCAGGGTCTCCATGGTCATCCTCCCCAAGGAGACCTCAATGCGCGCACATGTGGGCACCACTTCATCAGAGAACAGGCGGACACACTCCTCTGACTTGCATGCCACTCTGTTGAGGGCTTCCAACAGCTCCATGTGATTTCCCCCTGCCTTCTGCTGAATCCAGAGGCTCGTCATCTGACTCAGACCCCACAGATATCTCTTCCCCAGCAGTCTTCCAAGTGCCAGGGAGCCCGGCTGAAGCTGCCTCCTCCTGCTGCAGACATGTGTCCGTGCAGTGAGCACCAGATTGTGAACCTGAGCCTGCTGTAGATCTAGGTCCCACCGAGTTTTGTGTCACTGCCCTGGTGGAGGGTATGGGTAAGCGCTGTGACTGGTCTTCCAGGCTGCTTATTTCCAGCTTTTCAATGGAGGAGGTGTCCTCCTGGATGGAGCCGAGGACCTGGATGGAGCTGAGGAACTGGCTGGTGAGGGTGTCGGTCGCTTGGCAGAGTTCCCTTTGAACCAAAGTAGAGATAATTGGTGCATGGCAACAAAGTCAAAAGCACGACTAGAACACTCACAGTTGCATTGAGAGAGGGATGATGTGGTGCAAGATCCTCATGAGGGTGTTCAGCCCAGATCTCACTGTTGCTGCGTGCACGATCCATGTCCTCACCAGTCAGCGCGATGGCACCCTCCTCAAAGTGAGTGAGGGGCCTGATGTGGGCCACTCCACTCCTGGTCTGGACCTCTCCCAGCTCTTGTGATCCAGCTTCTCCTGCATGAAAATAGATGGAGGAAGTGTGAGCAGGATGCATGGCACTGCGTGGAATGTTTGTGTGGTAAGCAGATCTATGGACGGGATAAGGATGCGAGCTCCAGAGGATATGAGTCTGATGGAGATGTGAGGGCATGTGTGAGTTACTGGTGTTGTCCGTTGAGGTGTGAGTTACCTGTGAATGTATGATGGGTTTGGGAGTGTGTGATTTGAGAGTGATGAGAAGAGTGACTTGCCCTGGCAGATCGGATGAGAGCATTCATCCTCTTCCTGCACTGAATGGCTGTCCTCTTTTGCAGGACGTTGTCACTGACCACCACGGCCACTGCCTCCCATGCTGGATTGGTGACATTGCTTGCTCGTCTTTACCCAGGGCAGGAGTAAAGGACTTTGAGACGGGCTTCCACTGTGTCCAGCAAGCGCTCGAGGGAGGCATCACTAAATTTGGGGACAGCATGTTTCCTCCCTTTGGCAGCCATCAGTTTCCAGCAGCTTCCAAATCCTTAGAGAGTGCTAGCTCTGTACAGGGGCACCCTTTAAATGTGGCACCCAGATTACTGAAGAACTGAGGTGATGGCAGGGCAGGTGAATCAGAGGCCACCCATCAGCGACCCAGCGTGTTTCCCAGCATTATTAATGAGGGCGGGAAGGGAGCAATATAGTACGAAAAGCCATCATTGGAGCAGTCCTTTTTCCCACCTTGCACTTAGTGCAAATCTGGGATGATTCTCTCCCTATATCACAAAATCAAGATCTACCCAAGTGGTGGATATACTGTACTTAGATTTCCAGAAGGCATTTAATAAAGAGTCACATCAAAGGTTATTGCAGAAAGTAAAAGCTCATGGTGTAGGGGTAACAAATTGGCATTGATAGAAGATTAACTAGCTAACAGGAAGCAGTGAGTTGACATAAATGGGTCCTTTTTTGGTTGGCAGGATGTGACAAGTGGTGTGCTACAGGGATCAGTGCTGGGCCCTCAAATTTTTACAATTTATTCAAATGACTTTGATGAAGGGACCGAAGGAATGGTTGCTAAATTTGCTGATGACACAAAGATAGGTAGAAAAGTAAATTGTGAAGAGGACATAAAGAGGCTACAAAGTGACAGAGATAGGTTAAGCGAGAGGACAAAGATCTGGCAAATGGAGTATAATGTGGGCAAGTTGAAATTGTTCATTTTGGCAGGAAGAATAAAAAAGCTCACTATCCACATGGTCAGAGATTGCAGAGTTCTGAGATTCAGAGGGATCTGGGTGAATCACAAAAGGCTATTATGCAGGTATAGCAAGTAATTAGGAAAGCTAATAGAATGTTATCATTTATTATGAGGGGAATTGAATATAAAAGTAGGGGGGTTATGCTTTAGATGTACTGGGCATTGATAAGACTGCATCTGGAATATTGAGTACAGTACTGGTCTCCTTATTTAAAGAGAGATGTACATGTGTTAGAAGCAGTTCAGAGAAGGTTTACTAGACTAATACAAGGAATGGGTGGGTTTGTCTTATGAGGAAAGGCTGGACAGGCTAGGCTTGTTTCCATTGGAATTTAGAAGGGTAAGAGGTGACTTAACAGAAACTTTTAAGACCCTGAAGGGTCCTGACAGAGGGGATGTGGAGAGGATGTTTCCTCTTGTGGGACAATTTAAAACCAGGGGTCATTGTTTAAAAATAAGGGGTTGCTCATTTAAGACAGGTGAGAAGAATTTTTTTCTCAGAGGGTTGTGAGTCTTTGGAAATGTCTTTCTCAAAAGGCACTGGAAGGAGAGTCTTTGAATATTTTTAAGGCAGAGCTAGATAAATTCTTGATTAACAAGGGGGTTCTCAGGGGTAGGCAGGAATGTGGAGTTGAGGTTACATTCAGGTTAGCCATGATCTTATTGAATGGCGGAGCAGGCTCGAAGTGCCAAGTGGCCTACTCCTGGTCCTAATTCATATGTTCATATGTAATCTTTCTTAAGTCAATAAAAATACTTTCAGAAAATTTCTGTATGCAGAAGGGGGTATGCTAATAATTTTTCCAAATGCTGTAGTTTATCCAACATAAGTTACCTGTTTGGTAGATCCAAAAGTATCAAGTGCTTTACATTATTAATATTAACTTAATCCAATTAAACAAAAAAGTGACATTAGTCCTTCAGAACCATGGGTGGAATTTAATGACCTCTCCTGAGGTGAATTTAGTGGTGAGGGAACATTTAATCGGGTGGGAGGGTGGTAGTTGGGCTCTCCACTGTCTTCCCCACTCTGCCCCAATTAAGTCCACTGCCACTGATATTCGCCCAAGGCAGAGATTGTGTTCCAATGCACCACCAGAGACCTTGGTACAGAGGTGGACCAGAGGAGAGAGGTCCTCTACCCACTGTAGACCAGGAGGCCTTCCACACAGGCACTGCAATGGCAGTGGGGGCAGGCAGCCATTGTAGTTAATGCCAGCAGTGTAACACCACAGACCTAGATGCAGTGCTACAAGAGGTTCAAGTGCAGTGAATACATCTTGAAATGCCATATCCTTATAGATGAACCACCAATCTCACACACTGCTCAATTCAACCTTCCCCCTTTGCAGAGCTTTTTTTGAAGCCAGAGGGTAGAATATTTAAAGGAAAAAACTGGTTTCAAAAGCTGTCAGTGTCGGGACAGCTGAAGAGTGGTGGATACACAATGAGAAGCCAGTCATGGCTGCACCAGGGCAACACCCCAGGCCCATAAGGGGGTCAGTGAGGCAAAGGGGATAAATCGGTGCGCTTGGAAATGTGTAGGTGGCAGGGAGAGTGGGCACTTAGCTCTTGGGCATTGAATGGGGTCATAACCCCTCTGGTATTGCAGGGCGGAAGTACGGGGGCAAAGCTACTAATCATGCTGGATGGCCACTTGTCTAAAAGGAAGGCTCCCATCACAGGAAACACGAATCCCGTACAGCAGGAGGGACTTTTTAAAATTCATTCATGGGATGCAGGTGTTGCTGGCTAGGTCAGCATTTATTGCCCATCCCAAATTGCCCTTGAGAAGGTGGTGGTAAGCCACCTTCTTGAACTGCTGCATTCCATGTGTTGTAGATACCCATATTGCTGTTATGAGGGGAGTTCCAGGATTTTGATCCAGCGACAGTGAGGAGAGGAAAGTAGGACATAAAGGCAATGGAGATCAAACCCTCAACTCAGGATGTACCATCGAAGACGGAGCTACCTGGAAATGATTGAGACCCAGGACTATATGAGACTACAACTCTCCAGGCAAATGGTCATAGATATCTGTTCCTCATTGCCAAAGACCTCACACCTCATGGCATTAGTCACCATGTCCTGCCAGTGGTCATCAAAGTCACTGTGATCTTGAACTTCTTCTGCTTCCTTCCAAGGATCAGCTGTGCAAATGGCTTCATACCACTGCAACTTACTGGTCAATGGTGACCTCTTCGACAAAGCTGGACAGTACATTCATTTAATGACAAGCATAGTCTCACAGGGATGGAGGGGAGTGGGTTATGTCTCCATTTCTGGATTCCCCCAGCTGCAGGGCATCAGCAATTGCACCCATGTAGCCATCAAAGCACCCAGCAACCAGCCACTGAGATCCATCAATAGGAACAGCTTCCATTCCTTCAACAAGATTAACAAGATCACAACAAGAGCTTCCTCCATTTGTGCATTTACTTTCCTGGCAGCTGCCATAATTCATTCATCCTCCACCAGTCCAGGCTGCCTCAGAAACCCCCTCCAACCCCCAAGGTGCTTGAATTGATCCTAGGGGGCAAGGGAGATTGCTTGAAGAGATGGCTACTCATTCCTCTCGGGGAGCCTCAGATAAAGGCAATACCAGCAATGGCTCCTGCTTGGCAGGGCAATCATTGAGAAGGCCATTGGGCTTCTGAGGTTGTGGACTGGCCACATGGTGCCCTTAAAGCCCTCCTGCAAAGATGTCAGTCATTGCAGTGGTCTCCATCACAATAGCCTCCTGAGAACTCTTGGCTTTGAAGACAATGAGGCCTTGGAGATAGACAACTCATCGGGGAGGAGCAGGAACAGAGGGTCAAAGAGGGAAGGGAAAAAGAGGCAGAGGGAGATGACACTGAACAAAGTGGTGCCCCTGCTGCAGGGCAAGGTGGCCTCCTCCTGCCACCTTCCAGGAAGAGGCCCTCAGTTCTCTCCCAGTCTCCAGCCTTTGATCCAGGTCAACACTGATGAAGTAAGCAGCTGTCCTATCCCAGCTGCCAGGCCTCCGGCCTGCGTCTGACATCTCACTTCCCTCTGGTGCTGCGGAAGGTTTTGGCACAAACTGCAGATCTCTCCCTCAGGACAGCCAGCAGCCTCAATGATGGCTGCTGTGGGCAGTCTAAATGAATCCCTCACTTCATCTGACCCGCGTCGGTTCCCACCGCTATAGCACTAAGTGAACAGGAAATCCATTTCCATATTATTTAAAGACTCACCCTGTGAAAATCTGAACTTTAGTCTGACCCAAACACAGACCTGGGGTAGAATTTTCCACCGGGGGGGGGTTTGTGCGCAGGCAGGTGTGGTCCCAATTGGTGCCCCTGATCAGGTCCACGCTGCCATTTTATGTGGGTGGGCTAATTAAGGCCCGTCCAGTGTGACGCGCACCCGGAAGCGCTGAGTGCTCCCTGTGCAAGTGGTGGGGGGTGGGGGGTGGGGGTTGGGGGGGGTTGTGGGTTCCTGAGTCGGGGCCTGTGCTCTTTTGTGCATGCTCGCAAAAGAGCGCAGAAATCTCCCTGAGGCACAGAGCTGCCTCAGGGAGATTAGTTTTAAGTTTTAACAGTTCAGTAAAGTGTTGAAAAAATTTTTATGACATGTCCCGTCATGTGAAACTGTCACATGAGCTAGGACATGTGCATTCATTTCAATAAAAATTTTTGAGAAAATTTAAAATCATTTATGAAACCTCATCCCGCCCGTGGATGAGGTTCCATGAAAAATGCAAAGGTCACCTGGACTCTTCGCCTGCCCGCCAACCTTAAGGCAGGACGGGCAGCTGCATTAATTATTTTAATTGCTAGTTAAATGGCCTTAATAGGCCTTTGACAGTTCAGCAGGCGCACAGCCGACTTGGATGCACACCCGCCGAAATGAACATCTAAATGACACCCCCCTCCCGATGTCACCCCGCATCATTTTATGCCTGTGAGCAGGCCCTGCCCCCACTCGCCGAGCCGAAGATTCTCCCCCTGGTTTCAGTTTCAGTCATTCAGCTACTGTTTCACTTTACTCTCAGACAGTTAGGACTCTTGCAAGCCACACATCCACATCTTAAAGCTTGCACACATTGTCAGCTATTCAACCATGACAGCCTACCTATCCAAAACAATGCACTATAATCACTGACACACTTCTGTCAGGGGATTCTCTACCACAGTCTATTGCAAGCCTACCTTCACTGGTCAATATACACATTGGAATTTTTATATTTCCACACACTATAAGATTGGTGTTATTGGCAGATTTGTAAATAGGTCCTGGGCCATTTTCTCACCATGGAAGCTTGATGCTGAAATAGGGCACAGCAAAGGCATCCTGCAGGATGATGACTGATCAGAGAATTTAACGCTGTGTATCATGCAAACTCATGATCAGGCCTAAGGCTGTCACTTTTAGCCCTGAAAAATTCCCAGTCTACCTCAGAATATCCTGGAAGGGCAAGGTATCTCAAAAATTTGAGCAACAGGTGAAGCTAGCTGTTTCACACTGCTACTATGCAGTAGCAACATGAGTGGTATTCACCACTAACAGGATGCAGCCAACAAGCCAAAAAGACGTTCTGCCTATCACACAAATGAGTAATGTGGTATATGAATTTCAGTGCTAGTTTGATGCTCGGTATGTAGGGCCGTACTTCCCAGGGACTGGTGGATCACATCAAACAGCATGTCCCAGCCACTGTTTGCAATGGGCAGGGTACAGACTGTCCCAGCCCATGCTTGCAAAGCTCTAAACACAGTGTCCAATATTGATGTGATTCCGCAATTCAACAACATTTGTTGAATAATCCTCAATGTGCTAAAAATGACGCTGACAACCAATTTAAGATTGTCAGTCGGACTTGCAGTGTGGCACATTTGCGTGTACTGGAAGCTACATATATTAATACTCAGGGCCCTTACTTTTTGCAGACAGAAAGAACATGTACATACATTGCACCTGTTTCAGCGAAACAAAATAAGTGACAGCTATTCGCTGACTCATTCCTCAGAGCCATGCCTTGACCAATCATGATCAAACTGCCTGGGTTTAAATTTCAAACAATGTTTGGCAGTTAACTGTCAGTCACCATCAGTAATGCATTCTCCATGGCAACGCCACTTGCCAACCAATCAATACTCTCTTTACACACAGAATAAGTTGTTGTCTTCCCCTTATATTGCTATTCTTGTGAGTATCCTGATGCATGTAAGACAAAAAGCTTAGGCATGTCTCTTTTTTTCAGCAATACTCCTGCCTCTCTTTAGGAAAAGGTGACATACAATCAAAGATAGCAGTACATAACCAGCAGGGGGCAGATAGGCTGCATATTCTGATCCCCATGGAGGAGGTGAAGCTGGCCATTATTGGAGTGGTCTTAACTGAAGATGTGGCCAGCAATGAGGCTGAAACCTTTGAAAGTATTGGTATGCTCATAGCTAATCCTCCGTATCACACCCCAATTCACCCTCACCCTCACTCAATCTCACACTTGCAACCACCAGTTCTGATACTCTGCATTTCTTGGCAGGTCTTCCGAGCCCAGCTTCTTGAGAAATGCAGAGTGCAGTGTCCATCAGAGAACTCCATTGCAGTGCTGAAGCATCGGGGGAAGGCAAGACATGCCCCCCTTTTACAGCACTAGCTGCCATGTGATAAGTTTAAATGTACAATGTGAATGTTAGTGAATGCGTGAATGGATGAGTGGACAATGAGTGAATGGGTAGGGTATTAGGGTTGATATGTGGGTGAGGTAAGTAGGTAGGATGGCAGGTGGATGAGGTGGTAAACGGTAGATGGATAGGGTGGTCGGTGGGTAGGATGGCAGGCGGGTAAGCGAGTAGGTGGGTCAGGGATTAGGTGGGTAGGTGTGGCAGGTAGGTCGGGTGGATGGTAAGTGAGGTGGCAGATGAGTGGTGTGTTAAGTGGGTGAGAGGGTAGCTGGATTGGGGTGGTAGTCAGTTCGGGGCCTAGTCAGGTCAGGTCAGGGGGGAGTCAAGTGTCAGGGGACAGTCAGATTGGGTGGGTTCAGGGAGTCAGGAGGGTTAATGTGTGTGATTGGGGGGGTCAGTTCTGTGGTTACCCAGGAGTTAGACTACGGCAGGATTTTCCGGTCATCAGGCAGGTGCAACAGGCAGGCCTGGGAGTGGCCGGGAAACAGTCCACCACCAGCTATCGACCCCCAACTGCAATTTCATGCTGGTTGGCCATTAATTGTTGTGAAACATGCACTGAGAACCTCAGCATTGCCAGGTTGGGGGCAGGAGGAGTGCGAATGCATGCGCATGCGCGGGGAAAGTTTGCGCATGTGCAGGGGAGCGCGCACTGAAAGCTCCCTGAAGGCAGTGAGCTGCCTCAGGGAGCTGAAGATTTATAGAAACAGAAATAAAGATTTTAAAAATGAGAGAAACATGTCCTCACATACGACTCAGTCACATGAACAGGGATATATTAAAAATGATGTCTAAAAATTGTTGCTTCTTAAAAAAATTACTGTTGGAAACCTCATCCTACCTGTGGATGAAGTTAAAAAAAAAATCCAAAGGCCGCCTGGCCAATTCACCCGCCCGCCAACCGTAAGGTTGCTTTTAATTGCTTTTAATTAATAGATTAAGAGCCTTAACTGGCCTCTTAACTGTCGGCAGTTGAGCTGCTGACTCTCGCGCGGGTCCACCAACCGAAATATCGTACAAGTGCGAGATGGAGTTGGGGTGCTCGCCAGACGTCCTCGCGCACTATTTTACGTCCAGTCGGACTGGGCCCCCACCCGCGGGACATAAATTCCTGCCCTAGGTTTTTTTCTGCCTAATATTTCCTGGGAAACTATTCAGATAAGTACTGCAGAACTGTCCAAGGTCTCCGACACTAACTCAGAGTGGGAGACATTTGCCGAGGGTCCCAGGGAGCAGGGGAATTGTCCGTTGGAAGTTCAAACTTCTTGGGCACTTCCACGGAGATCAGCACATTGGGACTTCCAAGGGGTCCTGACGTGCGTCTTGGGTTGTGTGTCCAGTCTCTGACGATCTGGAGACTGAATGATCTAGGCCAATATGTGTTTGAGGGATTTTGTGGTTCAGAAGCATTGTATTGACTTTAAAATTGAATTAATGTTCTGATTGAACATAGGCTGCGCAGCTGGAATACGGAATTCCCTGCTTTATGGCTATGTAAATAAGATGTCTTTCAGTTCCCCTGATGTCATCAATTACATGCAAGGAAATACAGAAGCCAGACAGGTAGAATGGAAGATTTATTGCTCTATTATTCAGGAAGTGAGAAAAAACACACAATTCACCTAGGCGATAGAAGTATAAATCTTCAGGGTTCTGCTTCTAGAAACACTCAACACTGTGGTTAGTAGCATCTGTAGGGAGAGAAAAGTAGAGTTAGCATTCAAGTCAATGTCCTTACATTAAGGGGCTCTGACTGAGATCGTCAATGTAAAGAAAGAAAGACTTTAATTTATATAGTGCTTTTTACAACCTCAGAATGTCCTTAAGTGCTTTACATTTAATGAAATACTTTTTAACTGTCGTCACAGTTGCAATGTATGAATGTTAATGGTACCTTTCTCTCACCTCAGGTCCTGGTGAGCGTTTCCATAATTTCTCTTTTTAGTTCAGGTTTTCAGCAGTCAGAATTTTGCTTTTTTGGAGGCAGGGTGGGGGGAGAGGGTGGGGAACAGGGTGGGTACGTTGATACCCCCAGATCTACAGTTTATTTCATGTACCAGATTTTCAGAGAGCCAGCAGCTGTGATGGCTGTCTGAACAGGGTGGGCCTGGGTTATCAAACACACATTGTAACTTGAGCCAGAAAATGAATAAACAGCTGGAAACAGGCCTAATGGAACAGCTCTGCTACCTTTAAGTTTATTTATGAAGACAGATGTTGGCTGATCTTGATATTAATGTGGCACAATTTTCCCTGTTAACATGTTCCTATTTCACTGTAATGGTAGGGGGCGGTAGGGAAGAGGGAAGACTGTGAGATTTTCACAATAATATCTGCTGTGCTTGTTCTTCAACTCTGTTTAATTTTACTGCTTAATAATCCTGATTCACAGCTGAGAAATACGGGGCAGAATTTTCCGTTTGTCGGGCCTGACCCAATCGGGGGCGGGCGCGGAGCCAATTGCCTCCAGCAATCGGGGCTGCACCGCCATTTCACATGGGCGGGCCAATTAAGGCCCACCCAGCATGATATCCACCGGGAAGTGCTATGCGCTCCCTGTGCGGGCTGGGGGGATTCCCTAAAATTGAGAGTGCGGTCTTTCATGCGTGCACATGAAAGCGCGCACTTCCCTGAGGCTAAGTGCAGCCTCAGGGAGATTGCCTTGACTTTTAAAAATACTAAAAATAGAGAAAAGAAAAATCCTTTACATTTCTCCTCATGTGACAATGTCACATGAGTTGGGACATGTTCATAATTTACATTTCAACTTTATTACAATTATTAAAACCCTACATGAAACCCCATCCGCTGCTGGATGAGGTTTCATGTCTTTTCTAGTTGCCGCCGGGCCTCCTGGCCAACCAGCCAATCTTAAGGTTGGACGGGTAGGTCCTTTAATTGTTTAATTGATCCTATCAATGGCCTCAATTGGCCATTAGCAGGTCGGCGGGCCCGCAGCTGATTTTGCTGCGCTCCTGCAATCCTGAAAATTTAAATGGGGCGGGATGACATCGGGGGTTCCACCCGACATCATCCCACGTCATTTTACGTGTCAGCGAGTGGGCCTCGCCCCCCGCTCGCCGATGGTAAAATTCTGCCCATGGTCTATCAGTGTATTATTTGTCCATCAGACAGAGAATCGAGGAGAGTCTGAAATGGTTCACATAAATAGCCTACGGATTTAACATCAGCATAAGGGGCTTATCTTTCATTCTGGCCACAAGAATTCTCAGATGAGTTTTCACTTAAGGCCACATTTTAGTTCGTAGGAATTGTGGACTTGTATGTGGAAGTGGTCCTTTGCACTAGGCATGAGAAAAGGTATCCGGAGTGCACACAATACATGACACATGGCCTGAGGTCACTCAGAGTTTTGTGTGGTCAATAAATTTTGTAGGTTGTAATTCACTGTTCAGGTTCACCTGAAATTCAGCAGCATGCAACATTTTAAGATTGCTTTGCGTCTGTCACTAAGTATGATTTTTCATATAATACCAGTAGACCTCCCATGGTATTGCTCACAGTAAGTCAGATGTGCCTCTGTTTCATGTGGATAGCAGTAGTGTACAATTTACTGCTCAATCAAATATTCTGAAAAGTTGGAGCAATGTCCTGTTAAGGCCACAAAGCCCAGTAGTTTTTAAGCAAACACAGGTTCAAAGATTATTCAGAGGTTAAGGCCTGGATTTTCCTGGCATCTCGGTAAAATGCAGGGCAGTAGCTCCTATGACACGTCTAAACCCTTGTGTTACTTGCATATGAGAAACATTCATGCAACCATTGGCAAAAGTCTGCCAAGGGTGGAAAAACATCTACCATCAGGTATAGGCATGATGAGGAATCTTTGCAATTCTGGAGAAACACACTCAAGAGCTTGTGGGAGATGAAGTTGGGAGGCGAGATGCCAGGAATGGTAATGGGACGTAAATCTTATGCACCTGTGAGTCTTTGCTGCCTGCAGACATTCTGATGAATGGGAAGGCCTCGTGCTATTGCTCAATCATGTGTTCTTATTCACAGTTCAGAGAGCACCTCACTAAGAGGAAGATCCTTGGTGTCCCACACAGGTGCAGGACATTTACAGAAAAAAAATATCTGACAAACAGCCTGACACCTTCAGAGGAACCTTTTATCCATCTGATTCATCCACTCTGTCATGGCACCTTACTTGTTTATGCTCTAACTCCAATGTAATCACTTGGGACAAGGCCACTAATGACACAAAGGAAATATAACTGGGTGAATCACAGAGAAGCACAGAGGAGGAGGAAGTTGGAGGAAATGATGAGAACACAGCTATCTCTACAGGGTGAGGGCAGAAATGGCTAAGCTTGACTGAAGAGTCCAAGAACTAAAATCTTAGCAGCCTAGCCTTGAAAAAACCTGTGATCCAGTAGCATAAATTTTACTCACTGCCATTGAAGATAGTCTAGTCTTATTTGGTTTGAATGGTGGAAACACTGGAGAAATCTACAACCTACATTTGCGATACAATGCAACTTGTGAGGAAAGTTATGGGTCATGGAATAAAAGGGACAGTAGCAACATAGATACAAAATTAGCTGATGGATAGGAAACAGAGAGTAATGGTTAATGGGTATTTTTCAGGTTGGAAGAAGGTTTGCAATGGAGTTCCCCAGGGGTCGATATTGGGACCCTTCCTGATATATATAAATGATCTAGATCTTGGTGTGCAGGGGACAATTTCAAAGTTTGCAGATGACACAAAACTTGGGAGAATTGTAAATTGTGAGGAGGACAGTGTAGAACTTCAAAAGGACATTGACACATTGGTGGAGTGGGCAGAAAGGTGGCAGATGAAGTTCAATGCAGAGAAATGTGAGGTGATACACTTTGGTACAAAGAGCATGGAGAGACAGTATGAAATAAAGGATACTATTCTAAAGGGTGTGCAGGAGCAGAGAGACTTGACTGTATATGTACTTAAGTCATTAAAGGTGGTGGGACAGGTAGAGAGAGCTACTTCTAAAGCATACAGTATTCTAGGCTTCTTTAGTAGGGGCATAGAGTACAAGAGCAGGGAGTATATGATGAATTTATATAAGACACTGGTTAGACCTCAGCTGGAGTATTGTGTACAGTTCTGGGAGCCACACTATAGGAAGGATGTGAATGCATTTGAGAGAGTGCAGAAGAGGTTTATGAGAATGGTTCCAGGGATGAGACATTTCAGTTATAAGGAAAGATTCGAGAAGTTGGGACTGTTTTCTTTGGAGAGGAGAAGGCTAAGAGGAGATTTGATAGAAGTTTTCAAAATCATGAGGGGTCTGGACAGAGTAGGTAGGGAGAAACTGTTCCCACTCTTAAACAGATCGAGAACCAGAGGGCAAAGTTTTAAAGTGTTTTGCAAATGAAGCAAATCCAAGGTGGGAAAAAGCTTTTTCACACGGTGAGTAGTTAGGGTTTGCAATGCACTGCCTGGAGGGGGGGTGGAGGCAGGTTCAATTGGGGCATTTAAGAGGGCATTGGATGATTATTTAAATAGAAACAATGTGCAGGGTTACGGGGAAAAGGCAGGAGATTGGCACGAACTTAAAATGCTCAGAGAACCGGTGCAGACACAATGGGCTGAATGGCCTCCTTCTAAACTGCAACAATTCTGTGATTTAGGAGGGAAAGTATGACATGAGTAAGCCCTTGTGACTGTGGCAATCCAGGAACTCAGTGCAGATATCAGGAGAATTCACTATGTGAGTTCCTTGTTTCTGGATTAGCAGCTTCCATCCTGAAGATCATTCTAGCTCAGAGCATTCAGCTCTTTATTAGAACTATTTAACTGATTCTCTTACACACCAGTAGTGCAACTGGGCCTGTGCCCAGTGCTTGTGGGCTTCAAGGCGCAAGAGCAAATGTTGCTGATTCTCACAGCAGTTACGGTATGTTGGCATCAATGTAGCTCCCTTTAAAGCTAGCACAGGAAAGAGTTTGTGGTCTGATCCTCATAGACATTAGATATGAAAACGACGTGACATCAGAAGCAGCTCCTTCAAAGTGAGACAAGTACCTTCACAGTCCTCGAGGGTTCCTTCAGTACACTGTCAACCATAATAAGGTCAGAAAGTTGTGGATTCAAAGCAAGATGGTTACGGTTGTTGGAGGCCAATCATCTCAGTTCTAGGACATGGCTGCAGGAGTTCCTCAGGGCAGTGCCCTAGATCAAGCCATCTTCATTATAAGGTCAGAAGTGGGGTTGCTCAGTGATGATTGCGCAGCGTTCAGTACCATTTGTGACTGCTCAGATAGTGAAGCAGTCCATGCCTGCATGCAGCAAGAACAGAACAACATTCAGACTTGGGTTGATAAGTGGCAAGTCACATTCATGCCACATAAGTGCCAGGCAATGGCCATCTCCAAAAGAGAGAATCTAACCATTTCTGCTTTTGTTTTCAATGGCATTACCATTACTGACTCCCCCAGTTTCAAAATCCAGGAGGTTACCAATGACCAGAAACTTAATTAAGAACATAAGAACATAAGAAATAGGAACAGGAGTAGACTATTCAGCCCCTTGAGTCTGCTCCGCCATTCAATAAGATCATGGCTGATCTTCTTGTGTTTCAATTTCCACATTCCCATCTAACACCAATAACCTTTGATTCCCTTGCCTAACAAGAATCTATCTACCTCTGCCTTAAAAAGATTCAATGACTCCCACCTCCACCACCTTCTGAGGCAGAGAATTCCAAAGTCGCACAACCCTCTGGGAGAAAAGAATTCTCCTCATCTCTGTCTTATAAGGGCGACCTCTAATTTTAAAACAGTGCTCCCTTAGTTCTGGACTCACCCACAACAGGAAACATCCTTTTGACGTCCATCTTGTCAAGACCATTCAGGATCATGTATACTTCAATCAAATCACCCCTCACAATTCTAAACTCCAGTGGAAACAAGCCCAGTCTGTCCAACCTTTCCAGCCATATAAATATTGTGGCTACAAGAGCAGGTCAAAGGCTGGGAAGTCCGAGGTGAGTAACTCATGTCTTGACTCCCCAGCACCTGTCCACTATCCAGCAGTGATCCAATGGCCTCACAGTGGGGGCTGCTGGCCAGCATTGTAGAGGCCCACCTCAGAATTTGCCCACCGCCTCTAATTTGACAGTGAAAGCAGAGGTGGCCTTTTAATTAGCCACCTCCCTTAAAATGAGGCCGTCAAGTGTGTATCCAAAATGCATGGGGTCGGGATTCAGAAATGAAAAAACTCTGCCCTGTGATTCATTTGAGGCATGGAATTTGATAAGTGTAGCACACTTGAGAGAAACAGGTGACTTTGAGTCTATGGTTCTCAACATTTGCCACCACTGGGGGTTTCTTCACCAGAATTCTGGATCTCAAGCAGATTAATAGATGGAAACTGATTGCCATGCTTTGTCAATAACTCCATTACTGTTGTGTCACGAGATCAGCAGATTGGTGGAAGAGATCTTGGTCTTTTTTTTTGTTTAGCAACTCCTTTGCTCTCATTAATTTTCTGTCTATGATTGCTGCAATGAGTTTTCCTTCCTTTCATCTGGTTTCTCAACCCTACTGTTAAGTTTGTTTATCTTTCAATTTTTAGTGATGCCATAGAGTTTCCCCTGAGCATTAACCTTTCTATTCTCTTTGCAGATACTGATTGATTGCTGTGAAATCAATTTCAAGCATTTGAAATTTTTCACCTTTTATTTATATAAATATGTAAATAATTTTTTGTAAATATTTAACATTGTGCTCTGACTTTATATTTTGAATTCAGCTGTACCAATAAGCTTAAGAACTCAATAACTGGTAGTGAATTATAGATGTGTGTCAGTTGAGTTTATTTTTGGTCAAGGCATACATAAGTGGCAGAGTACAAATACATCCAAACCCAAAACACATGATGGATCGTGGCCTACAGAATTTGCAAATCTCCCAAAACATCAGCTTTTATATAACACATTAAAAGCTAATTTTTTGCTTGTTTATATTCAATGCATGTAATGCCTGTTGCTAAGACTAGGAGTACTGTATAAATAAAAGTCATAAACATATCATAATATAGAACAGATTATAAAGGCCTGCACACAAAAATCATTTGCAACAACTATGAAGGTTATTTATATTCTATAGAATCATTTTGTTTTTATCTTTCTCTTCAGGGTGTGATTGAAGAGAAAGATAAAAACAAAATGACAACTTTCCACCATGCTGAAGACATTAGTCCATCATATAATGAATGAAGATGCTCAGAGGCTTATGGCGACATTCACTGGAAGTCAATACTTGAAAGTTGGGCCATGCAATTCTATTTGTATTGTTAAATGTCTGTGATGATTGGGTTGCAAAAAAAGCAAGCATGCTGTTGAAGCATTGGGAACCACTGTTCAGTAGGGTTAGGTGTGTGTCTATGTTGTTGTCAGGAACATGTGTTCACACATTTTATGATAATCAATGCTGCTCACTGTGCTGCTGGTGGGGAGTTCCTTTTATCTACCTTGTGAAGGCTCAGACTTATGCTTGTTAGTTTTGTAACGACCAACTAGTTACAATCCTCCTTGGAGTTTTTTTTATTCATTCACAGGATGTGGGCGTCACTGGCTAGGCCAGCATTTATTGCCCATCCCGAATTACTCTCGAGAAGGTGGCGGTGAGCTGCCTTCTTGAATTGCTGCAGTCCATGTGGTGTAGGTACACCCACAGTGCTGTTAGGAAGAGAGTTACAGGATTTTGACCCGGCGATAGTGAAGGAATGGCGGTATATTTCCAAGTCAAGATGGTGAGTGACTTGGAGGGGGACTTCCAGGTGGTGGTGTTCCCATCTATCTGCTGCCCTTGTCCTTCTAGATGGTAGTGGTCATGGGTTTGGAAGGTGTTGTCAAAGGAGCGTTGGTGAATTCCTGCAGTGTATCTTGTAGATGGTGCACACTGCTGCTACGGTGTTTCGGTGGTGAAGGGAGTGAATGTTTGTGGATGTGATACCTGGTAGGGAAGCATTGTTTATTTGAGGCTGAATTAGCTCCAAGGGAACATCTCCGCTAGTAGAAGTTTAGAATAGCTTCTACCTTAGTAACAGACACAGTGCGCAAATACTTGAGCCCTGCACACCTGCAGTACCCCTGGGCACTCTTGTTGGCTACCTAACAACCCTGACTCATTAATATGAGTCACATTGGAAGCTAAAATTCTTTCCCATCGGCTCTGGATTATACTGAGCAAATCACGTTCCCTATGGGGTAAGTGATCCTAGTTGGACAAGCAGCTGAAAGCCTACCAATGCTCACGGTTTTAGCTGATTAAACTTTGGCAGTATTTCTTCAGCAGTTTGAAGCTCTTAGGCATTGGCTCTGCCTACCTGTGTCATAATTCACTGGATACGTAAGCAGAACGTATTGCTACAGAGAGAGCTTGCACTCCAAATCCAAAACTCTACCTATACTAATAGTACTTTCTCAGTAGCTTGATTTGGAGACTTTTAAGTAACTCAGTTGATTTCTAACACTCACCCCGCTAACCCCATAAATCTCTGTTCCCCTTTCATCTGGGATCACCCTGTGTAATTAACCTGCATCCATTCCTTCCACTGCAGGGAGTGCACAAATTTTGTTCTGCCTGTTCATTAACAGGGAGAGAGTTCCTGGATGCACAGGGGGCCAGGAAGCCTTCCAGGAAGACACTGCAAAGATAGTGGGAGCAGATAGTCTTGGTGGTTAATGCCAGCAGTGTAGCCCTGAGGATCTGGATGCAGTATTGCAAGGTGTTCAATGACATCATATGAATGACTAAGGCCAATGAATGCACCTTCAAGTATCATATCCTTACAACTGAACCACTAGCCTTACACTTTGCTCAATTCACCATCTCCGCTTCACTCACCAACCAACATTCTTGATCAATCATCACTCATACCTCACATTCATAGCTTCACCTCATGTTCATACACTTAGCACTGCTGTAAGCCTCACCCCCACATCTCACAGCTTCCCACACTACCCACTATTCAGCCATGAAAGTCACATCACCCAAACATATTGCATCAAAGTTACTGGCATGCCCCCCTTCTCCTTCTCTCTTGCAGGACAAGGTGGCCCACAACTGCAGGCAGCAGCACATAAACAGCAGCGTTTTAAACTTATATAAAGGCAATCACTAAGGCATGAAAGCAGACTTGGCTACAGTGGACTGGGAAAGTAGGTTAAAAGATACAACAGTATATCAGCAGTGCCAGACATTTAAGGAAATACTTCAAAACTCTTAACATTGAGAATTGAGAAAGATAGACTCTATGGCCTGAATTTTACCTTTGGCAGGTGTGCCCGATCGGCCCCCCACTGCGATATCAAACTGGCTGGCCAGTTAACAGGCAGCCAGTGTGAAAGGCGTGCTGAAAAGCTCAGGGCTGGGGCAGGAAGAGGGTGGGTGATGATGTCACCGCAAGCGAGCTCCCTGAAGGCAGACAGCTGCCTCAGGGAGCTGGAGACCTGAAAAAGCTAAAATGAAGGTTTCAAAAGTGGAAAAAAATGCCCATGCATCACAATTAATCACCTGAAAATACAGTTGATAAAAATGCTGCCCACAGATACTTATTTTTATTTCATTTCGTAACGGGAATTTCATCCCACCCTTGGATGAGGTTTGATGAAAGATGCAAAGTCTGCCTGGCCTACTTGCACGTCTGCCAACTGTAAGGTTGGACGGGCCACAAAAAAACGGAGGCAATTATGTCATGTGTGTGAAGGATGCACTATCCATGGCTAACTAAGGAAGTTAAAGATGGTATCAAATTGAAAGAGAAGGTGTACAAAGCTGTGAAGATTAGTGGTAGGCCAGAAGATTGGGAAAATTTTAGAAAGCAGCGAAGAATGGCTAAAAAAAATTAGAGGGAGAAATTAGAATATGAGAGTGAACTATCATGGGATATAAAAATGGACAGTGAGAGCTTCTACAAGTGTATAAAAAGGGAATGAGTGGCTAAGATAAACCTTTGACCCTTAGAGGGTGAGACTGGGAAATTAATAATGGGACACAAGGAAATGGCGGATCCTTTGAATAAATATTTTGTATCTGTCTTCATGATATAAGACACAAAAAGCATCCCAAGTATAGTAGAAAGTTAAGGGGCAAAAGGGAGGGAGGAACTTAAAACAATCACTATCACTAGAGAAAAAGTATGAAGAAAACTAATGGGGCTAAAGGCTGACAAGTCCCCTGGATCTGATGCTTTACATCCTAGGGTCTTAAAAGAAATTGCTGTAGCAATAGTGGATGGATTGATTCTAATCTTTGAAAATTCCCTAGATTCTGGAAAGGTTCTGACACATTAATATGAAAGAAAAGTTTAGAATGTCACAAATGTCACACCTCTATTCAAGAAGGGAGGCTGAGACAGAAGCAGTAAACTATAGGCCAGTTGGCCTAACATCTGTCATTGCAAAAATGCTGGCATCTATCATTAAGGAGATAGTAGCAGGACATTTAGAAAATCATAATACAATCAAGCAGAGTCAATATGGTTTTATGAAAGGGAATTCATGTTTGACAAATTTATTAGAGTTCTTTGAGGATGTAACAAGCAGGGTGGAAAAAGGGAAACCAGTAAATGTAATGCATTTGGATTTCCAAAAGGCATTCTATAAGGTGTAACATAAAAGGTTACTACATAAGATAAAAGCTCATGGTATGGGGGTGATAGACTAGTGTGAATAAAGGAAGCAGAGAGTCAGGATAAATGTGTCATTTTCAGGTTGGCAAACTGTAGCTCGTGTGATGCCACAGAGGTCAATACTGGGGCCCTAACTATTCACAATCTACAGTACATTACTCTCAAACTCGGTCTAAGTCATTTATGTAGATGGTAAATGGCAGGGACCCCAGCACTGATTCTTGCAGCACTCCACTAGTCACAGGCAGCCAACTTGAAAAAGCCCTGTTTATCCTTACTCTAAGCTTCCTGTCTGCCAACCAGTCCTCTATCCAAGCTAATATATTCCCCTCAAATATTATCCAGTCTTTGACTTGTGTATTAACCTTTTGTGTGCCACCTTATTAAGTGCCTTTTGGAAAATCAAATATCCCACATCTACTGATTCCCATTTATATAGTTTCTTAAGTTTCTCAGTTTTTTCTCTGCTGTCAGTAATACCTTAAGTTTCTCTTGGTTACCTTCTATTCTGGTGCTTAAATTGTGCTTTCTACTATGAAGACTGAATAAATATTTTTCGTCTATGTCTGTGCCACTTTGTCCCCATGATCATTTCTCCTGTCTCTGTTTCTAAGGTAACAAATTCTACTCTAGAAACTCTCCTACTTTTTATATACTTGTAAAAGTTCTTATAATCTCCCTTCCTAACAGCACAGTGGGAGTTACCAACATCACATGGGCTGCAGTGGTTCAAGAAGGCAGCTCACCATTACCTTCTTAAAGGCAATTAGGGATGTGCAATTAATGCTGACCTAGCCAGTGACTCCCACATCCCTTGAACAAATGCATTTTAAAAATCTGTTTTTATATTACTGGCTAGTTTATTCTCATTCTATATTTCCTTTTTTTCAACATTTTGCTGGCCCTTTGCTGGTTGCTAAAACACTCAATCCTCTGGCTCACTACTATATTTCTTAGGAGAGTGGTAGTGGCTCTGTGGATCACAAACCTGCTGTTCTCTCTCAGCATGACAGCATTCATCCTCCCATCACAGCCACTCACTTGTGCACTTGCTGTTGTGAAAGGGAACTAGGACAAGCAAAGGCACATGCAACACAGACACCAAGGCTGATTACTTAACTCTTGTATGGAATATTTGATAATTTGATTGATAAGGTTGGTTTGGAATGTTTATTTTGGTTTTTGTTTCAACATTGTGGTCAAAAGGACATTGTGATCGTCAGTAATAGAGGGAAGAGAAGTTGCAGGACTGTTGTTGAATGCGGAATTGGTGTTATGCCATTGAATGACCAAGTGGAAATGGATTGTGCTAATCGGGTCCTCCCTCTTCCCACTCTTCTTCCTTCTCCTTTTCCTCCTCCTCCTTCTCAGCTGCTTGTCCTATGCCTTGTATCAAGGCTTATGTCCTCATGATGGCAAGGTTGTGCAGGATGCAGCAGACCACAACGAATCACGAGATATGCTCTGACAAGTACTGGAGAGCTCCTCCAGGTCTGTCCAGTCAGTGGAGGTGTTGCTTATGAACCCCAGTGATCTGCTCAATGATATTTTGTATGGCAGGATTGCTGTTGTTCTCTGCATGCTGCCCACATGTGCACCAGAGTTACGAGCCAGGTGGGCAGCAGATAGCCCAGCAGCCATCTTGCTTGTGGTGGCCCCAATACTGAGGGTGCAGTGGCCTGCCGCAAAATAAAGGCATCATGACTGCGGCCAGGATACCAGGCATTGGCCTGCATGATGAACTAAGTATGGATGTTGAGGGAGTGGAAACCCTTTGAAGTTGTGGTGCATCTCTGAATTTACGTGCAGCTACTGCAACACAATGTGCGTATAGTCATTGACAACCTGCACTCTGGGGAAGACTGCTATCCAGGTGAAGTCATATTCTCGTTCTGCCTGGTGTTCTCTGGAAGGAACCCAATGCAAAGAATTTCATGGCCACTGTCACCTTTACACACACTGGCAATGCCACCCTTGCCCCGCTTTGAGGTTGCAGGTCTGTCAGTCAGAGATGGTAGAATTCAGTGAGCACGTCCCTAGTGAAATGGAAACATTGTACACAATGAGTTGTCCTCAATGAGTTGAGGTAGGAGAATAGTCTCAGAAGACCCTATGCAGAAATGGCCTCCTACTGGGAGTCCTTCTCCTCCCCCTTCAAGCAATTTGTCCACCTCAATGTTACATCTGCTCAATGTCCCTGTCATGCTGCAGGCCAAGGGTGATGGAAACTACAACACCAATGTCTGGGAGTAAGTGATCTGAGAAGAACTCTTGAAGTGAGATCAAGGCTTCCGCCACTCCCTGCGGACACCAGCAACTTTGAGTTGCAGTTTCTGTCAAACACTTCTACTAACTCAAAAGCAAAATACTGCAGATGCTGGAAATCTGAAATAAAAACAGAAAATGCTGGAACTGCTTAGCAGCTGTTGACCTGAAATGTTAATTTGATTTCTCTCTCCATTCCAGCATTTTCTGTTTAACTTCTACTAATTCAGCAGCAAGCCGTGGAAATCACTCAGCAACTAACTTGTGGCTAGAAAGTGGTTGATAATTCCTTTAAATAGTGTTGGTGAGGGGGAGTTTCAGGGTGGATGGGTGTGTGTTGTCCTTCCTGCTACTGAATGTGTGTTCAGTTGTACAGGGTTAAGAGAGGACATTATTTGGAGTGACGAGATTGAGAAGTGCACTATACATTACACAGCTGATGACTGCGGACCACCAGTGAGGTGTTTTGGTCATGCACAGCGACTCCCAGCGTCTGAGTTGAAATTGGCGTTTACAAAAACAAGTGTTTCCTGCAAATTATAGGTGTCCTAAAAACCCACATACCACCCCCACCCCAACCCGCACCCTTCAAAAACTACACTTCACAGCCTGGGGGTGATGGAGAGAATATTTCATTCATTGACCCTCTTCTCAAAAGGCTCATTGCAATCTGATGCTTCATCCTGAGCTATTGCCTTGAGTACACATTAAACCTTGAGTACAATTACAATTTACCTACTTTGCATACTTCTAGTGCATTATCCCAGCCCCTGCACTAATAAACTACCCAAAATGGTGTCTGGTGTAGCCCACTCCAGAAGTATATATGCACTTTGCGGACGCCAACTTAGACCTGAAATGACACCTGTAATGCCAAAAGTATGGGTGGTACACAACAGAATTTTGTGGTCATAAACTTTTGCTCTGGGTGTTGGTGACTAGTTGGCTAGATGTGGTTAGATGGCTAGAGCGTGGTGCAGAATGATGCCAATAACACAGGTTTAATTCCCACTCCAGTTGAGGTAGATGTGGGGTCGGACCTGCCTCCTGGCTCTGCTCCTGACAGTGGAAGGCAATGGTTGACGACTTTGAAAAGCAGGCAATGGCTCAGGATGAAGCATCAGATTGCAATGAGCCTTTTGAGAAGAGGGTCAATGTATGAAATATTCTCTCCATCACCCCCTGGCTGTGAAGTGTAGTTTTTGAAGGGTGAGGGTTGGGGCGGGGGTGGTATGTGGGTTTTTAGGACACCTATAATTTGCAGGGAACACTTGTTTTTGTAAACGCCAATTTCAACTCAGACGCTGGGAGTCGCTGTGCATGACCAAAACACCTCACTGGTGGTCCGCAGTCATCAGCTGTGTAACCTATCACACCTCAGCTACATACTACACTGATATTTAATAGTTTATGTATAAATGCGACTTTTTATTAAAACAATCACAATCTAAAATTGAACAAACATACATATACTGTACATATAAAGTCACAAACACGTAAAATATAGTACACAGTATTTTCATGTGCTCAATGACAAAATACTCTGTACCTGTGTTTTGCAGATGCTCTGTTGCATTTTCTATCGCTCCTCCTATTCCTATTCAGGCTGTTTTCTATATCTAATATCGCGGTTTCTGTACAGAATAGGTGTGCAGGCAGCAGCGAAGATTCTCATACCCAGAGGTCTGTAGTACTAAGTGGATGTGATCGGAATGCATCCAAGTTGTGATAGAAGGCAGGAAAAATATACGTGAAGATAAATAACCATTTAATGTGCAGAGGCACTGGTCCTTGGTGGGACCCTTGCTCATAATTTATTAAACATCTTTTCATGTCTCTGCCTTCCTAAAAAAAGATGATCAGTTAACTGTTTCTATGCAAACCCTTTGATCTGGTTACCTTCTTTAGGAAACGAGATGTGTCTTATGAGCTGCAGAGCGAGCTTTCGACTGCAAAAGCGAATGTGATGCACATCGAAGCGATTGACTGCCACTGATTTGAGATATAGATTTGTGGGATTTGCAAGCTTCAGTCCTCGGAAACTAGTTTTTCAGTTTAGTTACTATAGCGACAGCATTTTCAACATCGTTTGAACTTCGTTAATAGAGCTGGAAATCATAAGGCGATGTGCTAGGTGTTTCTGATCTCTGGCATGCGGAAGACTGCGCCTGCTAAATGACACATACAGTATTGCGATGGAACCGCTGCTCTTAACGAATGACGGTAAGTGCATTGTGTTAAATTAATAATAAAAGTGGGGTTTGTTGATATTTGCCAGTCGTTGCGGTGACAGGTTTAGGCAGCAGTAACAGTATTACGCCGTTTCCGGTTCCGAGCGGTGTTTCCCCATGCAAACACCCAAATGCCATGGACACTTACGCAAGATCTCTTGCTCAGCCGTGCAACTCGAGGCGATTTGCAGTCCACTTTGTCACAACTCTGCCTCCCAACTCAGCACCGCTACACCTCACTGCAGCCGAGCGCGGGCGTGCATTTCAACGATGAGGCTTGGTGCTGTCCATTTTGCCATGCTCGTCGTCGGGGTGTCGTTTGCCTGCTATTCCCCGAGCTTAAATTCTTTGCAGGACCAAGCCTATCGTTCAGCGGTGGTGATCGAAGGCAAGGTGCAGTCAGTCCCAAATAATGCCACCGAGCCTTACAGTGTTAATGTCAAAGTGTTGGACGTGTGGCCAGTGAGTAGCGGGGGACTGGAGAGAGATCAGCTCATCACGATCGGGGATTTTGGATCAGAAGCACCATGCATCAAAGTAAAGAAGAACCAGAAATATATCTTTTTCATGGACCCAACAGATGAGCCGTTAGTATTCAAGACATC
Source organism: Carcharodon carcharias (assembly GCF_017639515.1). NCBI lineage: Eukaryota > Metazoa > Chordata > Chondrichthyes > Lamniformes > Lamnidae > Carcharodon > Carcharodon carcharias. Next base: position 51,959,162 of record NC_054474.1, read on the forward strand.
ATTTGCTCCACTAGACACAGGCGGAAAGAATCTAAAAAAAGATGTTGGGAGGATCTTGTGTGAGGACTGCGGTAAGTTTTTTCTCTCTCACATTTTGCTAATACGTATTGAAAATTGTTTTTTTGGCATTATGACAGTCTTGATTGCACGTAAAGTGATTGCAGGTTGTCTTAACCTCCAGCACTGATGAAATGGTTACCTTCATTGATAACAGGGTGAGATGGTTCGTAGGGCTGTAATATTAAGGAGCTTCGTGTTTGTGGGCGCTTTGGTCATCATTCCTGCGTGTTGGTATTATGTCAATTTAATGACTATATGAAAACTTTACCATAATTTCCTTTGTGTATTTTGGCTCCTTTTAATCCCTTAAAATCTGATATTCGTAACAAAGACTTTGATGTGAATCAATGCTTTGAAAAGTGTGAAAAAATAGCCGAGTCTAATGTCTGTTTTAGTATTTTAAAGAAAGGCTACTTTTCGATTTGCTAAGTTTTGGAACGAATGACGTATGGTTTTTGATACCTTTTTGTAAGAACGCTATGCAAGCTGCAGACTACGAGGTTTATGAGTTAGCTTTATAAGACTGCATCTGGTGTTTGTATCCGTTGTTTATCATTATGCAGGTGGGTGGCTCAAGCGCGCTAAATAGACCGTGAGCATTTCATAATGTAGCACACCAATGTCCAGAGCAAATTAGCAATTGGAGGGGGGAAAACAGTCATCAACTATTAGACAAGGGCGGGAAAAATATTGGTGCAATTCTGCTTTATGGCTTTAGTTTAGTGTGGTGTAATTCGAGATAGTAAAGGGATGTTTCGTTGCAGTCTCTTACATGGTAAGAGACAGGTTGTATTCGGGCAGCTCTTTAAAACAATTGATCATTTTGAATTTATTGGAGGGGCTTTTTGGTATTTTTAGCAGCCTTCCCCTCTTTCACGTGTACATTTATGATTGTTCTTTAGAAGCAAGGTTTATTTTAGCTTGCATTGTTCCTGGTGCTTATGTGCGCTATTTTAACGTTTTTCAAACGTTCTTTGTATTACTTTTTAGGTACAGTAATTTTATCATCTAAAGTAACAAAATGGAGCAGAGATACTTCGAGCCAACCATTTAGGTCAATCTAAGGTTGGCTTTGCAAGCCTATCAGCTGCATTTCATTGCTCGCGTTTTAACATTATCATCATACTGTGTACCCATGGCACTCAATGAATGGAATTAATGCCTTAGAGGGAGCTCTGATGCTGTATTTTGTCACACAACACATTAATTTCCTATAAAACCTATCTCCTTGTCCAGGTGACCCATTTTTGCGTTATAATTGGCTGGAAATATATCAGGGTTATGAGGACTGCAAAAATATAGTTTCCCAGCTTTAATCATAGGACCTCCAGGTTTCTATGATCTCTGTATCTAAGTAATCTTTCTAATACAACAAACCAGTTTATCATTTAACTATTGAATGCATGTTCACCATGCAGCCTGTTTTTTTTATTTGTAATAGCTTATGTGGGACATTTTCTTGATTAAATCAAAAGAAAACCTGGAAGGATATGTTTTCCTTACTTGGATGAAACTGACTTCATGTTGGGTGACAGTTGGCCATATGAATTCTGGTCATGCTCAACCAATGAATGTGAAGAATATACTGTCATTAACCATGTGTTAGTACATTTATAAGCGATGGATATTGTGTAGTCGAAATATGTGGTCTTTACTGCAGTAAAATTCTCATGTTTGTGTGCAAGATTTTACAATAGCTGGTTGATGTAGTCATATTTCCTGGTGTTAGTTGTCATATTTCTGAGTATTAGTAGTAATATGTTATAATACATCTCAAAGACTAACTTCCACATGCTCGTGCGCATTTTTACAGCTTAAATGGCATTGCCAAGTTCAGCATGACTTAAAGGAGAGTCACTGAAATCTTCCCTCAGCACTCAGATAATCATTAGTCACTTTTTAAAGAGTAAAACAGTTAAACATATATTGTGATAACTAACCCAAGCTGGCCAAATTCAGACAAATAATCCTGAAATATTAAATTGATAATTTTGGGATGTAATATTCACAAATATATTTGTTGACTGAATGCAAATACAAATCAAACAGTTCTGATACTTTCTATTTAGCAATATAACTCTAGATTTAAAAAAATCTGTTAAACAAAACCTTTTCACAATTGTCTTCTTGGTTTGTCAAATGGCATTGGAGAGGAATCTTCAAAGAGGTCCTCTCATAATCATTACCTCCTTCTAATGTCAAACAGTTGTACAAACCATATCAGTGTTTAAGATCTTCTGTGATTATTTCCGTGCTTTTCCCCCTAAATTTATGTATTGCATTAGAAATGTTACATAAGCACAAAATGCCTCAAAAACCTTGAGGAATATGATTGGAACTGGGGAACAATATTCAACCACTCAAAACCTTTAATTTTGTAAATATTTGGTATGGATAGTAAATATTATACACCTCATTGAGGGTAACACCTTGGAGGAGTTTTTGATCTTGATGATGTGAGCTAGCTAAATTAATATCAGGTGCTGTGCCTTCAACTGAATGTGTAAATTCAACCCCCTCACAGTCAGTTTGTAACTGCTCCAAGCTTATTTTTTCTGCTGCTGTAAGAATTGTTTCTAAATAATATGCTGATGATTCTTTAACTATTCAGAAGTGTATATTCTGCACAAACATTTTGAAAAAACAAGTATCACAGTACAAATGCACCTTTACACATTGGGCAGAGTTGTCCTGTTGCCAGTCAGTGTCCTCGGGTAAGTGTAAACATTATGTTCTTCAAATGCCATTTGTTAGAATAGCACTTTATTGGTAAGTATTAGGAGCATCTGAAAAAGGCACTGACATATAATCATATAAAATGCCATGAAGTGCTCTTGTACTTTCTGCTCTCAAGGTTGTGCCAATGCTATCAAGATATGCTGTTGTTGGGTCCTGTATGAATAATTCATTCAGTTGATTCTTGTAAAGTTGTGGGCAATTTTCTTCATCTGTCACATTCCTTATTAACATTAGCCATGTTATAATTGTGGACAACACTTTTTAAATTTACTTCAAGGTGACAGACTTGTGGTAATGTTAAACATATGTTTGTGATTTTTTTCCTTTTGGCTCAACTGTTTCCTCAAAAGCATCTTGTCAAGGATGTGAACTGCCAAGGTTTAGCTTCTAGGTCTGCAAGTCTTTTTTCACATAAAGATGTGATGAAATTGGTAAATGTAAAAATGTGTTCCCACCCTTCCACACTCCCTCGTGACCACAGCAAGCTTGTTGGGGTCACTTTTGGAGTCTTCCTCCTCTCAGCAAAAATGTGAACGGAAAAAAATATTGGAATGAACAATATTTTAGCTGTGTTTCAATGGGCATCAATGCTGACATCAGCACTATAACAAGAGATCTCCATTTCAGGTAGCTTTGAATATGTTTACCAATTACTTTAGCTATCTCCCATCACAAACCAACCGACATTTTTAATTTTAGTAAAGTTCAAATAAGATCTTAAATTGTGTTTATACTGATTATTTAGCCATGTTAATTTTACTGTTAGGATACTCTTGGTCTATTGAATAAATGAGCAGATTACATTCCATTCAAAATTACAACTCAATCCATCAAGTTTTATAGTTGTCCAATCTTTTTGTTGATGGATCATTATAATTTCTGCTATCTTATTTCGTTTGTGAATTCTCTCTTGTTGAAAATTGCTTGTAGGCCAAAATTTTATTTCCAGGTTAGAACAGTGGGAAGCTGGCTTAAAATCCTTACTGTGGTTTTCTTCTACTCTGCTTGTCAGTTCTTGATGTTACACAGATCTTACAGCCCAGAAGCAGGCCATTCAGCCAACAAGTCCATGTCAGTGGTTATGTTCTGTTGAAGGGTCATGAGGACTCGAAACGTCAACTCTTTTCTTCTCCGCCGATGCTGCCAGACCTGCTGAGTTTTTCCAGGTAATTCTGTTTTTGTTTTTGTTTTGGATGCTCCACACAAGCCTTCTTCCACCTTATTTCATCTAACCCTATCAACATAAAGTTTTATTTCTTCTTCCCTCATATGTTTATCTAACAACTCCTTAAATACATCAGCTATTTGTCTCATTTTTCTATGTAGCAGCAAGTTCCACATTCTAAGCATTTGGTAAAGAAATTTCTTCTGAATTCCATATTTGATTTATTTGTGTTTATTATATGTTTGTGGTTTATGGTGTTTCTCACAAGTAGACACATATTCTCTATGTCTACCTTATCAAACCCTTTCATAATACTAGATCTTATCAGATCACCCGTTAGCCTTCTCTTTTCTCATAGTCATTGGATGAGTAATCCAGAGGTGTAGGCTAATGCTCTGGGGATGTGGGTTCAAATCTCACCATGGCAGGTGATGGAATATAAATTCAATTAATAAATCTGGAATTGAAATCTCATCTTGGTAATGGTAACCATGAAACTATCATCGATTGTTAGAAACCCCATCTGGTTCACTAATGTTCTTTAGGGAAGGAAGTCTGCTGTCCTTACTGGTTGGGACCACATGTAACTCCAGACCCACACAATGCGGTTGACTCTTAACTGCCCTCTGAAATAGCCTAGCAAGCCATCCAGTTGAAGGGAAATTAGGGTTGGGCAACAAATACTGCCCTTGACAGTGATACCCAGATCCCATAAAAGAATTTTAAAAAGTCTCAATTTACTCAATCTTCTATGAGAGATTTAATCTCTTGGAATGATATCATCTCCGTAAATCCTTTTTACACCCTCTTCAGTTCTTCTATTTCCATTTTATAATATGGAGACCAGAACTGTCCATAGGTCCTACACAAGTTTAACATAAACCTCTCTGCTTTTCAACTCTGTCTCTCCAGAAAGGAACCCCAATGCTTTACTATTTATGGCCCTGTTAACCTGTACCATTATTTTAGTGATTTTCTTTTAAATCTGTACCCCCAGATCCCTCTGCTGCTCTAGCCTACTTGGATTCTCATTTTCCATGGAGGATGTCACCTCCTTATTCTTCATACTAAAATGCACCATTTCCTGCTTATCTGTATTGACATTCATTTGCAAATTATGCATCAATTTTGCAAGTTTATTATTTTCTTATTTTATTTTGTTGCTGTCTTCCTCAGTGTTAACAATACCCTCTCAGTTTGGTGTCATTCACAAATTCTGAAATTGTAATTCTGATTCCCAAGTCTAAATAGCTTATGTCATTGACAAACAACAATTGTACCAGCACCAATCCTTGTGGAATACCACTTTCCACCTTTTGCCAATCTGAGTAACTGCCCTTAATTCTCTCTTTTATGTTTTCTTGGTGGTTTTCTTTTCAATCTACAACTTGTCCCTTCACATTACATACTCTGATCTTAGTCATTAATCAATTATCAAAAACATTTTGAAAATTCATATACATTAGATCTACTACTTTACCCTTATCTACTCTATTACTTCTTCAAAAAATTGAATAATGCTGATCAAGTATGACTTTTACTTTTGAAATCCATGCTGACTACACTTCATTATATTTTAATTTTCTAGATGTTTTCCTATTACATCTTTGAATAAAAATGCCATCATCTTTCCCATAACTTACGTTAAGCTCACTGCTCCAAAGTTCTATGGATTTGTTCGATCTCCCTTTTTAAGTACAGAATTATTTAGAGGCGGGATTTTACATTCCCGCCGAAGTCAATGGATTTTAGAATGGCTTGTCTCATTTTATGGCCTTGTCCCCGCCGCAATGGGGCTGTAAAATTCCGGCCTAAACGTGGGAATCGCATTAGCTATCTGCCGATCTCCTGGCTTTATCCCCTTCCATAGTGAATTATTTACTCTTGTATGTGTACGATTATGCCTCTGCTCTTTCTGCCCCAACTTCTTTCAATATGTGCATAATGTTTATGTGAATAGGACAAAATTGTGGACTGATAGGTGAGAAACACCAGACCTTATATACACCATTTTGATTGATCTTTATGTTAAACTGCAACCTTTTGCAAAACAGATCAAAAATGAAGCTTAAATGTCAAAAAAGTGATTTTTTGATAGGCTGCTGATATTGGCCATATACTTAAATATATATAAACATATATATTTAAAGGTCAAGTTTTTTGGTGAGAATTTTTTGATTTGGGCTATTAATATTCAGCAGTTATGGATGGTTAATAAAATAGCTTGGATCACCAGTTACTAGCTCCAGTCTGGAAAGTTTGGATTTTGATCCAGGATTGATTATGTGAAGAAATTATTAATATTGGTAACATTGACCTAATATTGCCAGTTTTGTTCACTTTGTGCTAAATTTTGTTTCAGAAAAATTGTTTCTAGTTCCAAGAAAATGTTAGAAGCTTTACTGATTATTTTATCTTTTCAGGGAATATGTTCTGAAAAGTGTGGTGCTGAAGTGGCTTCATTTATAAATAGGTGTTTAATTTCCAAATTAGTTCAGTATCTTGGTTACTGTGATTGGAAAGAAAATCTCTGAGAGTTTAGGTTTGTCATGATTATCCGTATATGTGCAAAGAGGAATCACAAGTTGATAGAACTCCATGTATTGTCAATTTTTTGCTGATTTTATACAGAGCAAACCAGAGAAAGGTTGTTCTTTCATATCTATCAGCTAGTCTCCAGTTTTCAGGCTTAACTAAAATGAATCAAACAGCATTAAATACATATGGATAATTTTCTGACTTTATACCTTGACTGGGAACATTGCTTGCCAAAGCATACTTGGGAAATTCAAGTGTGTGCTGTGCTTGGTTTTCTGACCAGTTAAGTTAATGACTGGAAAGTCATGCACAGTGCATGCCCACATACATGTGCTGCGCAAGGCACCCTTCTGTAGAAAACGAAGGTGAGCTGCACTAGAATGTAGTGACACAAGTGAACATGTTCATTTGTTAGAAAAAAAGCTTGCAAAATTACAGTAGGTAACCTATAGAGGTTAGAAAATCTGCTTTCAAGATAAATAAAAATGATTTGTTCTTGAATTCTTCATCTTTTGTATTTTCTATGTCCATATTTAGATGCTTATTTATTTATATATGTAAATACTTGCATGAACTGCAAAACAACATAATACAATTTCATTTTTCATCGCTTTCCTTGGAATGCTTTTACTAGTTTGAGTTTGACTGAACAAATAAACATCAATGCAATTCTATTTGAAATTGCTACACTTGACACTGCCTCTGGGCAGTGAAAACTAATCTCATGCCGATACAGTTAACAGAACATTGTCAATGGAAGAAAAGTTAAGCTTTTCATTCAGGTAACAAAAGAAAACAGTATTGTAATGGCTATTTCATACACACTTTCTTAAGACCTTCCTAATAAAGACATGGTAAATATATTTGCTAAAGGAGGGGGCAAAACATTAACCACATGTATGCTGATTTAAAAACCATGTGCTATGCGAGCCAAGGAGGAGACTGTGGGACAGATTTCCGTGGGCTCATGAAGACTTCACGTACTTTTAGAAATGGTAGGCAGGTCCCGAATGAGGAGATCATCCCCCCATTTCCGACTGATCCAATTTTTACTGGTAAGTTGAAAGGGGCGGTTTGTGATTTGCAAGGGAAGGAAAACTGACTTCACCAGGGCCATTTGAACTTAGTGTTGAGGTCAAACAGACCCCACTTTGGCTGTTGCAATGCCTCACCTCACATGTGGGAGTCACGATTTGATGGAGTAGCGTGGATAAGTCTGTATAACTGTCATGCTCTGGAATTTTTCAATACCCTGCTCTTTAAATTAAAAAAAAACACAGTTGAAGCTGTCACTGACGGTTTTTTTTAAACATCTGGTGGACTGCTTTCATTGACAGGCCATCTGCTGCAGTTTAGAAAAAACTATCGCATCTGATCACGCAGTTTCAATAGGGTTCTTTGTTGACATTTCCCCAAGCCCTATTATTATGATGTCATTTGAATGCTTGGCTGAGTTGTAAAGCTGCAATTATCTCAGCAGGGGGTTTTGAGTTCACGATTTGATTGGCAGTTTAAATGGGCTATTAAAGGATTAGCTGTCTTTGATATGGGGTCTTAATAGAAGTTTGTTTTTATAAGAGATTAACCACTTGAGATTTAAAAGCTTTGAATGCATTTCATGAATTGGAGTTTTTTCACTATCAAGTATATATGCATGAGAACTGCATTAGATTGTTCGAAGTTTACTTTTCATCTCCACATAACTCCTGAGGTCTGCCTGTGGTGGTTACTGGTAGCATGGGGGCTTGAAGGGGCGGGGGGTGGGTGGCATGAGTTAGCATAGAATTGGCATGGGGACTATGAGGGGGCTTGGGCGTAGGTGGGTATCATAAGTTGGCATTGATTTGGCATGAGGCCATGAGGGAATATGGGGATGGGTGGGGGCATGAATTGGTATGAGCGGTGATGGCTAGAGGGCCTAATAGCTTTGAAAACAACTTAGACGAAGCCGTAGAGAAATAAGACGGGCGTTCTAACCAGCCTGCCTTGGCATTCATCCACCAACAAGGCCACCTACGAACTCCTTCCGGGGTAGGGATAGAGTAACTCTATCCTGCACCCGCCATCCCCCACCTCAGAGCAAAAATTTTGCATATCAGGGCACTATTTACCGAGATGGGTCTGACGATTTGGGAACTTTGCCTACTCGAGCTACCTGCCTCAGTAGTGAAAATCCAGCCCTATGTATGTGATTCATAATGTTTTAAGGATACTGACTTGATATTGTCTACATATTTTTAAGGCTATAAGATACCTAAAAGAAGAATAAATATTTAGCTATTCAAATAGCAAAATAACAGTACTGTTTAGAAACAGGAGGTAAATTTGTGAATGTAATATTAGAAAGTAGCGTTTTTTGATGTTTGGATACCTTTTATTGAACCTGTGATGAATGGCTTCTAGTTGATTTTTCAGTACCCACTGTGCAACACATGGAGTCATGAAAGTAGGTAACCTAAAATGAAATGTTCAGCTTTCTTTTGAAAGACAAATGAAAACTAGAGCTGACTACATCCCCAGAGTCATGTACTATATCAAGCTTAAAGTAATAGAGAAAACCGAGCCATTACTTGCCCACATTTGTACCCTGTAGAAGTCACATAGATGATCCAACAGTTTGAATAACAACTCCATTTGTTTCTTTGAGTATGTGTGGAAAAGCGTCGGACTGGATAATTGTAATATTAATTGCAAACTGTGGATATGAGCAGATTACAATGACTGAATATCAGGCTGAAAAAACTGAAATCTGGGCCAGAGGACAAAGTTACAAATCCTAGTACAAGAACTTGCTTCAGTCAGAGATTCAATTGTAGTAATATACATACAAATCTATGAAGTAACAACTAATGTGGTCTTAAATGAGCAGCAACAAAAACACTTCTTGTGCTCTTACTATAATGGACCAGTCCCTTGCTCAGCTTTCTGCTGCTACCTCTGACATGACAATATTGCATTCTTTTCCGAGCATTGCAATCATTCTGAATTATGGAGAGCTGTAGACAATATTTTATTGCATTGCCTATTTTAACTGGAGGTAATATTTATCTGTACTAGACAAACCAAATTTGCAGTAGTTAATAGAATTTTAATGAATAAATTCCATGGGTCCCGACTAAGCAAAAGATATTTCTCTAATGTTGCTGTTATGTGGCAAAAGGTAACCGTAATTCCAAGAAAGTAATGAGTACAGCCATTAGGCGCCTCTAAGTGTTGAATATTGCAATTCCATCAGTGGTCAGTGACTTGATTGATTTTGTAAAACAACTATTTACTGAGGAACTATAGTGAGAGGAACAAACTTCCTATCAATGAGGCATAGTTGACATGGTAATTTTCATGGCACAGTCATGTCAATATGAACACATTCATTGTATTAAAATAAGAAAAGTAAAGAATATACCATGGATCACTAGCCCTGATGTGGTAGAGGTTGCCTAATGATTTTCATGTTAATGCACTTGAATTGTTTGATGACCACGGAGATAGCAACATCTTATAATTTTGCACGCAACAAATCCTGCATGCAGTTTGCTGTTGTCTAACAGTGACAATGTACAAATATGCCAGAAAACTGAAGTACTTAACATTCAGCACTGCAAACCTTTGCTTCATGCTCCCATACTAAAGTTTTTATCTCCTATCTTTTTGGACATTTACTTCATGTGTCTGAGCATGAGATGCCAATCAAGCAGGCTGTTTTGTCCTGGATGGTGTCAAGCTTCTTGAATATTGTTGAAGCTGCACTCATCCAGGCAAGCGGAGAGTATTCCATCACACTCCTGACTTGTGCCACGTTGATGGTGGACTTTTTTTGGGGAGTCAGAAGATGAGTTACTCACTGCAGGATTCCTAGCCTCTGACCTACTCTTGTAGTCACAGTATTTTTATGGCTAGTCCAGATCAGTTTCTGGTTAATGGTAACCCTCCAGGATGTTGATAGTGGGGGAATTCAGCAATGTCAAAGGATGATAGTTAGATTCTTTCTTGTTAGAGATATTCATTGCATGGCTCTTATGTGGCATGAATGTTACTTGTCACTTGTCAGCCCAAGCATGGATATTGTCCAGGTCTTGTTGCACTTAGACATGGACTGCTTCAGTATCTGAGGAGTTGCAAATGGCACTGAACATTGTGCAATCATCAGCAAACACACTCATTTATGACCTTATGATGGAAGGAATGTCATTGATGAAGCAGCTGAAGATGGTTGGGCCTAGGGCACTACCCTGAGGGACTCCTGCAGTGATGTCCTGTAACTGAGATGATTGACCTTCAACAACCACAACAATCTTCCTTTGTGTTAGATTTGACTCTAACCAGTGAAGAGTTTCCCGCTGATTCCAGTTTTGCTAGGGCTCCTTGATGACACACTTGGTCAAATGCTGCCTTGATGTCAAGGGCAGTCACTCTCACCTCACCTCTGGAGTTCAGTTCTTTTGCTCATGTTTTAACCAAGACTGTAATGAGGCCAGAAGCTGAGTGATCCTGGCAGAACACAATCTGAGCATCAGTGAGCAGGTTATTGCTAAGTAAGTGCCGCTTGATAGCATTGTTGATGACCTCTTCCATCACTTTACTGATGATGGAGAGTAGACTGATGGGGCGGTAATCTGCTGGTTTCAATTTGTCCTGCTTTTAGTGTACAGGGCATACCTGGACAATTTTCCACATTGCTGGGTAGATGCCAGTGTTGTAGCTGTACTGGGACAGCTTGGTGAGGGGTTTGGCAGGTTCTGGAGCATGAGTCTTCAGTACTATTGGCAGAACATTGTCAAGGCCCATATTCTTTGCAGTATCTAGTGCCTTCAGCCATTTCTTGATATCACGTGGAGTAAATTGAATTGGCTGAAGACAGGCATCTGAATAAATTCCATGGGTCCCGACTAAGCAAAAGATATTTCTCTAATGTTGCTGTTATGTGGCAAAGGGTAACCGTAATTCCAAGAAAGTAATGAGTACAGCCATTAGGCGCCTCTAAGTGTTGAATATTGCAATTCCATCAGTGGTCAGTGACTTGATTGATTTTGTAAAACAACTATTTACTGAGGAACTATAGTGAGAGGAACAAACTTCCTATCAATGAGGCATAGTTGACATGGTAATTTTCATGGCACAGTCATGTCAATATGAACACATTCATTGTATTAAAATAAGAAAAGTAAAGAATATACCATGGATCACTAGCATCATAGATCTGATGCTGGGAACCTCTGGAGGAGGGCGAGATGGCTCATCCACTCGGCACTTCTGGCTGAAGATTGTTGCGAGTGCTTCAGCCTTATTTTTTGCGCTGATGTGCTGGGCTCTCCAGCATTGAGGGAGGGGATATTTGTGGAGCCTCCTCCTCCAGTGAGTTGTTTACTTGACCACCGCCATTCACGACTGGATGTGGCAGGACTGCAGAACTTAGATCTGATCCATTGGCTTTGGAATTGCTAACTCTGTCTATCGCTTGCTGCTTATGCTGTTTGGCATGCAAGTAGTCTTGTGTTGTAGCTTCACCAGATTGACACCTCATGTTTAGGTATACCTGGTGCTGCTCCTAGCATGCCCTGCTGCACTCTTGATCGAAGCAGGGTTGATCCCCTGTCATGGTGGTAATAGTATAGTAGGGGGTACGCCAGGCCATGAGGTTACAATGTGGATTGTGGTTGAGTACGATTCTGCTGCCCCACAGCGCCTCATGGAAACCCAGCCTTGAGCTGCTAGACCTGTTTGAAATCTATCCCAATTAGCACAGTGGAGTGCCATACAACATGATGGAAGGTATCCTGAAGCTGACGACAGGACTTCATCTCCACAAGGACTGTGCGGTGGTCACTCCTCAGATTCTGTCATGGACAGATGCACCTGTGGCAGGCTGGTTGGTTCAGTTTTCCATCTTGTTGGTTCCCACACCACCTGCTGCAGACCCAATCTAGCAGCTATATCCTTCATGATTCAGCCAGCTTGGTCTGTGGTGGTGCTACCGAGCTCCTCTTGGTGATGGAATTTGAAGTCCCCCCACCCAGAGTACATTCTGAGCCCTTGCCACTCTCAGTGCTTCTTCCAGGTGATGTTCAACATGGAGGACCAGCTGACAGGGCTGGGGGAGAGCATTACATGGCAATCAGCAGGAGTTTTTATGGAGGCCTAAGTCAATGTTGAGGACTCCCAGGGTAACTCACTCCCGACTGTATACCACTGTGCTGTCACCTCTGCTGGGTCTGTCCTGCCAGTGGGACAGGACATACCCAGAGATGGATGTTGGTGCCTGAGTCATTATCTGTGAGGTACGATTCTGTAAGTATGACTATGTCAGGCTGTTGCTTGACTAGCCTGGGCGAGAGCTCTCCTAGTTTTGGCACAAGGAGGACTTTGCAGGGCATTAGTGCACCAGATGGGTTTTTACAAGAATCAAGAATCAACATTGGTTTTATGGTCATCATTAGACTCTTAATTCCAGAATTTTATTGAATTCAAATTCCACCATCTGCCATGGTGGGATTCAAACCCAGGTCCCTGGAGCATTACCAGGGTTATCTGGATTACCAGTCCAGTGGCATACCACTACGCCACCCTTTCCCCAACCATTGAAATGCTGCTCAAAACAGCTCTTACATTGTTCAGGCATTATTCTTAGGTTGGGTTTAAGGCAGTTCCTGGGAATATTGATTTTTTTCAATTGGGATACCTGTGTACTTGTGTAATTTGAGAAGGCACAAGAGGATGGATTGAAGGCTACAAGAGTAAGCATCAGAGAAGATGTTTGATTTCAGCAAACATTTGATAACTACTCCAGAAGGATTACAGACCCATTAGGTATTGCATACATTCCTTTGTCCATAAATACCTCATAAGACCCCTTCCTAGAGGATTTTCTGCCAGCTGTTGAGTGAAGACTTGCAGCTCATTTGCATCCGGAGAACAATATTGTAGCAATGTAAGTGACCACTGGCTGATCTTTATCTTTTTCAGTCAGGTAGTAGTGCACCATTGTATAAAGAAAGTTAATGAATTTCTATTCAGGTGAAATTTGCAGTTTATTAGTTTGTTATTTCCAAAGAAACATTCCAAACAGAGATGGGGATGGAATAAGCCAATTCTATGTAATGACAGAGGTCCTTGGGTGCAAGGAACAATTGACAGGACAAATGTGGTTTTGATTGCCCAATCTAACAAACTCTTCAATTTTATTAATCAAAAATGTTTTTATTCTCTAAACATCCAACTAGTTACCTTTTAAGCTGCAATTATGCCTGCAATATTTCAACATTCCAGCCCCGATATAACAGAACTGATTATCAGGATCATTGGTGATAAAGCAGTTGTGGAGAGCAATCTCAAGGAAAAAACTACAACAAGTATAGTAGGGACTATGGACCAGAACTTTGATATTAAGAAGTGTCACATTAGATGCCTGGTGAAATCCTACAATAACAGCCTAGTAAGAGTGTCCAGAATTATTGTAACTTGCTGTGTGCTGCATCAGAACAAGGAGCAGGAGTAGGCCATTCAGCCCCTCAAGCCTGCTCTGCCATTTAATAAGATTGTGGCTGATTTAATATTAACCTGAAATCTGCATCTCACCTGTCCCAATAACCTATCACCCACTTGCTTACCAAGAATCTATCCCCCTTTGCTTTAAAAATATTCAAAGACTCTGCTTTCACCACTTTTTCAGGAGGAGAGTTCCAAAGACTCACAACCCTTTGAGTGAAAAAAATTCACCTCATCTCTGTATTAAATGGCGACCCCTTATTTTTAAACAGTGACCCCTAGGTCTAGATTTTTCCACAAGAGGAAACATCTTCTCCACATCCACCCTGTCAAGACCCCTCAGAATCTTATATGTTTTAATCAAGTCACCTCTTACTCTTCTAAACTCCAACAGGTACAAGCCTAGTCTTTCCTCGTAAGACAATCCGCCCAGTCCAGGTATTAGTCTCGTAAATCTTCTCTGAATGGCTTCCAATGCATTTACATCTTTCTTTGAACAAGTTGACCAATACTACTTACTGAAATGGAAGATAAGTGTATAATCTTCCACCCTCATATTATGAGGAGGTTGTACAGGATGGAAAACAGTGTAGTAAGATAGGTAACAAGCTTTAATCAGAAAGGAGAAAGCAATTTATAGCTCAGTGTTCTCACTAAAGGTAGAGTAATGAAATATAATCTCCAGAGTCTCTGTTTTTCCCTTTCCCTATCCTCAACCACCTTACAAAGATGTGAATAGAACCATAGAAAAGTTACAGCACAGAAAGAGGCTATTCAGCCCATTTTGTCTGCGCTGGTAGAAAACCAAAAAATAATAAAACTAGCTGCCCATTTTAATCCCACCTTCCAGCACCTGGTCGGTAGCATTGCAGGTTATAATAGTTTAGGTGCAGAGCTAGATGCCTTTTCCCCGAGGTTTTCTGCATCTTGCTTCTGTTATGAAGAAGTTATGCTCTTGCATCCAGTAAATTGCAGGTATCCACAGAAATGAACTCTGATTGATGTCTTTGTTGTCCTAAAGTTTTTACTTTCCACAATAAAATTCAACAAAAGGTGTTATTGATTTCCTAAACTCTTAACTGCAGCTAATTTTTATATGTCACCCACTGGTCATTTATTCACACTCCATGGTAGAATGATCCTCTCTTTACCATTTCGAGCTACCTTATTTGCTCTATCCCTCATTCTGGTGCTTCTTTGAATTATGCGCTGGCTGGTACAAGGTTGAGAGATCGGTGGCTGGAAGATTCCTCTGGTGTTGCTGCTACTGCAGTACATCCACCTCAGAAATATTGCTCAAACCAGAACATGGAGAGAGGCTGTGTTCTCCGGTTATGTTTTCGGCAGTAATCTGGAATTGTTGATGTTCCAGTTGGGACACAATTCTTATTTATTGTGTAGTGAACTCGTTTTTCTCCATAATCTCAACCACGTGCACAGAATCCGTACATTAGATCTAAACTCTGGAGTAATTATTCTTTTGATTGGGATCTGGCTTGCTGGGTTATTCAGAGAGGATTGCTTTACATTTTTGAGGAAGAGGAATACTCACTCTTGCTTTCCCATGTCCTCACTCTCACTGCTCAGTGTTCCATCCTATGCAAACCCTCCTGACTCACCACAACAACAATAACTTGCAATTATACAGAGTCCTTAACATTGGAAACTGTCCCAAGACACTTTACAGAAGTGTAATTAGACAGAAATTGCCACTGAGCCAAAGAATGAGACACTAGCATTGATGATTTAAAGCTTGGTTAAAGAACTGGGTTTTAAGAAATGTCTTAAAGGTGGGGGGAGGGGGTGCGGTGGTGGGGGAGGTTTAGGAAATGACTTCTAGAGCTTTGGGCTTAGAAGGCTGAAACAACCTGCAATCGCCCTTGCTCTTCCTTTATTCACCTAATCTTGGCACTTTGCTTTCTATTTCTCTTTATCTTACAGCCTCCTTTTGCCTTCCTAGGAGCTGCAAAGCTTCGTCCCCATGATTTAATATTTCTCCGATTTAAGTTGCTCCTGTAGAAGTTCTTTGGCAGAGTTTACCTGTTCCTTTACAATGAAAGAATGTACAGTTAAAGGAATGTGACTGGCACAAACACTTACTAGTATTGCCCATATGTCTGCACCATACCATTGTTATAAAACTTTCATACATGTCCTATTTAATTATCTTTTCAAGACTAGTGAAGTCCATGTGGCAGGGTGAGTTCTCATAGTGATTTAGAATTAAAAATGCTGCATTGTTTCTAGCGGTTTTCTATGAGGCAGTCAATTTTCGTTTTAACTAGGTAATGATAGACCATGATGCGCATAGAAAGCAGCACCCTAACTTGCCTTGGCCAATCATGTCAAGTTATTAAACCTCATCCTACACTGGGTTACAGCTTATGGTGGAGGTTGTACTGACTGGCTCTACCGCTTCCCTTCGTAAGTCTGGACCACCTACTTATGGGTTTTCTGGCTTTCAACGCCCAAAAGGACTTCTTTCTGGAACTTCCTTCAGCTAAAAGGATTCAGCAAATCTGGGAAGCTTTCCTGTCATTGACACCTCTTGTCCTCAGTTCCTGTTATACTGCCCCTTGCCAAAAAAATGTACCCATTTAATTAGCTGCAGTGTTTTAAATGCTGCAGTGGCATTGAATTTCTGTCCCTCCTAGCGATGGTAAGCCAAAATGCAGCAGTTTTCACACTATAAACACACTCTATTTAACTAATGACAGCCATTTTGTGAAACCTGAGTTGCTTAGCAGTGCACATGTTCATGGTGTGAGTCCTACCCCACTGCTAACATGCCAATAGGAGGAGATTCCTGCCTATGATGTTTTAAGTAACTCATAAACAAAGATGAAATTTGAAGAGCTACATAGCTATATCTTCCGTCCAAGAGCTAGCAAATGGAAATATGATTTTATGCAGAGTAATGTTATAATGGAGTAATCTGTAGCCTAATATCATAGTCTGTAGTTATTTGCTGTATTCACTAAAATAATTATGTAGGGTTAAAGTATTAGTAAAATATTGTTAACAGAGTATAATGCAGCCTACTGACTCCAATTATCTGGTTATGGATGCTAATATGTTTCCCAAAGGTTATGGAAGGGGATGGAAGCAAACAATAACTCTCATGGTTTCATTAAAGTATATAATTCTTTGGACAATATTATCACATTATTCTTGAATCAATTAACATATTTATAGTATCTCTATAAACCTTTATATATCTGTACATTTGCTTTTTTAATTATCACTAGATAAAATAACATTGAATGGCATGCTGCTATAATTGAAGAGGGACAATAAGACAAAAATTGCTTTTGATCGTTGGAGAAATATTTTGTCATTTGCATAAACTTAGGCATATTTTACACTTGCTTGGCTTTATAATTTCATTAAGCAGAGTTAAGATGATCTATCAACCAAAAATTGGCACTTTTGTTTAAATGTTTAAGAATTTTTTTGCGTGGAAAGTGATTTCGTTTTGGACATCTTAATCTTGCCAATAGAGATCACAGAAAATAAATCTAAAGTGCTGTGTTTAAAAGAACAACACAACAGTGATGAAAATGCAGAGCTGAGATTCAGTAAAACACATTCTCTAAAATTAACTGCAGACAAAAAAAGTACAAAATCCAAATCAACTTTGGCTGATTACATATTTTTTAAAAATGAAACATAATTTTTAAACCTTTTATGGATTCTGTTCATTATTTGTCACATGTTATTGTTAACTTTGTAAATATATTGAACTCCTCCAATATCATTCATGGACCGTATGTCACCCAGAAGCTACTTATTGCACTCCATTGTCAGTGCTGTTGCAAGATTGCTTGAGTAAGTAGTGTGAAGTTTCGACGAAGTACAGCATCCACAAAGTACTTAACACAGGAATTCAATGCAATAAGGGAAGAGGTGCTATTCTATTCTTTTACAAGACAGGGAGCAGTCCGAGAGAGGGAGCAAGAGACTTTGAGAGCTGAGGTCTGGAGGCATTAATTAGTTGATCAGGTAGGTGATTGATTGGTGAGTTTTATGTTTATTTTCTCTAAACTAGGGCAATAGTTTAAACTAGGACTGGGGAGATATAAGTACTGTATTAAATTTCTCGCTTAACTAGTTGAACAATTTAATGGCAAATAATTGAAGAGAGATATTCCAAAACTTGAAACCTTTATTAGTTAAACAAAATACAACAGAGTTAGCAGGGCAGTTGATGTGTTGCAACTGTAGCATGTAGGAGTGGTGGACACCAATGTGGTCCACAGCAACCATATCTACAGTAATGTCTTCAGCTTGAGGAACTTTGGCTCAGGGTTGATGAGCTGGAGTCCGAGCTTTGGACAGTGCGATGCAACAGGGAGGAACAATACTTGAACACTTTGTTCTGGAGGCAGTCCTGGAACTTAGGTTAAGTACTTCAGATTTGGTCTGTGGTCAGGGCCAGGAAGGTGTGACTATGAATGAGGCAGGTATGGGGATCCAGAAAGGAGCATTGGAGGGGAAAATAAGAAGGAATATGGAAACAGTAGGGAACATTATAGTTAGGAGGATAAATACTGTTCTCAGCCTGCATGAGTCTTGAAGGCGGTATTGTCTGCATGGTGCCAGGGTTAAGTACATGCTGTCAGTGCTAGAGAGGAACTTGGATTGGGAGGAGAAACGTCCAGTTATCGTGGTCCACATAAGTACCAATGGCATTAGGTACTACTAAGAAAGAGGTTTTGCTAAGGGAGTATGAGCAGCTAGGGGCTAAATTAAAAAGCAGAGCCACAAAGGTAATAATCTCTGGATTACTACCTGAGCCACAAGCAAATTGGCATAGAGTCAAAAGAGATCAGAGAGTTGAATGTATGGCTCAAAGAATAGTGTGGGAGAAATGTATTTCAATTCACAGGGCACTGGCACTGAGGAAAGAGGGAGCTTTTTGGATTGGTTTCACTTGCTGGGACCAGTGTCCTTGTAAATTGAATATCTAGAATTGTAGAGAGGGCTTTAAATAGTTGGCACAGGGAGGGTTCAAATGAGGGGAAATTGAGGAAGTTAAAGAGAATGAACAAGGCAATAATGCAGGGTAGTGACATAGGTAAAGATAACCAGAGTGTGACTGAAAGATACAGGCTGTACAAACATAAGAGGGCACTAGTAATAAGTGTCAGAGTAGGGAAAAGTGGTAAAAAGGCAGAATGAATTTCTCTTTATCTGGATGCACACAGTATTTGTAATAAAATATGTGAATTGATGGCACAAATAGAAATAAATTGATATAATAGACATTATAGATACATGATTACCAAGATAACCAAGGCTGGGAGCTGAATATTCAAGGGTATTTGAATATTCAGTCTGAAAGGATAGGAAGAAAGGAAAAGAACATGGGGTAGCTCTGTTAATGAAGAATGAAATCAAAAAAGTAGTGAGAAATGATATTGGCTTATAACATTAAGATGGAGAATCAGTTCTATGTAGAGATAAGAAATAGCAAGGGAAAGAAGTCACTGGTGGGAGTAGCTACACTGTCAAACTATAAATCGAGAAATAATGGGGACCTATTCAGGCGTCGTGTCCTGAATTTTTCACCTTGGCAGCCAGGTGCGATTGGCAGGCCCAGGATCAGCCGGGAAATAGACTGCCGACCACGATCAGCCCCCGACCGCGATTTCATGCGGGCTGTCCAATTAACGGCTGAAATGCTCAGTGCTGCAGGATCGGGACAGGAAGAGGGTGGGCGATGACATCAACCTGGGCATAGGTCAGCACTGACAGAAAGCTCCCTGAAGGCAGAGAGCTGCCTTAGGGAGCTGAAGACCTGAAAAAGCAAAAATAAAGGTTTCAAAAGCTGAAGAAAAGTATCCATGCATCATAATCAATCACCTGAAAATTTAGCTGTCCACAGAAATTTATTTATATTTTATTTCATCATGGAAATATCATCCCACCCATGGATGAGGTTTGATAAAAAATGCAAAGGCCGCCTGGCCGATTTGCCCATCTGCCAGCCGTAAGGCTAGACTGGCAACTAGAAATTGAGGTCATTTGCATTGTTAATGGGCTTAATTGCCCTTTTAATTGTCGGTGGGCATGCTTCCGACTTTTGAGTGCGCCCGCCAACTGAAATATCTTGCACTATTTTACACCTGATTGGGTCGTGCACACTGCCGCCCGCCTGCAAGGCATAAAATTCAGCCCCATAGGCCAGGATTTTCCCGTTGGCGATTTGGGGGCGGGCCCTGCTCGCCGACAGGAAAATGACGCGGATGACATTGGGAGGAACCCCCAACGCCATCCCAGTCCCTTTAAATTTTCAGGAAGGCGGACAGACAGTGAAATCAGCTGCCCGCCCGCCAATCTGTCAATGGCCAATTAAGGCCATTGACAGGCTAATTAAGATTGTTAAAGACCCTGCCCATCCAACCTTAAGGCTGGTGGGCAGGCCAGGAGCCCCAGCCGGCTCCTGGTTATATTGGTGGGATGAGGTTTCATGTCCGCTTTTGAAAAATTTCATGAAGTTTATGTTTCTTGTTAACATGTCCCATCTCATGTGACATTGTCACATGAGGGGGACATGTTAATAGTTGTAATATTTTTCTATTTTTGGAGTTTTTTTACCTGTCAGTAATCTCCCTGAGTCAGCACTTGGTATCAGGGAGCAGTGCACTCTTTCACGCGCATATGGGGAATCCCTCCCCCCCACACAGGAAGTGCATAGTGCTTCCTGTCGGGCAGGCTGCTGGGCAGGCCTTAATTGGCCCGCCCACTCAAAATGGCGGTGGGCCCTTTTTCAGAGTTCAGCTGCCCACCTGCCTCGGAGCTGGTGGGGCCCGCCCGCCAACCAAGGGCAAAATTCTGCCCATATAGTTTGAACAAATCAAATTGGCAAAGGTATCTTGAGGATGAGTTCATAGTGAGACAGTTTCTTGGAACAGTATTTTGTGGAACCAATGAGGAAGAGGCTATTCTAGACCTAGTAATATATAATGAGATAGAATTAATTAATAATTTCATAGTGAAAGATCATCTTGGCAAGAGTGATCATAACATGATAGAATTTCACATCCAGTTTAAGGTTGAGAAATCTGGTTCCAAAATGAGTGTCTTAAACTTAAAAAAGATAGTTATAATGCTATGAAGACAGTTTGGATAAAGTAAACTGGGAAACTAGGTTAAAAGGTGGCAGTAGATAATCACTAGCAGACATTTAAGGAGATATTTTGGAAGGGTCAACAAAGATATAAGCCATTGAAAAAGAAAGACTCCGCAGGAAGGATTTGGACTATCCATGGCTAACTAAGGAAGTTAAGAATGGAATCAAATTGCAAAGATTAGTGGTAGGCCAGAAGATTGGGAAAATGTTAAAAAACCAGCAAAGGTTGGCTAAAGAAAAGAGGGAGAAATTAGAATATGAGAGTAAACTAGCAAGGAATATAAAGAAGGATAGTGAGAGCTTCTGCAAGTACAAAAAGGAAGAGAGTAGCTAAAGTAAGCATTGGTCCCGTAGAGGATGAGACTGTGGAATTAATAGTGGGAAACAACAACATGGCAGAGAATTTGAATAATTATTTTGTTTCTTTCTGCATGGTCAAAGAAACTAAAAGCATTGCAACAATAGTAGAAAATCAAGGGGTAAAAGAGAGTGAGGAACTTAAAATAATCACTATCACTAGCAAAAGTGTTCTAAGGTAATGAATGGGACTAAAGGTTGACATGTACCTTGAACCTGATGGCCTGCATCTTGGGGTCTTAAAAGAAGTGGTTCCAGAAATAGTGGATGCAATAGTTGTAATCTTCCAAATTCCCTAGATTCTGGAAAGATCCAAAGGGATTGGAAAACTGCAAATATAACTCCCCTATTCAGGGAAACAGGAAGCAGGAACCCATAAGCCAGTTAGCCTAATATTTGTCATTGGGAAAATGCTGGAATCTTTTATTAAGGAAGCAGTAGCAGGAAAATCATTACACAATCAGGCAGAGTCAAATGGTTTTATGAAAGGAAAATCATGTTTGACAAATTTATTAAGAGTTCTTTGAGGATGTAACTAGCAGGGTGAATAAAGTGGAACCTGTAGATGTAGTGTATTTGGTTCTCCAAAAGAAATTTGATAAGGTGCCACATACAAGGTTACAACATAAGAAATCATGGTATTGGGGGTAATATATTAGCATTGTTAGAGGATTGAATAACTAACAGGAATCAAGGAGTCAGGATGAATTAGTCATTTTCAGATTGGCAAATTGTAACTAGTGGTGTTCCACAGGGATTAGTGCTGGGGTCTCAACTATTTACAATCTATATTAATGACTTGGATGAAGGGATACAGTGTGTTGCAGCCAACTTTGCAGACAGTACAAAAATAGGCTGATAAGCATGTTTTGAGGAGGACATAATGAATCACAGAAT
This sequence comes from Carcharodon carcharias, assembly GCF_017639515.1. Classification (NCBI taxonomy): domain Eukaryota; kingdom Metazoa; phylum Chordata; class Chondrichthyes; order Lamniformes; family Lamnidae; genus Carcharodon; species Carcharodon carcharias. The sequence goes on from NC_054474.1 coordinate 51,981,535, forward strand.
CAAATAATTATTACAGTGCAGAAGGAGACCATTCGGCCCATTGTGTTCTGCACCACCTCTCTGAATTAACAATTTAACTAGTACCATTCCCCCGCTTCTCCCCATAACCCTGTACATCCTTCCTTTCAGATAACTGTCTAATTCCCTTTTGAATGCTTGATTAACCCTGCCTCCACCACACTCTCAGGCAGTGCATTCCAGACCTTAACCATTCTCTGAATGAAAAAGTTTTTCCTCATGTTGCTTTTGCTTCTTTTGACAATTATTTTAAATCTGTACCCTCTTGTTCTTGATCCTTTCACAAGTGGGAACAGTTTCTCTCTATTTACTGTGTCCAGACCCCTCATGATTTTGGATACCTCTGTCAAACCATCTCTCAGCCTTTTCTTCTTCATGGAAAACAGGCCCAACTTCTCCAATCTGTCTTCATAACTGAAGTTCCTCATCCCTGGAACCATTTTTGTGAATCTTAGTCTGCAGCTGGGATATGTTAAGTGTGTGGGTAAAAATTTGGCAAATGGAGTACTATGTGTGAAAACGTGAAGTTATCCACTTTGGTAGGAAGAATAGAAAAGCAGAATGTTATGTAAATGGAAAGTGACTGCAAAATGCTGCCAGACAGAGGAACCTGGTTGTTCTCGTACATAAGTCACAAAAAGTTAACATGCAGGTACAGTGAATAATAGGAAGGCAAATGGAATGTTAGTCTTTATTGCAAGGTGGATGGAGTATAAAAGTTGGGAACTTTTGTACAAGTCAGTGATGAGTCCACACCTAAGAGTGCTGCGTAAAATTTTGCTCTCCTTATTCAAGGAGGGATATGCTTGCACTGGAGGTAGTTCAGCGAAGGTTGATTAGGTTGATTCCTGGGATGAAGGGGTTGTCTTATGAGGAAAGGTTAAGTAGGTTGGGTATATACCCATTGGAGTTTAGAAGAATGAGAGGTGATATTGTTGAAACATATAAGATTCTCAGGGTGTTTGACAGGGTAGATACTGAGAGGATGTTTTCCCTCATCGGCGGGGGGGGTTCCAGATAAAGGGGTCACCGTTTGACAATAAAGGGTCTCCCGTTTAAGATGGAGATGAGGAAGAATTTCTACTCTCAAAGAGTGATTAATCTTTGGAATTGTCCACCCAAGAGAGCTGTGGAAGCTGGATCATTCCATCTGTTCAAGGCTGAGTTGGATAGAGTTTTGATCTACCATGAAGTCAAGGGTCATGTGGGGCAGGCAGTGGAGTTGAGGTAACGATCAGACCAACCATTGAATGGTGGAGCAGACCTAAGGGCCAAATGGCCTATTCTTGCTCCTGTTTTTCATGTTCTTATCATCTTATATAAGAAGGATGTTAAAACCCATGCAGCAACAGACCAGAAATAATCCCCCCCCCACCATGGACATACAATTTGCTTATGTTCTGTATTACACTGAACAGTTCAGTGGTGCAAGGGATCAAATCTGCACCTCTCCAAAATTTGGATGATTGGGTCCATCAGTGTGGTAAACACATGTCAGTGTTTTGCTTAATGGACGATAAATCAGTTCTGACTATCTACTGCAAAAACAAGAGTGAGAGTTTTTGGCAAGGTCTACCAGCTGCCAACTCAGGTTAAAGATCAATTGAACTCAATCAAATCTGTCAGGTTTCATTGCGGGCTTTGAAATGCTTCAGAAAATCGGAAGTAATGTGGATTTTAAAAAATTGGCAGCATTGATGTTAACTTAATTCAGCATGTGCAATAAATTATCATATTATGGGCCGGCTGTAAAATGCTGAGTTTTACTACATTAAAAAGTAATCAAAGCCTCATTCATTTCACCTACATGCTGCAGTGTATATTGCCTCAGTAATTATTTATATATGAAACACGGCTTTAATTGTAGTTTAAATCTTAAAATATATCTTCAAAATACCAAGTTTGTGCTGGAGTGACTTCAGGGTGGGCTACACTTTAAATTAAACGTGAAATGTAAATTTGTGTATCTGCATCCTTTAAACATTAGAATTTATTTTTTGAGATGTGCATTTCATCTTAATGTTTTCATTGGAAAACTTTTGATGAAAGGTGAAAATTTGTGGTAGAGGAAATCACCAAAGCTAATCATTATATGAAAATATATGCAACAAAAAGCTTGTGAATGTATTTCCAAACTTGGATTTTATAAACCTATAGATTGAAGGAGGAAGGAAAGACTAAAGGAACAATAATTTATGAATGATTTATGAATGGGATATTTGGGATTACTAGGATACTTGACTAAGAGGGTATAATTATCATGAAAGACTGAACAGGATGAATCTCTTTTCTCTAGAAAAGAGAAGGCTGAGAGGTAATCTGAGAGAGATTTTTCAAATTATGGAGGGGTTCGATAGAGAAGAAGGGATGTTTTGCATAGGCATTAGCCCCAGTGCCTATTTCAGGTAGATAACCTGCATAAGTACAGAGTGTCTTAACCAAAATGTGCTGCCGCATACTTCCAGCCTGAGCTAAGCACATATTGGACCTTCAGTGCCCAAATGCCACCTGAAAATAGACACTTGAATTTGCAATTGAACTTAAGGCATGTATCCCAGAGGAAATGAACTTTGATTGACTTATCAAAGGACATGGAACAGTTAAAAGACTGCGATTGTATAACTGCCCCACTAGAAGGAGAAAATTGTGTGTTCTTGGGATATACACTCTTAAGGAAGTTGATGAACACAGTGGGAATCATCAGCAAAGCAGTTTGTATGTTTGAATGATGAATGAGGAGACCACTGATACAGGAACAGATACGAGAAGAGTTCAGGGAACTTAAGGAGTTGCTGGAGAAAAGTTGGAATAAACCATCAGCTACAGCACATAAAGAATCATTTGAGAATAACTTAGATGCTCTTGAGCAAAGCTTTGGTGAAATACCTTAACCAATAGTAATTTGGACTTTGTCTCAGGCTTTGGATTTGTCAAAAGTTGCGATTCAAAGAATGTTCAGGAACAGAGTTCCCAGTTGTCCTTTAAGGTAATCAAGAAAAACAAATTGTTGCCTAATGTGATGGAAAAAGCTTGGTGATTGTGAATTATATCTTTTGATACTATAGTTTTGCACTAGAGGAAATCTTAATCTTACTGAGTGGCTCCTGGCAGCAAGTGATACATTTTCGGCGGCCTCATTCACCTCCTGGGTGAATGCAGTCCATTACAATGCTGCTATTTGCATTCATTCTTATTTTCCAGAATTGCTGCCACTTCCCCAATCCAGAGCACAAACATTCCCATCTTCCCTGCTCCAAACAAAAAAGCAGGAAGGGCTATATTGTATTGATGCATCGAGCTCATAAATGATTTGAATATTTTAAAGCGGTAAGCTGGCCCAAGGCTCCCTGTTCCAGTTCTTAACTGGGGTCCATTTTAATCAACCAAAATCAGTGTTTAAGAGGCTACATCAACCATTAATGCTGACATCATCATCATCTTCAATTTTAAATGTGCCTTCTTCCAATGGGCATTTCGAGTGACTGTGTGTTTCTGGTGGTAATTATGCATATTTGATGTCCTTTATTATAGCTAGGACCCCGATTGCAACTTTTAAGGGAAACTGAGGCAGATAGTTGCTGCCAGCTCCAGAAACAGCACCCAAATCTTTTCCAAGTTATACTTTTGCTCCCCCAGTCATACAAAAATGCTCTGGGCCTCTGGGGGTGCAGGTTCGCCCTGTTCCACTTCACTTCCCCTCAGGACTGACCTGAATGACAATGCCACCACAATGTTAAAGAGACCCCAGATTTAATATATTTCCCAAAGGGGATTTAGAAGGCTCGGGCTTTCTGCTGCAGGAGGAGGTGGGTAGCTGTTGTGCTCCGAAAGTTAAATCTACTCTAATGTGTCCGACTTCCAAAGAAAAACAGTATTCTCATTGTTGAAAATGTTTTTTCTTGTCAGTAAAAAAAATAGTAAAATTAAAGAATATAGAATTCTTCAGACCCTCTGCTTACCGTATGTTTCTTTAGTGCAAGGTGGCCCACTCTCATGATTTTGTGGTTCCTTACAATCTGCAGTCTTCGAGTTATATCCCATTCAGTGATACCTTGTCATACTGTGAGCATAACTGAACATGGAGTGCTTTTGATTTGTCCTATTTGATCACATTCTGATGGACATTCAGTGTGATTCATATGCTGATAAGTGCCATCAAACAGAGGGTCAATAGAAATTTCATTCAGTATTATCACATTACCTGCACCAATCAATTATTTTAAATTAGTATTGGGGTGTGAGAATTAGCTCTGATTAGTGTTGCCCTATTTAGATTATGTTTAAACTTGAGAAAATCTAAATTTGTAAGGTGGGGCCTAGAACTTAGCTCATACCCAAATCCAACAGTGGCCACGAGCCACTGTGCTGAAACTGATGTGGAAGAGGATGACACAAAATTGTACACACTGATTCTGAAGTGGATGGAAGTCGATTGGCAGGGATGTGACACCAGGTCTAGAGTTATTCTGGGGTGTAGAGGGCGTGAACAGTAGCCAGTAATGGCCTCCAGTTTTAATTTGGAACTTGGTGAATTAATTTTTATTTATCATGTTGATGGCAGTCTCCAGTAGCCTCTTTTTGAAACCTGTTAGTTTGGCTGTGGTCAGTGGGAAACCAATTTTGTAAATAGATCTTAGGCCCCAATCTGCATTTGTAATAGCCCTAATGCAGCTTTTGGGAGGGCGTCCTGAGGTTATTCTAACTCTTATGGTATGTGGTTTATGCAAAGTAGGGAGTGAGCGCGCACATATCTCATACCATATTGTAAATTTCAGAGAAATCCAGATTCTAAGCCTTGGTCTTCAAATCATGTTTCAAAAGCTGCATTGTATGGCATCATATATGTGAAGGCAGCCACATCACATAAATTGACAATTAAAGTTGACCTGGTAAGTTAATGTTAAATATTCACAAGTATTTTGTATATACTTAACTTCTAATTAACCAATTAAATTTAGGCATCACTATGTTTTGTCTTAAAAGGTAGTAACTGACCAACCCCATCATTTTATGGCATTCATTTCTAAATGAGAAGATATAACCCATAAGCAGAAACAATATAGTCAGTTTCTGAGACCACAATGGACATCACTAATGGACATTAGAACTTTAAACAACATGCCATAAAACCACAAATTGTCATCCAAAAATCAATAAGAGAGCACTGATTTAAAATACTCCAAAAATATGTGCTACATCCCCATCAGGTGAACTTTTCCAAGAATATCTAATCAACAATGAGTAATACTGTCATCTAGTTTTAACATTGTTGCAACTATATTTAATATCTAGCTGAGGGATAACTCTCCTGTGTCATCACATTGCATCTTTGGGCTTTGCTTCATGAAAATTAGATGACTGTTTCTTAGTTCTTGGGCATGTTGGTGTAAAAATGGCCACTGAAAGCTTCTCTTTATTCCCAATACAATTTATGGTAGGAAATGCATCAGTGTCAAAGGTATCACTGAGCCAGCTATACTTATACTTTTTATAATAATTAAAATGTTCAAATATGATTTTGAGATTTGTGTGGGTGGCATCACAGAATGTCAATACACATCAGACTAACCCGATATTAATAAAGGAGAATAAAGTAATCAATTGCATTCTAGAAAATTCTGTTTAAACATTCATTGTAAATTTATTCACCAATCAACTGTTCTTTTTTTCAGTGCTTAGATTACGAGTCATGGTGGAAAACAGCTTTTCCCCAGCAAACAGTAGTGCTTCAGCACCAACAGAATCAGCCCATTATTACAGTGAGTAACCCACATACACAGATCACTCCGTTCAAAACAAAAATAAATTGTTTTAGGTGCACAACCTATATATGCAAAACCAGCAAACTTCCTGAAGAAAGAAAATTACTTTGGATAGTGATGAAGCATTTTGAGGTTTGATACAATGTGAATATTAAAGAAGCTCCAATCATAACGCCAAGTCTGCTGAACATCTAATTACTTAGCTTTCTAAAAGTTCTAATAATAAAGTAATTAATAATGCATCCAGTAGGGATATGCATGAGATAACATTTTATTAAATCCCTGTGGTAATTCGGTCATCCATTGTGTCCTTTGAAAAATCTAATGAGATACACGTACCCATATTTCTCACGGTTTTTCATCTATGTGATGGATTAGGTTAAAACTGTTTACTATAAGGTTTCTGTGCAAATTATTGACAATGGTTCTGCGTCCACTACGAACTGGCTTGAAATTGGATAAGCTCATTTCATTCGGACAAGATTAGTGTCCTAATAATCTGGATTGGATCAAAGCCATTATGGGAATAATGGATTAAGATTTAATGCATGTGTCTAAGATTTATTGTGATACAGAATTTGGCTTACCTCTTGCGTTATTCTATATAAGCTAACATAATTACAAGAACTTTTAAGTCAAGGCTTTCTGAAAGATATGTTGAAACAACAGAGTTTGATATATAATTAAGTTTTGAAGTATTCAAGGCCAAAACAATTGATACATGAATGATGAACACAATTTGATTCAGTAAGTAGACCAACAGTGTCCAGCTTTGAAGATTATAATTAATGCATCAGCTTGGCAAAATTAGCCATTTTCATCTTGTATAGCAAAGTAAGACATTGCATAAAGTCTACATCTTAGTGTTAATATAAAATCATAGAACCTTTTTGACCTAATAACAGTCAAACTACTATGGAAAAACAATTCTATCTTGCACTGCAGTATGTGGGTTCCAGGCTTTGGAACTGCATCTTTAGTGAATGATTTGTAGCGTCCTTTCTTCTAACTTCAGCCAACACATTGCGGATACTTACATTTGTGACAGTTATTTATTACTTTTAAGAGCCAGTGTCAGAGTAATTTTTTTCACCTTTCTAACTTTGGAGAATGTTGTTTTTTATGGCCATGATTCAACCAAGTTTCAGCCTTTTCATAATTATATATGTAAAAAAATCACCCTATAATATCAGGATGCAAAGATTCAAGTTAGATGTACAAGAAAAGAAATACTCACATTTACATAGTACCTTTTCTGACCTCAAAGTCGTTTACAGCCAATAAAATATTTTTGAAGTGTAGTCACTGTGGTAGTGTAGAGAACATGGCAGCTAATTCACACACAGCAAGATCTCACAAACAGCAGTGTGGTGACCTGGGGTTGGTTAGCTCAGTTAGCTGGATAGCTAGTTTTTGATGCAGAGTGACGTCAACAGGTTCAATTCCTGTACTAGCTGGTCATCTCTTCTCAACCTTGCCCCTTGCCTGAGGTGTGGTGACACTCAGGTTAAACTCATCACCAATTGTTTCTCTCTAATGAGAGAGCAGCCTCTGGGACTACGGCATCTTTCACGATAATGACCTTTTTAAGCGATGTTGGTTGGGGGATAAATATTAAGCAGGAAACAACTCTCCTGCTCTTCTTTGAAATAGTGCTCTCACATCTTTACATCCGCCTGAGAGGGTGGAATGAGACTTGGTTTTAATATCTCATCCAAAAAATCCTTCATTACTGCACTGTAGGGTCAGCCTAGATTTTGTGCTCGAGGTTTGAGGGTGGGCGCTGAATCCACAATCATCTGACTCGGGTTACGTATGCCTAATGTCACAGTTCATATGTTTTAAGGTATATGTTCTTAAATTTAAAATTCAATTTCTAAAACTAAGTTCAGTGGGCAAAAAATCTTGGAAACATCTAAAGGCTGGCAAACCTGAAAGACTTAAGATAATCACAATAAAGGTAACTTGTGTTTACTGGATAAATTCAGAATAAAAGGGTGTCATAAAATGGCAGGTGGTCTCACTTAGCTGAAGAACTGGAGGCATGGGGCAGAAGCGTCCCAGATTTGCACTAAGTGCGGCCGCAATGGTGGCTTCTCGTGCTGTATCGTCCCAAACCTGCCAAATTAATAATGCATTCATGGGAAACACACTGTTTCCATGGCAGTTGGGCTCCGATTCGCCCACCACCTCGTCACTTTGCTGCATCATCATGCTGGACACCACATTTAAAGTGTAGCTGCGCGCACTGCTCTCAGTACTTCCAGCCCAGGACTGCTGCAAATAAGACATGGCCCCGAAAGGCAAGTAGAATGCAGCCCCAGGTTTAGTGACGCGTTCCTCAAGCGCCTTTTGGATGCTGTGGAGGCCCGCCATGATGTCCTTTACCCCCGTTCTGGCCCCAGGAGGGGTAGCAACATTACCACTTCAGCTTGGTAGGTGATGGTAGTGGTGATCAGTGCCAATGCTGCATAGAAGAGGTCAACCATCCAAAGCAGATAGTGGGCAAATGATCTCATCCGTGCCGCCAGGGTAAGGCAACCATCTCGTCACTTTGAACTCATACACTCAAGCTCATCACACATTCACTGGCATCTCACTCACTGCCAGCTCAAGGCACAAGCCACTCACTCTCTCACACACATCCTCACATCTCCATCTGGCCTTGTCTGCTCTGGAGACCACCTCCTCAGTCCTCACCACCTTGAGGACACTTACACAGATCAACTTGTGCCCCCACACAATCCCTGGGATGCCCTCCCTTCCTCAGTACAGCCCTCACCCTACAGTCTCTTCCCCTGCCTGAGGCCACTTCTCCCCCTTCCCCAAGCAGTCCCTAGCCCTGCAGCTGGACAAAGCCATCCCTGCCTTATGGCTGGTCTGGTAGGTAGAGACCTGCCCATGGGCCCCCCTAAAAGTGATGTGGTGTTGTCTGCGAAGCCTGGCGCTGATGACTGTGAGTGCTGCCTGAAGCAAGATAGGAAAACAAACCTCGAAGTCCCGAGCAAAGTGCAGCTCGCCAGGTGCACGTCACTTATATGCTTTTGTGAAATACAATCCCGTGCAATCACGCCGACGTGGGTGAACGATCCAGCATGGGGAGATGAGACTGGCGGGCTGGCTTTATAATGATATGTATTACAGTGAGGTCCCCGATGTTTGATTGTGGGAAACTCAGCCCGCCATTGACGGGCTGAGCACACGATCGCAACCTGGTTCCATGACATCTGAAACCGATTTTTGGTCTTCTCGCCATATTGTCCGCTCATGCTGCCGAGCACGCCTGATGCCAGTAGGCATGGACGATTCCGCCCATGATGTCTGCAGTTATTCCAGTAAAAGGTGTAAGTTATTCATGTGGTTTCCCGGAATTAAATAAAGCTTTGGAATTAAAAGTAGTTAATTTGCATTTCTACCTGGGAACAGGTTATGTGTGCCTCATTGCCATGGAGATGGGTAGAACTTAGTGAGACTCTTTGTTTTGAAAACAGTTATGGTATAGCTGGCAGGCAAGACTGGTTGATGTTTGGAAAGCAGCCAGGAGCTTGTGTCAACTTTGGGCCTTAAGTAGCTGGTAACTCCTTGGAAGTCGAGAGATAAAGCCAGACCTACACCTGAAGTAGAATAAATGCTGGACCTACCTTCCATAACTCAGCCTGTGAGTGGGAGCTGGAATTTGGTATAGAACAAAGTTAGTCGGGTGAAAGGCGACTGGAAGATTTGTTTAGCTGGAAGCTAAAGGAAGAACTCCACAGTAATGCTCTCAGTGAGAGGCAGTTAGCATGTCTTATCTGCAGATGAACGAGAACTAGTGGTGCTGATGGCTCCGCATGTTGACTCACATTTGCCACATTCTCGGTCGTTCCTCAGTGGTCACATAGCAGCTGTATGCCTTCAATATGACGAGACTCCTCAAGGGGATCCATCTGAAACGGAATATGCACTCTGTGTAACATCAATGGTGGATCAGATAATTCACACTTGGGACAAGGCAGCCAATGATGTTTTCCCGCTGTGAATCCATTTAGAGTTGACTCAGTCATCTATGGTGCATTCTTCCAAATCACACTGACATCTGGCACTCTGGGTTAGGAATCCTGGGCTGCATTTATCCTCAGCCTGATATGGATGCAGACCACCTGACAATGTCAAATACTTGCCTGCCAGACATTAATTTGCCTCCTCTTTAACACAGACATTGTCCCACTGTGAGGCAGGTGGACCCCTCCTCGGCCTGTGGGGCTGGTGGTGATGGGGTCACAGGAAGAGGGGATTTGGATGGGCCGGAGAGCCCTGAGTCATCTGGGTGGATGGCCCAGGGGTGTCCAACTGCTGGTCCTCCTCTTTATGAGTGCCTGAGGACCCCTGGCTGACTCCTTGAGGATAAGGGGCAGCTGGAGTGGGATCAAGGTGACCCTCCTCCTCTCGCATTGACACTGATGGATGCCAGCAATGGCCACAGCAATGGAGTGCAGCTCCTGTAACAGAGCAGGACCAGCATCCTGGACCATGTCTCCATGGCGGTCATCATCCTTCTAGTGTTGACCTCGGTGCACTGGCATGCTGCCGCTATGACCTCAGACTGAATGTGGATGGACTGCTCCATCGTATATTGCAATCTGTGGAATGCAGCTGACATCCCTTCCTGATGTTCCTGTGATTGTCGCTGCAGCTCCAACAACTGATTTAGGGCCAAGTCCTGAGGCTTGTCATCAGACGTCAGCTGAACAAAATCGTGCCCTCCAGTAGCCCTCCAAGTGCTGGCAACTTCGGATGTCCCTTCCCCCACCTGCTGATGTCCAGTTTGCGTGCTATGCTCAACAGATTGTGACCCCAATCCTGCTCTAGATCTAGGTCCCACCGAGGTGTGTGTGTCTGCGCTGCTGGAGTGTGTACATGAGCGCTGTGACTGTTCCTCAAAGGTGCTGTCCTTAGGTTCCTCATCGGAGGTGTCCTTAGAGCTTGAATTAGGGGCCTGGCTGGTTGAGGGCCTCAGGCGCTTAGCAGAGGTGCCTATGAAAGAAAGTGGAGATTATTAGTGCATGGCGGCCAAACAAAAACAGAACGGTGCACTCACAGTAGACATGAGTGAGGGATGAGCTGGTGCAGGATCCTCACGTGGATGTTTGCCGCCGACCTCACCGTCACTGTAGGCATGGTCTACCTCCTCTCCGGCCAGCTCAATTTTCAAAGGGAGTGAGAGTCTTGAGTTCCGCCACTCCACCTTGGGTCTGGGACCTCTCCGTTTTTTTGTGTGTGAGCTTGTCCTGCATGAAAGCAGATAGAGAAAGTGTGAGCAAGACACATGCCAGGGTTGATAACAAGGATACCTGGCATGTGTGGATGATGAATGGAGTCATGGACAGGATGAGGATGCGATCTCCAGAAGAGATGAGCCAGATAGAGATTTGAAGGTGTGTGTGATAGTGAGTGGTGATGTCCCTTGTAGTGAGTGAGAGCCCTGTGATTGTGTGATGGGCTTGTGAGTGTGTGAGTTTAGAGTGATGAGATGGTTGACTTACCCTGGTGGCACGGATGAGATCATTCATCTTCTCCCTGCACTGGGTGGCTGACCTTTTGTGTGTAGCCTTATCACTGACCACCACTGCCAGCGCCTCCCAGGGCGGAGTGGTGAGGATGTGGACTTCCTGTGGTCATCATGGGAGTAGAGGACATGGTGGTGGGTCTCTACAGCGTCCAGCAGGCATTCGAGGAAGGCATCTCTGAACTTGGGGGCTGCTGTCTTTTTCTCTTTTGGGGCCACCTGTGGTATCTGTAGCAGTCCTGGGCTGGAGAGATTGAGAAAGCTGTGCATGGGTCCCATTTAAATATGGTGTCCGGTGTCCAGAACGAGGAACCAGTGAGTTGATGGCAGGGCAGACGAATCAGAAGTCGCCCGCCAGTTATTTGGCGTGTTTCCGTGCATGCATGATTAATGAGGTGGGAACCGGACGATACGGCGCAAAAACCTACCATTGCAGCTGGTGGGAAAAACGGTTTTTCGCGCCTGTTCCTGCACTTTTGGGTGAAAGTCCGGCCCAAGAAAAGAAGCACTGTGAACTTGTCCAGGGTGAGCTTCTAAATTAGTGCAGCAGGGAATATACAAGAAGCATCTCTCTTCTAGACATTTTTGTGAGTGAGTCAGCCTGCATTTGTGAGTAGAAATAGCTGATCCATTAGGCTACAGGCTAATAATACAATTGCATTTAATTGGAGCTGGGAAAAATACAGCCACATGGCTAAACATTAGTGTAGAACATCAAGCATATATACATCAGCTGAAGGATAGAAAGTAAGCGTACCCTTTGCAGAAGTTATGTCAGAATATGAGGAGCTTCAACTCCATTTAGGTTGATTATGGCTTGAGCTTAATCCATGAATGCCTCAGAAATCATTTTTAATTTGCATCAGTTATTTGGATTGTGTCAATATTTTAGATCCAGAAGCTCAGTAATATTTTTCAAATTTTCCCGATGCTGGTAAACTAGGGCGCCGTGGTATCTGAGGAAGCAACTCAGAAATAACAGAGCAAGTTGGGCAAAATTTGTAATTGATCAGAACAATTACAGAAAAAAGTGAATGAGATGTAAAAGTGACGCATGTAGGAAAGAAGAAAGAACATATACAGTAAAAATGATAATGACTAGAATTTATGTAGCTCCTTCCAATATAGAAGTCCCTTTTAACATTAAAAAAACTTTCTGGGACTATTATCAAATAAAATTTGACACTGCACTACTTTAGTCTTGCAATTGTATCTTGCGTCTTGCAATTTCCAAAATTAAAACCTCCAATGAAAAAATAAAATTTTTACTTAATTATTGGTTTCACCTGGCAATGCCACATTTTAACATGATTCTAATTTAATTTTATGCAGCCTATGCATTATCAAGTATGAAGTACAATATTCTGAGTAGGGTATTATTAATCCTTCTAGTCTTAAGAATATCTTTGCTAAACCACTTCATGCAATTAAACATTTCTACCAACAATGTCAAAATTGCTCATTGGAGCTGTACTTAAGGTTTTCAATTTTCTTACCCTGCATTCCAAATATCACTTCATATTTGAATCTAACTTTGTTATTTTTAGGTATGATTATCATAATGCTGGATGACAGTAAAGACTTAAATTTAGTGCAGTCAAACCAGTGCCAAAATCCTATGCTTATGTTGGGCAGGGGTATTATGCATAGTAATGCTAAAAACTGTGTGGTAACTTGGCATATGAAAAATCAGGACAGCTTGTTAGCTGGCCGAGGTACATGCATAAAATTAAATAGATAAATAGATAAGGATCTTTGAATAATGATGAGTGAGAAAAGACAAACCTGGCCTGTTAATGATAGCTAATTATATTGTTAGGATACACAGGTGAAGGGCATTGTTTAGTTAAGTGCTTGGAGCACATATAAATAGGGGACATGGGGTGCATTATCACCCCCAGAAATGAATTTTGATTTGACTTTGTATGTTTCCTTTCACATTTTAGTTTTAGTTACAGTGCTGTACCAGGGGCTGTCACCCCTTATTGATTTTTTGTTTAAGTTATTGATTTTGTTTCTAAGAAGAATCTATAAATAGGAGATTGTTTCGATTCATGTTACAGTGCCCCATCAGGGACTGTTTACCACAAGAATCCCACTCTCTCCCGCACCCCCCCTTTCATTAGTTTGATTTATTGATCATTTGTTTTATTCAAAAGAGAATATAAATAGGTGACATGGAGTGCATCATCACATCTGGAAATTACATTTTGATAAGTTTCCTTTCCCATTTTTGTTGTCATTATAGTGCCCCACCAGAGGCTTTCATCCCTTATTTTTGGTTTAATTTGTTGATTTTGTTTCTTAAAAAGTGTATAAATAGGGGACAAGGCTATGTTTGTGGCTGGTGGCCCTGGAGAGGGAGCATGCAGTGTTCACCAGTACTCTAGAGGCATAGTGCCATCAGAAGTAAATGATAATCCTGGGGACATGGCATATTACAAAAGAGAAGGGCAGAAAAAGTGGAAAGGCATGGATAAGGTTATAGGCAGTGATGGATAAATGATAATTTTACAATATGACAAATAGGGTACATTCCTTGAGGCTAATTGGCACTGATTATACATTTACAGAATCTGAACAGGTAAAAGAAAGTAAAGAGGCACCATGCACTTCACATACACATATGTTGGACAATTACATGGAGCAGATGTTGGCAGATAAAGGGCCGACTGAATATGGACAAAATGATACTGAAGTGCAGGATAAGGCTATTTACCCCAAATGACAACTACCCTAAGTTGGCACTGGAGTAACATAAATGCCTTTTGGGATCAGTGAATGGAGAGATGCCACTATCATAGGGAGAGCGGGAAAAACCACCGGCAGATGCAAACATTGGCTGAATGTCGAAGGTAAGGGATAGGAGGTAAGACCCATGGATTTGCAAAATGAGGTAAAGACATCTGAAAGTGGACCTGAAAACGACCTAAGAAAAGATCACGGACTTGTGAAAGGAGCTCCGATCGTAAGAGGGAGAGATTGTGTGGCAGTAGTCCAGCGAGAGATAGGAGAGCAAGGAGAGATCATAGAGGACAAGAGCAAGGACCATAGCACAGGCTAGGAATGCCAGGCGAAGAAGAAACCCTTATGATTAAGAAATTTTAGTGACTACTAACAAATTAGAAGATAAGTTGATAAAGGTGCCAAACAAAAAGAGTTGGAAAGAATTTGGTATATACATTGAAATACCAGACGGGGGACAGCCAGCCTTATCGCACAGGTGGATATGCACAGAAAAGGTACTTCCTGATGACACCTATAAGGCTGAAGCCAGACTAGTGGCTCGGGGTTTCAAAGAGAGACTTGGTGATCAAGATGTCAGAGTGGACTACCCCACTGATAGATGTGTGAGCTGGAAGATTTTCTTCGTTCTTTTAACAACATATCCCGGGAATGTAAATCGACTGATTTAAAAGCTACGTTTTTGCGGGATGAGAAATGTCAAAGGGAAGTGTTTCTGAAAACTATCTAAAGACGTTGACCATATAGAAGGGAAACCGTGGAAATTAAACAAGTGTGATTATGGATGTGAATAATGCATCAAGGGTATCGTATTTCTCTGTTGGATCTATCCTGCTGAAAACAGGCTGTATTCAGCTAAAAGCACACCCAGCAATGTTCTATTGGTATCACAAGGAGAAACTAGCAGGCATCTTTATGATGCATGTTGATGATTTTCTGTGGGGAGGTTCTGTAGAATTTCAGCGATAAGTGATAAATAAAATTAAGAAGGAGTTTAAGATTGGAAGTCAGGCTTTGGGGGGGGGCCTTTAAATAATTTGGATTAGACATTATGCAGAATAAGTCCGGGCTGACCTTGAATCAACAGTCTTATTAAGAAAATGTCAGTTGCATGCCAATAAGTTGGACCAGGTCCTCACTAAAAAAAAGGATCCTGCATCTGAGGAAGAAATAAACCAATTAAGAAGTTTGTTTGGACAATTGAACTGGTTATGCACTCAGACTAGACCTAATGCTAGTTATAACGTATTGGTACTACGGTGATGTATGCTACAGTTGAGGAAGTTCTGAAAACAAATAAACCATTAAAGACATTAAATCCAGAGAAATGTACACTCAAGTTCCCAGCCTTGGGTGACCCAGAAGATACAAAGTTAGTCATTTTTAGTGATGCTGCACATGCCAATCTTCCAGGTGGATATTCCAGTACAGCAGGGTTTATCATATTTTTGGTGGGAAAGAATGACAAATGTTGTCTGTTGGCCTAGGAAGCGAAGAACATAAAACGGGTTGTTAAAAGCACCTTGGCTGCAGAAACACTTTCTAATAGAAGTGATAGATATGGGATTTTACTTATCAAATATTATAAGGGAACTCTGATGCAAAGGGCATTCTGAGAAAAGTTTGCTCATTGAATATTAAATGGAAAACCATTCTCTTTGGGATCATGTACACTCAACAGAGTGTGACTGAGAAAAGGTTAAGGCTTGACTTTGCTAGCATAAAAGAAATTTTGAGGAGAAAAGAGATCTTTAAGATAAAACTGGTCATGCAAGTCACCAATTATTGGACTGTTCTATAAAAAGGAAAACTGACTTGAAGAACTTGTTTGAGGTCCTAGAAGAGGGACGTCCTCTATTATGCTAGGTTAGTGAAATGTTGAAATTTTTTTGCTTTGATTTGTTTTGAAATTATTTTAGTGTGTTATAAAGTTATTGTTTGAAGAAAGAAAGCGGAATCTGTTAATGGTATGTTAAGTATGTTGTTAGAATATGCAGGTGAAAGGCATTGTTTAATTAAATACTTGGAGCACATATAAATAGGGGACAGCTGGGACCCCAGGTGTGTGGGAGGAGAGCTGTGAGATCAAAAAAAGTCAATAAACTCTCTCTATAAAGAAAGCTCTGGGTCTTGGTTTTGACTCCACCAACTGGCTTGAATCCTATTAACATGCCCTACACTCATGATGATGAGTAAGCACTGCCTACCCATCACAAACCCAACTCCCAAAGACACAATCTCTTGGGAAAGGCAAAAAATAGAAAACAAAACCTAGAGCCAATAAACAGGGATGGTTTACAATCATCATTCAGATAATCGAAGCCATTCAAAGAGAGCACGTTGATCATAGATATATTAACTGTTAATCCACTTGCCTTCTTTATGATATAATCTCTGTCCCAACTAAGAACCATTTCAGCTCTGTCTTGAAGGCAAAATATTTTGTTGCAAGCATTTGACAAAGTCCACATATGGCAAATGTCTATTATAGCAATTACATTCTGCTCTAAATTTTACGTGAACAATGTTGCCTGAAAAGAAGCCCATTTCAGCTGCATGAAACAAATTAGTTACACCTTAGAAATACAGGGCTAGATTTAATGGGCACCATAATCCCCACCCTCTGGCTAAAAAGCTGTAGTAGAACCTGCCCATAACCCCACTGGCTGCCCCCCAACTATTTAATGCTGGGAGCTGTGTCAAGTGGCTGGAGGCAGGACTTCTGCCCTTTTCTTGGGGGAAGCCCTGTTTTGGAGAGCGACTAGTTGGATGGCTGCCAGTTGTTTCGTCTTAGCAGTGCCACTAGGATCAATGGCAATTGCTGGAATTTACAGGCAGGCCAAACATGCTGAAGAGCCCATGTAAGTCTGGGGTCGCTGGGGCCAGGTTCGCAGGCTCCAGCCAAAGGGGAGAGGGGCTGAGTTTGAAAGGCCAGGTGGGAGGGGGGAGGTTTAAAGGAGGGGGTTGCGGAGGTGGTTAACCTGGATGAGGGGGGTTGTGTGGCGGCAAGCCTCTAATAGGCTTGGTAGGGAGTGGGGGGCTCACAAAGGATGTCCATTCCCTTGTTCAACACCAGCCCGCACAGCTAAAGCTGACGCACTTCCCCATATAATACCTGTGGCAGCGGGATGAGGCCCTTAAGTGGTCATTGATTAACTTAAGGGCCTTAACTGTCCCAAGGGTGAGCAGAACGCCTGACAGCCCTCTGTCTAATTGCGATGGGGGCAGTCAGGTAGGTGCTGGGCATGGTGCCTGCTGGATTTAATGTGCTCCACCACCTTCAAACTCGCTGGTGGGGAGTGTATAATCCAGCCCATAATTTTATTATCTATCACTGCCTCAGTAAAATGTTCAAGGTATCCTATATTTAGAAAGTGTAAAGGCTATGTGACATACTATGAACCTAAGCAGAATTACAGAATCACAGAATTGTTACGGTGCAGAAGGAGGCTATTTGGCTCATTGTGTCTGCACCGGCTCCCCAAATAAGCATTATGACTTGGTGCCATTCTCCTCCTTTTCCCTGTACCCTTGCACATTGGCCAGAATTTAATGCTCGTCGGGCAGGCACACACCCGACCCGAACAAGCGTAAAATGACGCGTGATGACGTTGGTCGAGCGTCTCGCTGTCATCGCGCACTTGCGCGATATTTCGGTCGGAGGGCACATGTGGGAGCCGGCAGTGTGCCCGACAATTAACAGGCGATTAATTAAAGCCATTAAAGTTATAATTGAAACAAACTTTTCACTGCCCGTCCAACCTTACGGTTGGCGGGAAGGCAAAAAGGCAAAGTGGCCTTTGCATTTTTTAGGAAACCTCATCCACGGGCGGGATGAGATTTCCAACAACAAATAAAAATAAAATAAAAATGTTAACATTTCATGAATGACATGTCCCTACTCATTTGACAGTGTCACATGAGCGGGGACATGTTTTATAACATTTTAAAAATCTTTATTTTTAATTTTTCATATCTTCATCTCCCTGAGGCAGTTCTCAGGGAGCTTTTCCCGCGCGCAACTGTGCGCATGTGCAAACTTGCACTCTAGCCTGCCTTCCCCCCCCCGCTGCCACTGGCAGCGCAGAGCACCGAAGCACACGTTTCATGCTGGGCAGGCCTTAATTGGCCCGCCAGCATGAAATCGCACTCTGGCCCCGATCGCGGGTGGTGGGCAGCTTTCTGACCACTCCCGTCTGCTCCCGCCAAGCCCGCTCAATGAGGGCAAAATTCTACCAAATGGTTTTATACAAATAATCGTCTAATGCCCTCTTGAATGCCTCGATTGAACTTGCCTCAACCACACTTCTAGGCAGTGCATTACAGACTCAAACCACTGGCTGTGTGAAAAAGCTTTTTCTCACATCAAGATTAATATTGTAAGTATTCTGTAAAGTGTATAGTATTATGCTGCTGTTCACTGTTTTGTGCTTCAGAGCTTAGTCAATGAATCAGCCTGTTATGGATTGACTGCTTTGATTACACAAGAATAATGAGAATTATAATGAAATTGCTCATCAGATAAAATCATACTTGGAACAGAGCTGTCATCAAAGCTGTTGTATTTGATCTGTTATATTTGAATATGATATTCCTAACATTTTAACTCATCTGGGAAAAGCACTTGAAAATATTTTAAGAGAAAATGAGTAATGAGCACAATTCATTGGAGAAAACAAATGGATTACTTGAAAGAACAAAATATCCAAAAAGAAGACAGGTGTCACTCATACCCTATGGCAGTTGATATACTTCAATTTCCTCAGGTTCTCCTGATGTCTTTGAGTTCTTTTCTGTAGGTAGCTATGTTGACATTGACAAAACATCTTTTCAAGTTCCTTTTTATTTATTTTATTAAACAACTCTCAGAGTTGTTGTAGGTTAGACTGTCTATAATGTGTTTAGGTTATTGATATTTGCACTCCAATTCACCCTGAACCTCTTGGCTCACCAAATGGGGCTCTGTCCATTTACAACCTCTTTTCATTGACCTCTATTGGCGCTACAATTATTAACACATTAAACATCAAAATTCTTGTTGTTTCCTACAAATCCCTCATGGGTTTATGAAACTTAGGTGAGGATGGATGTAAGTATTCGATTGTTCTTATGAGCCTGTGGTCAGAGGAATGAGAGGCTAGCTGATGGTCAATCAAAAAACTTAAAATCAAACGAAGATACTTTCCCATCCATTGTCATTTAACTCCTTGCTAGAATCAAGTATTCTTCATTACATAGTAAACATTTATAAAACACCAAACTGTGCAATTCGTTGTGAGAAATGCCACATCAAAAGCAATACTCTTTCTCTCACCCTGGCCATTCCCTCTTAGTATGGCCCTCTTTCTGTTCCCTTGAGTCCAAGGGATACAGACTTGAAAGCATACTGGAGGACAACTGGGTCAGCCATTCACAATCAGAGCGGCCTGGACCATATAATGCACAATTCTGCCCATCTGCCAAAATTGTTCACTATTCCAGGATCATCTTAAATGTAAAGATAACTCTACACACTGCATCTTTACTGCAAACCATCTTCTTAAACAGCTCTCCCCTGCCTCTTCCTTGCTTATCTCCAACAGCAAGTGCGAGGAGCTAATGGACTTTCTTGGCACTTTTTAAAGATATATTCATTCTTGGGAGATGACATTGCTCACCCCTATTTTGAGAAGGTGATTGTGGGCTGCCTTAATTCCTGAACCGCTGCAGTCCATGTGCTCTGAGGGAGAGAATTCCAGGATTTTGGCCCGATAACACTGAATGAATGGTGATACAGTTCCAAGTCAGGATGGTGGTGTTCCCGTTCTTCTGCTGCCCTTGTCCTTCTAGATGGTAGAGGTTGTAGGTTTGGAAGGTGCTGTCAAAGGAGCCTTGGCAATTCACTACTGTGCATGTTGTGGATGGTACACACTGCTACCACTGTGTGCTGATGGTGGAGGGAGTGAATCATTAAGGTGGTGGATAGGGTGCTGATCAAGTGGACTAGCTCAGTAATGGTAATGCCATTAAATGGTAAGAGAGATGGTTAGATTTTCTCTTGTTGATATAATTGCCTGGCACTTCTGTGGCATTATATTTTAGAAGGAAATAGATTTCTAGACATTAATGGAATCAAGGGGTATGGGGAGAGAGCTGGAGTGTGGTGTTGAGATAGAGGATCAGTCATGATCATATTGAATGAATGATGGAGCAGCTCAAAGGGCCGAATGGCCTACTGCTCCTAGTTTCTGTGTTTCTATTAATGTTGCTAACCACTTATTACCCAAGCCTGAATGTTGTCTAGGTCTTGCTACATGTGGGCATGGACTTTTTCAGTTTCTGAGGAGTCATGAATGGCGCTGAACACTGTGCAATCTTCAGCGAACATCCCCGTCTCTGATTCTATGTTGGAGGGAATGCCATTGATGAAGCCTTTGAAGATAATTGGGCCTAGGACGCTACCCGGAAGAACTCCTGTCGCAGTGCCATGGGCTGAGATTATTGGCCTACAATGATCACAACTATCTTTCCTTGTGCTAGGTATGACTCCAACCAGTGGAGAGTTTTCCCCCAACTCCCATTGACTTCACTTTTACTAGAGCTCCTTGATGCCACATTCAGTCAAGTACTGCTTTGATGTCAAGGACAGTCACTCTCACCTTCCCTCTGGAATTCAGTTCTTTTGTTCCTACTTGAATCAAAGCTTATCTGTAATGAAGCCAGGAGCCAAGTGGCCCTGGTGGAACCCAAACTGAGCATCAGTGAGTAGATTATTTCTGAGTAAGTGTCGCTTGATGGCACAGTTGGTGACACCTTCCATCACTTTGCTGATGATTGAAAGTAAACTGAAGGGATGAGTAATAGGCCAGGTTGGATGTGGATAAGACATACCTCGGCAATATTCCTCATTATTGGGCAGGCCCCAGTGTTGTAGGTGCATTGGAACAGCCTGGCTAAGGGCATGGCTAGTGTGGAGCACTAGTCTTCAGTAGTGTAGCTGGGACCTGTTGTCAGGGCCCACAGACTTTGCTGTATCCAATGCCTTCGGCCATTTCTTGATATCTTGTGGAGTGAATAGAATTGGTTAAAGGCTGACATCTGTGATGTTGGGGGAGCCTCAGGATGAAGCCAAGATGGATCATTCATTTGGCACTGCTGGCTGAAGATGGCAGCCTTGTCCTTTACACTCACATGCTGGGCTCATTGAAGATGGGAATGTTTGTAGAAATGTCTCCTCTGGTTAGTTGTTTAATTGGCCAACACCATTCATGGCTGGATTTCACAGAGCTTTGACCTGATCCTTTGGTTGTGGGGTATCTTCTGTCTATTGCATATTGCTTCTGCTGATTAGCATGCATGTGACTCTGTGTTGTAGCTTCAGCAGGCTGGCATCTCATTTTTAGGCAAGCCTGGTGCTGCTCCTGGAATTCTCTCTTACACCCTTCATTGAACCAGGGTTGGTTCCCAAACTTCCTTGAAGGTTCCCTCCCTGCCCTGGTCTTTGTCTAGTTTCTCTCTTATCTCCCTCATGTCCTCGCCAAACTCATTTTATTGATGAGACTCACCTCCTGTCCACTCGATCTGACTCCTATTAAACTGCTAACCACCCAAATTCCCTACCTGGCTCCCAATTTAGCAGACATTGTTAACAGTTTTCTTTCTTCAGGTACTGTCTCCCTCTCCTTCAAATCTGCCATTATTGCCCCTCTACTCAAAAAACAAATGTTTTTACCTCCACCTCTGAAAACTACTTCTCATCTCCAACCTCCCTTTCCTCTCCAAATCCTTGAATGTGCTCTTGCCTCCTTGCCCAACACTCCCAGGTCCCCATGTTTGAATCCCTCAAGTTAGGTTTCTATTCCTACCATAGTACTGAACAGACTCTCATTAAGGCCACAAAAGACATCCTGTGCACCTCTATGTCAATGGTAAGATATCCCTCCTCATTTCCCTTGACCTATCCACAAACCTTTACATGGTTTATCTCACCCTCATCCTCCAATATCTTTCCTGATGGGTTTGACTGCACTTGCCTTCATGTCTATTTAATCATAGCCAGAGAATCACCTGCAGTGGCTTCTCTTCTCACTCCCACATCTTTGCCTCTGATGTCCCCCAAGGATTGATCTTTCGCCCACTTCTATTCCTCAACAACATGTAGCCCCTCAGCAACATCATCTTCATCTTCGATATGTATGCTGATGACACCCAGCTCTATTTCACATCACCTCTCCCGATCCCTCCACTGTCTCCTAAATTGTCAGGTTGCTTATCTGACATCCAGTACCAGATGATCAGCAATGTTCCTCCAATTAAATATTGGGAATGCCATTGTCTTTCAGTCCCTGCCACAAAGTCCATTCACTTGTCACTGACTCAATCCTTTTCCCTGGAAACTGTCTGAGGTTGAACCAAACTGTTTTGCAACCTGGATGTCATATTTGAACACAAATTTACAACATCACCAAGACGTCCAGCTCCACCTTCATAATATCCGCCCAATTCCCCCTTCTGCCTCAGCTCATTTGCTGCTGAACTTTCATTCATATTTGCTAGCTTCAGACTTGACTATCCAAAGACTTGAGGTCATCCAAAATTCTGCTGCCAATGTTCTAACATGCACCAAGACTGATTCACCTATCACTGCCTATGTTTGCTAACCTACCTTAGGTCTTGTTTAAGCAGTGCCTCGATTTTAAAATTCTAATTCTTGTTTTCAAATCTTTCCAAAGCTTTGTTCCACCCTATCTCAGTAATCTGCTTCAGTTTCACAGCCCTTTGAAGTATCTGCGCTAGTCCTATTCTGGCCTCTTGAGCATTCCCGATTTTAATCATTCCACTGTTGGCAACCATTGTCCAGATTTTAACTCCCAAGGAGGGTGCATAGAATCGGAAAATTTTCCAACTTGCCGAACCCACCTTGGGGGAAACAGCCCCAAATGGCTGGGTTTTTCTGAGGGTTGGACGGTGGGAGGTGTGCTGTGTGCTGCGCTGGGCTCATTGCCTGTGGAAACAATTCAGAGGCAGCACTCAGACTGCCAAGTGCTGAGGTGGGCTGGTTAAAAGGCCCACCATAGTGCTTTGAGATTTCTTCCCAGTTGTAATAAAAACAGTTAGGTCCTCACACCTCACCCCCCTACCCACCCCCCATGCCCGGTCCATTCTTACTCATGCCAGCCCATTCTCCCCAAACTCCATGCCCCTTTACCCACCCTTCATGGCCCCCATGCCAGCTTAATGCCAACTCATGCCAACACAATCATTCCCATGGCCCCTTATAGCCCCTATGCCAACTGAGTGACAATTAATGCCAACCCATGACCCATCACTCTTTGCCCTTAAACCCTCCATGCTAACTCATCCAGTATCTACCATGGGCATACTTCAGGAGGCATGCTGAGATGAAATGAAATAAAGTTCTAAGTATCTATTACAGACTTCACCATATAAAAAACACTGTGATAAAAACCCATTCAATACATTTAAACTTGTCCAAGTACTTAATCCCTCATAAAAACAAACATTGGCATTCATACCTGACATCAAATTCAGCTAATCCCTTAATAACCTTTTGGACTTGACAGTCAAACTGTGAATTTATAGCCTACTACTTTGATAATGACAGGTTGTGGAAGCAGTCAAGCGGTAATAATGCCATAATGATAGCACTCAGGGTTATGTCAACAAACATCCATTGAAACTGCAAGCAACAATTACTTTCAGCTCAGAGTCACAGCTGGCTCTTTTTTTTCAAAATCTAAAGGGAAGCCATTTAAATAACTTGACAGCTTGTGAGTTCCACAGCCCTTATCCAACTTTTAGGAGCCTTGCATCTACTCTTAAAAACTGTAAGTCATACACTGTGGGAAATGCCTTGTTCCAGGGAAAATCAGGTCTGTTTGAACTCAGCACCAAGTTCAAATGGCCCTGCTGGTTTCTGATTTCCCATATATACGAATCAGATCCCGCCCCTTTCCCCTACTGATGAAAATAGGATCTGTCAGAAATGGGGGTGGGACTTCTGCATCCGAGGTCCTGGCGCCATTTTGGATAAGGCACTGTCTCCATTACTCGGCAAAAATCCAGGCCCCTTTCTTCAGGCTCTAAGCTCTGGAATTTCCTCCCTAAATCTCTTTGCCCCTCTACCTCTTTTCTCCTTTAAGATGCTCCATAAAACCTAACTCTTTCACTAGGTTTTTTGCCATCTGGCCTAATAAATGCTTAAATGGCTTGGTATTAAATTTTGTGCTTGTTTTACTACGTTAAAGGCTCCATTTAGATACAAGTTGTTGTTTGTTTAAGATTTACCTTGTTATGTAAAACCACATTCTCCACTTCCTGTGAGCAATATATCATTTTAAAAATGCAACTCACCATGGCTCCTTCAATGACACTTTCCAAACCTACAACCTCTACCCCTAGAAGGACAAGGGCAGCAGGCACATGGGAATAGCACCACATATAAGTTCCCCTCCAAGGCAAACACCATCTTGGTGTGGAATTAACTTGCCATTCCTTCTCTGTCACTGGGTCAAAAACCCAGAACTCCTTTCGTTACAGCAGCACGGGTGTACTTGACCACATGGCTTTCAGTGGTTAAAGAAGTTGGCTCACCATCACTTTCTCAAGGGCAATGAGTGCTGGCTTTGCCAGTGATGCCCACATTCCATGAAAGAATATAAAGATGTAATGTTTGTCTAAAATACACCATGGTATCAAGTTCTTTCTTTCTGTCATGACATTGAAGGGGTTAGAACTAGTTTGATGCACACACAGTATTTTCTTGCTTATTAGGCTAAATGTGTTGCAGGATTAGTCATTTGCCTGAGTCAGTTTTATGAGCAAGAAGCCAAGTCATTCAATTCCAGTGCAAACAATTAAGTGTCTGGTTTTTATACATTCTTGATTGGTGGCTCTTTTTGAGTTGAACACAAATATTTAAAATTACTTGGCCCTAGTTGTCTTTTGGAGTTCAAAATGGGGAGTCTGTCTGAAGATGCTGGAAAGAGATAGTCAAACCAGAGCACTTCGAGGAATAGTGTGAATAAAGAATCACTCCACAAAAATATTATGCACATTATAGTTCATCACAACAGTTATGATTATTTAACTACTTTCCTACTACCGACTTAAGCAGTTAGTTAAGTTTAATAATAGAATAGAGTCTAAAATGTTTATAGCCACTATTCATATATGATTGTACAGTTTAATGTATTGTATTGGCATTTACCATCTAAGACTACTCAGGTATTATTATGCTGTCTTCTAAGTCAAGGAAGATGACTTTAAGACTCATGTTAAAATTAATGAGCTTAAAATCAAGTAGTCTGTTCTATCACTGACCTATTGTTACATTAGCTGAGGTATCTAGACAAGGTAATGCACCCTCTGGCTCATCAGGAGTGAAGTCTCACCATGTGTCCAAGATTGTAACATCAAGAAAAAGTCAAAACAGTAATTTATAATAATAGTGGGCAGAATCTTCTGATGGCGATAGAATTTTGGGACCCTGTGGAAATCCTGACCCGTGCACACACACGGTATTTACACAGGGGGTTTAAACTTCTGATAGGTAGAATTTAGCTGCCTGTGGCCTTCTGTCAATGTCTCCGACACTGACCTTCCTACTGGACACTTTGACTTGATGCCGTAAACTTACGTGGATGTTTACTCTAGGATCCTCTCACTGTAAATCTCAGGTGTATGACAATGATTAACAGCAGGAGTTATGGAAGAGACTTAAAGAACACTCCTGACTCTGCTTGCCCATCCAGTGCACCCCCCTCCCCGCCACAATACTTACTCCCCCTGCACACCAACAATGTTTACACCCCCTTGTTATGACTCTTGGCCGGACCTTGGGTCATTGGGGAAGATCTGGTTAGGGACCAATAATGTTTTGTTTAATGTAAAGTAGAAGAAGTTTCAGATTCAAGATGCTTACTAAGTGAATAAAGCCACAAGATTCCATGGGTATTAAACAAACAAAAAATCAAACTTTACTATATAAATTCAGAAAGGTAAAACAATTTACACTATCTATCTTATACTCTAACATTCAGAGTAAATATGAGGTACATATGAATTAACAGGCGAATGGTGGCCGGACACACCACACTACATGATAGATGACAGATACAACCAGAACAGATTTCATGGATTTCTCAACAACCCACCCAGGCGTTTGTCATATTGTGAGCCAACCAATCTCACTGAAACTTTGGCCAGGATTTTCCAGCCCCGCCACAGCATGCTCCCCTGTGGCAGATGCAATGTGCCATTTAAACCTCTGTTGGCTTCAGCAGGACTGGAAGATCCAGCTGGTGGGAGGGGCCAGAAAATCCTGCCCTTCGTCTTTCTTATAAGGGTTTCCAATCTCCACAGTTGAATATCTCACCTTGGAATTCTCTCACCAAAAGTCATTCCCACTTGGACGGCTTCAACAACAACCCACCTCGCAGGGTTTCAGTCTTGCCTTCCAAGGATACGTTCCCGTGATTTCCGAGTAAAATCAAGCTTCACCTTCCATGCACATTTTCAGACCTTTGGCTGTGCCAAGCAGAACAGCACTGTTGCACGGAGTCACCAGCCTTCGACTTTCTTCTCGGATCTTCAGGGCTTCTGTTGTGCCCACTTTGCTTAAAGCCTGTTCCCTGCAGCTCTTCCCTGAAATCAGAGTCAATTCCTCTGCTCCTTTCTTTTAACTCAACTTCACAGGACTTATTTCTGTCTCCTGTCTTTTATCCCTTACCTGGGACTTCTTTTTGGGGCCTCTCCCTGTATCCCACCACCTGGTTTGGGACCTCTTCCTTTCCCCCTTCTGTGTCCTGATCCTGACACCAACTAGATCATGGTGCTCCGTTTCAAGTCATATGACCTGCATTTTCACACTGTTCTTCTTTTCTTTGACGCATGTCCTTGGCCTGAAGAATGAAAAATAACCGAACTGCGCATGTGCGGCTAGTTCCTGGCCAGCGCATGCGTGGGAGATCCAAAGATTGCAGGAAATTGCAGTTCCTGACCTCCGAACTAAAGAAGTTGAGTTTAGGTTTCATCACATCCTGCAACCCTTATAAAGCTCACCCCCTCTCTGCACCCTTGAAAATACTCAGCCCCTCCCTGCAGCTCCGACAATGCTCACTCCCTCTCTGTAGGCCCTGGTAATGCTCTTCCCCTCCCCTGCACCCCCAATAATGCACACCCGTCCTACTCCCCCAATAATGCCCACCTACCTCTCCCACACCCCCGCCAATGCTTATCCCCTCCTGCTGTCCCAACAATGCTCGCCCACCTCCTTCACTTTCCTCACAACCCAAACCTCCCCACACTCCCGATAATGCCCACCACTGCTCCCCTGCAACTTCCTTCTCATAACTCCCTCCTTTTGCCCCTGGCAGTGCTCACTGTTCTTCCCACAACCCCTGGCAATGCCCATCCTCCCCAACTCCCCCCTCCCCCCGCCCACTGACAATGTACACCCACCTCCATCATGCGCCTTTCTGGCTGACTGTCCAGAATCCCTGGCTCCTGTCCTGCTGATGTTGGAAGACTCAGCATTGTCGGGTTTGGGGTGCGGTGGGTAATGAGCATTGTCGGGTTCAGGGTCCACGGGGGTAGATGAGAGAGGGTGAGCCAGGAGTGAGGGTGAGTAGTGCTGGAGGAAATGGGGGTGGAGCGTGAGGGTGAGCAATGTTGTGGGGGAGTGGTAAGGAAAGGACAGTGAGCTGGGGGGAGCATGAGCAGTGTCAGGAGAGTGGAGGGAGAGGGTGGTTAGTTGGGTCAGGGTGTGGGGGGGTGAGCAGTGTCGGGGAGTGGGGGAGTGGTGTGTTTTGTCATGGTTTTGGGGAATTGAGCAGTGGAGGGGGAAGGAGTGGCGATTTGTGTCGGGGTGTGGAGAGGTGAGCTGTGTTGGGGTGGTGGGGGCGTGAGCATTATTGGGGTGTGGAGGGGTGAATAGCGGCGTGGAGTGTGTCTGGGATTGTCAGCAGAGCGGTGGGGTGAGTTGTGTCAGGGGTGAGAGGGACATTTAAGAATCTGCAAGTCAACAAACTGAAGACAGGTCTTAAGGAACATAGCTTCAGTGCATGAAAAGAACAGGGGTGTGACTTTGCTTCATTTATGCTTTGCCCCTCGGCCTCCCTGGACTGCTCATCCAACGACTCCAGCTTAAGAAGGTCAGGGGGTAGTTTTTAAATGTGGTTTCTGGCTGAGCAGAAGATCTGGCTCAGTAATATTTTAGTGCATTTTGGACCTCCAGGTCATGAATGCATTATATTCCTGTTGAGACCTGTTGCATAATAGCTGTAAATAAAAAAAAACTCCTGTTTCAAGTTTATGTTTATTACTTGAACAGCACATTTTCTTTGTCGAACATTTTCCTATGAACAGGAGTAGGCCATTCAGATCCCAGCTCTGCTGATCTGTTGCACAGCTAGCTTAGTACCAGGTCCGCTGCTTTTTGTGGCATATATTAATGATTTGGATTGAATGTAGGGGGCATGATCAAGAAGTTTGTAGACGACACAAAAATTGGTCACTTGCTAGATAGAAAGGAGGATAGCCGTAGACTGCAGGAAGATATCAGTCGACTGGTCAGGTGGGCGGAAAAGTGGCAAATGGAATTCGACCCAGAGAAGTGTGGGATGATGCATTTGGGGAGGTCAAATATGGCAAAGGAATACACAATAAATGGGGGGATACTGAGAGGTGTAGAGGAAGTGAGAGACCTTGGAGTGTATGTCCACAGATCCCTGAAGCTAGTAGGACAGGTTGATAAGGTGGTTAAGATGGCATATGGAATTCTTTCATTTATTAGCTGAGGCATAGAATAGAAGTGCAGGGAGGTTACGTTGGAATGGTATAAAACATTAGTTAGGCCCCAACTTGCGTACTGTGTACAGCTCTGGCTACCTTCATTACAGAAAGGATATAATTGCACTAGAGAGGATACAGAGGAGATTTATGAGGGGATTGCCAGGATTGGAAAGTTACAGCAATGAGCAAAGATTGGATAGGCTGGGGTTGTTCTCTTTGAAACAGAGGAGGCTGAAAGGAGATTTGATTGAGATGTACAAAGTCGTGAGGGGCCTAGATCGAGTGGATGGGAAAGGCCTGTTTACTTTAGCAGAGAGGTCAGTGACTAGGGGACATAGATTTAAAATGATTGATAGAAAGATTAGTGGGAAATGAGGAAAGATTTTTTACCCAGAGGGTTGTGGACGCCTGGGACTCACTGCTTGAAAGGGTGGTAGAGGCAGAAACCCTCAACTCATTTAAAAGATGTCTGGATATGCACTTAAGTGCCGTAATCTGCAGGGCTATGGACCATATACTGGAAAATGGGATTAGGATGTGTGGCTTGTTTTTCAGCCAGTGCAGACACATGGGCCAAGTGGCCTCTTTCTGTGCCATAAACCGCCTATGATTCTAACTCTATTTATCTATTTAAGCTCCATATTATTCATCAAACTAATATTCAATTTTTGGAGGAGAGGAGGATGTTTATGGCTCTATTTTCCCCTCACTCAGTAGCTTATCAAATGAAAATAATAACATCACATGATCCAAAGATATATAGATATATAGTTAGATAATATTCCTTTTGATGATAGAACTTAACTGCTAAGTGTACTGACTTGTCTAATAGATGGTAGATAGTAATTAGCTTTGAACATATTAAATAAAGGCTATTGCTGTTTTATCTCCTGTGATTGTGTACATGGGTAGACCAATTTTATCTACTAAAGGAAAAATGGGTGGGTGCTGGGCAGAGTGCTATCACTGCAAAACAAAAACAGAATTACCTGGGCAAAAACAGAATTACCTGGATGTCTGACAGTAGGCGGAGGAGGCTGGGAGTCTTTGGATGGCTGAAAGTAACTGGAATCTTTTTAGCTCTTTGGCTCCAGACTCACTTTGTCTTATTTGTCTTTCTGCATTAGGTCACTAGCTTTACATCCTCATTATTAGACTGAATAAAATTGTTATTGCCACATCATTTGTGTGTGTGTGTGTGTGTGTGTGGTATCAATAGTTATGCACAGATAATTTTAGCTAGCATGATTATTCTTCAACTTGGACAGTACTATCTATATTTTAAATGTCTGTTATAATGTCTAAAGAAAAGGAAGGAAGCATTATATTGCTCTGACAAAATCCAAGATATTCTGAATTGTTGTGGTTCTGTACCATTAATTAAATCCCATTATCAATCTTGACGACTTCTGATATTCCATTAACAGCAGAAGATTTTGCCGGGGTATTTAACTGTGGTTTGAGCAGGCATCAAGTTCAGAATATCGATTTCTGGAAGTCATGAATAATTGTATATGATGAGAGTAGGTAGTTTCTCCCCATGGATATGAGGGAAATGCAGGCATTGCACTGACTTTTTGAAGGAGAAATTTGTCATGCAGAGATGTGTTGATACCCTGTGAGTGGGCAACACCACCGGCTGTTACTTGCTGAGCCCACATGAATTTCTTCATTGGTATCATTGATGAGAGCTGCATGGGCTGTGCGATTAATAGCCTGTGCTTGTTTGGGCTTTGGAAATGTAATGCTGTACTGACTAACTGGCTTGCCATAGCCATGTGACTCTGCCATGAGGCAGCCTGCCTCTGGGAGCAGATGTCTTAAGATCAGTTCAGTAAAGG
Source organism: Carcharodon carcharias (assembly GCF_017639515.1). Classification (NCBI taxonomy): domain Eukaryota; kingdom Metazoa; phylum Chordata; class Chondrichthyes; order Lamniformes; family Lamnidae; genus Carcharodon; species Carcharodon carcharias. The sequence continues at coordinate 52,012,239 of NC_054474.1, forward strand.
CCTCTCACACACGCACACTAAAGAAGACTGTCCTTATACTTGAAACAGCAGTGAAGAAAAAATAGATTTTTAAGCCCTGCAAAAGGAGCAGAGAAGACATTGAGAACCCAGGAACACAGAAGGGTTTAAAGCTGCAAAAAATAAAGCTGCTGAAAAGACCAAAGAAAATCAGTCAAAGGCTACAAGTGAGACAGCTCAGAAAGGCACACAGAAAAGTACAAATCTGCAACAAAAAAAAAGCTGCTGAAAACAGGACAAAAGAAATGCACACACAGGCTGCAAGTGAAATTACTGGCTGCAGAGTAAAAGGACAAAGGAAACACAGGCTGCAAGTAAATAAAGTAAAAGGGTGAGTAACTGGCTGCAATAAATTTTCCTATCCCATTTCCAATAGCATTGAAAAGTTGATGCAGGGCAAAACTGGCAGATTTTCCACTCAAAAAGGCAAAACTATGAGATTGCAACAGACTTAATGAACAAGCCTGAACCGATGAGAGTAGCTACACTGTTAACACTGCTGGGAAAGGACTGGTACAAAGTGTATACCATCCTAAATCTAACAGACGAGCAAGGAAAAAAGACAGCAGAGATTTTGAAAGCCTTGAAAGCACATTTTGAATCCTAAATGAATGTTACATATGAACGATATGTATTCAACACCAGAGTTCAGAGTGAAAAAGAGACCATTGAATGATACGTGATGGCAGTAACACAGCTGGCAGAATCATGTGAATTTGGACAGCTAAAAGATGATCTGATTAAAGATAGATTGGTATAAGGTGTGAGAGACCCCTTGGCGAGAGCAGGTCTGCTAATAGATGAGGAACTGATGATAAAGAAAGTGTTATATGTGTGTTGAAATGAAGAAGTTGTGAAACAACAGCTAGAGCATATGTATGGCAGAGAGTACAGGAGATACATTATGCTGAGAGACAGTCCAGATAAAGGGCAGGATGCAAATGTTATGGAAGACAGAATGCACAGGAGAAGAAGAATTGCCTAGCATTGGGAAAGTAGTGTTTTAACTGCAAGAGGCAAAATCATTTCACCCACAAGTGCTTGGCCAGAAAAAAGCAAAACAAGCCGATACAGGGGCCACTGCAGAGATATCAGAACTATACACGATACAACAGGTTGTCTATAGGAGACAAATGGTTTGTAGCTGTTACAATGATGACTCCAGAAAGAGAGTATCAAGCGAATAATATATGCCAGATAAACACAGGTGCGTCATGCAATATCATGAACTTCACAGACCTGTGTGAAGTAGCTCAACATGGTGATCTGAAAATTAAGCCCTCGAAAGTAAGATTGAGGCTATATGTTGGCACAGTACTCATATTGAGAGGACTTTGAGTCTGACAACACAATGCAATGGCAAGAAGGAAGATCTGGAGTTCCAGATCATAGGTGGGATGCAACGGCCACTCATTTCTGCTGAAGCAAGTTTAAAGCTTGGACTGATAACTCTGAATGTGCCAACAGAGATTCACAACGTGTCACAACACACAAAATATTGTTGGCAGAACAGATCCTAGAGGAGTACAGCTTTGGGATGTTTACAAGGTGAATATCATCTAGAAGCAGATGAGAATGTAAGGCCAATTCAGCATCTACCAAGAAGAGTTCCAGCTGCCTGAAAGTCAAGCCTAAAAGACAAGATTGAAGAGCTGGAAAAGAGGGGTGTAATCAAGAAAGTGACAACTCCTACAGACTGGATCAGCAGCATGGTAACAGTGAAACAACCTGGAAAGCTGTGAATGTGCTTAGGCCCAAAGGATCTAAATAAAGTGCTGAAGAGATCTCACTATGCCATGCCAACTATCTAAGGAATTTTGACATAACTTGCGAAGGTAAAGATATTCATTGCCCTAGAGCGAAGGATGGTTACTGGCAAGTGAAGCTCGATGAAAGCAGCGTTTTTTTTTAACAACATTCTGGATGCCATTCGGGAGATACAGGTGGCTATGCATGCCATTTGGCATTTCCATGGCTCTGGAAGAGTATCAATACATACAACATGAGGTAGTCAGTGATCTACCCAGAGCAGAAGCCATAGTGGGTGATACGAACATATGAACACACAAAATAGGGGCAGAAATCAGCCCCTTGAACCTGCTCCGCCATTCGATGAGATTATGGCTAATCTGTTTGTGTTTCAAATTGCACATTCCCATCCACCTCCGATAACATTTGATTCCCTTGCCTAACAAGAATCTATCCACCTCTGCCTTAAAAATATTCAATGACTCTGCCTCCACCACCTTCTGAGGCGGGGAGTTCCAAAGTTGCACAACCCTCAGAGAAAATCTTTCTCCTTATCTCACCCTAAAAGGGTGACCCCTAATTTTAAAACAGTGCCCCCCAGTTCTGGACTCATCCACAAGAGGAAACATCCTTTCCATGTCCACCTTGTTAATACTGTTCAGGATCTTATATACTTTAATCAAGTCACCCCTTACTCTTCTAAACTCCAGTAGAAAGAAGCCCAGTCTGTCTAACCTTTCCTCATAGGACAACCTGCTCATTCCTGATATCAATGTAGTAAACCTCCTCTGGAGCACCTCCAATGCACTTCCATCTTAGTATGAACTAGTAGACTCTGGATGTGGAGACACTGTGGAAGAAGCCATAGCGGACCATGATCAGAATTTAATATGACTGCTGGAGAGAGCTCGCTAAATGAATCTGAAGCTGAACAAGAAAAAATTGTAACTGAAGATGCTTGAAGTCAAGTACGTAGATCATGTATTGACAGCAAAAGGTCTTTACCCGGATACTGACAAGGTGAGAGCTGTAGCAGCGATGCAATGACAGGCAGATGTGAAAACAATGCAACGATTTGTTGGATTTGTGAACTATTTAGCAAAATTTTTGCCAAATTGCCAGCAGAGTATGAACCATTACTCAAGCTCACGGCCAAGGAGGTGCTGTAGTATTGGGGCACAGAACAAGAAGCAGTGTTCACTAAAATCAAACTATTGACAACAATGCCAGTGCTGAAGCGCTATGATGTCAGTGATGAAGTCACTGTGAAGACAAAATAACAGTGGAGAGCGATCACAGGCCCCTTAAGAGCATTTTTCGCAAACCGCCACTATCTAGTCACTCAAAAGGGACTACAAAGAATGTTACTTTACTTACAAAGAAATCATCTGGACATGACATACAAGCAAGGAAAACAGATGTACATTGCAGACATGCTGTCGAGGGCAGTGCTTCCCATGCAGAAAGTTGAAGGTGCTACAACAGGATACGACATCTTCCAGATTCAACGTGAATCAGCAGCTAGACTTGATCTGAAAGCCATCAACCCAGCAGAGACGTTGAATCTGACAGTCAAGCACCTTACTTAAATCAAGCGAACTACCCAACAAGATCCAACTTTACAAGCGCTACAGGAAGTTGTGATGAAAGGATGGCCTGAGAGTATCAAGGATACACCTGTGGTCACAAATCGTATTGGGCATACTGAGATGAATTGACAGCCCAAGATGGCATGTTGTACAAAGGCAGTAGAGTTGTCATCCCTAAGGAGATGAAAGGAGAAATGTTGAAGTGTATCCATGCAAGTCATCAAGAAATTGAATTGACTTTGAAAAAGGCAAGACATTTGCTTTATTGACCAAACATGAGAAATTAAATTAAACATCACGTTGGCCAGTGCGATGCATGTAATGAGTACCAAGCTAAACATGCTAGAGAACTGTTGATGACACAGGGCATGCCAGACAGACCATGGATAAAGCTGGAAGTAGACCTTTCACTTTGGGAGGAACTGATTATCTTGTTACTGTAGACTAATATCCTGACTACTGGGAGTTAGACCAGTTGACTTCAACAATGATGAGAAATAGTAGAATGTCTGAAAGCCTACTTCAGTCGGTATGGCTTTCCAGACATTGTGATGAGTGGCAATGGCCCTCAAATGAAGAATTCAGTCGATTCACAAAGAATTGGGAAATTCAGCACTACACATCGTGAACGCACTATCCCCAGTTGAATGGAAAGGCTGAGGCGGCAGTGAAAATTGCCAAAGGACTCAAGAAATTGAGCAAATCTAGCACTGACGTATACAAGGTGATCCTTGAGTGGAGAAACACATTGACTGAAGGCATGGAAAGTAGTCCTGTCCAGAGACTGACATCACGTCTCCGACAAACTACTTTTCCAATACCAAAAAGCTACTGATACCAGAAGTAGTAACTGGCATGAGTGAAAAGATCAAGGTGAACCGACTGCCAAACTTCAGTTTGACAAGACTGCCAAACCATTACCAGAGTTGAGCATTGGAGAGCCAGTCAGGGTGCAAACCTTCAATGCACTCAACAGGAGTCACCCCATGTGGAAACTTGGCATGTGTCGAGAAATTGTCACCTCGATTGCACGCAGTGGAAGTGAATGACCAAATATACCAGCACAATTGCAGGCATATACACTCAACTAGCGAAGCTGCCCCTTCACCGCAATCAGCCGGTCAGGAAGAAGGGATCTCGCCAGCTGTACTGAGTACAGAACTACCATCAATCTCAGAGGTCCATGAGTCCCCAGCAACCGCAATGGAACAACAACAAGTCACCAAGGCAACAAGTACCACGGGAACAACACCCTCCGGACAAGGAACAGCCAATGTCAATGCACATGGGAGGTGATGGTGTAGTGGTATTGTTGCTGGACTAGTAATCCAGAGACCCAGGGTAATGCTCTGGACACCCATGTTTTAATCACACCATGGAAGATGGTGGAATTTGAATTCAATAGAAATTTGGAATTAAAGTCTAATGATGACCATGAAACCACTGTCGATTGTTGTAAAAACCTATCTGATTCACTAATGTCCTTTAGGGAAGGAAATCTGCTGTCCTTACCTGATGTGGCCTACATGTGACTCCAGATCTGCAATAATGTGGTTGACTCTTAAATGCCCTCTGAAGGGCAACTAGGGATGGGCAATGAATGCTGGCCTAGCCAGCGATGCTCACATCCCACGAATGAATAAAGAAAAAAAAGAGACATGCATAGTTTAAAGACTATGTGTGCAATATATGTGTAGAGACTGAACAATAGACCAAACAGTTGTCAATGATGAGAACAATAAGTATATAATGGGTAACTTGGGCAGCTCACAGTCATACAAGATTGTGCATGCAAATTTGTCTTTTGTTCACTGGGAAGAAAGGGGATGTTTGTATCTTTTCTTTATATGAGAAAAGGGGTGTTTGGGTTTTGGAAATGTAATGCTGTACTGACTAACTGGCTTGCCATAGTCATGTGACTCTGCCACGTGGCAGTCTGCCTCTGGGGACAGACATCTTAAGATCAGTTCAATAAGGACCCCTCACAGACACACACAGGAAGACTGCTGACCTTAATACTTGAAACAGTGCCCCTGCATAGCGGCGAACACATACGTGAACACATTTCTCCTCCATGGTGTCTGGCAAACCATTGAGGACTTCAACATTTTCTTAGCTTCTTGCCCATGTCCAGGAACCACACATGACATTGTCTTCATGGCCTGAATTTTCAGCTCAGCGGGCAGGCGTAATTGGCGAGCCCGGGAGTGGTCTGGGAACAGACTGCCGACCACGATCACCACCCAACAGCAATTTCACACTGGCTGGCCAATTAACAGCCAGGCAGGATGAAATGCATGCTGAAAAGCTCAGCGCTGCCAGGGTGGATGCAGGAGGAGGGCAGGCAATGATGTTTCTGTGAGTGCGGGTGAGCGCTGAGAGAAAGCTGCCTGAAGGCAGAGAGTTGCCTCAGGGAGTTGCAATCAGGCACCTGAATGTATAGATGATAAAAATGCTGTCCACAGATTTTTATATTTATTCTATTTAATAACAGAAACCTCATCTTGCCCTTGGATGAGTTTTGATGCAAAATGCAAAGTCTGCCTGGCTGATTCACCCATCCGCCAACCATAAGGTTGGACGGGCCATGAAAATCCGAGACAATTGTGCCGTTTATGAGCTTAATTGCCCCCTTAAATGTTGGCGGGCACACTTCCAACTTCTACACGTGCCCGCCGAGCGAAATATCGTGCAAGCACAGGATGACATTGGGACTCGCCTGATGTCTTCTTGCGCAATTTTTCATCTGATTGGGTCAGCACATGCCCACCATGGGACGTAAAATTCTGCCTCACATATCCTTGCCCATTATGAAGATACTTTGCAATGTTTCAGGTATAACATTTCCATGATTATAGCGACATTTAATGGACCACTTGTACAATCAATCATGAGATCAATCATGTCAGTACCAGGTCATCATTGAAGGAGTTCCTCAGGGTAGTGTCCTAGGCCCAGTCATCTTTAGCTGCTTCATCAACTTTCCCTCCATCATAAGGTCAGAAGTGGGGATGTTTCCTGATGATTGCACAATGTTCAGCACCATTCATGATTCCTCAGATACCGAAGCAGTCCGTGTCCATATGTAGCAAGACCTGGACAACATTCAAGCTTGGACTGATAAGTGGCAATTAACCTTCGTACCACACACGTGCCAGACAATGACCATCTTCAACAAGAGAGAATCTAACCATTGCCCCTTGACATTCAATTGCATTACCATCACTGAAATCCCCATTATCAACACCCTGGGAGTTTTCATTGACCAGAAACTGAACTAGGCCAGCTATACAAATACTGTGGCTACAAGAGCAGGTCAGAGACTGGGAATTCTGAGGTTAGTAACTCACCTCCTGAGTCTCCAAAGCCTGTCCATCATCTACAAGGCACAAGTCAGGAGTGTGATGGAATACTCTCCACTTGCCTAGATGAGTGCAGCTCCAACAACGCTCAAAAAGCTTCCCACCATCCATGATAAAGCAGCCCATTTGATTGCCACCCCTTCCACTACCTTCAACATTCACTCTCTCCACTACCAACACACAGTTGCAACAGTGTGTATCACCTACAAGATGCACTGCAGCAACTCGTCAAGACTCCTTCGATAGCACCTTCCAAATCTGTGACCTCTATCACCTAGAAGGACAAGGGCAGCAAATGCATGGGAACACCACCACCTGGAAGTTCCCCTCCAAGTCACACACCATCCTGACTTGGAATTATATCGCTGTTCCTTTACTGTCTCTGGATCAAAATCCTGGAATTTCCTCTCTAACAGCAATGTCGGTGTATCTACAGCCACATGGGTTCAAGAAGGCGGCTCACCACCACCTTCTCAAGGGCAATTAGGGATGGGCAATAAAAAATGCTGGCCTATCCAGTGACGCCCACATCCTGTGAAAGAAGGAAAAAAAAGATGTACTGCAGCAATTCAGCAAAGCTTCTTCAGCAGCACCTTACAAATCCACAACCTCTACCACCTGGAAGAACAAGTGAAACAGGCACATAGAAAGACCACTGCCTACAAGTTCCCTCCAATTGACAAACCATCCCAACTTGAAATATATTGATGCTCCTTCATCACCGCTGGGTCAAAATCTTAGAAGTCCTTACTTAACAGCACTGTGGGAGTACCACACCAAACAGACTGCAGCGGTTAAAAAAAGTGGCTCACCACCACCTTCTCAAGGGCAGTTAGGGATTGGCAACAATTACTGGCCTTGGTAGTGACACCCATTTCCCATGAATTAATAATAAAAAGAATTACTTGTGTGATGACACTATCGATATGTTTCGCATAATCAACATAATCCATCCTACTGTAGTCCCTCACATCCATGACTAGGGCAACTAAGAGATGTGGGCCAGAGAGATTAATTCTTTCACCTTCCACCAATGAAGTAAGAGTCTTGCTATCTCTGATGCTTACAGAGACTGACATGTCCTTATCTCTTGCTCTGAATTTGTGAGCTCCACAATCTTTGGTGAGCTTTGCCTCCAGTCCTCTCCCTCTCCTTTTGTATTTTACATCCTGTTCTCCTACAAGGGGAACAAAAAACCTTAAAGTGTCTGTAAAGCATATGTGCATCCGGTGGGTGAAGTGCATTCAGTGAGGGTGATCATCAGTTAGGTTCGTCATGAGTGTCACTGGTATGCTTTTGAGAATCTGTGTTAAGAATTGGGTGAGCAGACTGAGGTGGGATCGCATTACAACACAAATGGGATGAGTGGCAGTGATTCTCCGAGGAATAAGGATATGAGGGACTACAGTAGGATGGATTTTACGGCCTCCAAGGACAAGCTGGCAGGTGGGAGGATCATAAAATTGGGTACCATACCATGGGTGATGTTCCCTATGCCTACATGCCTGCCTCCTGCTGCACTGCATTTTTATTAGTGATGTGGGAGGTGTTGGGAGCAATGTGGGCCAATTGAAGTCCTTTAATGGCCAATTAATGGCCACTTAAGGGCCTCAACCAGTCACTGCTAGGATTTAACCCATGGCAGGCGAGGCTCAAGCCAAGTATGCAGCTTGGCAGCTTTCACTGTTTGGGCTGGTGGCTGGTCAAGGGGCAGGGAGATACCTCCTTTATGGGTCCCCTGTGCCCATCGGAGGCCCATCCCTGCATTTCTCCTCTCCCACCCCCCTGCCTTGTTCACCCCAGCCCCTCACCCCACGCGCTGGAGCCTGTCAGCCTGGCCCCAGCGAGACCTCAGACTTATCTAAAACTCTGGCTCCCTTGCATCATGCCTCTTTTGGGACTGGCTGCAATCCCTGCAGCGGTTAATGTTTTTGGTAGCGCTGCTGGAACTAGAGAGCTACTGGCCATTGCTCTTTAATGGGATGTGGGCATCATTGGCAAGGCCAGCATTTGCTGACCATCCCTAGTTGCCCTTGAGAAGGCAGTGCTGAGCTGACTTTTTGAACCACTGCAGTCCAAGTGGTGTAGGTACACCCACAGTGCTGTTAGGAAGGGATAGGGGTGGGGGAGTAGAATGCCCACCTCAAGCCAATTAATGGCCCAAAGGCGGGCTGAGTCAGCCAAGCAAAGGGAGATCACCCCTGACTTTTACACTAGGGGGCGGGACCCCATACCCCCCTACCATAATATCCGGTTCATTAAAATGCCTTGATGCTGCTGAAATTTAAGTGGATGTGAGGAATAACGTGAATAGAGTATATTTGACAAGATGTAGTGAGTGAAGCACATACTGCAGGATGTGGGTGAATCTGTGATTTTGCTTGAGTTTTCTGACCTGGTGAGGCCATTTAAATGCTTCCAAAACTGGATCCATATTTTTACGACAACACTCCTGCTGCTTATTCTTGGCCCAATCTCCAGCCATCCCGCTTTGTTGCGGTGCCGGTTTTCTTTTCCACTGTTAAGGAAAAGCGCCTCCTTCCTTGCCCTGACTGCATCTAGCAGTACATCCAAGGACACCCCATTAAATCTAGATGTAACCTTCCCTCTCTGATTCTGCTTCTCAGATTCCACTTAGCGGAGTAAAATGCAAAGAACTCCGAACCTCTTCCACCGTTGCAATTGTAAAGGGGCTTGTAAATGGCCAAGGTGAAATCACATCATGCAGGTCTACATCATGCTTGCTCATGAGCAGTGAAGAAGCTAAACTCTGAATTTAGCTAGATCCTGAATCATTCCTGTTAAAATTGAACATCCCGAAGCATCCAACAGTCCTGCATGTTCGTTGCCTGCTATCACCCTCATCTTTCTGTTAATATCAAGCCTTATGTTTCACTTAGCTAGGCATATGCTCCAAGACATCAGCTGACATCTTCAAGACATCCAGAATATCTTCTATTTGTCAGATATCCTACTGGAATATCCTTCTTCTAAGCCTATTCTCCACCAAGTGGGATCAGAAATTTCTTGTAAGGCTATATAGCAGTGAGCTTTAGAATGTGGATCATGGGGTGGAATAATAATAGGTTTGATAGCAAGTCTATTTGACTCTTATCGTTCCTTTAAGTATGGCAGGGGGGCTGCCGATTTCAGTGTTCGCCTGGCCCCCTGTATTATGGGAGTGAGCTCTAGGTTGGGCGCCTACCCTATTTTATGTGCCCCCACATGCCTGCCGGGGGCAGATAAAATTCAGCCGATGAACTTTAAATGCCAATTATTGAAAATTCTGTAGTCTTCTGAATATCAAAGTATGATATAAAAGATGGTGGCAGCGCTTACATGCTGTAATATTTTGTCACGTTTGACTCTGCAGTGGAATTTCACCTTTAGCTCACTCAATGATTCCATGACTGGAATAATTAAGATTAAATCTCGGTAATGTCTTTAGGTCATTGGTGGTTCACATGAATCACTGTGACCTGAACATCATGCAGTATTTAAGGTGAGATCTGACAAGGGCATTGTATAGCTTCAGAATGACTTGGGAATTGGAACGCAACTGATTTGGCAATATTATTCACCAATCTATCTATCTACTGTCATTTCACCCTGTTTAAGAGTGTGCTAATGGGACAACCAATATCTCAAGATCTCATGTTGTCGACTTCTGTCCACCTATAGAGTGTACATGGCTAGTGCTTTACCCTTCAAATTCCTGTATGTTGTATTATGACCACAGCCGGTGTTAATTGTTGCTGAAACCAAATCCCAGAGGGAAACTTGGCTTAAAGGCCATATCCTTGTTTTTTGTATTCTGAAAATGAGAAGAAGACATACCAATCTCAGCAGTAAGAGGTCCAGTAACACTTTTGGGATTTTAAAAATCAAAAGTAAAAGTTTTAGTAGCAAAAATAAAAGAAAACTTAAGCACACAAGATTACAGTTGCACAATTAAGGTTAGTCTTACAAAACATTACCCCAAAAACTCTCTACTTGGTCAAACCCACAAGTAAACACCTTCTAGGCAACACTCTGTTATAGATGTCTACTATGTAATCCAGTAATATTATACAAGGCAAATGGCTGTAACTCAATAAAGGCTTACCACATGAACTTTACTCTCTTCCACTCTGCAGTTTAATCCACTTCAAAGTAAAACTGTTTGCTGCAGCCCAAAACTTTTCTGGCTTGACTGGATGGGTGATTCAAACTGCATCCTTACACAGCCTGGAGCTCCAGCTATAGCTCAACAGCTCAAACAACTCCAGCTATCTCCATAGCTCCAATTCAACAGCAACTCTAAAATACCTTTTTTTTCCTTTCATCTTAGTTCCATTTTTCTCAGGCCTTTTTGAAACTCAAACTCTTCCAAATATAATAGCTTTTATGTTTCCACCTTGTCTTCGCTTTTAGATCAGTGAAATATAATATTCCCACTACTATTTACCAGTGGAACTCCTGCAAGATGCAAACATGTTTCTTTCTACCTCTGACTTCCCTTTGACATTCAGACAAACTCTCAATTTATCTATAAATGCAAATGTTGGATCTAACCTATTTACTGTACCTTAAACCTAATACCTCTATTCTTTTCATGTTTTCAACCCCCCCATACAACATATTAATCTCTTGCCCAGCTTAAATAAATCTCTCTCTCTCTCACACACACACACATACACACACTCACAGAGACACCCAGCCTTCTTTACAGAATAACACAATATTCCCCAAAATATTTTAAAAAATCATTTTCACAGTTGCATTTGCCCAAAGTAAGCTAATTTTCTTTATTCTTTCAGGCCAGCATTTATTACCCATCCCTAATTGTCCCTTGAAGTGAGTGGTTTGCTCAACCATTTCAGAGGGCAGTTAAGAGTCATATGTAAGCCAGACAGGTAAGGGTGGCAGATTTCTCTCCAGATATTTTTTTACAACAATTGATGACAGTCACCATTATATTTTTATTAATTTGGATTTAAATTCCACCAGCTGCCATGGTGAGATTTGAACTGTGTCCTCCAGAGCATTAGCCTGGGTCTCTGGATTATTAGTCCAGTGATATTACCACTATGCCACCATCTCCCTCAGTTACCACTGATCAGATGATGTACAAGCTCAGTTAAGCTCTCTTTGTAATGTTTCAGCTATTTCTTCTAAGTCTACAGTCCATTGGCATCCACTGCAAATTTTACTCATTTGTGTTGAGACTAAGGCTGGGATTTTCTGGCTCTGCTGTGGTGGGACCTGCCACGGAGGATGTGGCGGGCCAGCCAAAAGTCCATTGACTTTCGGTGGGACCGACAGGCTCTGGCTGCGGATGAAGCCAGAAAATCCCGGCCTAAGATTCTAGGTCAGTTATGTTTACCAGAACAGGAGTTAAGTGGCACTGCACCCAGTATCTCTTCCCCTTTTGGATTGCATCTTTTTCACAGCATACGGTTTTACAACAGCTCATTCTACAGGGTTCCTAAAATTTAATGCATTGGAGAAGGAGCTAATAACAATTCATAAATTTGTCTTTTCTTGAAACGGCAGTTCTTATAAATTTGATTTTAATGCAATTAAGGTATTCATTTAATGTTGATGAATAAAAATATGGCCAGTTTTGTAGTTAGGTATCAAATATTTGGTAACCGAGCACTGGCCATTCTTAAGAAATTTAAGTTGAAAATCTTGTTTCTCAGTATGGTCATCCTTTCTTGAACAGGCCAGAACTTTTGAAGAAACAAAAGCCAGAGCATGAGTAGGCAGAATGTAGATAAGGAAGTCATTCTTGTCATTATTGCCTCATGTGCACCCAATTCACAGGGTGGAACTCCATGAAAATGGTGGAGCCAATAACACTGCACCTTCTTCCATGGTAGCATGTCTGGGACAGGTTATAACCTTCTTTGTAAATACCTCATGAAGCATCACATCGGTGAGGGGACTTTCAACTGACACACATCTGAAAAACAGGTAACTAGCAGAAGAGAAGATGTTGGGCATGTGGGATACTCATTTACTCTCCTGATTCAATTTTCAGGCAGACATTTAGATGGGTATCCAACAATCCTGCTCAGAACAAGTGGGATGCTAATTAAATATGTATAAATTGAGTCCAAAGATGGCCATAGGGCATGGATTCTAATTTTAATGAACCAGAACATAGATGATACGGTTGTAGCAGGTGTGGACAGTCTAAACACTGGCTCAAAAGAGCTTCAGGAGGCTGCTTTGGAAACAAAATCAAGATTTCCTTTTCAAAGATTTTATTTGGCCAGTTGCCAGACTGTTTTAACTACCCCATCCCCTACCCCAAAACAATCCACTTCCTCCTTATAATGAGTCCTACCTGCATGGCAGTTCAGCCGGGTCATTTGGGTGCCCACAGTTTGGGTGCTGTTGGTCTGTGGTCTTTGGTGGATGCTGTGGGTGCACCATAAGCTTTGTTTCAATTTTAGGCCAAAGTTGAAAATTCCTCCTCCATACACTTCAGCAGCCATCAGCTGTAGGCCTGCTTCTGTGCTGCTCTGCTACTTGGTCTACACATTGGGTTTCCTTTCCTTTCATTTTAGCCTTCCACTTGCTTTTCCCTTTAGCATCGCCAAAGGCTCAGTTGAAATGTTTTCCAGGCCTTTCAAAACTGTAATATATTTCACCCTTCTATCCTGCCAGCTTCCCTTTAATTGTAAACAAAAACAGAATTACCTGGAAAAACTCAGCAGGTCTGGCAGCATCGGCGGAGAAGAAAAGAGTTGACGTTTCGAGTCCTCATGACCCTTCGACAGAACTTGAGTTCGAGTCCAGGAAAGAGCTGAAATATAAGCTGGTTTAAGGTGTGTGTGTGGGGGGCGGAGAGATAGAGAGACAGAGAGGTGGAGGGGGTTGGTGTGGTTGTAGCGACAAACAAGCAGTGATAGAAGCAGAATATCAAAAGATGTCAACAACAATAGTACAATAGAACACATAGGTGTTAAAGATAAAGTTGGTGATATTATCTAAACGAATGTGCTAATTAAGAATGGATGGTAGGGCACTCAAGGTATAGCTCTAGTGGGTTTTTTTTTATTTTATATAATGGAAATAGGTGGGAAAAGGAAAATCTTTATAATTTATTGGGAAAAAAAAAGAGAAGGGGGAAACAGAAAGGGGGTGGGGATGGGGGAGGGGACTCACGACCTAAAGTTGTTGAATTCAATATTCAGTCCGGAAGGCTGTAAAGTCCCTAGTCGGAAGATGAGGTGTTGTTCCTCCAGTTTGCGTTGGGCTTCACTGGAACAATGCAGCAAGCCAAGGACAGACATGTGGGCAAGAGAGCAGGGTGGAGTGTTAAAATGGCAAGCGACAGGGAGGTTTGGGTCATTCTTGCGGACAGACCGCAGGTGTTCTGCAAAGCGGTCGCCCAGTTTACGTTTGGTCTCTCCAATGTAGAGGAGACCACATTGGGAGCAACGAATGCAGTAGACTAAGTTGGGGGAAATGCAAGTGAAATGCTGCTTCACTTGAAAGGAGTGTTTGGGTCCTTGGACGGTGAGGAGAGAGGAAGTGAAGGGGCAGGTGTTGCATCTTTTGCGTGGGCAAGGGGTTGTGCCATAGGAGGGGGTTGAGGAGTAGGGGGTGATGGAGGAGTGGACCAGGGTGTCCCGGAGGGAGCGATCCCTACGGAATGCCGATAAGGGGGGGGAAGGGAAGATGTGTTTGGTAGTGGCATCATGCTGGAGTTGGCGGAAATGGCGGAGGATGATCCTTTGAATGCGGAGGCTGGTGGGGTGATAAGTGAGGACAAGGGGGACCCTATCATGTTTCTGGGAGGGAGGAGAAGGAGTGAGGGCGGATGCGCGGGAGATGGGCCGGACACGGTTGAGGGCCCTGTCAACGACCGTGGGTGGAAAACCTTAATTGTCCTTGTCTCTTTACATGTCATCATCGTGGAATTTTATATTTGCACCATTAGTGCACTACTTGCACCTGTCCAAATCTGCACCTGGAGATGCTTATAATTAATGCAAATGAGATAACCCCTGAAATTTAAATCCTTGCACATTACTATTCCAGTTAGATCTGCACCAGTTGTTAATCATTGCAAACTGTTTGAGATCAGCCAAAGTTTCTCTTTTAAGCTACAGTATATGAAGTATGGTCAACCATATAATGGTTATGGTATTTTTCATTTCCTGTTAGTCTGCTATACTTATATGTGTGTATCAATCATGAACTTCAGTTCCTTTCTGGAAGGTGCCAGAAATGTGAAGTTATCTGTGAACACCACTAATTGCAGAATAATTTTCTATTTGCAGTGTTATTGAATCATTTCTGTATTGTTTACCAGACACCACATTATCAATCTATTGCAAGCAATGCTACATAGACCTGTGTCAGTTCCCTGGGGTTAGGCAGTGCTGCGGGCCACTAACTGTGCTGCCCATACAATGTTCTGCAGTGATATCGATGAAGAACACTGCATGGGCCGTACAAGTAGTGGCCTGTGGCACTGTATGAATGAATTTCTCCCCCTTTACGTTTCGTTCGTTGTACATTTAACAATCTATGTTCAACAACATAGAATTACAATAAGCATATAAGTGTGTCTTCATTGTGATATCTGCTTAATACATATGTTATAAATGAAAAATATTGCACCTTAGTAAAGCTATTAAGGTTATTTGTTTTTGAGAACTGCATTAAACTATCCATGCATGTTTGC
Source organism: Carcharodon carcharias (assembly GCF_017639515.1). Taxonomy (NCBI): domain Eukaryota; kingdom Metazoa; phylum Chordata; class Chondrichthyes; order Lamniformes; family Lamnidae; genus Carcharodon; species Carcharodon carcharias. The sequence goes on from NC_054474.1 coordinate 52,027,643, forward strand.
AGTTTATCTCAAGTGATTATTGTGATGAATTTAGTGAGTAGTTGCTGCAGCAGGGCTGTTAAAATCTGTGGAGATAATGAGATTGTGTAATTTTCTCTGAAGCCCTAATTTTTCCACTGAAGCTGTTGTTTTTAGATGGACTTTTGGCTGGCCTGCCGCATCCCCCATAGCAGGCCCCATGGAGGGGCTGGAAAATCCCTGCCTCTATCTCGACAATTTTTAATCTATACACTGGGAGATCGCTGTGGTGTTACTTTTGAAATCAAGGCTACAGTTTTCAATGTTCACTGCAGTCTTACTGCAGCCTGAATGGTAGAGTGATTCCCCAATGCTGTAATACAGCAGATTTACTGAAGCAGTATATCAAGATGAAAATATTATACATCACACCAACACTGAAAGATATAGAGCATCACAAATGTAAAGTGCTCCCTGACATCTTCTACACGTAAGGAGCACTTCATATTGTATGTATATTATGTATGTATATAGTATACATTTGTTAGTGTATTTGCAAATATACAAGATAAAGCTTAAGATGTAAGTAACTTAATTTATTTATTCTACCAGACATCTCTTTTTTATTCGTTCATGTAATGTGTGCATTGTTGGCTAGGCCAGCATTTATTGCCCATCCCTAATTGCCCTTGAGAAGGTGGTGGTGAGCTGTCTTCTTGAACTGCTGCAGTCATGTGTAGGTTCTACGTTATTTACAATTTAAAGTGAGTTTCTTACTCAACCATAGGTGGTGGACTTCAAATACCTGATTAAATTGTAAATATTTATTTGTTTTTCTTGCCCACCCCCTTTCCAAAATTTTCTTCAGTTATTTAAATGATTATTAAAGATTTTTCCTCTCTTACTTCCCAAGATGGATTTGTACGTTTTGTGAATGTGCAAATCTAAAATGTAAAGTTGAGACTTTCAAAAATGCGTGCATTTTAGGTTGGCTTCTGGGCTGAATTTTCAGGGCCGCACAACAATGGAAATGGAGGCAGAAGGACCCCAAATTACCAGCACTGAGCGACACATCACCTTCAAGGCACCAATCTGATACCACCAATAATCAGCAGTGGAGGAGGAGGGCGCAACAAGAATCCCGCTCTCCCCTCAATTAAGGCCAATTATACCTATTAAAAACTTGCTTAGAGCTTGTGGAAGGGGCAGGCTGGGATATTTAAAGGATGGACTAGTTGTAGAAGCTGACAGTTTCAGAACAGCTGAGGGGAGGCGGGTAAAGAGTGTGGAACCAGTCATGGCTTCCCCAGGGCATCTACCTGGCCCCATAAGTGGGAGAGCGGGGCAAAGAAGGACTAGGCACTTGGTAAAGGGTGAACAGGTGTCATACAGAGTGTGCACTCAGCGCCTGGGCTTTGAATGTGGTTGGCATCTTCTGGTATTGTGGGGGTAGAAGAGCTGGGTGAAAAACTGCCAAGGACAATTGGGGGCCACCCCCACAGAAGGAAGACTCCACCTGGCAATGGGTGCACGACTGTCAGATTCTTGGCCCCATGGTAAGGACGGGCATCAGGAGGACACGAGAAAGGAAAGAAGGGCAGGAAGGCAACAGAGGCCATAACTTCAACACAAGATTGACCACTGAATTCAGAGCTACCTGGAGCTGACATTGCAGGAGACTGCAAGGCAGATGGTCTCAGATATCTATGCCCTTGTTGCCAAAGACCTCACACCTTGCAGCACTGTCGCCATCCCCTGCCAGTGGTCATCAAAGTCACTGTGGCCTTGAACTTCTTCGCTTCTACCTCTATCCATGGATCAGCTGCAGACCCTAGTGGCATCTCAAAAATGACTGTGCATCACTGCATTGTGTCACTCACTGATGACCTCTCTGCCAGAGCAGGATATCACGTTAATTTAGTGACAGACAGAGCCTTGCAAGGACAGAAGTCAGTGAATTTTGCCTCCATCATTGGATTCCCCCAACTGCAGGGCCCATCAGTTGCACTCTTGACCATCAAAGAATTCAGCATCCAGCCAGTAAGATCCATCAACAGGAAAGGTTTCCATCCCCTCAATGTCCAAATAGTCTGCCCACAACAAGAGTTTCTTCCATATATGCGCTCACACTCCTCAGAGTTGCCATGACTCATTCATCCTTCTCCAGTCCAGGGTTCCTCAGACCGTCACTCCAAATCCAAAGTGTGTAGATAGATCCGCGGGTTCAAAGGATATCCCTTGAAGAAGAGGCTACTTACTCCCAGAGCCCCAAACAGAGGAACAGAGATGATATAACCAATGCCACTTGCACATTAGGAAAACCAATGAGCAGGCCATCAGTCTTCTGAAGACGCGATTCTGATATCTGGACTGGTTGTGTGGTGCCCTCCAATACCCTCCTGCAAGGGTCTTGGTCACTGTGGTGGTCTGCTGCACTATTCGTAACATTGACCTCCAAAGAGGTGTGAGCCTTGAGGATGGTAAGGCCCTGGTAGAAGAGTTCATTGGGGGAGGAGCAGGAGGTAAGAGAGGAGAAGGAGTTTGATGCGCAGGGAGTTGAAGTCGAACAAAGTGTTGTCCTGCTGCACAAGAAAGTGACTTCCCTTTGTCACTTACAGGGACTCTCTTTCTCAGCCTCCAGCATTAGATCCAAGTTGGCATCAATGAAGCGAGGAGCTGCTCTGCCCCAGGTACCAGACCTCTGGCTCCCCAGTGATTTCTTGCTTCCCTCTGGTAAAGTGAGAGGTTTTAACATATTCAGCAGGTCACTCCCTCAGGATAACCAGCAGCCTCAATGGTGGCTGCTCTGTGGTGTCTAAATCAGTAGTTCCACACATTTTTTTATTCGTTTACGGGATGTAGGCGTCGCTGGCTCGGTCAGCATTGATTGCCCATCCCTAATTGCCCCTGAGAAGGTGGTGGTGAGCTGCCTTCTTGAACTGCTGCAGTCCATGTGGTATAAGTACACCAACAGTGCAGTTAGGGAGGGAGTTCCAGGATTTTGACCCAGTGACAATGAAGGAACAGCGATATATTTCCAAGTCAGGATGGCGAGTGACTTGGAGGGGAATTTCCAGGTGGTGGTGTTCCCATCTATCTGCTGCCCTTGTCTTTGTAGATGGTAGTGGTTGCAGGTGTGGAAGATGCTGTTGAAGGAGCCTTGGTGAATTCCTGCAATGCATCTTGTAGATGGTACACACTGCTGCCACTGTGTGTTGGTGGTGGAGGGAATGAATGTTTGTGGATGGAGTGCCAATCCAGCAGGCTGCTTTGTCCTGGATGGTGTCAAGCTTCTTGAGTGTTGTGGGAGCTGCACTCATTCAGGCAAATGGAGAGTATTCCATCACACTCCTGACTTACGCCTTGTAGATGGTGGGCAGGCTTTGTGCAGTCAGGAGTTGAGTTACTAGTCTCAGGATTCCTAGCCTCTGACCTGCTCTTGTAGCCACAGTATTTATATGACTAGTTCAGTTCAGTTTCTGGTCAATGGTAACCACCAGGATGTTGATAGTGGTGGACTCAGTGATGATAATGCCATTGAATGTCAAGGGCCGATGGTTTTTAGGTTCTCTCTTGTTTGAGATGATCATTACCTGTTGTGTGGTGTGAATGTTACTTGTCAGTTGTCAGCCCAAGCCTGGTATATTGTCCAGGACATGCTGCATTTGGACATGGACTGCTTCAGTATCTGAGGAGTCACAAATGGTGTTGAACATTGCACAATCAGCGAACATCCCCACTTCTGACCTTAGGATGGAAGGAAGGTCATTGATGAAGCAGCTGAAGATGGTTGGCCTAGGACACTACCCTGAGGAACTCCTGCAGTGATGCCCCGGGACTGAGATGATTGACCTCCAACAACCACAATCATCTTCCTTTGTGCTTGGCATGACTCCAACCAGCGGAGAGTCTTCCCCAGATTCCCATTGATTCCAATTATTGCTAGGACTCCTTGATGCCACACTCAGAGCAGAATCGTCCTAGATTTGCACTAAGTGCAATAGTAGGTCGGGAAAATGATGCTCTATCTGCTGGCTGCAATTGTGGCTTCTCACACTGCATCATCCAAAATCCGGGGCATTAATTATGTATCTCCAGGAAACATGCCGTTTCGAGGGCAGGCAGACTCTCATTCACCCACCATGACATCACCTTGCTACTTCATCATGCCGGGTGCCATATTTAAAGTATAGCTGCGTGCACACCTCGCACAGAGAGGGCGTAGCAGTCAGCAGGCTGCCTCCACCTCCGCTGTGGATGTCGGTGGGGGGGTGGACAAGATGTAATTGCACTGCCTGGGCATTATTAACAAGTGTTAATCACTAGTACATAATGTTCACTATTGTAAATAAACTCTCAACAATGTCTCCCTGTCCCTGGCTTCTTGTTCTGATGAGCAGTGTTTTTGTCACTCAGATGTGAAACCTTTCTGCACAAGATAAAGGCAGGTGTCTCAGTCCAGGGCCTCTTCCCTGTGCTTTCTGCAGCCTTCAGACCAAAGTGATGGTCCGGCTTCACACTCCCTGGACACATCACTGATGCCTGCACCTCGATGGTGCTTGTCATTGCTGCCAGGATGTCGTGGGCAGGCCTCACAGAGTTCCATCATTTTCTCTGCGCTCTCAGCACCTTAAACGTGGGGCAAGCCCCTATCTCTTCAGCATCTGTGGCCACTAAGTGAGCTGTCCACAGCCAGACAGGAGGCAGACATTCTCAGAGGCCACGTGAGAATTTATGGAGTGTCCTCACTGCATGTTGTCATCATCCTCCTAGAATCGAGCGACTATTAGGGTCTCTACTGCATCTTCATGACAGGAGCACTATGACAGAATATGTGCATTGCCATAAACAGAGAGACAAGTATAAAGCTCCATGGCAACATCCTTGCTCCAAGCACTGGCACCTGCTTGACTACATCATCGTCTGAGTGAGGGACCACAAGGACGTGCGTATCACCTGCATGACAGGAGCCGGCGCCTGCTAGACAAGCCACCGCTGACTTTGCTTTGTCATCAACATCAATGTAGCCCCAAAACAGCGAGGGCAATAGAAACAATGCCACTGGAAAATCAACACTGAGGAACCCAAGGACCCTGATTAGAGAGCCCTATTCAGCCAGCACCTTACTGCCAATCTGGTGACTCTCAGTGACCCTGAGATGCAGAGTGTCCACCGTGCCTGGTCTGCCCTCAAGGACTCGATAGTCAGCACCTGCGATGAGACACTTGGTCACTCGACCAGGGAACACCAAGACTGGTTCGATGAGAACAACCAGGAGATCCAGGAGCTGATAAGCTACAAGGCATTTCGGAACCTGAAACAGCAACCCAACTCAAGAGCAAATAAGTAGCTCTACAGACGGCTGAAGGCTAGGGTCCAGCAAAAAACCCACGACCTAAAATACAATTGGTGGATGGAGAAAGCACAGGAGATTCAACAGTTAGCGACAACCATGACGTGCAAGGTTTCTTTAGTGCATTCAAGACCATCTACAGCCGAAGCACCTAAGGCCCCACTCCACTGCTGGCCAAGAATGGAGAGGAGCTCATCAAGGAAGGAGAGGCAGTCAGCGTCCGCTGGAAGGAGCACTTCAAAAATCTTCTTAACAGAGACTCTATTTTCAATGTGAGTATCCTAGACTCCATCCCACAGCATGTTACCTGTCACCATCTCAGCATAGCCCCAACCTGGCACAAGGCAGAAAAGGCCATTCAACAGCTAAAGAGCAACTAGGCGTTAGCAATACATGCAATCCCGCCAAAGCACTAAAGCATGGCGGAGAAGCACTATTGGCACAAATACATGGCCTCATCTCCCTTATACACAAGGAGGAGAGCATGCCAGGAGATCTCTGAGATGCTGTAATCGTGACCATCTTCAAGAAAGGTGACAAATCTGACTGTGGTAACTATAGAGGAATCTCCCTGCTGTTGGCCACAGGGAAGGTCATCGCAAGAATCTTCCTTAATCACCTTCTCCCTGTGGCCTAAGAGCTCCTCCCAGAGTTGCAATGCGGATCCACCCACTAAGGGGCACAACGGACATAACCTTCACTGCACGGCAACCGCAAGGGAAATGCAGGGAACAGCACCAACCCTTGTACGTGGCCTCCTCTGACCTCACAAAAGCCTTTGACACTGTCAACCGCAAAGGATTATGGAGCATCCTCCTCCGTTTTCGGCTGCCCCCAAAAGTTTATCACCATCCTCCACCTGCTCCACGATGACATGCAAGCTGTGATCCTGACCAACGGATCCACCACAGACCCAGTCCGCATTTGGACCGGGGTCAATCAAGGCTGTGCAATTGCATCACAGCTCTTCCCAATCTTCCTTGCAGCAATGCTCCATCTCACCCTCAGCCAGCTCCTCACTGGAGTGGAGCTAAACTGCAGAACAAACGGGAACCTGTTCAACCTCCGCTGCCTGCAGGCCAGATCCAAGGTTGTCCCATCCTCTGTCATTGAACTACAGCAAGCAGAATATGCTTGCGTCTGCACACACTCGGAGGCTGAGCTCCAAGCCATCGTCAACACCTTCACCGAGGCATGCGAGAGCTTGAGCCTCACATTAAACATCCATAAAACAAAGGTCCTCTACCAACCCGCCCCCTCCACACCGCACTACCACCCCCTCCAATTATCAAAATCGCTGACGAGGCCTTGGATAAGGTGGACCACTTTCCATACCTTGGGAGCCTACTGCCAGCAAGGGCAGATATCAACAACGAGGTTCAACACCACTTTCAGTGTGCCAGCGCAGCTTTCGGTACCTGAGGAAGAGAGTGTTAGAAGTCCAGGACCTCAAACCCGGCACCAAGCACATGATATCCGCCCTCCTGTATGGCTCAGAAACATGGACTGCGTACAGCAGGTGCCTCAAAACTCTGAAGTACCGCCTGCAAATCCATTGGCAGGATAGGTGCACCAATTTCAGTTTTCTCGCTCAGGCCAACATCCTCAGCATTGAAGCATTGAGCATGTTCGATCTGCTCCTCTGGGTGGGCCACATTGTCCGCATGCTTGATACGAGACTCCTGAAGCAAGTGCTTTACTCAGAACTTCGACATGGCAAGCGAGCCCCAGGAGGGCAGAGGAAACGTTTTAAGGACACCCTCAAAGCCTCCTTGAAAAAGCGCAACATCCCCATCGACATCACCCGAAGTGGAGGGAAAGCTTCCGGGTAGGAGCTGAACACCTCGACTCTCATTACCAAGAGTTAGCTGAAGTCAAGCGCTGACTGCAAAAGAAGCGTGCAGCAAACCGGGCACCCCGCCCACCAGTTCCCCCTACCACTGTCTGCCCCACCTGTGATAGAGACTGTAGGTCACGCATTGGTCTCTTCAGTCACCTGAGAACTCATTTTTAGCATGGAAGCAAGTCATCCTCGACCCCAAGGGACTGCCTAAGATGAGGACCCAGACTGGACTCAAACATTCATAGGTGCAATGTGAGGATCTATGCTGTCTCCTCACTGCATGTTGTCATCATCATCCACAAATCTTGTAGCTATGGAGGACCTTCTGAGCGTGCTTTTCTCATCTGGCCAGTGTGAGGGCCTCATCACCTTCATTGTCACCTTTGAGGACCTCCTCACCCTCATCGATGTCCTCCTCATCAGAGGAGACGTGCAGCTCCTCCATCTCCTCCTCAGCCAGCTCCTCTCCCCGTTGCAACACTGGGTTGTTAATGGTGCAGCAGGCAATGATGATGTGTGACACCCTCTGCAGACTATATTGCAGGGCTCCAGCAGACCAGCCCAGGCACTGGAGCCTCATCTTCAGCATCCTGATGGTTTGCTCCACCAAGTTGCGAGTTGCAGAATGACCCTCATTGTAACTTCACTCTGCTGTAGTCTGAGGCCGCTGCATGGTTGTTCTCAGCCACGTCCTCTGTGGGTAGCCCTTGTCCCCGAGGAGCCAGCCCTGCAGCTTCTGTGGACCCTGGAATACATCAGGGATCTGTAACCAACTGAAAATGTAGGAGTCGTGGACATTCCTTGGAAACCATGTGCAAACCTGCAGAATGTGTTTTTGGTGGGCAACGTTCAGCGAATGGAAGCCCTTGCAGTTGACATAGTTGACTGCTTGTTGCCAAGGAGATCTGAGCGTCAATTGATGGCACCCTGCACCTGTGAGAAACCTGAGATATGGGCAAATCCAATTACTCTTGCATCCTGGCTTTCCTCGTCCCGGGCAAAATGCACAAAGTTGTGTGCCTTCGTGAAGATGGCATCCATGACCTCATGGATCCATTTGCGGGTGAAGGCTTGTAATATCCCACAGAGGTCATCTGTGGAGCCCTGAAAGGAGCCACTGGTATAGAAATTGAGTGCCACAGTCCCTTTCACGTCCACTGGCAGTGGTTGCCCTCCATGCTCCCGTGGCTCCAAACCCTGCAGCAGCTGGCAGATGTGACCGATCAGTTCCCTGGTCATGCACAAACTTCAGTGACACTGATTCTTGGTCATCTACAGGAATGAAAGGCGGCGTCTATAGACCCTAGGTCTAGCTAGACGCCGACCAGCGATGACTTGCTGTGGCTTTTTAGTGGCATGTATGGGAGCCCCAGACACCCCTTCTTCCTGAGGGTGCTGCTCCTCCCTCTGCGCAGCCAGGTGCTTCTGTTGCTCTCTTCTCTGTTGCCTTCGCTCTTGTATGCCATGAGGCACACAGCTAGTTCACTAGGCTCCAAGATCCTGATGCACTCCTCCTGCAGGATGAAAGAGAAAGACGCGTGGGTTACTTGGATGTTCTAAGAACCTCTCTGGGTTAAGTCTGAAGACCCTTAATGCATCCTGGAGAGTGCTGGCACCACTTGGATGGCCAGAGTTTAGTGCACGGCATGGCTGCCTGAAACCCCATCCTCCTCCACCCCACACCACCTGACCGATTGGCAGCAGCTTTGCCCACTGGACTGCATGCTGTGTTCTCAGCTCAGGCACAGTCATTCTTCTAACCCGCACTGCATGGCTGCGCTGTTAGCTTGAACCATGGGGAGACTGGTCCAAACCTGAATAATGACTTTGCAAGGGGCTGTGAGAGCCTCCACCAGTGACGGTTTCATGACCAGCTTGAGCAAGGAGATTGTACAACATGCTCAGTCGTCCAACTATTCTGCAGTCCACTAAAATGCTCATTAGTTTGCAGTCTGTGCTTGAGGGGTGAAAACCTCTGGGGCACTTTCATGTCTCTACATTGCTTGAGTGGGCAGATAAGCTAGAGACTCAACGCCAAGCATGTCAATAAAAACAAAAAAACTGCGGATGCTGGAAATCCAAAACAAAAACAGAATTACCTGGAAAAACTCAGCAGGTCTGGCAGCATCGGCGGAGAAGAAAAGAGTTGACGTTTCGAGTCCTCATGACCCTTCGACAGAACTTGCGTTCGAGTCCAAGAAAGAGTTGAAATATAAGCTGGTTTAAGGTGTGTGTGTGGGGGGCGGAGAGATAGAGAGACAAAGAGGTGGAGGGGGGGGTGGGGGGGTGTGATTGTAGGGACAAACAAGCAGTGATAGAAGCAGATCATCAAAAGATGTCAACGACAATAGTACAATAGAACACATAGGTGTTAAAATTAAAGTTGGTGATATTATCTAAACGAATGTGCTAATTAAGAATGGATGGTAGGGCACTCAAGGTATAGCTCTAGTGGGTTTTTTTTTATATCATGGAAATAGGTGGGAAAAGGAAAATCTTTATAATTTATTGGAAAAAAAAGGGGAAGGGGGAAACAGAAAGGGGGTGGGGATGGGGGAGGGAGCTTACGACCTAAAGTTGTTGAATTCAATATTCAGTCCAGAAGGCTGTAAAGTCCCTAGTCGGAAGATGAGGTGTTGTTCCTCCAGTTTGCGTTGGGCTTCACTGGAACAATGCAGCAAGCCAAGCCAGTTTATGTTTGGTCTCTCCAATGTAGAGGAGACCACATTGGGAGCAACGGATGCAGTAGACTAAGTGGGGGAAATGCAAGTGAAATGCTGCTTCACTTGAAAGGAGTGTTTGGGTCCTTGGACGGTGAGGAGAGAGGAAGTGAAGGGGCAGGTATTGCATTTTTTGCGTGGGCATGGGGTGGTGCCATAGGAGGGGGTTGAGGAGTAGGGGGTGATGGAGGAGTGGACCAGCATTTCACTTGCATTTCCCCCAACTTAGTCTACTGCATCCGTTGCTCCCAATGTGGTCTCCTCTACATTGGAGAGACCAAACATAAACTGGGCGACCGCTTTGCAGAACACCTGCGGTCTGTCCGCAAGAATGACCCAAACCTCCCTGTCGCTTGCCATTTCAACACTCCACCCTGCTCTCTTGCCCACATGTCAGTCCTTGGCTTGCTGCATTGTTCCAGTGAAGCCCAACGCAAACTGGAGGAACAACACCTCATCTTCCGACTAGGGACTTTACAGCCTTCTGGACTGAATATTGAATTCAACAACTTTAGGTCGTAAGCTCCCTCCCCCATCCCCACCCCCTTTCTGTTTCCCCCTTCCCCTTTTTTTTTCCAATAAATTATAAAGATTTTCCTTTTCCCACCTATTTCCATTATATAAAAAAAAACCCACTAGAGCTATACCTTGAGTGCCCTACCATCCATTCTTAATTAGCACATTCGTTTAGATAATATCACCAACTTTAATTTTAACACCTATGTGTTCTATTGTACTATTGTCATTGACATCTTTTGATGATCTGCTTCTATCACTGCTTGTTTGTCCCTACAATCACACCCCCCCACCCCCCCCTCCACCTCTTTGTCTCTCTATCTCTCCAACCCCCACACACACACCTTAAACCAGCTTATATTTCAACTCTTTCTTGGACTCGAACGCAAGTTCTGTCGAAGGGTCATGAGGACTCGAAACGTCAACTCTTTTCTTCTCCGCCGATGCTGCCAGACCTGCTGAGTTTTTCCAGGTAATTCTGTTTTTGCCAAGCATGTCAATGTGGCTGCGCCTGAACTGTCTCAGCTGCAGAGGAATGGTCACTTTATACAGGTTTCCCAAATGCGTGGCCACTTCCCTCCACTCCAACCCGCACATGCTTGTGCGCCACTATCAACCCCAGGGCAGCCTTTGCTCCTCCCAACGGCAATGCGCCTCAACCGCAGAGCAGCCCTTGTCCCCCCCAATGCGCTTCAGCCGCAGGGCAGCCCTTGACCCCTCTACAATGTATCTCAACCACAGGGCAGCCCTTGCCACCCCCTCTCCAACAAACCTCAACCTTGAATTCCAAGAGGTGACCTGGGTGAGCACTACACAATGCTACTGTGTACTCACCTACATGAGTTTCCCTCAAAATGCAGCCCATCAAGTTAATGCCTTATATGTTCTGTTGTGAAACATGTTGATGTGCAATCATGCCAACGTGGGTGGACAATCCAGTGCTGGGGGTTGATTCTGGTGAGCTGGCCTTATAATGATATCCAGATGTATTAGAAAGAGATTCCTGATGTCCGATGGCGGGAAACTTGGCCTGCCATCGACGGGCTGAGTGGACAATCGCAAACTGGCTTCACAACATCATGAAACCGATTTCTGGACTTCTCGCCATATTGCCTGCTCACAATGCCTAGCATGCCTGATGCCAATGGGCACGGAAAAGTCCACCCTCAGTCAAATGCTGCCTTGATGTCAAGAGCAGTCATTCTTGCCTCACCTCTGGAGTTCAGCTTTTTTGTCCATGTTGGGACCAAAGCTGTAATGAGGTCAGGAGCTAAGTGGCCCTGGCGGAACCCAAATTGAGTGTCAGTGAGCAGGTTATTGCTGAGTAAGTGCTGCTTGATAGCACTGTCGACGACACTTTCCATCAGTTAGCTGATGGCCAGGTGTAGACTGATGGGATGGTAATTGTCCGGGTTGGATTTGTCCTGCTTTTTGTGGACAGTAAATACCTGGGCAATTTTCCACATTGCCGGGTAGGTGCCAGTGTTGTAGCCTCTGTAACTCTGCTTTTATTCTAGGGTTTTCTTTGCTTTCTTAATCACCCTTTTAACATGTTGCAACACCATGAGCATTATGCCTTTCTCCCCACAAGATTGTTGGAGATTATTATTTTTCTGTTTTGATTTTGTTACTGATTAATTTACAACCACAGCTTTTATTTCTGAGCTTGCTGAGTCAAGGTTTGAATTATCCTGCATGCTTAGCATTTTCCCTTTAAAGGTTCCCAGTTTCTTTCTACCAAAATATTGTTGAGCACGCTCGCCAAATAAATTTGCTTGGAGTTGATCATTCATGTTTTTGAGGTTTTCCCTTTTAAAATTATATGCCTCTCTGGAATTTCCAAAATCCATAGTAAGTTGAATTTAATAATTTTCATGTTGTTGTTTTGGGGATACCACCACATTAACTGAGAATCAGGTCAAGATAAGCACTTCTCTTATGCATTCGATCATGAAGCAGTTATGTGTCACCTTAATCAACACTGACTCTAAATCACTCGGCTTTTTCAATTTAAGTTTTGTTGATTGAAGTCACTGGAGTCATTCCAAGAAATTGTTAACTGTTCAATATTGAATTACTAATTTAAGAGTAGAAGGAAGGAAAGATGTTGAGAATGAATCATGTTGACACATAAATAGTTGAGGGTAGCCAACAGTGTGTGCCTCAAAGGTACACTTAACCGGGTCTTATTTCACTGAACATAAGTAGATAGTTACCAAGTTATAGAATGAAGGTGCAAGTCAGCCATCCTAATAGAATTACAGTGTGTGCTATGTGGCAAACTTTTCTAGTGATATAATTACCAAGGTTAGAATAATAAAGGGGAGAACTTTCTCCCTACTGGGGGCGCTGAGGGGGAGTGGGCGCGCAGCCAATTGCCGCCGCGTTTGACTGTGTGCCGCCATTTTACATGGGAGGTCCAATTAAGGCTCACCCAGCACGATCTGCACCCGGAAACGTTGTGCACTCCCTGTGCGGGCTGGAGGGGGAGTAAGTAGGCTCAGTCGGGGCCTGAGCTCTTTCGTGCACATTCACGAAAGAGCGCAGAAATCTCCCTGAGGCATGGAGCTGCCTCAGGGAAATTAGTTTCATTATCAATACTTGAAATAAAGAAAAAAAAATTCAGACATGTCCCCTCATGTGACAGTGTCACATGAGCTGGGACATGTCAGTGAATTTTAATTAAAAAATTTATTAGATTTATAAATCTTTCATGAAACCTCATCCTGCCCATGGATGAGGTTTCATGATAAATGCGAAAGCCACCTGGGCTCTTCGCCTGCCCGCCAACCTTAAGATTGGATGGGCGGCTCTGTCAATTGTTTTAATTAGTATTTAAATGGCCTTAATAAGCCTTTGACAGTTTGGTGGGCGCGCAGCCGACTCTGGTGCATGCCCGTCAAACTGAAGATGGGAAAGACATGCGGCGACGTCGGGACGCATGTCCGACGTCACCATGCATCATTTTACGTGTCGGTGAGTGGGGCCTGTCCCCACACGCCGACCAGAAGATTCTGACCAAGGGCTGAGCCAGAGTGTATGAAACAAAAATAGCGTACAGTACAAAATTTTGCATAGTCAGTGTATAGGATAACATTAAATCATACAAACCCATACAAAAGATAAAGTTACTAAATGAGGACTGCAGGTGTTGTGTACTTTTCATCTCATATCCAACCACTAAAGGAAATGAAATAGGGATAGAAAATAGAAAAAGAAGCCAAAGCCATTGAAGAAGAGCAGAAGAGATTTTCTAAGATAATATCAAGGCCAAGAGGCTTTAGTTATGAGAGGCTCGAGAAATAGGGACTTTTTTCAGAGGCAGCTATGATCTACTAGAGGTGTTCAAAGTATTAGTGAATTTGATAAGTTAGGAAAAAGCATTTCATATCAACCATCGTTTCAACCAAGGATCAGCACTGAGCCCCTCTTCCTGATTGTCATGGATGTTCTAGCTAAGCAAGTGAGGAAGGAAGTACCATGGACATTGAGCTACGTGTTGGGGATGATGAGAGCATGACTGAGTATCTGGAGAACTGGAAAAAAGCGGTGGAAGATGGTTATGCAGATCATTAGACCAAATATCCAATATATGGACTGTCAGTTTGAGCCAAAGAAAGAGGATCGGAGTGAAGGTGTAAAGATTATGGGTGAAGAATTGCAAAAAGTGGGTAGCTTCAAGTATCTGGGATCAGTGGTGGCAGAAGGTCGAAGTATGGAAATGGAAATTAAGCAATGGATTAGCACTGGCTGGAGTAATTGGAGGAAGTGTAATAGTGTGTTATATGATAGGAAAGTATTGCTGAAACTGAAAGGAAGAATCTACAAGACATTGTGAGACTGGTTTTGTTACATAGTGCAGCATCAAGAAGAGAGGAACAATGACTAGATATAAATGAGATGCAGATACCAAAATGGATGTGTGGGGTGATGAGAAAAGACAAAGTCAGGAACCAGTACATCAAGGGGGTCAGTGAAACTTATGAGTACATCGAAGACAGTAGCTGAGAGGAAATTGAACGAATATGACCACTTGTTGCGGAGAAACAGAGGACATGTAGTGAGGGGACTGATGGAGGCGGGACTTCCTGGAAGAAGGAGGAAAGCTGAAGACCAGGTGGAAAGGTAATTGTTGAGAGACATAAACAAGTGGGATTGGAAGGGGAATGGGTGACTGACACGGGACGATGGAGAAGGGTGATCAGCCAGCATTATTGTGACCTCAGTAAAACGGAAGGAGCCCAAAGAAGAAGAGAAGAAATCAGGAAAAAGCATTTCTGCTGTGCATTGAATTAATAACCGAGGTGTACAATTAAAGACTACAACCAAAAGAACAAAGAGGTTAGGAACATAGTTTTATGCAGAGTGCTGTTAGTTCATAGAAAACCCTATCAAAAACAGTGGCAACAGCAAGATCCATAAGAGTTTTTAAAAGAATAATGAATAAAGAAATAAAGGGTAAATAGAGAGAGCAGGGGATTGACATTGGGTGCATTGCTTTTTCAGAGAACTTGCATAAATGGATCAATGGCTTATTTATGCGCTATATGATTCCGCAGGGTAGATTTTCAACTTGCCTTGGTGTAAAACTGATGTGCAAATCTTGCATGTTCTTACCTTTTCTCTGACAGCTCTCTTGCTATTGTAATATTGAAAGAATACTTTCTACCATAATGCTTTGCCTTTGCAGCTATGCATGTTTTAGGCTTCCCTTTGCTTCTTTGAAACACTTTCAACTTATATGTTTGTGATTCTTTGCTCATTCCAGTTAGCCCCTTCCCCTCTCTTCCTGAAGATACTTAAAAGATCATTTTCCTTCTTTATTTTAATTTTAATTGAATTGACACCGGGTATGTTGTTTGGGTCATTTACATATAGGAGGTCAAGACAATCACTCTTCTTGTAGCTTGCCTCATTGTATGTCATGAAGCAGTCCTCTTTACAATTACAGGTTCTGATTCTTGGATTTTCCTGATTTGAATTGATTTGATTGAAATTATTCTTTAAAATAACTTTGCTGTTCCTGCATACCCTTCTTATTCCTTTGCAGAGCAAACAACTGCTTCTTTTAACTGCTTCTTCTGCTGACCTTGTTTCAGTTTCACACCAAACTCTGGAAATGCTACAACAGAGGTTCTTACCATTTGGCAATAACGTGAGCTTCCAGGGAAAAATTGGTAGCTGCAGTGCAATGCCATTTTAACTTTCTTGAAGTCTTTCATTAAAAAAGTCAAACTTTCAGCAACTGGAGGGAAAATAAATATTTCTAAGGTGTATATCCTGCCAAGTGCTTTCAGAGATCATTTATTAGCTGCAGTTGGGTTTATAAAAACAGAGATGCTAAATTTGGTTAAAATATGAGTTGCAACTTTGGACACCTGTATAGGAAGGATATTTGAACTATGAAAATGTATGGGAAAGATTCACTGGAATGATATCAAAATGGCAGCCCTTAGTTGTGAAGAAATTTGTAAAGGCTGATATCTTTTTACTGCAACAGAAAAAGAGAACTAGTGATGTAACATTATGAAAATATCTGAGGTTAAATAGTGAATGATTGTCTTCATTGCTGATGAATCAATAACAAGAGGGCATAGATTCAAGATTTTGATTGGAAGTATAAAGTGAGTAGTAAGAAGTGTTATTTTCACACTTTTTATTAGAACAAATGGTTATTGAGGTAGAGACTGACAACTTTGAAAAAGGAATTTTGTCATATTTGTAAAGGAAAAATATAAATCGATTCCAAAAAAGAGTAGAGAAATAGGGCTAAAAAAGTAACTTTCATTGAACCAATCTTGTAATTTATTTGAACCAATGATTTAAGAGAATTGATAAACGCAGGACTGTAATATATCCTAATGTAGAATAAAAATCTTTTTCATGTTACTTAATTAGGATTCCATATTCAGCATTTTGTTTACATTAGAAAGCTTTTAATATTTCCTGTGAAATTGCTTCACATATGAAAAAAATAAGGACCTATAGCACATTACCTGTCTACAGTTCATGATTATTACTGTTGTAGGGCGTTGGATACCATTCATAGCTCTTAGTGAAGTATTTGTAGTCTTAAGTGGGTTAACTGTATGTATTTATTAACTACAAGAACTATGTGTGTGTGTATATATATATAATATATATATATATACACACACACAGTAAAGGGCTCAAGTTAGGAGCTGTCTCCATGCTCACTTGTGCACACAGCTCTGTCCAACACTACACTGACCCCTAGGTGCCGATCATGTGTTCTCTTACATCACTGTGTGGATGGTACTGTATTCAGTCCCTCATTAACCCTATACATGCCAGACCCTTATACTACAATTACCAATTTTGTATTAATTGTATAACAGGGTAGGAAAAAAGTAATGTTAAAGTTTTCATTCTGATTCATAACAAAAAGTTACTTTGAACATGGCAAAAGAATACATCAGTTACATATAATAGATAGCCATTATTTGAATATGTTGATTATATTATTCATATCCCTGAGTTAAAAACATAAAATGCTGGAAACACTCAGCAGGCAAACAAGCAAGGAACAGGAGTAGGCAATTTGGCCCCTCAAGCCTGCTTCGCCATTTAATAAGATCATGGCTGATCTGATAGTAACCTCAAATCTGCATCCCATCTATCTCCAATAACCCATCACCTCCTTGCTTATCAAGAATCTATCCACCTCTGCCTTAAAAATGTTCAAAGGCTCTGCTACCACTGCCTTTTCAGGAGGAGAGTTCCAAACACGCACGAACCCCTGAGGGAAAAAAATTCACCTCATCTCTGTTTTAAATGGGCAACTCCTTATTTTTAAACAGTGACTCCCAGTTCTAGATTCTCCCAATAGAGGCAACATCCTCTCCACATCCATCCTGTCAAGACTGCTCAGGATCTTATATGTTTCAATCAAATTGCCTCTTACTCTTCTAAACTCCAGCGGATACAAGCTACCCTGTCCAGCCTTTCCTCATAAGACAACCCACCCATTCCAGGTATTAGTCTGGTAAACCTTCTCTGAACTGCTTCCAACGCATTTACATCCTTCCTTAAATAAGGTGACCAATACCGTACACTGTAACCCAGATGTGGTTTCACTAGTGCTCTGTATAATTGAAGCATAACCTTCCTACTTTTGTATTCAATTCCCCTCGTAATGAACGATAACATTATATTAGCTTTCCTAATTACTTGCTGTACCTGCATACTAATCTTTTGTGATTTATGCACTAAGACACCCAGATCCCTCCGCATCTCAGTTCTGATGTAAAGTCATTGACCTGAAATGTCAAATCGGTTTCACTTTTCACAGATGTGCCAAACGTGCTGAGTGTTTGCGGCATTTTCTGTCCTTTTTTAAAGATTTCTGAATACCTGATATGCAGGCAGGTATATTTAGGTGTCTTTCCTTTGGCCATTAGAATTTTGTGGCAACTAGTTGTATAAATAAAAATAAGAATTCTGTTGCCACATTAGATTTTACTTCCATGAATGGAAATCTCACATGCTCATCCACTTTGTGACTGAATCCCAAAGCAGTTGAACACCCCTCAATGATATTGTTCCTTCATTAAGGCAAAATACTACAGATGCTGGATATCTGAAACATAAACAAAACATGCTGGAAAAACTCAGCAGGTCTGACAGCATCTGTGGAGAGAAAAATAATGTTAACGTTTCGAGTCTGTATGACTCTTCTTCAGAGCTTGTCCCTTCATTGCCTGGAGTGGCGATAAAACTGCTAAAATATCTAGTTGCAGTTCTCCCTTACTCTCCACAACCATATTCCAATAACTACTGCTTCACTTGGCTGCTTTATTCCAAAGAAACAGTATCATATTTTTCAAATGCAGTTTTTCAATTGACAGTTACCAATACTACTTCTCTGCAACACTTCCAATTGTTGGTAATTGGCCTTCTCATAGCCTTCAAATTCAAGATGAGACCAAGTTGCACAGAGCTCTTGGGACATATGCCATGATGATGCCATCTGTATATAATCCATATCTGCCACAAAACACTTCACAAATTTCCAAAAACCTGGGGCAGAATGTTCTGTTCGGGTGGGATGAGGTTTCATGAAGGATTTATCAAGGAAATAAAATTTTATCAAAATTCATAAACATGTCCTAGCTCATGTGACACTGTCACATGAGGGGACATGTCTGAATAATTTTAAAAATTCTTTTCTTCAATTTTTCATAATGAAATTAATCTCCCTGAGGCATGGAGTTGCCTCAAGGAGATTTCTGCGCTCTTTCGCGCACATGTATGAAAGAGCGCAGGCCCCCACTCTCCCTCCTCCTCCTGCCTGCACAGGTAGCGCTGAGCGCTTCCGGGTGCACATCATGCTGGGCGGGCCTTAATTAGCCTGCCCACATAAAATGGTGGTGCGCAGCCGATTGCGGGCGACGATCGGCTCCGCGCCTGCTCCCAACCAGCCTGCCTGACAGGGAGAAAATTTTCCCCCTGGTGTTAACAATCATTCACTATTTAAACTCTCAGATAATTTCATAATGTTACATCACTAGTTCTCTTTTTCTGTTGTACTGAAAAAGGCATTAGCCTTTGCAACTTTCTTCATAACTAAAGGCTGTCATTTTTTGTATCACTCCAATGAAATCTTCCCATAACTTTTCATAGATCAAATATCCTTCCTATAACAGGTGTCCAAAATTGCGAATGTTATACATTTGAAAATAGTTTAAAAAACATAAGTAGGCAATATTCCCATTATTGAAACATAGAAAATAGGAGCAGGAGTAGGTCATTTGGACCTTCAAGCCTGCTGCGCCATTAAATATGATCATGGCTGATCCTTTATCTCAATGCCAAACACCCGCGCTCTCCCCATATGCCTGGACACCTTTAGAGTCTAGAAATCTATCCATTTCCTTAGTCATAGAGTTATACAGCACAGAAATAGGCCCTTTGGCCCATCGTATCCATGCTGTCCATCAAGCACCTACCTATTCCATTTCCCAGCACTTTGCCTGTAGCCCTGTATGCAATGGTGTTTCAAGTGCTCATCTAAATACTTAAGTGTTGTGAGGGGTTCCTGCCTCTACCACCCCCTCAGGCAGTGTGTTCCAGATTACAAACACCCTTTGGGTGAAAAGAATTTTCCTCAAATCCCCTCTAAACCTCCTGCCCCTTACCTTAAATCTATGCCCTCTGGTTATTGACAGCTCCACTAAGGGGAAACGTTTCTTCCTATCTACCCTATCTGTGCCCCTCGTAATTTTGTATACCTCTATCAGGTCCCCCCTCAGCCTTCTCTACTCTAAGGAAAACAACCCTAGCCTATCCAGTCTCTCTTCATAGCTGAAACGCTCCAGCCCAGGCAACATCCTGGTGAACCTCCTCTGCGCCCTCTCCAATGCAATCACATCCTTCCTATAGTGTAGTGACCAGAATTGCACACAGTACTCCAGCTGTGGCCTAACTAGTGTTTTATACAGCTCCAATATAACCTCCCTGCTCTTATATTCTATGCCTCGGCTAATAAATGCAAATATCCCACATGCCTTCTGAACCACCTTATCTACCTGTGCTGCAGCTTTCAGGAATCTATGGACATGTACACTAAGGTCCCTCTGATCCTCTGTACTTCCTAGGGTCCTGCCATTCATTGTGTATTCCCTTGCCATGTTAGTCCTCCCAAAATGCATCACCTCACACTTCTCAGGATTAAATGCTATTTGCCACTGCCCTGCCCATCTTACCAGCCCATCTATATCGTCTTGTAATTTAAGGCTTTCCTCCTCATTATTTACGACACCACCAATTTTCGTATCACCTGCGAACTTACTGATCATACCTCCTATATTCATGTCTAAATCATTAATGTGCACTACAAACAGAAAGGGTCCCAGCACCGATCCCTGCGGCACATCAGTCGTCATAAGCTTCCAATCGCAAAAACAACATTTGACCATCACCCTCTGCCTCCTGCCACTAAACCAATTTTGGATTCAATTTGCCCTGGATCCCATGGGCTCTTACCGTCTTGACCATTCTCCCATGCGGGACCTTGTCAAAAGCCTTACTGAAGTCCATGTAGACTACATCAACTGCACTACCCTCATCTAAACAACTAGTTACCTCCTCAAAAAATGCAGTCAAATTTGTCAGACATAATCTCCCCTGACAAAGCCATGCTGACTATCCCTGATTACTCCCTGCCTCTCCAAGTGGAGATTAATCCTGTCCCTCAGAATTTTCCAATAGTTTCCCTACCACTGATGTTAGACTCACTGGCCTGTAATTACCTGGTTTATCCCTAAAACCCTTCATGAATAATGGTACCACATTCACTGTCTTCCAGTCCTCTGGCACCTCCACTGTGGTCAGAGAGGATTTAAGAATTAGTGTCAGAGCCCCTGCATTCTCCACCCTTGCCTCACATAGCAGCCTGGGATACATCTCAGCTGGGCCTGGGGATTTATCCACTTTTGAGCCTTTTAAAACTGCTAATACCTCCTCCCTTTCAATGCTAATTTGTTCAAGTTTATCACAGTCCCCTCCCTGATTTCTACACCTACATCGTCCTTCTCCATAGTGAACACAAATGAAAAGTAATCATTCAAAACCTCACCCATGTGCTCCGGCTCCACACACAGATTGCCACTTTGGTCCTTAATGAGCCCTACTCTTTCCCTGGTTATCCTCTTGCCCTTAATATATTTATAAAATGCCTTGGCATTTTCCTTTATATTGCCCGCCAGTGTTTTTTTATGCCCCCTCTTCGCTCTCCTGATTACTTTTTTAAGTACCCCCTCCATTTCCTCTAGGGCTTCTGCTGTTTTCAGCCCTCTGCATCTGCCATAAGCCTCCTTTTTTTTCCTTATCCAATCCTCTATATTGCTTGACATGCAGGGTTCCCTGGACTTGTTGGTCCTACCCTTCACCTTTACAGGAACGTGTTGGCCCTGAACTCTCACTATTTCCTTTTTGAATGATTCCCACTGGCCTAATGTAGACTTTCCTACAAGTAGCTCCCAGTCGACTTTGGCCAGATCCTGTCTTATCATATTGAAATCGGCCTAACCCCAATTCAAGACTTTTATCTCTGGTCCATCTTTATCCTTTTCCATAACTACCTTAAATCTTACAGAGTTATGGTCACTATCCCAGAAATTCTCCCCCACTGACACTTCTACCCCTTGCCCGGCTTCATTCCCTAAGATTAGGTCCAGTACCGCCCCTTCTCTTGTGGACTTTCTATGTGCTGGCTCAAAAAGCTCTCCTGAATGCACTTTGAGAATTCGGCCCCCTCTAAGCCTTTCACACTAAGACCACCCCAGTTAATATTGGGAAAGTTGAAATCCCCTAATATTATTGCACTATTATTTTTACACTACTCTGAGATTTGCCTACATATCTCTATCTCTATTTGCCTACTCTATCTCCCCCTGACTCTTTGGAGGCCTTTAGCACACTCCCAGCAAAGTGATTGCCCCCTTTTTCTTCTTAAGTTTTACCCATATGGCCTCATTTGAGGAGCCTTGTAAGATAATCCTTCTAAGATCCCTCCTTACTGCAGTAATTGACTCCTTGATCAATAGTGCAATGTCAAGTCCTCTTTTACACACTGACACTGTCACGCCTGAAGATCCTATACCCTGGAATATTGAGCTGCCAGTCCTGTCCTTCCCTCAACCATGTCTCTGTGATAGCAACAATATCATATTCCCATGTGTTAATCAACACCCTCAATTCATCTGCCTTAATTGGAAGGCTCCTTGCATTAAAATAGATGCAATCCAGCCTGGCATTATTCTCTTGTGCCTTAACAGGTCTATATTTGCTCTGCCTTCCAGACTGACTTAGTTTCTCTTCTCTATTTGGCTGTGCATCACCCTCTACTGTACCTCCACTTTGGTATCCCACCCCCCTGCCAAATTAGTTTAACCCCCCCCCCCCCCCGGCTCCAAACAGCACTAGCAAACCTCCCTGCAAAGATGCTGGTCCCGTTCTGGTTCAGGTGCAACCTCTCCAACTTGTACAAGTTCCACCTTCATCAGAAACAGACCCAGCAATCCAGGAAACTAAAGCCCACCCCCACCCCCCCCACACCATCTCTTCAGCCATGCATTCATCCTCTCTATCCTCCTATTCCTATATTCACCAGCATGTGGCACAGGGAGTAATCTAGAGATTACAACCTTTGAGGTCCTGCTTTTTAATCTGCTACCTAGCTCCCTAAACTCTTGTTGCAGGACCTCATCCCTCTTTCTACCTATGTTGTTGGTACCAATGTGAACCACGACCTCTGACTGTTCGTCGTCCCCCTCCCGCCCACCTCAGAATGTCCTGTATCTTCTATAATATATTCAGTGACTTGGCCTCCACAGGCTTTGGTGGTAGAGAATTCCACAGGTTCACCACCCTCTGAGTGAAGAGGTTTCTCCTAATCTCAGTCCTAAATGGCTTACCCCATATCCTGAGACTGTGACCCCTTGTTCTAGATCCCAACCAGAGGAAGCATCATCCTTGCATTCAGTCTGTCCAGCCCTGTCAGAATTTTATACGTTTAAATGAAACCCCCTCTCATTCTTCTAAACTCCAGTGAATACAGGCTTAGCCAACCCAATCTCTCCTCATATGACAATCCTGCCATCCCTGGAATCAGTCTGGTGAACCTTCGCTGCACTCCCTGTATGGCAAGTATATGCTTTCTTAGGTAAGCGGACCAAAACTGCACACAATACTCCAGGTGTGGCCTCATTAAGATCCTGTACAGCTGCAGTAAGACATTCTTGCCCCTGTACTCGAATCCTCTAGCAATAGAGGCCAACATAGCATTTGCCTTCTTAACTGCTTGCCGCACCTGCATGCTTGCTTTCAGTGATTGGTGTACAAGGACACCCAGGTCCCTTTGTACATCAACATTTTCCAATCTATCACCATTTAAATAAAACTCTGCCATTCTGTTTTTCCTATTGAAGTGGAGAACTTCACACATATCCATGTTATACTGCATTTGCTATGTATTTGCCCACTCACAACTTACCTAAGTCCCTTGAAGCCTCTTATCATTCTCCTCACCACTCACATTCCCACCAAGATTTGTGTCGCCAGCAAACTTGGAAGTATTACATTTGCTTCCCTCAACCAAATGATTGATATATATTGTGAATAGCTGGGGCCCAAGCACTGATCCCTGTGGTACCCTACTAATCACCGCCTGCCACTCCGAAAAAGACCCATTTATTTCTATGCTTTGTTTCCTGTCTATTAACCATTTCTCAATTCATGCCAATATATCATCCCCAATCCCACACTCTTTAATTTTGCACACTAATCTCTTATGTGGAGCTTTATCGAAAGCTTTCTGAAAATCCAAATACACTACATCCACTGGATTTCCCTTATCTATTCTGCTAGTTATGTCCTCAAAAAACTCCAGTAGATTTGTCAAATATGATTTCCCTTTCATAAATCCATGCTGACTTTGTCTAATCCTGTTGATATTTTCTCGGTGCCATGTTATCGCATACTTTATAACAGACTCTAGCATTTTCCCTAGTACTGATGTTAGGCTAACCAGACTGTAGTTCCCTGTTTTTTCCCTCCCTCCCTTTTTAAATAGTGCGTTCACATTTACCACCCTCTAAACTGTTGGGATTGTTCCAGAGTGTACAGAATTTTGGAAGAAGACAACCAACGCATCCACTATTTCCATGGCCACCTCTGGGGATATAGATTATCAGGCTCTGGGGATTTATTGGCTTTCAGTCCCATTAATTTCTCCTGCACTACTTTTTTAGAAATACTAATTTCCTTCAATTCCTCCTTCTCATTAGATCCTTAGTTCCCTAGTATTTCTGGGAAGTTATTTGTGTGTTCCTCTGTGAAGACAGAACTAAAGTACTTGTATCATTGTTCTGCCATTTCCTTGCTCTCTATTATAAATTCTCCTGTTTCAGATTGTACAGGACCTACATTTGTCTTCACTAATCTTTTTCTTTTTATAAACTTACAGAAGATTTAACAGGCTGCCTTTATGTTCCTTGCAAGTTTACTCTCATACTCTATTTTTCCCCTCTCAATCAATCTCTTGGTCTTCCTTTGCTGTATGCTAAACTGTTCCGAATCCTCAGGCTTCCTAGCAACTTTATATGACTCTTCTTTAGAGCTAATACTATCCTTAATTTATTTTGTTATCCATGGTTGGGCCACTTTTCCTATTGTGTTTTTCACTACAAAGGAATGTATAACTGCTGCAGTGCATACATTCGTTCCTTAAATATTAGCCATTGCCTATCCACCGTCATGCCTTTTAATGAAGCTCCCCAATCTATCTTAGCCAACTCACACCTCATACCTTCGTAGCTTCCTTTTTTTAGATTTGGGACCTGAGTTTTGGATTGGACTACTTCACTTTCCATTCTAAATGAAGAATTCTATCATGTTATGGTCACTGTTCCCTAAAGGACCCCGCATAACAAGATTATTAATTAACTCCTTCTCATTGCACAATACCAAGTCTAGGATAGCCTGCTCCCTAGTTGGTTCCTTGACGTACTGGTCTAAAAAACCATCTTGTACACACTCTAGGAATTCATCTGCCACAGTATTATTGCTATTTTAGTTTGCCCAGTCTATATGTACAGCTGAGCCTCTTGTGGTGCCACAAACTTGGCTCTTGCTGCATTCCCCTGAGAAGCCATCTACCCCAGCAATATCCAAAATGGAAAATCTGCTGGAGAGGGAGATGAACCCATGGGACACCTGCACTACCTGCCTAGTGTTTTTACTCTGTCTGGCGGTCACCCATTCCTGTTCTGCCTGTGCAATGTTTACTTGTGGTGTGACCACCTCACTGTATGTGCTAGCCATGAAGATCTCATCCTTGCAGCTGCTCAACAGTGACTCCAGACGAAGCTGCAGCTGCAAAGCAAGGATTTTAAATAGCTACAGCTGGAGACACTTCCTGCACATGTGGTCAGCCCAGACACTGGAAATGTTCCAGACTTCTAACATCGCACAGGAGGAGCATTCCACATTGTCGAGCTGCCCTGCTGTGACTTACCCTTAAATTATTCCCTTTACTTTTACTTCCTCTAGTTTAGAGAATAATAAGGACAGTAGAAACACTCACCAGGTCCTACTTACCAAGGCTCCCAATTTCCTTTCTGAGGAAAGGTAGAAAATGAAAGATCATCTCCCCTCTTCACCAAACACCCTCATTCAGCAAACTCCAACTTAAGCACTCTAATGCAGCTCAAAATAGCACTTCAGTGTAGACAAGGCAGCACTGTAAATGGCCTGCTTTCATGCTGTCTGAAAACCTGTTTAAGTCAGTTATCTAATTAACTAGCTGCAGTTGCAAGTAGAGCCTGTGTAACCCCTGTTTTAAAGCTAGACTAAAACTCACCTTCTCCCAGCTGAAGGAGCAACTTAATTGCTTAATTAAACAAAGACTAGGCTTTAGATAGAAATTAACCCTTAAATTAACTCTTAAAATTCCCTCATTTACCAAACTCCAACGTAAGCACTCTAATGCAGCCCAAAGCATTACTCCAGTGCAGACTGTAAATATAATGTTTAATTGCTTTCATATTTTAACTAAAGCTGATGACAACTTTGTGATAACTTCATTGCTGATGGTTATTTGATCAAATCCAACAGTGGCATACTATTGGCCATTGGGTATTTGTATACATCTGGTGAATGCATGATACTACATTTTCATGCTTTATTTTACCCAATTAACAACCCACTTTTTTTACAAAACAATTAAGGATAATTTTCTTGCATTTTTGAGCACTTCTGTTTGAATAGCAAATTACATAAAGCCCTCTTGATGTTTTGAAAACTGGCAAGTAGCCATATTTTGTTTTCTCTTCCAATGTAGCAATTTAATTATGAGCTGGATTCTGGTATAAACAGTTTCTCTGTAATGCAACAAATGGCAAAAATACAGAAAGCACACCTGCCCCTTGGATTAGTACCAGTAAACAATAAGCTGTCCAAATTTGAAAACTGCCAGTGCCTGATGCAGCTGTACCACTGAAATATTTTGGAACAGTGATGGTATCTTCTTACATGACAACTGAAAAACCTTCTCTTTTAGGGGTGTACAGATTTAACTAGCTTACTTCTGGTAGGCATGTAATAATGTAGTAAAGTCCTAAGTAGTTGTCCCAGGGACAGATAATCACATTTCTAATACTTGCTCCTATATGGTGTTGCCAAAGCAGACAATCAGATGGGTTTGTTATTCTAAATTTACAATAGATATCTTTTGTTTGCAATTTCATTGCCAAGTTTTAAGGAAAACACAGTAATTGTCTTCAAAATGTTATTGGGAACTAAATCTGGGTTTCCTGAGCTCGTGTATACCTATTTTGATATAATGGACTCTTGTAACGTAATGCTAGAGCCCTGGACACAATCTTTTTATGGCAGTTGTGTATGTTAGTATCAGAAAGTTGGTTAGCTTGGAAATAGGAAGGTTCCTATGGTGTGAGGGAAATGAGGCATGGGTGGGAAACAAGAGATCTTTGGTCATACCATTTTCAGCTTGCACTTCATGTCGTATAGCAGGATGAGGATGAGCTAGAAGTTGAGAAGGGGCATAAGGCAGGAATACACCATCATCCTCAATGTTCTCAGTGACACTAGATAACACGGGGTCCGTTGAAGCTGGCCCCATGAAGCTGATCGCAATCTCCTCTGTAGGGCTCAGTAGATGCTGGCGTCCTTGTCTCTGATCAGTTCTGCTTCATTCTCTTCTGTACCACATTGTCCTGCAAGAGAGAGGGGAGAATGTCAGTATTTGTATTGCATTGTGTTTGGGTGATGTTTCTGCCATGGCCAAATAGCTGGAGGTATGTGTAATCAGGCGAGAGGTGGGTGCTAGACTGGCAGTATTGGTAGGTGGGTGAGGGCGAGATGGAGTTTCTAGATTTTAGGCTTGACTCCTGAGTACCATAGATTGACACTGAGTGATTTATAAGGGGTGTAGTGCATAGGGCAGCCAGAGAGATTGGTGCTGTGGTGGATAGGAGATGTGATGTAAAGATGCATTTAATTATCTTGATCACTCACATGAGGTCATTGGAAGTTTTGTGGCACTGCTGTCACATCCTTGTGTCCAGAGTATGGGTGGAGTCAGAGGACATCGGTAGAGTGTTGAACGAATACTTCACATTTGTCTTCACCCAAGAGAATGAGGATGAAGGTATCGAACTCTGGAAGAGAGACAGCGAGGTTCTTGAGCAAATTGATATAGGGAGTGACAAGGTATTGGAGGTGTTGGCAGGCTTAAAAGTGGACAAATCTCCAGGTCCGGATGATTTGTGTCCCAGACTGCTGAGGGAGGCAAGAGAGGAGATCGCAGGGGCTCTGACCCAAATTTTAAATTCTTCTCTGGCCACAGGGGAGGTGCCAGAGGACTGGAGAACAGCTAATATGGTTCCGCTATTTAAGAAGGGTTGTAGAGAAAAGCCAGGGAACTACAGGCCAGTGAGTGTCATGTCAGTGGTAGGGAAACTATTGGAGAAAATTCTGAAGGAGAGAATCTATCTCCACTTGGAGAGGCAAGGTTTGATCAGGGATAGTCAGCATGGCTTTGTCAGAGGGAGGTCAGCCCTAACAAATTTGATTGAATTTTTTGTGGAGGTGACCAGGTGTGTAGATGAGGGTAGTGCAGTTGATGTAGTTTATATGGTGACTATGTGGGGCGTAGGATTAGTAGATTTGTGGATGACATAAAGATTGGCTGGGTGGTTAACAGTGAGGTTGAGTGTCTTGGGCTACAGGAAGATGTAGACGGAATGGTCAAATGGGCAGATAAGTGGCAGATGGAATTTAACCCTGAAAAGTGTGAGGTGATACACTTTGAAAGGAGTAATTTGACAAGGAAGTATTCAATGAATGGCATTGACATTAGGAAGTTCTGAGGAACAAAGGGACCTTGGCGTGTGTGTGCATAGATCTCTGAAGCTGGAGGGACATGTTAGTGGGGTGGTGAAAAAGGCATATGGGACACTTGCCTTTATCAATCGAGGCATAGATTACAAAAGTAGGGAGGTCATGTTGGAGTTGTATAGAACCTTGGTGAGGCCACAGTTGGAGTACTGTGTGCAGTTCTGGTCACCACATTATAGGAAGGATGTGATTACACTTGAGGGGGTGCAGAGGAGATTCACCAGGATGTTACCTGGGATGAAACATTTAAGTTATGAAGAGAGGTTAGATAGACTTGGGCTGTTTTTGTTGGAGCAGAGAAGACTGAGGGGCGACCTGATCAAGGTCTACAAGGTTATGAGGGGCAGGGATGTGGTGGATAGGGAGCAGCTGTTCCCCTTAGTTGAAGGGTAAGTCACGAGGGGACATAAGTTCAAGGTGAGGGGCAGGAGGTTTAGGGGGATGTGAGGAAAAACTTTTTTACCTAGAGGGAGGTGAAGGTCTGGAATGCACTGCCTGGGAGGGTGGTGGAGGCGGGTTGCCTCACATCTTTTAAAAAGTACCTGGATGAGCACTTGGCACGTCATAACATTCAAGGCTATGGGCCAAGTGCTGGTAAATGGGATCAGGTAGGTAGGTCAGGTGTTTCTCACGTGTCGGTGCAGACTCGATGGGCCGAAGGGCCTCTTCTGCACTGTGTTAAAAAAAAGAGCCAGGAATTAAACTTGCTGGTGACCTGCTCCCACTCCCTGAGAGTGGTTCTCTTGCCCCACCCACCCAACCTTACGAACCACGATATCTCTCCTCCTATCCCTGTCCAGCTCCACCACTAATATCTTCAGTGTCACATCCGTCAGTGTGGAACAATCTCTCTGCTCTAGTGTTCAATCTTCCTTCATTTAAATTCCAACAGTATTATTCAGTGCAGCTTCACCTTAAGAGGGACAGCCTGCTTTTAAGATGAGCAGACTGGCTGCACAATGCTGTATCTGCACAACACTGTTCAGCCCCTTGATAAGCACAGAGGCAGCCAGCACTGTGAAGAAGAACGAACTCACTGCAGCTCACATTGCACTCATGTAGATGAGGTAGGTGCACCAAATATGTGCTACTCACCTTGAATGGAACCGGTCTGGACAGGCCACAGATCATGACCACTGCAACCAAAAACCAGGGTCGTGAATTTCTAATTCCTTGTTTGTTTTAGAACCCATTGGATTTTCATCCCATTGTGTTGGGTCAAAGCAATATTGAGGCCAAGGTTGTGAAATGATGAAGAAGGGCTAAGAATATTCACTGTCAAGGTCCATGAAGGAAGCCATGACATAGTGAATGGATAAAAAAACTTCTGGGAAAATCTTAGCAAGATATTAAAGATTCTATGGTGCAGAGATAAATTAAGCCTTAATATTTTTGACATAACTCCAGACTGTCCAGCAAGTGGGCATTGATTCAAACTCAGAAGAGGGAAGTGTTTAGATCTAACTACAAACACCTAGGATTAACTGCCTGTGGGGTAGGTGAAGCTGGATAGGAGGGATAGTATCAATATTTTGCAGAGAAAATTATTGAATGACATGAGATAGAGTAATGTTTAATACATTTCAGACTTTGGGACTGCCCAGATAATCTACAGTGGTCTCTACCAACCTGTCACAATCCTATTTCCTTTGATTCAGCAGTTGCACTGCAAGAGAAATGGAGATTGTGACCACTGAGGATGTGCAAATTGTGGAAATGCTGAGGAGATGTGACTGAATGTAGAGTGGAATCACAAGTAGAAACGTGAATAAGTCATGGACGATCAATTGATGAATTTGGTGACAAAATGAGAGAAGGGATATGATGAAACAATATGTGCTGTTTGTGGTTCTGTACTGGACTGATTCAATGTCTGATGTTAAAAATAAATAAACTTCAGTCCATAGAATAACGTACGCTACAACACATCAGGTTCTTTTGCAATATGAAGAAATTAATATCCATATATATTAAAATCACTTTGTGGATCTGAACATTCCATGTCAAAACAGATTGAAAACCCATGTGTTAAGTGACATAAAAGGCATTCTTCATTACATTTACTTACTGGATCTGTCATGTCTGTTGGTGGAGCTTTGATAGTATTTTCAATTCTATTTGCAAACATACACACCAAAGAACCTGATGAAATCCCTGCTTGACCAGAAATGAAGATACATTAAAAGCACGGGCAGGCATTTGACAGCAGTGTTCATAGTCACTGTTTTTGGATGACTTTGAATTGAATTGCTGATTTATAATAATTTGGAAAAAATAAATACTATGGCCCAGAAGTGATGTCATGATGATTGTCATTAACTGCATTAAAAGTACAGCCTTCCTGGAGGGTGGGAATTGTGGCGGGAGCAGGGTGGGTGGAAGAGCCTGGTGAGCATTGTTGGGGGTGATGGGGTAGGGGGTGGGGGGTGGTCAGCACTGTCATGGTTGCTGGGCTGGTGAGCATTGTTGGGTTTGCGGGGCTGGACATTTTTGGGAGGGAGTGGGGTGGTAAACGTTGTCACAGATGCGGGGAGTGAGCATTGTTAGAGCAGCGGGGGTGGGGTGGTGAAAATTGTCTGGGTTGCAGGGGGTGAACATTGTCAGGAGTGCAGAGGTGAGCATTTTTGGGGGTGCGGGGAAAGGTGAACATTGTTTGGGATGCGGGAAGGTGGACAGTGTCGAGGGGGTGAACATTGTTAGGGGTGTGGTGGTTGGAGAACATTGTTGGGGTGAGGTGAATGTTGTTATGGGTGCAGGGGGTGTGCAACTTGTCGGAGGTGCGGAGGGTGTGTGAACATCAGGGCGGCAGAGGTGGGTGCACATTGTTGGGAGTGCGTGGGGGAGTGAACATTGTTGGGATGCAGGGGGTTGTGCATTTTTGGGGGTGTGGGTGCATGTGAACATTGTTGGGTATGCGGGGGATGGTGAGCTTTGTTGGGGATGCAAGGAGTGGGTGAACATTGTCAGAGGTACGGGCGGGAGTGAGCGTTGTCTGGATATTTTGGGGGAATGATTATTGTTGGGGTGTATGGGGCGGCAGTGAGCCTTGTCGGGTGCTGCAGGAGGAATGGTGTGCATTGTTGGGGATGGGGTGGGGGGAGTAAGCAATGTTGGGTGTTTGAGGATGGGTGAGCATTGTTGGGAGGGATGTGGGTTCAGCAGTGTCAGAATTGCAGGGTTGCTAGCTTGGGGGGGAGGGGGGGGATGTGGGCGGTAGCCATTGTCATGGGTGCAGGGGTGGGGTGAGCATTGTTGGAGGGAATTTGCGGGAGGGTGAACATTGTTGGGAGTGGAAGGGGGGTGGGCAGTGTCAAATGTGCGGGGGTGGTGAGCATTGTCTAGATAGGATGGCAAACATTGTCAGAGTGCAGGGGTGGTGAA
The DNA here is from genome assembly GCF_017639515.1 of Carcharodon carcharias. Classification (NCBI taxonomy): domain Eukaryota; kingdom Metazoa; phylum Chordata; class Chondrichthyes; order Lamniformes; family Lamnidae; genus Carcharodon; species Carcharodon carcharias. The sequence goes on from NC_054474.1 coordinate 52,059,354, forward strand.
CATTGTTGCGAGGGGAGGTGAACATTGTCTCCCATATTGGTATAGACATTTCAGGCAGCTCAACCACACCATACTTGTCTACCTGTTTTCCTGCATTCCCACCTTCCTATCTGATCCCTAGTACTGAGCTCCCATTCCATGCTGAAGCTGGAGCTTAGAAGAGTAAGAGGCGACTTGATAGAAACATATAAGATCGTGAGGGGTCTTGACAGGGTGGATGTGGAGAGGATGCTTCCTCTTGTGGGAGAATCTAGAACTAGGGGTCACTGTTTAAAGAAAGGGGTCCCCCATTTAAAACAGAGATGAGGTGAAATGTTTTCACTCAGACGGTCGTGAGTCTTTGGAACTCTTCCTGAAAAAGGTGGTGGAAGCAGAGTCTTTGAATATTTTTAAGGCAGAGGTAGATAGATTCTTAGTAAGCAAGAGAGTGATATGTTATCAAGGGTAGGTGGGATGCAGATTTCAGGTTACCATCAGATCACCCATGATCTTATTAAATGGCAGGGCAGGCTCGAGGGGCTGAATGGTCTACTCCAGCTCCTTGTTCGTATGTTCAGACTCTTCTCTCTATTTGCCCTTTTCCCTTTTTTCCTCTTCTCTCCTCCTCATCCCCTCTCTCTCCTATTCTCCTTATCCTTCCCCCTCCAACATCCTAGCCCCTTGTTCCCTTGTGTTCTCTTCCCTCTCACCCATCGTGTGATGAGAGTGCATTTTTGAAACTTTTTTTTCCCCAGTTGCTCAGGTTGGCTAGCTAGCACTTTACAGTTCTGGGGTGAAAGAGGGAGCTTTGCAAAGACATTGTAAATGAAGATTCAGGGAAGGAACAGAATAAGTTTTCTTCATTGTATTCTTGTATAGACTGAGAGTATAAAGATGCTGAGTCAAACCTCTAAGGTCACAGGACTTAATGCCTGTCAGACATCAGAATGAATCATTCACTGTCTGGGTGGAGATGATCAACTGATTTGTGCAAGAAAGTACAAGACATAAACAGAATTCTTTTTGTTTTTTCAATGTTATACAGGCCTCTGTCCAGCAGTGTGTCTTGGTCTTACTTGCCGTGTACTGTGCAAGAGATGATCTCTTGCACAGTGCACAGCAAGCACCACCAATAATGATTATTGTTCTTATATTTAGGGACTGATCTATAACCACAATAAAAGATCTCCTGTTACCTTTGAAGGAATGATCTTCAATGGGATTTTGCTTTCAAGTGTTGCTCCAACAGAGGATGGTAATCATTTTAGATCAATTTTATGGTATGAAGCACAATCCTACTCATATTAGAGTAGAAATTCTCCTGTAAGATGCAACTTCACTGCCCTTGTGCAAATATACAACTAGTGCATGTGAAAACCTGATTGTAAGGATTTTTCTCCACTATGCTACCCAAAATTGGGCAGGAACTGTTGTAAGAAATGGAACAAAATTGGGTGGTGTCCCTACCACTGCCTTGCTGCCCTGACCTACAGTTTCTTCCCCTTGTCTCTGCAATGGCTGCTGCTGGTTGCTCCTTCCCTATTTGCCTTATGTAAACTTCAGCCAGGGGGAAAGCCCTGGGGCCCAGCCTAATTCTGTCCTATCTAGCTTTGTCCCTTCTGCTTCTGGGTACTGCCAGTTAAGCTTTGGCAGTAGCTCTGAGATCATGGCGGGTATGGGAGGGTGATGAGCCTTGTTGGGGGTGCAGGGAAGAAGGTGGTCTCTGATTACTTACTAGTGGAAGCTGTTCACTTTGCTGAGATCTTTGTCAAGATGTTGCTCCAGGCTTAGGGAGCCCTGTAAATCCTTCAATGGCTTCCGCCTCTTTAGGTGCTGCAGCATTGCCTTGATTTCTCTGTGAGCTGTTGGCAGGTTCCCACTCCTTGAATATCTAATCACCCCTGGGCCAGGAAACTGGGCCTAGCTCAGGGTGGGGTCGGGATAGCATCAGTAAAATCTAATTCCTTACTTGGTCATGAAGAAAAAAAAACTGAAAATATTTTCCATTGCTGCAACTGCTTTCTTTAACTTGTTTTTATTGAAAAAGAGTAACTGTTCTATCTTTAGGTTATTGATTTCTCCTTTAAATGCATTACACCTTATTTGATAATGAGTTTTAGGATCAGGGTATCTCTTTGCTTGAATAGCTTCAGGAAACGTAGACATAAAAGTGATTAATGTATGAGTTGGGGTTGCGTGTGATGTTAAATCTTAAAAATCTCGAACTCATTTCCAACCCGCCTATTTCCAGGAGGCCCCGGCCCTCTACCTGCCTACGCTTCAGTTTGCGAGTTCATTAAACATGAAAGAGGAAAATCTTACTTGAGCTGTTTTGTATTAACTGCAATTCAATTCATGCCACACATTTCATGATCATATTGAGAGGAACCTCCAGGATGTTGATAGTGGGGTAATCCGCAATAGTAATGTTGTTGAGTGTCGAGGGGAGGTGGATAGAAACGTAGAAAATAGAAGCAGGAGTAGGTCATTCGGCCCTTCAACCTGCTCTGCCATTCAATATGATCATGGCTGATCCTTTATCTCAATGCCATACACCCACTCTCTCCCTGGATGCCTTTAGAGTCCAGAAATCTATTTCCTTCTTAAATTTTTTAAAATTAATTTACGGGATATCAGCTTTGCTGGCTGGGACAGCATTTATTGCCCATCCCTAATTGCCCTTGAGAAGGTGGTGGTGAGCTGCTTTCTTGAACCGAACTGCTGCAGTCCATGTGTTGTAGGAACACCCGCAGTGCTGTTAGGAAGGGAGTTCCAGGATTTTGACCCAGCGACAGTGAAGGTACAGTGATATATTTCCAAGTCAGGATAGTGAGTGACTTGGAGGGGAAATTCCAGGTGGTGGTGTTCCCATCTATATGCTGCCCTTGTCCTTCTAGGTGGTGGTGGTTGTGGGTTTGGAAGGTGCTGTCTAAGGAGGCTTGATGAATTCCTGCAGTGCATCTTGCAGATGGTACACACTACTGCTACTGTGCGTCGGTGGTGGAGGGAGTGAACGTTTGTGGATGTGGGCTGCTTTGTCCTGGATGGTGTCCAGCTTCTTCAGTGTTGTGGGAGCTGCACTCAACCAGGCAACTGGCGAGTATTCCATCACACTCCTGACTTGTGCCTTGTAGATGGCGGACAGGCTTTGGGGAGTCAGGAGGTGAGTTACTCATCACAGGATTTCTAGCCTCTGACCTGCTCTTGTAGCCACAGTATTTATATGGCTAGCCCAGTTCAGTTTCTGGTCAATGGTAACCCCCAGGATGTTGATTGTGGGGGTTTCAGTAATGGTAATGCCATTGAACATCAAGGGGTGATGGTTAGATTCTCTCTTGTTGGAGATGGCCATTGCCTGACACTTGTGTGGTGTGAATGTTACTTGCCACTTGTCAGCTCAAGCCTGGATATTGTCCAGATCTTGCTGCATTTGGACATAGATTGCTTCAGCATCTGAGGAGTCGCGAATGGTGCTGAACATTGTGCAATCATTAGCGAACATCCCCACTTCTGAGCTTATGATGGAAGGAAGGTCATTGATGAAGCAGCTGAAGATGGTTGGGCCTAGGACACTACCTTGAGGAATTCCTGCAGTGATGTCCTGGAGCTGGGATGACTGACCTCCAACAACCACAACCATCTTCCTTTGTGCAAGGTGTGACTCCAGCCAGCGGAGAGTTTTCTCCGATTCCCATTGACTCCAGTTTTGCTAGGCCCACACTCGGTCAAATGCGGCCTTGATGTTAAAGGCAGTCGCCTCACCTCTGGAGTTCAGCTCTTTTGTCCATGTTTGAACCAAGGCTGTAATGAGGTCAGGAGCTGAGAGGCCCTGGTGGAACCTAAACTGGGCATCAGTGAGAGGTTACTGCTTAGCAAGTGCCACTTGACAGTACTGTTGATGACTCCTCCCATTACTTTACTGATGATGGAGAGTAGACTGATGGGATGATAATTGACCAGGTTGGGTTTGTCCTGCTTTTTGTGGACAGGACATACCTCAGTAATTTTTCACAAAGCCGGGTAGATGCCAGTGTTGTAGTTGTACTGCACCAGCTGGCTAGGGGTGCGACAAGTTCTGGAGAACAAGTCTTCAATACTATTGCTGGAATATTGTCAGGGCCCATAGCCTTTGCAGTATCCAGTGCCTTCATCGGTTTCTTGATATCACCGTGGAGTGAATCGAATTGGCTGAAGGCTGGCACCTATGATGCTGGGGACCACTAGAGGAGGCCGAGATGGATCATCCGCTCGGCACTTTTGGCTGAAGAGTGTTGCGAATACTTCAGCCTTATCTTTTGCATTGCTGTGCTGGACTCTTCCATCATTGAGGATAGGGATATTTGTGGAGCCACCTCCGCTAGTGAGCTGTTTAATTGTCCACTACTATTGATGACTGGATGTGGCAGGACTGCAGAGCTTAGATATGATCCGTTGGTTGTGGGATCGCATAGCTCTGTTTATCACTTGGTGCTTGTCACGCAAGTGGTCCTGTGTTATAGCTTCACCAGGTTGACACTTCATTTTTAGGTATGCCTGGTGCTGCTCCTGGCATGCCCTCTTCATTGAACCAGGGTTGATCCCTTTACTTGATGGTAATGGTAGAGTGGGGGATATGCCAACCCATGCGTTTACAGATTGTGTTTGAGTACAATTCTGCTGCTGCCCCACAGTACCTCATGGGTGCCCAGTTTTGAGTTGCTAGATCTGTTCAAAATCTATCCCATTTAGCACAGTGGCAGCGCCTCACAACACAATGGAGGGTATCCTCAATGTGATGTCGGGACTTTGTCTCTGCAATAACTGTGCAGTGGTCACTCCTACCGATACTGTCATGGACAGACGTATCTGTGGCTGGCGAAGATGAGTTAAGTATGTTTTTCCCTTTTGTTGGATCCCTTACCACCTACTGCACACCCAGCTATGCCAGTGGTCAGTAGTGGTGCTACCGAGTCACTGGTGGTGATGGACATTAAAGTTCCCATCCAGAATACATTCTGCACCCTTTCCACCCTCAGTGCTACCTCCAAGTGATGTTCAACATGGAGGAGCACTGATTCATCAGCTGAGGGAGGGCAGTACGTGGTAATCAGCAGGAGGTTTCCTTGCCCATGTTTGACCTGATGCCATGAGAGTTCATGGGGTCCAGAGTCGATGTTGAGGGCTCCCAGGGCAACTCCCTCCCGACTGTATATCACTGTGCTGTCACCTCTGCTGCCAGTGAGACAGGACATACCCAGGGATGGTGATGGTGGAGTCTGGGACATTAACTGTAAGATATAATTCCATGTTGCTTCTGTTGCTTGATTTGTCTGTGAGACAGCTCTCCCAATTTTGGTACCAGCCCCCAGATGTTAGTAAGGAGGACTGTGCAGGGTCGACAGGGCTGTGATTGCCATTGTTGTTTCTGGTGCCTCGGTCGATGCCGGATGGTCTGTCCAGTTTTGTTACAACTGAGTAGCTTGTTAGGCCGTTTCAGAGTCAACCACGTTGCTGTGGGTCTGGAGTCTTGTATAGGCCAGACCAGGTAAGGTAAACAGAGTTCCTCCCCTAAATGGCTTTAGTGAACCAGATGGGTTTTTACAATCAACGATGGTTTCATGGTCATCATTAGACTTGTAATTCCAGATTTTTATTGAATTCATATTCCACCATCTGCTGTGGCAGGATTTGAACCCAGATCCCCCCGGAGCATTACCCTGTGTCTCTGGATTACTCAATCCAGCGACAATACCACTACACCATCTCACCATCTCCTTCCCTCTATATTCAGTGACTTGGCCTCCACCAGTTCACCACCCTCTGTGTGAAGAGGTTTCTCCTCATCTCAGTCCTAAATGGCCTATCCCATATCCTGAGACTGTGACCCCTGGTTCTAGACCCCCCCAACCAGCGGAAACATCATCCTTGCATTCAGCCTGTCCAGACCTGTCAGAATTTTATATGTTTTAATGAGATCCCCTCTCATTCTTCCTAACTCCAGTGAACACAGGTCTAGCCAACACAATCTGCCCCCATATGACAATCCTGCCATCCCAGGAATCAGTCTGGTGAACCTTCGCTGCACTACTTCTATGGCAAGTATATCCTTTCTTAGGTAAGTGGACCAAAACTGCACACAATACTCCAGGTGTGGTCTCACTAAGATCCTGTACAGCTGCAGTAAGACATCCTTGCCCCTTTACTGAAATCCCTTTGCAATGAAGGCCAACATACCATTTGCCTTCCTAACTGTTTGCAGCACCTACATGCTTACTTTTAGTGACTGATGTACGAGGACAGCCAGGTCCCTTTATACATCAATGTTTCTCAATCTATCACCATTTAAATAATACCCTGCCTTTCCATTTTTCCTACCGAAGTCGATAACTTCGCACTTATCCATGTTCTACTGCATCTGCTACGGATTTGCCCACTCACTCAACCTGTCTAAATTGTCTGGAAAATCCCTTAACATCCTTCTCACCATTCACATTCCCACCTAGCTTTGTGTCATCAGCAAACTTGAAAATATTACATTTGGTTCCCTCATCCAGATCAGTCCCAAGCACTGAACCCTGCGGTACCCCACTAGTCACTGCCTGTGGCTCCAGAAATGGCCCATTTATTCTTACTTTCTATTTCCTGTCTAATAACCAATTCTCAATCCTTACCAATATATTACCCCCTATTCCATGTAACTTAACTTCTCACACTAACCTCTTATGTGTACTTTATTGAAAGCTTTCTGAAATTCCAAATACACCTCATCCACTCGCTCTCCCTCAAAAAACTCCAGTAGATTTGTCAAACAAGATTTCCCTTTCATAAATCCATGTTGACTTTGTCTAATCCCATTGATATTTTCTAAGTGCCCTGATATCACACCCTGTATAAAGACTCTAGCATTTTCTCCACTACTAATGTTAGGCTAAATGGTCTGCAATTCCCTGTTTTCTCCCTGCCTCCTGTGGATCGTTTCCCAATCAGCCTCAATTTTCAGGCTGGCAGGAGGAATTCAGGGCTTGGGGAAGCCCAGAAAGTGACCCTGCTCTGACCTTGGGCAGGATGTGTGGGGCACCTCCATCAATGGCCTCCTTTCAACACTGGGCGCCCCACCACTCGGTCTGCACTCTGTGGGTGTTCCCCCACCACCCCAGCCTCTCCACCAACAACACCACCCCCCCCCCCCCCCTCCCCCCCCCCCCACCGCCCTCCCCTCCCCGCCCTAAGACCCTCCACACTTACCTGGTCCTGGACTCCTGTGACCTAAGAGTCCAGAGACTGCTTGTAGTTCCAGTCCTGGGCACTGCAGCTTCTGGTACTGATGGGACTAGAGAACTGATTTTGCGCTCTGACACGGGACTTCCTCCCGAGTGAGAGGCAGAAGTTCCATCTGCAGCCAATTAATGCTTCTGGGAGCGTTAAATGACTACAGAGCAGCGGCAATGCATTCTCCACCAACTCTTCGGGTGGTGGGCCAGAAACTCCACCACCCAAAAAATCCTGGCCGTAGGAACATCAGAAGAGGAATAGGTCATTTAGCCCCTCAAGCATCTTATGCCATTCAGTGAGATCGTGGCTGATCCATGACCTAATTCCGTATATCTGTTTCTGTCCCCTATACCTTAATAACTTTGGTTAGCATAAGTCTATCAATTTCGGGTTCGATATTAACAATTGGTCCAGCATCCACTGTTACTTGTTAAGGAGAATTCCAAACTTCTACCACCTTTGCCTATGGAATTCATTATGTCACTACTCAGAGCACCTCCTCCTCTCCTTGGAAGCATTTAGAATTAAGAGCATTGCAATTAAGAGCTTTATTTGTCTCTTTTAATAAGATATTGCTAGCTTTGTGACAAACTTGATGAAATGGTTTCCTTTACTCTTAATTTCCCTTGAGATAACTCATTTTGTAGTAAGGATTGAAATTCAAGGCATGGAGGAAGGGAGTTTGTACTGTAACACTACAACTCGGTGAATATCTGTATCTGAAATTGTTACAAGGTTGTTAACTTTTTGCTCATGGAAAATTCAAGATATTTGTTCCCATATTGTTTCTAGTGTCCCTTCAAATACTTCAGAAAACTTCAAAGGCTGGGATTAAATTAAATTAAATCATACAGGCCTATTTGATCGTCATATATTCCTTTCAAAAATTGGGTCACTTCTCTGAAATTAAATAGCTGTCTCACTGTACTTTATGTGTTACCTCAATAGTTCCAAAAATTAGGACAGATTGCACTAAATTCTATTTATCTGCAGTACGATCAGCAGGCTTTGTAAAAAATGAACACTCCTGCCCTCATCTACTATTAATAATTCAACACTGAAGGGACTTGTCCAAAGTATTCACATTGGAGGGCTGGTTGCCTCTGCAAGTTACAGAGATTTCTGTCTGTATGAGACGATTACTCTTGCTATCATAGCTTAATTTTAATGCACTGATACATATTATACAAAAATTGCAGCATGAAATCATAATTAAAGCAGTAACATATCATAGGCAGAAATCTATGAATAGTTGATTGCTTACTGCCTTGGGTCTTTTGTCTAGAATGCCCTTCTGTGTCCAGACCTCAAAATGAGTCACACAAACATTCTTTGTATGCTGCATAGTTACCATTACTTTCCAGCATCATTTTAACAGTTGATATATTGACTTTTAAAGTCTTTGGCTAATTGTGTCTGACGTTTTCTTGTCACACACTTTAGCATTTTCAGTCTGCCTGATAAGTTCAGTTTATCCAGTTGTTCTGTGTATTTAAAAGGCATGCCAATTGATCTCTTGTGGCAAAGATGCTGCAAGGCTTTTTTTTCCCTGGCTGGAGAGTTTGGATCTAGGGGACATGGTCTCAGGGGGAGACATTTCTTCACTCAGAGGATTGTGAATCTTTGGAATTCTCAACTCCAGATGGTTTTGGATGTTCAATCGATAAGTATATTCAAGTCAGAGATTGATACATTTTTGGACTCTAGGGGAATAAAGGTATTTAGGGATCAAGTGGGAAAGTGGAATATTGGCCATGATCTTATTACTATTGGAACAGGGTCAAGGGGCTGTACGACCTGCTCCTGCTCCTATTTCTTATGTTCTTAGAAAACATGATTATTCTTTCTTGCCTGAATCTGATGTATTTCTGATGCTGATTTTTGCTTTCTCTCCTCTTCTACATCTGTCTTTCTTTTTTGCCTTAGCTGCTTCTCTCCCCTTAACTCTTCTTGGTTTTATCACTCTGTCTCTATCCTTCACTTCTTCATTTTTCTGCCTTTTGCTTCTTTCTTTTTGGATGGGAGAAGGTGGGTAGCATGCCATGGTATGGTGGGAATAAAAGCAATCAAAGACTGTGGGCTGCACTTAGAGAGGTGGATAGTAGGGACAATGTACCTGTATCTCTATAGCTTACTTGCCCAATCACTCATCCTCTTGTACTTAATTCCTCTACCAAAGAAAATATCTATCCTATCCATTTTCTGGGTTAAAATGGGTTAAAATTGGAGCAGGAGAGAAAACTGGCAAGAAATAAAAAAAAAGTCAGTAAAAGCTTCTACATGTGTATAAAAAGGAAAAGAGTAGCTAAAGTAAGAATTGGTCCCTTAGAGGGTGACACTGGGTGATTAGCAATAGGAAAGGAGGAAATGGCAGAGGCTTTGAATAAGTATGTTGTAATGTTGTATCCATCTTCACAGTAGAAGAAACAAAAAGTACCCCAAGAATAGCAAAGAAGCGAGAGGCACTAGAGAAAAAGTAACGTGGAAACTAAAGGAACTTAAGGTTTACAAATCCCGTGGACCTGAAGGCCTGCATCCTGGATCTTAACAGAAATGGCTGCAGAGGTTGATTATAAACTTCCAAAATTCCCTAGATTCTGGAAAGGTTCCTGTCAATGTATCAGTAATTACATTGTCAAGGTCCAATAACAATCTTTTTGTTGACCGGCAGTTATATTGTATAGAAGTTACATTGTTAAGACAACTGCTTGTTAAAACAGGTGATGGGCGTTAGTTCACCTATAAATGGGTACATTTAAATTGTCCCTTGATTTATTAATTTAATTTATTTGGTTTCATCAAAATTGTATAAATGGGTAAATCTGTAACACTCCAGTATGGACGGGACTAGGGGAGTTTGTTACACTGAAAAGCTGCCTTGAGAATAAATGAGCTTAAGGTAAAAGACTAGCTTTGGACTCATTCGTCCACAACGAGCACTTATTGTGACCATTAGTCCCAGCAGATTGGAAAATAGCAAATATAACACCTCCCTTCAAGAAAAGAGGGAGACAGAAAGCAGAAAGCTATAGGCCGATTAACCTATCCTCTGTCATCAGGAAAAATCTAGCATCCATTTTTAAGTAGGTAGCAGGACATTTAGAAAAGCATAATACTATCAGGCAGAGTTAGCATGGTTTTGTGAAAGGGAAACTGTGACAAGGAATTCTTTGAGGATGTGGCAAACAGGGTGGATAAAGGGGATGCAGTAGATGTAGGGGAGAATTTTGCCATCGGTGAGCAGGAGGCAGGGCCTGCTCGCCGACATGTAAAATGATGCGGGATGACATTGGGTGGAACCCCCGACGTCATCCCGCCCCATTTAAATTTTCAGGTAGTTGGGGGCACAGTAAAATCAGCTGCGGGCCTGCCGAGCTGTCAATGGCCATATGAGGCCATTAACAGGGTCATTTAAACAATTAAAGGACCTGCCCGTCCAACCTTAAGGTTGGTGGGCAGGCCAGGAGCCCCAGCGGCAAATAGAAAAAACATGAAACCTCATCCACTGACAGGATGAGGTTTCATGCAGGGTTTCAAAAATGTTAATAGAGTTATTATGTAAATTATGAACATGTCCTATCTCATATGACATTGTCACATGAGGGGGACATGTTAGGGAATTTGTTATTTTCTATTTTTAATATTTTTCAATGTCGAAGTGATCTCCCTGAGGCAGCACTTAGCCTCAGGGAGATGTGTGCTCTTTTGTGCGCATGTGCGAAAGAGCGCAATCTCGCTTTTGGGGAATCCCCCCCACCTTCCCGCCAGATGTCACGTTGGGCAGGCCTTAATTGGCCCGCCCACATAAAATGGCGGTGTGGCCCGCTTCTCTGGCGGGGATCGGCTCCCCGCCCACCGGAGATTGGGTCGGGCCCGCTCGCCCGACAGGCAGAAAATTCTGCCTGTAGTGTATTTGGGTTTCCAAAAGGAATTTGATAAGGTGCCATGTAAAAAGTTACTAAACAAGCTAAAAGCTCATGATGTTGGGGGTGATATATTAGCACGGATAGAGGACTAGCTAACTAACTATGTGCAGTGCATTTAAAAATAGCACCACACGTTCAATTAATATTGGCCTGGATTTTCAGTAAATGGCAGACAAACGGCGGCCAATATTCATTAATCTTACAGCTGTCTACAGACGTTTTGTGGGCTTTTGAGGGTCATCAGGTATCAGGTCCAACACAACATGCTTTACAGGGTATCTGTGGTGTGTGTGAACAGGGAAAGCAACAGCATGTCTCTTCAACCAATCAGATTGAAGAGTTCTTACTGATAGATTTTTAAAAGATGGAAAGAAAAGTAAAACATCTTTTTTAATTTTTCAAAAATCTACAAAAGTAATGAGATTCCATAATAAGAAAATTAAATTTTCAGTGCCACAGATATTCTTTGACAATAATTAAGACTTATAATGCTATTAAAAATTCGCTTACACTTGAAAGCACCAGCCCTAATAGTTTCTGGTGTACTTAATGGTTAACTAGTTGGTATGTACTGCAACCTCACACCCTTATATGTATTTCAACACTGGGACTATTGGTGAAACATTCATATAGCATAGGTAGCAGAGAGCAGGGTAAATAGGACACCAAAAATGGATTTCTGACTTTTCCTGCATGTGCAGATGCCAAAGGTTATTATCTGATTTACTCAAGTGGATGCAGATAGCCTCTCTAATGCAAATGTATCTTCTCATGGCGATGCTTGAAAAATGTAGATATATAAGCTGGTTTCCTTGGAGTCTTTTTCGTGCTGTTGTATAATGTGATATATTTGATAGATTTATACATTTTTTCACATGTAGTATTATCTCCTTAATCTATTCATTCCTTTAGAAGAAATGGATTATTTTAACTGGCCTAAAGTTGTTAATTTTACCTGTTTTCCAAATTAATTTCTCATTAATTAGATAATTTGCACTTGATTGTAGCATTCATCTAAAGACATGCATTAACTTGAAAGCAGTGGCATGATATTGTACGTTCCATCCAGCCCCACGTGTGTGCTTTTATTTATAAGTATTTAATGGGAAAAAATTACTCTGTTGCTGCTGTTATGGCAGACTCAGTGGTAATCTGAGCAACATTTCCAGCTTACGCTACTCTTGCAGCCAATTAAGTCAAACAGTGCAACTGCCACCAAAATCTGCTCTCCAACCCCAGAGTTGTGTTTAAAACTATTAAAAATCAGCCAAAGCAGCCAAAAAATGACTCAAAAACTTACCAACAGCCGAGAACGACTATTCAGAGACTTCACAAAACGAACGTGGGGAATCCCTTCAAATATCACTGTTTACTCTGCTTTTGTGTTCACACCATGGGTGAAATTTAATTCCCTCTCCTGTGGCAAGTTTGGTTGTGGGGGGCATCTAATTGGCAGGAGTGTGGTGGGTGGGATCCCTGCCATCTTCCTGCCTCTGCCCCGAATAAGGCAATGATAGTAAGGCTTGTGTGTGGCCTTGCTGCCAATTGAGGCCCTTAAATGGGCAGTTAATGCCCACTTAAGGGCCTCATCCTGCCGTCAGTGGTGAGCAGGGGACTCGCCATGTGGGAAGCCTGAGAAACAAACAAACTCTTGTAGGCTTCCATGGTGGGTTGGAGGGGAGGTCCCTCATTCTAAGGCACTCAGTGCCTGATTGAGAGATCCGGCATCGGAAAGGGGTTGTCACTGAGAGCCACCCCGCTGCCTTTGCTGTTGACAACCTTCCCTGTGATCCCCCTCCCATCATCACTCACCTGTGGCCTGGTGGGCTGTTGATAAAACCCTGTCCTTTAGCTGGTGCAGAGTAACAGGAACAGGCACTGACTGAAAAATAGAATAGCAACAAAGACAGGAGGGCAAGATAGTGGAATAAAGAAACAAATAAATGAAGCAAAGAGAATGAAGATTGCACTTGTCCAATTTACATATCATTATTACTGCACAATAATTATTTTCTACAGTTTTCTTGAATAGTCACACCTTAATTTGAAAATAAATTGGCATATTAATTGTTTCCATTCGTGTAATAATGTCCCTCGTGCATGTACACAGAAAAAACTATTATAGGAATTCACCAAAAAAACAAAAGAAAGTCCGGTGCTGCTGCATGCAAAGTCTGTTGATGGTCTGAGAGTAGTGCAGTGGTAATGGTGTTCTGAGCAATTAAAAAGTTCTTTGCAGAAAATACAAAGAAACTGAAGCCCCTCAAGGTTCAACACGTTCTAATGTGCACAGATTTCACATGTCGCCTTCAAGTGCAAAGTGACTGTGGAAAGGGCAGCTCAATCCATGCAATCCAGGTCATCAATTCAAGTGCTAGATTATGCAATGAAGAGACTGAGTAAATAGTTCCTTAGGAACACAGCCCTGAAGTATTGGTTTCATTAAAAACAGAAATAACTGTCCACTAATAAATCAAATTCCAGAACATACACTAATTCCTCAGTAAGATAGATAGATATCTTCTATTTATATACCACATGTTGATGCACACATATTAGTTTCTCTATGTTAAAAAGACAGTGGGGAATTTTTATAGGAGTTAATGTTGCACAATACAACAGATAATAGATTAGTCGGTGATTAGAGTAATACAGGTCTGTTCCTTTAATGAAGAAATTCATTTTCAACTACTATGTCATTAGTTTACTTTAAAGCTGAAGTTTTTGCTTTATTTGGGTAGAGGCCATAGCTTTTACACGCCCTGGTTTCTAATCAGTTGAGCCTCTCACCATGGTTAGACAAAACTCATTTTACATTTGCTACAGTCACATTTATCAATTGAATGGTCTTCTTAAAACTATAATCTTAAATTGTTGTTCTGTTTTTCTTAATGGACAAACATATATTCTTGAAGTTATAGATGGGGGTTGGGTAACATTTGTGCTCCATATTATTTAAGTATGCAAATGCATAGCATTTGAATATAAGGAGAGATGTGTTACTTAAGGAAAATGATAGCTACCAGCAACTGAAGTTCCCAGATCCACCACTTTGCTTTGGAAAGTTTGTATCTATTACAACAACAACCTGATAGCCTTTAAATGTAGAAAAAACACCCCAATGTACATGATCAAAGGAAGGACAGCTGTGCTAAGGTAATTAGGAGTGACCCAAACATTGATCAAAGCAGTGAGTAAAAGGGGGGGGGGTCTTCAAGGAGGAAGTGATACATGAAGAGATAGAGAGAGAGAGAGAGTTAGGAGGCTTCAGTACACAGGGCCTAGGTGACTAAAGGCACAGCCGGCAATGGTAGGACCAAGGGGGAAGAGTGATCCGCAAAGGGTGAGAGAAAGAGGAATGGAGAGTAAGGGGACGTTGTAGGCCCTGAGGAGATTACTGACTTAGGGTGGGGTGAGGTCATGGACAGATTTGAACACAATGATGAAAACAGTAAGTTGAGACATTGAGAAACCAGGAACCAACCTTGGCTTATCGAGAACATGGATTATGGGCAAGTGGTACATGGGGTAGAATTTAATCCAAGCAACAGTGGCTTCGTTCATCAAAAGCCCTGTGTCACCTCCTTTGGGGGAGGCCCACCATATTAAGTGCCTCTCAGGCACTTAAGGGGCCAGGGTCTGGCTTTCCCTGGGATCAAGGAACCCTGGGGCAGAAATCCTGCTCCCTAGAGCTGTCAGCCAATCAGAAGTCAGCAGCTCCTCATTGCCCTCAGCGCCACTGGGGGAGTGGCGTGTGCTGCTGGCAGTGCTCCTACAACAAGCCCAGGATCAGCAAGGGATCCAGACACAGGTGAGCGGGGTCGGTTGGGCGTTGCAAGGAGGGGGCTGCTGGCTGGCAGTATTATGGGGTTGGAAGAAAATACAAGGGATGGCTCTCAGCCATCCTCTATCTCTCACCCTTTGCGCATCATTCTTCCCCCTTGGTCCTACCATTGCCGGCTGTGCCTTTAGCCGCCTAGGCCCTGTGTACTGGAGCCTCCTAACTTTCTCTCCCTATCTCTCCATGTATCACTTCCTCCTTGAAGACAACCCCCCCCCCCACCCCTTTGACTCACTGCTTTGATCGATGTTTGGGTCACTCAGGTTCCCTTCCTGATGCTGGATCATTCCATTATGCACTGAGTACCTGACAACAAGGAACTTGCCCCTCCTCCCGCTGGGCGCCCACAAATAAACTCAACAGGGTTTGCTTGATGGGCTCCTTGCATGGCAACTGCCCCACCCGCCGCTGATTGAATACCTCTGGCGGTGGGATGAGGCCCTTAAATGGCAATTAATACCCTCTTGGCCTCAGTTGCAATCAGTGTGGGCAAGCAGTCCATGAGCCTTCCCATCTGGACTTAATCAGGCAGAGGCAGCAAGGTGATGCCGTCCCCACCCGGCACCCTCCTGCCTGGTTAAATGCGCTCCCTGCCTCCAAACACGTCTTGGAGGAAAGCAGGAAATTCCACCCAGAGCGTGGGATAGGACATGAGCAACAGAAATTTGGATGAGCTAAAGTCTACTGTTAGTGGAGGATGACACGCTAGTCTGGAGAGGATTAGAACAACCCAATATGGAGTTGACAAACACCCGCATGGGCAGAGATGGGAGACGTTACAGAGGCAAAATTAAGTGGCCTTTGAGAAGGGGAGTATATGGGAATGGAAGTCTTGTTTGCTCATTCTTATACCATACCACAAAAATATGAGGCAGAATTTAATGTACGCGATGGCGGGATTCGCCCGCTGGCTGGAGAGCCAGTGAAAGCCCTGTGTCACCTCTTTTCGGGAAGGCCCACCATACCAATCAGGCAATTAAGTGGGCAACAGTGATCTTTCCCCAGGGGAATAAGTCCTCCTGCCAGGAACTAATCAGAGCCAATCCAAGGCCAACAGCTCTTCATTGCTCAGCAAGATCAAAGGTGGCTGCTGCCAGTAATGCACCCACCTGAGACCCAGGATCGCTGAGGGAACTAGGCCACAGATGAGTGATGGCCGGATGGGGATCATGGGATGGAACTCGGCAACAAAGGCAGGGGGTGGTTCTCATTGGCCCCTCTTCCCAAAGCCAGGTATCTCAATCTGGCACTGAGTGCCTTTGAACGAGGGAACCCCTCACCCCGCAACCATGGAAGCCTGCAAGAAACCCTGACAGAGTTTGCTTTTCAGGCTTCTCGCTTGGTGAATGCCCCGCCCACCAGTGATAGCAGAATGAGGCCCTTAAGTGGGCATTAATTGCCATTTTAGGGCATCAATTAGCAGGAGATAGTAAGGCCATTCCACCACTGGCTTAATTAGGACAGAGGCCTGCAAAAAAGCCCAACAGCCATCCCAAAGTCATAACCTGAATTATGCACCACTTCCACTTTCTCTCTTTTTGTCATTTCCCATGTGATTGTAATGAAAATTCAGAGAGGCTCTACATCATGGCCACAACCTTCCTGCCCAACTCCATTGCCATTAACATAACACTTGAGAGCACAAAGGCGACACAGGTGTTCGTCAGAATTAAATTTCACCTGTAAATATTTAACTTCATTCATGTATGCATCATTGTTATTTGTTAAGACTAGTTTATTCAGAGAGCTAAATGTACTGGCACACCTCTTGGTTAGCACACATTGATGATTACAAGGGAATGAATGGACATTTCCTTGTGGAAGAAGCAATGTTGTGTTTTTTGTTCACTCTTCATCAAATGTTCATGCTAGTGTCCAGTGTTGTACTCACCACTGTGTGGGATATGGCTGAACTTGCTGGCTTAGCTGGCTCTTTGCATTATACAGGATATTGTCTGAGCACTCTCAGTGGGGGCAATTGAAATTTTGTAGGTGAACTCAAAGCCCTGAAAGGACTCTGCCAGCCAACACTCTGAGATGGACATACATTTGGATAGTACTGACACCGCCCTTTAGGCCCCTCATTTTCTTGCCTTGATTGACTGTCCCTACCATGTGCCCCCAGCATGCTCAGAAAGACAGGCCCTTCCACTTGACTCCTCCATGCTCCTGACCCCACCCTCTGCCCTCCTTGGATCCCTCTTCAACTCTTCCATGCCCCAACCCCACTCCACAACCCCCTCATCACTTTGCCAGCCCAAACCTTCATGCAAGAGTCCATTCTCCTGCTCCCCTCCCTGGTGCCGTAGGGTTAAGCAAGGAAAACCACTGACCTTACACACAACTGCACAAAGCTGACTGGTGCATGGCACCTTTAAATGATGATGAACTGGTTGCCTCGAGATTCTCACATGCTGCTGACTTTACCTTGAAGTTAGGACATAAATTAAAGAAGTTTTACGCTAATAAGCATTCATGGCATGCAAATATATTACAATTAGGAGCCGCATTAGGTTGACACAACGCTTGACACGCCCCAAACACGCCACTGACTTTACATCTTTGCATCTCCACCCACCTTTGGGAAGTCAAAATTTTGCATCCCTTCTAATTAAATCCATGTTTCCTGCCCTTGTAGGGTCCATAAAATTTCCTCAAAGTGTAGCGATAAATTATTACTACGTGGGCTTATTAACTTACCAAGACTATCCGATTTTCTAGAAGTACTCTTGGTACATTCTTGGTTTAGTTTGATCAAATGTTTAAAACCCCCAAAAATAACACTTACAGCTGTTAAGAAGTGCAGTTGCCTTGTTAAATTTAAATTCAAAACTGTTAATCATTTTTTTTTATTTTTGTTGATTCTTTCTGAGAATTGGCTGAGAGAAGATTGAAATTAAAGCAAGCAAATATCAGCATGTAATAAAAGTAATGGATTGACATTCAAAATGTTAGTCAATGAAGGATGTGTACTAAAGGCATCGCCATTTTTAGATACCAATGCTTAAAGCAAACCTTTAATAGAAGTAAAAGGTATAGATACCTGACGTGTAAATACATACAATGCAGATCGATTACATTTTAATCTTTTTTGTGATTGCTCTTGGTGAATAAAAAAAAAGTTAAGCTAAATTAGGATTAATGAGATCCTACTGCTTTGCAGAGTTTGAAATGTTGCCTATAGCTAGTAAAAATAATGACAGCAATTCGAATACCACGGAGATATGAATTAAAACCTCCATTTTCCATTAAATAGTCATTCCAAGTTACAGTTACTTAAAAGCTATGCCATTTGTGTTAGCGCAGTATTTTATTAATCCTAGATCTCTCAGTGCAAAGTAAATGCAGTGCACACGTGTAAAAGATTGCCTTTGCACAGTGTGAGAAACACAATGGATCCACAACATTGAACACTGCTGGCTGATTCTCAACTGTCAGCCAGTCATTTCTCACCTGAAAAATGTGCAGGCAGTTATTTTTCATCATTTTATAAACTTCTATTAAACTTGCACTGAGCTCTCTATGTTTCAGTGGAACTATGATAAAATTACAGGCTTGAATTTTACAGTTCCTTTGGGGATGAGCTTGGAGGCAGGAAGGTTGACAAAATGGTGCAGGACAGGTGACATGTCCGCCTGGAGCCTAATTGAGCCACTTAAGTGGTCGTTTAGTGTCCTCCTCCCATCTCCGCTGGCATTTTATCAGCAGGGGAGGGAAGGGGAGGGCCTCTGCTGCATGGTAAGGCTACCAGGTAAACTTAGGTGTCCTCCCAGTGGGCTTGTTGGGAGGTGGGACAACCTTCTTTCTGTGCACTCTTTGGACGAGGGAATGCTCCCGTGGCATCAGCGCCATCTGCCCTCAGTGAACAATACCCTCTACCTGTCTGGGCCTGGCACCTAGATCCCACTTACTTTACTTTAACAGTGCACACCCATTGATGTGCCCTTCTCTGCCGCTAGCAGTGACATTGTTGAGGTTGCTGAGATGCTGGCCCTTGATTGGGCTGGCAATGATTGGGTCATGAATAGGACGGCAGCCCTTGCTGGATGCCGCCAGTAAAATGTGGTCTCTGGTCCCGCTGCCCGCTGAAGCGGGGATGCCCCCTCCTGCCCCCCGACCAACAATTTTCAGCAATTCCCAGCCAGAGTTTCTCATTCTTTGCAGCATTCTGGTGGATCTACACTGTGACCTATAGCTGTCTCTATTGACCAAGACTACTCTAACTGTAGTCTAACCATTACTATGTACAAATTTATCATAACCTCTTCACTAATGAATTCCATGCCTTTGTGTTTCAATCATAAAACCCAAATCATTACTGGCCTCTTTTATGATTTCATCTGCCTGCATTTTCAAAAAAACATGCATTTTTTGTCTCATTCCAGAAAGTCACTTAGTGAAGCATAAAAGTGGAGCCAATCTTTACATACTTTTATATTTATTTACAGAGTTACACATTACAAGCATACATCTCCAAACCCAATGACCATAGTTTCAGTCTGTGTCAATTTGTAGAGGGCTCAAATGAATTCCCAGTTAATGTCAACCATCTGCATGCAACGAACCACAATTAATATACCATTAACATTTTTAACTCTGAGCCTCACTTGAGAATCTTTCCTTTGAATATACACTCCCATTCGTCTTTTTGCTGTCAAAATATATAATCTCATCTTTCTTCATATTAAGTTGCACTTTCTTTCCCATTTTGCTATCCTAGCAATGTAATTTTGGCGCTGATATGGGAGCTGGAATGGAGGCAAGCAGGCAACAGGTAGCTTGTTAAGTCAATTAAAACG
Source organism: Carcharodon carcharias (assembly GCF_017639515.1). Lineage (NCBI taxonomy): Eukaryota > Metazoa > Chordata > Chondrichthyes > Lamniformes > Lamnidae > Carcharodon > Carcharodon carcharias. The sequence goes on from NC_054474.1 coordinate 52,079,150, forward strand.
GCAATTAAGGTTATTGATCAAAGGTTGACCATCAGATGGCTGGATGCAGCCTCCTCGTGGCAGAGCAGGGGTACCAGAGCTCAAGGATCATTTGGAGGCCCCCTCCTCTCCAGCCCTCTTGTGGGCTGTTCAGCTTTGCGAGCCATCCAGCCATCCTTAATTGGATGATGAGCTGCTCTCTGACCACTAATTGGCTAACCAGTAAAATCAATGTTGGATTATCACTCCTGACATGGTACAGGGCTGTGATCTGCATTTGGCCTCGACTTTGGGGTCATGTAAAAATGAGAACTATTTTGAGTCCCTGCATTTGCTCCTGAAGTCCTTTAGTCCACCTTGCTGTTTGTCTAATCCTTACTTTTGTGCTGTCAACAAATGTTGATATATTTTTTCCTATGAGCAAGTTCAAATCATCTATGTGTATAGTGAGGAACATGCATTGACTCAGCACTGTCCTTTGGGATACATGATCTCCAACCTTTCTCCAATCCAAGCAACTCCAATTAGTCCTATTCCTTTGTTTCCTGTCCAGGTGGGGATCTGTGAATTGTTATCCCATTTCCAGTCCTCTACATCCAAGCACTGCCCAAGTATAAGGTGACACTTTGTGGGGACTCAGGTTTAGGACTTAATAGATCCTTATTAGAGATAGTATTTTTGGAAAACAGGAAAGCAACATGTTTCCAATATAACTCGTGGACTAGACTCCAACCAGGCTGGAGTCTCTGAGAGAACTTGTTCCTTGGGGAGCTCAAATCCAAGTTGCAAAAATTTGAATTATTTTCTATCGTCTTCATGAAGGAAAATATTATTTAAGCCCATGTAAAGAGTCCACTCAGGCTTTATGTGGTATTTGCTGCTCTTTTAGTCATACACCTTGCATTATAGAGAGAGTGACCATGTAGCTTGTGGTTCTATATAAATACACAAGATTGCCTTTAGCTTTATCCAAAACTAAGTACAAACCTCGGTGCATGGTTGCATCATCTATATGTTATGCTTATTGTAATGGTTGGGTTGAATTTCTGAGATATATCTGATTCCCTATTAATGTTGGGACATTTGTGCATGTCAAGATTTTAGTGGAGTGTGGAATGGACCTTATTTAATGCTGACCTATGATACACTGCCAATTCATTACTTTGTTTAATATTTTCAGATGATTATATTTTAATTTTTACAATGGCCTGGGTGTTTCCGGGGTTTCTGACGTTGAATTGACAGCGTTTGCCATCATTGCCCCTCTGAAACGAAGGCAACTTTGGAATTTAGTGCAAGCACAGATTAACATGGAAATCCTCAAGTTGCAGTCTGTCATTCACTGCTCCACCAGAGGTTGTGATGTGGAGGCATACCCAGAGCCAGCAATCGGCAAAATGAACTGACGGAAAACTTCTCCTTCTTCTGTTCTTGTATTACTCTTAGAAACCCCATAAAAAAGCCACACCTCATTTCAGTCAGGTGTAATTGGGCTTTTAATGGAAATCTGAGTAATAACTACTGCTGATCAATTAATCTGGTCTTGAAAAAGTAGTTTGATATTTTGTGTTGTTCAATGTAAGCAAATTACGTTTAAACTAAACTGTTTAAGACCTTTTTAAAAGTCTTTTCATGATAGTTCAGCTTTTACCATCACCCCATGTATATGTCCCAACTTGCTGTTTGTAAAATTTTTTAAAAGTGATTTGATTTTAGTTTCCTGATTGGTTGATGACCCTGGCTGCCACCAAAGTTTGCAGAGCTTTAGGGAGTTCACTCAATTTGCATGACTTCAGTAGGCTGCTAGCAACCTTAAAATAAAATCTGCTTATTTGGCTAATCCGTAGGTGGCCAGGCACTGATCTCATCCTTGATCTCCACGTAGGACCTGTTTCTTCCAGACAGTCAGCTGATATGCCTGGTCAGAGATAACCGTGCTGACCATATGTTGGCCTGTGTATAAGCAAGAGAATTGCAACCTTTGTCATCATTCAGCTTGTTCTTGCTGCCCCCCGCATTGATGGCATATCTGGATCAGGCACCACAGGGCCCAGCCTAGCTTTCAGCAGCTCAACTTTAGCAAGAGTCAAATAAAACAGCTGCAGAGTTTTTGTTGTAGTGTGATTTGTATGAAGGCAATGAGCAAGATTTTTGTAAGATGAGATTTGTGGTAAACTTGATGCAATAGTTTCTTTACTCTTAATTTCCCTGGTGGAAACTGAGCAGGTAGACTGCTAAAATTCCTTGAGTTACTCACCCACTCTAAAGGCATCCACCTGTCCACAATTTTAACTTGATCTCAAGTGCCTGCAGCAACAACGTCCACCCATTGCCAGTGGAGTCCTTATTTACATATACATGGCTGGTCCTAATTACACCTGACTACAATTTTAATCCACCTGCCAGGTCAACTTGTGGCATAGAGGGTCAACTTAAGAAGGTAAGGCTGTAAAAGATCTTCTTTCTTCCCATTGTAGGACCAGGAGTGTCAGGAGTGCTCCTGCAGATTCATAAGCAAAGTTGAGGCCTCCATTTCTTTGGACCGTTCCCTAAAACCAGATGATCCTAATACCTGCCTTAGGTTGGTAGGAAGCCTTCAAACCACGTAACGGACCATGGTTTTCTGCTAACTCCCCACCAGTTGGGAGTGGCAAATCAGCTGGCAGGATTTAAATGGTATTAGAATTGGCTAGTGGACAGAAAATGAACTGCTAGAAACCTGCTGGCAGTTCAAATCCAGACCAATATCTTTGCTTAAATACTTCTTTAAAAAATCTTATTATTTTTAGAAAATAAGAGTTGTTTTCCTGCTATGGGACTATATTTTTCTCCTTGTGTTTTGTAGCTTTAAAGCATTTCAAATCTGCTATCTAATGGATTGTTTCATATTAACATTTTGCAAACTGTCAATCTTGAAATATGCTTCTTGTGAAGCTTTGATGATGGATGAAAAGTCCTATTATGTATTTACTAAATGGTCTTGATTGCCTGATCTTGGGCAGTTTGATAGCTCTGGCAGTGATGCAGTGGGCTTTGAGCCAGACCATTGTGCATTTGAATCACAAGCTGCACAGCTATTACAATGCCAGTCGCATCCATCAGTATATCCATCATCTTCATTTGCCATGACCGTCAATATACATCCCTGATATCTGATGTATTTAGGGTATTTGAAGTTCCTGCCCTAGCTTTAATTTAATTACAACCATACCCTCACCTCCACCTTCGGTACCCTAATCCTCATTAAAATCATTACTCTTCCTCACCCTGGCTGTTTCCCCTGGTACTGCCCTCGTCTGCCCGCCTTTAAGTCTAAGGGTACAGACTCGAAGAGTTATAGCTGACAACTGGTTCAGCTATTCACCGCCAGATCTGACTGGACCACTTAAAGTACCACTGGGTCCTGCTGCTGCCTGTGAAAACTGCTCATTATTTCAGGATGATCCTGAAATGAAGAGGTAATCCTGTCTTCTTTTATCTACTGCAAGCCATCTTCTTAAACACCTCTACCCTGTCTCCACCCTTGCCTCCAAAAACTAGTATGAGGAGCTCATGGATTTCTTTGTCACCAATATTGAGACCATCTGAATAGTTGCGTCTGCCACTTCCTTCCCTTCCCCTTGCCCACTGAGTTAAACTTCCTAGCCCTGGCCCTGAACAGGCATCTCCCTTTAGTTTGTCTTCTGTCTCTTATCTCTGAGCTCATGTTGTCCATCACACCCAACCTTTGCTCCCTTAACACTATCCTCCCACTTCCCTTCTTGGATCCCATGTTAGCTGATATTGTTAACACTTCTCTCTCAGGTCCTGTTCCTCTCTCTCTCTTCAGATTTGCTGTCATCATCCACTCCTCAATAAAAACCCTTTTGACCTCTCCATACAAGCTACCAACACATCTCCAACCACCCATTACTGTCCAAAGTCCTTGAACATGTTGTTACCTTCCAACTTTGTGCGCACTTTTCCTGGAACTCTATGCTTGAGTACTTCTAATCAGCTTTCTGCCCCTGCCACACTACTGAAACAGCTCTTATCAAAGTTACAAATGACATCCTGTGTGATTTAATGAACGTAAACTATCCCTCCTCACCCTTCTTAATCTATCTGCAGCCTTTAGTACAGTTGATCACACCATCCTCCACCAACACCTTTCCACTGTCATGATTGCATTTGCCTGGCTCCATTCTTACCTACCTAACCATAACCAGAGAATTGATATCAATTGTTTCTCTTCCCATTCCTGAACCATTACCTCTGGTTTCTCCTTTGTCATCCCCTTGGCAACGTCATTCCCCATGTACACTGTCAACACTCAGCTCTACTTCACTGCCATGGGGAAGTATGGGTAAGAGCTCTTAAACATACCTTTCAAATGGTTCCCAAATCCAGACTATGGTTCACGACTCCTCTGAGGGGCTGCGAATCTCATGTCCTTGAGAAACTGGCCCAGCTCCGCAAAAATTGCAGGAGTGGGGTAGGGTGAAGGGTGTTTAGGAATACTTCCCCACAATGGAGCTGGGACCAGGAATAGGAGAGGGATTTCTGAAATTGGGACCCTCTTTCATTTTTAAAGGCCTTCAGAGCTGACTCCACAAAAATCCGGCCCTAAGTGTTGGCAGTTTATTTTCAAACTCATGGAGAGATTGCTGATTACAATCCTATGTTAGGGACCTAGGTTTTCAGACAATGGGGCCGGTTATTACTTGTTACAAATAGTGTTTAGAGTGTCAAAATGTAATTGGTATATTGCCAGCCTGTTAACATCAGAAATGTGGTCAGTAGCATTTTGCAATAGATGACCTGCTGGTTGTCAATTTAATACCCGCACTTTTGTTGGCCTGATTGAAATGAGCACCTACGTTGGAGGCCAACTCTTCACTACGAGTATAGGTGAATGGGTGGCACACTGTGCCAGTTGTTTGTCCAATTGATAAAATTGATTGCAGCGTGCTGTGCTATGTGTAAATTATTTTGCTCATTATTCAGAACAAAATTATGCCTGGGAAGATATGTTAAAAAGAGCATCAAAATGGACCTGATTTAAGGAATGGTTGAATTGATTTACTAAAAATGCTTAGATAAAAGCAAAATACTGTGGATGCTGAAATAAAAACAAAAATAGCTGGAAAAACTCAGTAGGTATGACAGCATCTGCAGAGAGGAATACAGTTAATGCTTTGAGTCCGTATGACTCTTCATCAGAGCTAAGGAAATATAGAAATGAGGTGAAATATAAGCTGGTTGAAGGGGGGTTGGGACAGATAGAGCTGGATAGAGGGCCAGTGATAGGTGGAGGCAAAGAAGAGATTGCCAAAGATGTCATAGACAAAAGGACAAAGGGGCGTTGACGGTGGTGATATTATCTAAGGAATGTGCTAATGGTGACATTAAGGGTAGAAAGCAGGACGAGCAAGTGACAGATGGCCCTAGTGGGGGTGGGGTGGGGGAAGGCTAAAAGGTGGAGATAAAACAATGGATGGAAATAAATTTTAAAATAATGGAAATAGGTGGGAAAAGAAAAATATCTTAAAAAAATATAAATTGTTGGAAAAAGGAGGATTGGAAAGGGGGTGGGAATGGAGGAGGCAGCTCATGACCTGAAGTTGTTGAACTCAGTGTTAAGTCCAGAAGGCTGTAAAGTAGGAAGATGAGGTGCTGTTCCTCCAGTTTGCGTTGAGCTTCACTGGAACATTGCAGCAGGCCAAGGACAGACATGTGGGCATGAGAGCAGGGTGATGTGTTGAAATGGCAAGCAACAGGGAGGTCTGGGTCATGCTTGTGGACAGACTGAAGGTGTTCCGCAAAGCGGTCACCCTGTCTGCATTTGGTCTCTCCAATGTAGAGGAGACCGCATTTGGAGCAGTGAATGCAGTAGAATAAATTGAAGGAAGTGCAAGTGAAGTGCTGCTTCACTTGAAAGGAGTGTTTGGGCCCATGGCACCTTCCCATGCAACCGCAGAAGGTGCAACACCTGCCCCTTTACTTACCCCCTCCTCAGTGTCCAAGGGCCCAAACATTCCTTTCAAGAGAAGCAGCACTTCACTTGCACTTCCCTCAATTTAGTCTACTGCATTCGCCGCTCCCAATGTGGCCTCCTCTACATTGGAGAGACCAAACGCAGGCTGGGTGACTGCTATGCGGAACACCTTCAGTCTGTCCACAAGCATGACCCAGACCTCCCTATCGCTTGCCCTTTCAACACACCATCCTGCTCTCATGCCCACATGTCCGTCCTTGGCCTGCTGCAATGTTTCAGTGAAGCTCAACGCAAACTGGAAGAACATCACCTCACCTTCCCGTGATTGGCCCCGACCGCAATTTCACACTGGCTGGCCAATTAACAGCATTGAAAGACTCAGCGCTGCTGGGGTGGGAGCAGGAGGAGGATGAGCGCTGAAATCAGCGTGGACGTGGGCCAATGCTCACAGAAATCTCCCTGAAGGCAGAGAGCTCAGGGAGCTGAAGAATTCAAATCCAATTATAACAGATTTTAAAATCCACAAAAAATGCCCACACATCAGAAACAGACACCGGAACATATATAAGTTGTAAACTCTGTGCAAACATTTTAAACATTTTAAAAATTAATATTGGAAACCTCATCCCGCCCTTGGATGAGGTTTCCTCAAAAAGATAAAGGCCACATGACCGATTTGCCCGCCTACCAACTGTAATGTTGGACGGGCAACAAAAAAATCACTGTTTATTAACATGTCAGTTGCCTTAATCGGCCTCTTAATTGTTGGCGGGCGCGCTGCTGACTTTCATGCGATCCCGCTGACTGAAATATCGCGTGAGTGCTCGATGACGTCAGAACACTCGCCCAACATCATCACTCACTATTTCACGCTCAAGCATGTCATGCGCGCACCCACATGCCAAACAACAAATTCTGTCCATTGTTTCCTGCTGTGATATTCCACTTTGCCTCAACTCATTGGTTGACATTGGTGTGCCAGAGTGTCCACTCTTGGTTGTCTTTGAAATTATTCACAAACATAGTAACATCAGTTTATTAACTCAGGAAACAAATTCATTTCACACAACTTATAAAGTTAATCGCAGATTGAGTTCAACAACTTTAAATCGTAACATCTGGCCCCATTTCATTTTATTTTTCTTTGCTCATTTGGTTTCTTTCTCTCTTGTTTCTCACTCACTTCCTTTACCTTACTTTTGGATGGCAGCTATTCAGGATTCTGCCATTCACACCTCCTCCAGACACATCATTTGATTCTTCTCTTGTCCCGTTACCACTCCCTCTGGTCTTGTACCATGAAACTTTTTGTCATTTAATCTCTCCTGCCCTCCAGCCAATCACAGACTTTGCCTTTTCTGTTCTGTCTTCACCCCCTCCCCCATTTCACTTGCTTAAAACTTATTATACTTATAACTTTGCACAGTTTTGATGAAAGGTCACAGACCTAAAATAGTAACTTTGGGTAGAATTTTCCTTCAGGGGCAGGAAACAGAGGTCGGCACCATTTCAGGGTCCTGGAGTGTGGGAGGAACAGTTACCCACCTGGATTTTCATGAGATCACACCCTTAATTGGCTTAGAAGTAGACCTTCCATCCAATTAAGTATGCCAGGCAGACTGTCAAGGATACAGATCCAATTAGAATCCCCTCTACCTTGAAAGGAACAGCAGGCTGCAATAGGGGGTAAGTATGGGAGAGGGTGTTTCAAAATGGAGGCGCTATCACTTCAACTTTTATAAAGTTAAATTACAAAATGAATCTTGCAGCCTGGCCACCATTATGGGGTGGACTGAAGCTGTTCCTGCAGACCTGCATACAGCCAGGCAGTGAGGGCCTCTAGACCTGCATGAAGCGCTCTCCACCCTCACCCCCTCTCCCCTCCCTGTCTGCCACCAGGAAGCCTCCTCAAGGCACCTAAACTGGCCCCCACCGCCTTCAGGGACCTGGAAGGCAACTGGAAAATCCCAGTCAGCTCGCTTTCGTTGGCCTCAATTAGGTCTTAACTTTTTTTTGAAAAATACACTTTATTCATAAAATATCTGGAAGAACATTCCAAAACATTTCAAAACCATCATCACAAAAGTACAGTCAGATTCAACTTTTACACATGTATCACAAGGTGCATCAATACAGTCAATTAATATTACAATCATTTCAATATGGTCAATGCAGACAATCAGACAATGGTATTGGAGTTATCAACATACATCATGTTGCACTCTGAGGTGCTTCAATACATTTATAATACAATTAGTATTCAATGCATACATTCATTTTGAGCTGTATAACCCGAGGGGCTCTCAACAGTTCGGTGCACTGTGGCAGAAAGTCTTAATGAGCTGTGTCAACACCCCTCGCAAAATGGCCCAGATGTGGGATGTAGCTGGGGAACTGGTATGACTGCTGGCTGGGGTATTTTTAGCAGCCGCCGCTTTCATTCCCATCCCTAGTTGGGGCTCAAAATTCTGCCCTCTGTTTCTCTCAGTATTTTCTCTTTTTATTTCAGATTTTCAGAATCTGCTGTATTTTATTTTTGTTATAAAGTTAATCTCCATTTTGTTCAATGATACCAAAATGCCATTTTCCAATAATAGTTGATTACATTTGCATATGCATAATGTTGTCTGAAGTTAATCCTAGAGCATCCGTTGGCATTTAATGATTTAAAATAATTCTGCAAGTAAATACTCAATAAGGCTTCCTCTATGGGCTAATTGATAACCACTGTCTAAATGTGTCCTCTAATTCCAACTAACGGCCACTTAGGGCCTGTTCTGCTGATGGCACAATATTTTTCGTGGTGGGAGGAGGCTGGCACCAAGTGGAAGCCAGACAGCTTTCACTGCTCGGGCTAGTGGTGGGAAAAAGTTGGGGGTGGGATGAGATACCTCCTTCATGTGTCCCTTGGGCTCATTGGAATTCCCCCCTCCCCAAGGTCTTTCCCACCCCTGCATTTTGCCTCCCCCCCACCACCCCACCATCCCCACCCCGCCCGACAACCCCCACCCCGCCCATCTCAAGTCAGTTAATGGCTCGTCGGCCGTTAAATGGTTGTGGGGTAATCTGGCAGAGTTCACTCCAACATTTAGGGCAGAGGACCCTAGCTCAGAGTAAAATTCCAGCCTATGTCTTCCCTGCTTGAAGCATTTAAATTGTGGGTAATATATAATATACATTGTATAATATATAAACAGCTTTATATTGTTACTGTTGAAATCATTGATCAAGCAGTTTTACTACAATTTTTTTTAAAAAGCAGCCAGTGTGGACTGGATGAGCCAAATAGCCTTGTCCTGTGCCAAATTGATTCTATCACTCTTTTAAAATGAAAATGATGAATATAGATCTTAGGTCCGGGTGAGCACGAAGAGTGGTTTTATTTCGGTTCAGCTCGGATTTGAGGAACAGCAGTTGTACCTTTTGATCTAATATCTAAGGTGGCACCATCAATAGGGACTGATGAAATAAAATTGTTGTAGAGAAGATGGTCCAGAGGCTCCTGTGGTATTGGATGTTGCTTTCAATGGGGAAGTTTTTGGTAAATAGGAGTGATTTAGCTTTGGTTGATTTGTGCAATAAATAAACATTCACCTGCAGTGTAATAGATTATTACTATAGGCATGTGCACTCCTAAGAATTAATTTAAAATTCCACTTTTGAATTTATTTTAATGGCACTTTAACATTAATATATAAACTATTTCTCACTTTTCCGCAAAGGTATCTATCTTCAATCTTGAAAATGTCCCAAGAGAGGATAAATTCACAGGGATAGCTTGGTCCCAAGTGCAAATTGATTCTCAGCAGTGAGTAATGGAGCTAGTATAAATTTTTAGTTCTGTAATTTATATAAACTCAAGATTTACTTACAGTCACTGTGCAGATTTAAAACCTATACTTACTGCCTCTGTTTATACAGAATAACTGGCTGCACATGCAGAACTAGTGGGTAAGATTTCAGTTTGGGTTCAGTTCAAAAACCACCATTGGGAGACCTGTTTTGAAGTGCACCAATAGGCTGCACATACCTAACCAGTGCTCTACTGCAGCTTGTTGGCTTGGTATTTGTCAAGAACCTGCTGGCTTCAGCACAGAGGCAACTAGCAGGCAGGGTCTACTGGGGAGAAATGGGTGGGAGAAGAGAGAACAGTTCCCAGATAGGTGTGAGAGTCCGGCAGGTTGGCATTTTAATGATATGCTGATGTATTACAACGAGGTTCCTGACGTCTGATAGTGGGGAATGTGGCCTACCATTGACGGGCTGAGCGGAAGATCGCAAACTGGTTTTGTGACATCAAGGATCCAATTTTTGGCCTTCCCACCATATTGTCCACTCGCACTACTGAACACACCCAACGCCAGCAGGCATTGAAAATTCTGCCCTGTGTGCTTCAATAAGATCGCCTCTCATTCTTCTAAACTCCAATGACTATAGGCCCAATCTGCTCAACCTTCCCTCATAAGGCAGCTCCTTCATCCCAGGAACCTTCTCTGAACTGCTTCCAAAGCAAGTGTATCCCTCCTTTAGTAAGGAGGCTAAAATTGTAACAGCACTCCAGGTGAGGTCTCACCAATGCCCTGTACAGTTGTAAAAAGACTTCCCTACTTTTATACTCCGTCCCCCTTGCAATAAAGACCAACATTTTATTTGTCTTCCTAATCACTCATAGTACGTGCTTGTTAACTTTTTGTGATTCATGTATAAGGACACCAAGATCCCTCTTTACCATAGCATTCTGTAGTCTCTCCATTTCAAAATAATAATCTGCATTTCTATTCTTCTTAAACATTTCCATCTCTTCATTTCTTTTTCCTGCTTTAAGAACTTCTTCAAATCTTATCTATTTGATCAAGCTTTTGATCATGCTTCTTAAAATCTCCTATGGGTTTGATGTCCATTTTTGTCTTTAAAACCCTGTGAATTGCTTTAGGACATTCTTCTACGTTCAAGGCAGCCTTTAAGGTGATCCCCTAGGGCAATGAAATGAATGGCTAAAATGGCCTTTTATGCTGTTACTTTGACAGTTCTGCCGACCTCCTAATGTTCTTGAATGAAATCAGGACAGCAGTACAATATAAGCGCAACTATGTTGTTGTTATGTCATATTATAAACTCAACAACTACGGTGTTGTTGCGGGACTGGATTTTATGTACCCCTGCCAGTGTTTTCGGTGGGGGTTGGACAGGCGCCGAAATCGGCAGCCTGTGTTCCATATTTAAATTAATAATTTGGCGATGAGCAGGGTGAGCCATCTGTCCTAAGTCAGTTTCCTGTTCCTCAAATTCTTTTGTTCTCAACACAACTGTATTGTTAAGCTTTATGTATGAATATGTTAAATAATAATGTCATATTATTGTAGTTACTAATGACTGCTGCCTAGCCAACGATGCCCACATCCTGTAAATGAATAAAAAAAGGCTGTAGTGGTATTAGGTTTATCTTGGTCTGTGGGTGCCACCATTCATGACTGTGACTATTCTAAAGATGGTTGGAAAGGGGTTGTGACAAGGCATTTATTTCTAGGTTTATGCTACCCAGTACAATAATTCCTATATCATAAATGAACAACATCACATCTTAAGAATATGAAGTACTTTCTAAATTGTCTACTCCTCAAAATAGTCTTAGGGTATCAAGCTGGATTTTCTGCAGGACCTTCTGACTAAACTGTTACAGCAGCACTTGATACAGGAGGGAGTAAAATAACCTGGGCCTGCTTTAACCTTTAACAACCAAGCCACCCAAGCTTGTTGTTGTGCTGAATTCAGAACCAGTCATGCGACCCCTTTCATCTCTCTATTTTACCCTAAATTAAAGGGACAGTCCCAAACATAACAATCTTATAAATTTCATATTTGTAAAGTTCTTACTCAGGTGTATTGTATTTAAAACATTTGTACTTATCATCTACCATTTTGTTTTTCCTTCACTTGCATTTGTGTAGAATTTTTGTCTCTTAATTTAAACTAATAAAGGTCCTTGATGATTGATTTCCAATTGATGATCATTGGTTGTTTTAGTGCTCAGACAAAGCTTATAAGGCTTGGGTCTTCCCTAGGTTCTTTACTGAAAAATCACGACCGTAAAAGATCAATTTTTGATAGTTTACAATTTATTATTTTAAGAGTTTACAAAATTGATTCTACACTAGCACTAAAAGTAGTGTTTTTATTAGTGTGATTCTATGAGAAGATTTTTCCCCCCATTGGGGAGGAAGTGCAGTAGCGGGTACGTGCAGGCACGCCTCCAATTGGCGCCCCCAATCGGGACATGCCGCCATCTTATGTGGGCGGGCCAATTAAGGCCCACCCAGCGTGATGTCCGCCAGGAAGTGCTATGTGCTCCCTGTGCAGGCAGGCCACATCGGCTGCGCGTCCGCTGAACTTTCAAAGGCCTATCGAAAAGTAATTAAAATGATTAATGGACCTGCCCATCCAACCTTAAGGTTGCCAGGCAGGCAAAGAGCCCAGGCGGCCTTCAGAAAAAAACATGAAGCCTCATCCACGGGCGGGATGAGGTTTCATGAGGGATTTAAAATTTGTGTTACATTTTTAATAAAAGTAATTGGCAAGTTCCAGCTCATGTGACTGTGGCACATGAGGGGACAACCAATAAAATTTTTCTCATTGTTTATTATTTTTTTAAAAGTAACACTGATTTCCCTGAGGCAGCACTTTGCTCAAGGAATTCCATCCCCCCCCCTCGCCCGCACAGGGAGCGCATAGTGCTTCCTGGCAGATGTCACGCTGGGCGGGCCTTAATTGGCCTGCCCACGTAAAATGGCAGCGCACCCCCAATCGGGGGCACCGATCGGGAACCTGCCTGCTTGCGCCCACTCCTTCACAGCGCCCCCTCCCCTCCCGACAGGGGGAAATCCTACCCATTATTTTAAATTGCTATTTCATCTCAGGGACCTGGATTTAAATCCAGCCTAGACTGATACCCAAAGGCTCCTCTATCTACTGGTTCTAAATTTCATCTGTGAAATAATCTTGGCACAAATCAGCCACCCTACAACAGAAAGACTTGTATTTGTATAGTACTTTTCATGATCATTGGAATTTACAGCGCTTTACAGCCAATGAAGTGCTTTTTGAAGTGCAGTCACTGCTGTAGTGCTGCCTGTATTCTAATTCAGGCCAAGGGCAGAATGTTCCCCCGTCGAGGGGGCTGTCTAAGAACGGGCGCATAGAGTCATGCCTCCGATCGGCGCCCCGAGGGGCGTGCTGCCATTTTATGTGGGTGGGCCAATTAAGGCCCACCCAACGTGACATCCACACGGAAGCGCGATGCGCTCCCTTTGCGGGTGGGGGGGGGGATTCCCTGAGCCAAGAGTGCGCTCTTTCGTGCATGCACACAAAAGAACGCACTGATCTCCCTGAGGCTAAGTGCTGCCTCAGGGAGATCGGCTGTACAGTAAAAAATCTGAAGAGAGAAAAAAATCCCTGACATGTTCCCTCATGTGACACTGTCCATAACTTTTAAATACACTTTAATTACATTTTAAAAAATCTACATAAAACCTCATCCTGCCCCTGGATGAGATTTCATGCTTTTTCTGTTGCCCGCCAGGGCTCCTGGCCTGCCCGCCAACCTTAAGGTTAGACAGGTAGGTCCATTTATTACTTGAATGATTCTGTCAATGGCCTCAATTGGCCATTGACAGGTTGGCAGGCACACAGCTGATTTTGCTGAGCCCCTGCCTACCTGAAAATTTAAATGGGGTGCGGTGACCTCAGGAGTTCCGCCTGATGTCATCCTGTGTCGGGGAGCGGGCCCCGCTCCCCACTCCCCGCTCGCCGACCGGAAAATCCTGGCCCAAGTCTTGTTCACCCTGATTTGCATTGGCTGCCTGTCCCATAACATCTCAATTTTAAAGTTCTTGTCCATGTTTTAAAACTTTTCCTTTGCCACCCCCTTTCCAATATCTAAAGCCTCCTTTGGCCCTCCAAACTTCTAAGAACTCTGTGCTCTCCAATCGTGTATCTTTTGTGCGCGTATCGCTGATTTAATCGCTCAAACTTTGTGGGCCATACCTTCAGACGTTTGGGCCTAAGCTCTGAAATTCCTCCCCCAAATTTCTTGGCCTCTCTCTCTCTCTCTCCTTATTTAAGATGCTTCTTAAAACCTACCTCTTTGACCAAGCTTTAGATTGTCTGCCCTATCTCCCCCTGTGTGTGGTTCAGTGTTTGATGATATTCTAGCTGGTGAAGCTCCATTACTATACTATAAGTGCTGTATGAATGCAAACTTGTGTTATTTTCCTATGACACACCAATTGATATCCCTTTTAAAAGAGGCCTTAACTGGTATCAGTTTAGCATATGGTAAATTGTATTCACCATTTTATTCTGTGTGAAATGCCCATTCAGTAACGTGTGTCATCTGAAAAATATCTGGCCTTGACTTTGTTTGCTTGAAAAAATGGTATTGGTTTATTATTATTCAGTTTAATATGCTGCCAGCATACAATTTATAGAAGGGTCAAACTGAATAATTTTGAATTGTTCTGTTTAAAACTGGGCTCGACAGGCAGAAGGATAGAATGCAATCCTTTATCTCTTGAAATTCACAGCTAAAATCATTCTTCTATCTGTGCTGATTGTAAGGGTATTTTGGAAAACCTGTAATAACAGCAATGCTTTTCGTTTATGAAAAGCTGTTGCTACAGTCTTGTCAGCTTGGCAATTCAATGACTAAAACTATGTTGCTACATTGTAAGATCACCACACTTGACTACCCAATTTTCTTATGAGTTTAAAATAAATCTAACCTATAATCCTAATGAGCGAGCAGTGATGCAGAATCATAGCTTGAGCTAACCCAATGTGTATGTGTGTGTGTGTGTGTCTAAGTGTGTGGGAATATATGTATGCATACATATATATGGAGATAGATATGTATGCATTCATTTTGAAAGTGCCTTCAGAAGATACTTTAAGGCATGAAGTTTAGAAGATGATTTTCGTCTCTATTGAAGCTACCCATTCATGAATTTTCTTTTATGGGCAACTGTCATTGTTTCATTAAATGTGAATTGCTGTAGTAAATTGCACAGTAATTGTGTGTGTGTGTGCACGTGTGTCTGTGTGTGTGTGTGTGTGTGTGTGTACATGTGTTGGCAGGGGGGATCAATTATTAAGCACATTATTGTTTTGATTTATATACCAAATGCAATATTTGTCAATTCTAATTGCAGAAATGCTTTTTGTGAGTATTGAACATGTGTGCTTTTATGCATATTGCATAAGATTTATTTCCATGTAGAAAAATAGATGTAATTATTTTGATTTGTTCCTCTTTTTAACTTATATTCATTCTAATGGAGCCATTGAAAATAAGCAATCCATTTTACATATAAACTTTCCATAATTCTAATTCTAAATTTTCGCTGCACTGTGTATAAATGTTGTTTAGTATTCTGCCTGAGGGACAGCAGGTAGTTTGTATCCAAAGTGATTATTTTCTGCATATTTAAAGAATCATCTAGGTAAAGCTGGGGATGATACTGCAGTGATGTAGTAATGAGCTTGTAACAGTTTGGGGCATCGTAAGTCTAAGCTTTGTGGACATTTTGCAGGATCATAACTTCTCCAAATTGCAAGATATTTTAATCACTTCTTGTCAGTGATAAGGTGACTTTACTCCACCCAGATTTTGAAAAGCAGTAAAGCCTGTTGCACAAGTATACTGATCCTGTCTTCCAAGTGGGAATCCATGTTTAAAGAGACTATGGATACAGCACTGCGGCCCCAATCCTATGACCTGTGCTCCCTTTGGGCACAGCTCTATACCACGATTTTCCCATTATGTGACCCACTGTTAATGGAGTCTAGTCACATAAATATCTCAAATTTTGCTTGCAGTTTGCTTGAATTTCTACACCTCAGAGGCAACCGACTAAAGGTATAATTTTACCTTAATATTACATAATGATTGAAAATATGAATGCAGCAGTTTTTTGTGAGTTGGTATTCCGATGAAAAGAAACATACATATATATATAACAAATGGGACTGTAATAAAGGGAGATACCCAATTGCCTTAAATGAATCTAGACATACCTAAAAGCTTCTATAAGAAATTACTTATCATCAAAGAATGGAATTTCTATTTGCACTGATTAATAACTGGGAACTCCAGAATTGAGGCAAACCACTAATGATGCACCATAGCAGCCTCAGCCATACATAAATATCCTTTTGTGCACCCATTGATGTTTTTAACTCACATGTTAATTTTTTGATCTGATACTATTAAATCATGGACAGTTTTATGCCGGCTATGTGTATACCAAATGACAGATCAAAAATGGTAGAATCTATTATTAGAGGTTGTCTCTTGCTGCTGTCTAACATAACTTGGGTCTTCAAAAGACAAATCAGTGTTATAGAATGCCTAATAGACTACTATAATCATCTGTCTCTCATATATTTATGAGTAAACTACTTTTCAATATTGAAATATTGCAGTTTTGCTTCAATTGCTAGTTCCTATGAGAAAGATAGATTTACAGGGATGTAAGCCCAGCATTCAGAAATGATCACTCATATCAAACAATGTTTGCGCTGGTGGGAACAGAATTGTGCAACTCAGGTTCTGGAATATGAACTGAAGCAGAAGGCCTCAATTAGTTTAAACATGGTTTTAGTGCACTCAGGGGAGCTATTGCAGATGGGCACATGGAACTCAGTAATCAGTGCCAGTATTGACTCCTGTGGACATTTGTATGAATCTTTCATTAATGTTGCAGAGATGTAAAGTTTGCACAATTCTATGAATCAATTAACCTTCATGTTCAGCAAAATATATAGAAGGACAAGAAAAAGCCAAAGACAGTTTGGAGCTCATTTTAATGAAGTAATCAAATCTTTAAAAATTTAAGGACCGCATTTCTATCTAGCCCTTCATTAGGTAAACTGCTTCTGTGTAATTGAAGGGGACATAGCGACAAACTAAAGAAAAGGTTAACTGAATTGTGACACCAATATTAATAGTAGAATATCATGTAAAACCCGAACTATTTTATCTTTGGAAGCCGCGATTAAGTATGCTGCAATGAGCAAATACATTGTAGGGAGAGTGCTTCAAATGGTTTCTTTGGAAATTGTGTTGCAGCGTGAATGACGTAATGAAATAATAAAATTTGGAGTGCAATATGCAATAACTTAATTGGTTCAAATGAGGGCACGTCTAGTTATGCAAAGGATACTAAATCGCTGTATGGTGTTGTTTCCATATTTAATATTAAACAACTACGGTGCAAAAGTCTTGCGGCCGTGATCCTGAAAATGCCCACCAACACTGATACTGCTGGCACTTGCAGTGGCTGATTGACATCCACACCACGGTGAGCGCACCTCAAGCACCTGCTAGCCCCATCCTGCTGGAAACTGTGACTCATGTTTTCCATTGGAGGACACACCTCCACACAGAGAAATCAAAAATGTCCCCTGATCAAATTTATTTTCTTTGACATTCACCTCTAAGGGTCTGGGTGCTTCCCTGGCCTGGAAGTCAGTGGGATCCAGCTGCATTGTACCGGAGGCTGGTTTGCCTCAAGGTGTACCAGCCTCCAAACATACCTTTAGGATCAGGAAGTTGGAACTCTCACCGTAGGGAGCCGCCGCACCCGGTACTATCCCTCTGCATCGGTGGCCTTGTTTTGATGGATCAGTGGCTATGTTGTTGGGGGTGGTGTGTTCAGGTGGATGGAAGATAATGGAGAACTGGAGTTATTCCAACTAGATGGAAAGTTAACTGGCTGTTGCCATCTTCTTCCAGTTATAAATCATATATATACTTTAGGCACAGCAGACTTGAATTTCCTTTGTATTTGTTCTCAGAAATGAATGAAATTGGGGCACAAATGAAATATGCAATTTAAAAGATTGAATAACTTTGATAATAACTGAGTTATGCACATAACTTATTTACATCCAAACATTCACCCGAAGAACTCCTCATCTGGACATATCCTTGCCCACAAAATGACCATGCCACCTATTAACACATTTGCACTTGTTCAGAGGCTCTGCTCAAAATGCACCTAGATTATTAGGCAGTTTGTCACTTGAAGCAGTTTGTTATGATCTTGGTAGAAACCGGTAACATTTTTTTAAATTTTTGGAATCCAAAAACCCAGTTATTTACTAAAAGGGATGAAGCTACAAGATCAAACAAAATAATTTCATTACACAAAAATCATGGACATTAACTATAATTACATTCTATCTTAAATAGTCAGTTGCATTAAAGATATTAAACAAGTAATAAACACAATTACACTCCTTAAACCAAATGTCTTAACTCCACTTTCCTTCTACACCCATTAGACTGATACCTCAAAACCCTCAAGTCAGATAGTTAGCAATGATTAACCATTTGGACTGCGTACTATGTCAACAATTCATAGACGGGCTGAGATTTGTTTGGGCCCTACATTTACTTCTGGCAAGAGTGCCCTTTCAGATCTCCGGCAGCCATCCTAAGGTTGCCAGTCCCCACTTCAACATAGGCGTCTCTGTCATCTTAAGTGTAGCTACCTTGGGTAAGACCTCTGCTGGTTCTAGTGTTCTTTAACTGTGGAGTTTTATATTTAGAAAGCTCTCTCTTTCCCCTCAGTTTGGCTATTCCAGAACTACAATTCACTGTTAATTGAGTCATTCATTTAACAAGAGTTTTAACTCTTCTTGCCAAAAAGCAGCATTTCAACAGAATTCTACTGAAAGAGATGTTTCCTTCATTCAAATTTGTTTTCAACCTAAACTGTTTGAACCGAGAACCACCCCAGGAACCTACTCACCCCTATAAGTGCTCATCTCTATTGTTCACCTCCCAGGCAACCTGGCCCCATGATCAATTACTGGAATCCAGTTTTTTTAAGCTAGAAATCAAATCCTAGTTCTTAAAGAGCCCACGACACGTCTGGACAAGCGTGATGAAGAGAAGTCTGGACTTACCTTGAGGGCCTTGCTCAGATCGCAGATGTACGAGGAGAATATGATGCTGGAGCCCTAGAGCTATGGGACCGTGGAGGAACATGTGCATTGCATGCTGGGTGGATCCTCATGCACATGGCTCTGCTGCGAAGCAGCTGTTGGAAGGTGGGAGGTCTCTGCGCAACAGCCTCAACTTTGCTGAGGCTTTGAACCTTCACAGACTTCGCCATGGGCTAGCACCATCTTCCATGGTCTCCATTAATGCTTCACGCCCACTTCAAAACTTCATGGACTTCGCCAAGGTCTGGTAGGATGATCGGTGAAAGTGAGAGGGGAAAGGAAGGTGTACTGGGGGGGATGGGGGTGAGGTTGGAAGAGGGAGGGAATAAAAGTGTCGGTGGGGGAGGTGAGATTGAAGCAGGGGTGTGGAGGTGTTGGGGGGTAAGATATGGGGCAGCGAACAAAGGTGTTAGGGAGTGAGGTTGGGAGTATGGGGATGGAGGTGGGGATGAAGGTATCAGGGGGATGAGGTTGGCAGGGAGAAGGAGGGTGTCCCCGGGGGGAGGAGGGAGTATGGGGGTGAGGAGGGTTTAATGGGGAGGATTCTGCAAATGCTGAGTTAGGTGTAAGGGGGGGCAGGAAAGTGGAAGAAAGGGAGTTTGGAGGGAGAAAGGTATGCGGTGGGGTTGACAGTAAGGGTGGAGGAGGGAGTAAGGGCGGAGAAAGGAGTAAGCAGGGGCGGAATGTCGAGGTGAACGTGCAAGGTAAGGATCTGTGGAGTCAATGACTGCCTCCTGGAAGTGAACCCAGGGTGAGCGTGGTAGCAGAGAATGGTGAATGTGAGAGCGAGCATATAGAGCCGGTAGGGTGGGAGGGTGAGGGTGCGTTGGTATTGGTAGGAGCAGCGGAGAGGGTGGTTGGTGGAGACATGGAAGCAATCACAGCCCCGTTGGGTGGGAAGGAAGAGGTCGGGGAGGTCAATGTGGATGGAGGTGGGATTTACAGGAAGTTAGGGAATGTGCACATTCACCTGTATAGGTGGTACCGGAGGGTCGGCTGTGATAGGGGAAAAGACATGGAGGAGTTGGGCAGCAGGAAGGAAGGGGGAGCTTTAGAGAAATTTGACTGCAACCATGTTTTACAATTCGAAAGTGAGCGGAGCCTTCTGTTGGATGGGCATAGGTGCTGTGTGGGAGTGCAGTCAGTAAGTGGGCGGAGATGTAGGTCAGCTCAGATGGACAACTGAAAGAGAACCTCAACAGGCAACATTGAAAATGCTCAGGACATTGAGATGATTGTGATGGATGAAGGCTCTACGTGCATGGGAGAGTGCTTGCAAGAGGCTTTGGAAGGTGTCTGCCACACACATACTCCTCGCTCCAGAATCACTTGTGGTCTGGCTGCATGCAGCTGAACTGCTACTGAGGTGCTGGAGGAGGTGGATTCACGAAGCCTGTAAATGAAGCTGAAAGACAACATTACACATTATAATCTGAAAATATATTCACTTTCACTGAATAAAGTGACAAAATGTCTTCACCCTTGCAACCACTTGTGATCAGAATTTCTTAACTTTTCTAGGTCCACCACTTCTTCTCGGTGCTACCCTGACATCCACAGCAGGGGTGAAGACAGTTTTTGCAATGGTTGGCCCTGTTGCCTCTGATGACTTTGGTGTGTGTCCTCTAGAGAGCCGAGGCATTGTGGGCCCCAGCTTGCCTTGGCTGTCCTCCTGTGGGGCAGCTGCTCCCTCTGTGGTGACAGAGGGCCAGGTTGAGGGAGGTCACAGGCAAAGACGACTTGAAGGGAGCAGACAGCCTTTGAGATTCCTGAGTGGAGGACCCAGGGTATCCAGCTGCTCATCTCTTCGGGTGCCCAAGGGGCCCGGCCTGACTCATTGAGCGGAAAGATCCCCTGGAGGAACGTCGAGGTGCCCCTATTCCCCCTCACATTGCCACTGCAGGAACTCACCCTTGGCTACCACGACGGAGTGCAGGTCTGCGTGCATTTCTTGGTTCTTCTGGATCTGGATCTCTTTGGCATCCTTCACCCTTCCCATGGAGACATCCATAGGTGCACATGTGGGCACCATTTCATCAGAGAGCAGGAAATGCACTCCTCCAACTCACGTGCTATTCTGTTGAGGGCTTCCAACAACTCTGCATGATATTCCCCCGCCTTAGCCTAGGCAGCACATGAACCTTGACTGACGATCAAGGAGAAGTTGCTGTCTGACTGACAGCCTGGTTTTCCAATAGAGGCCATTGGCTAACTATAACTTTGTCAATGAGGATTTTAAAACCTGACTTTCCATGTTACAAAGCCTCATTAATAGAACTGAAGATGACCATGCCCTCCAGTCTTGGTTTTCCAGGCCTCCACAGGGCACTTGTGCACCAATAGTTCAGGGGAAGTAAGAGCAGGAAACTGATGGCCCTTTCGTAGGGTTGGGGAATTCACTAAATTTATAATGCCTGCAGAGGAGCAGGGGAAGAGGGCACAATATTCTTCACATGGTTTCCTGTTTCCCCAGAACAGATATGATTATATATGTAATAATACTGAATAGGAATGGCTTCTGCTCTGTCCTGGGCAGTCAAACATCATGGATGAGTCCTGAAGTATGCCTAGGACTCTCAATTACAGGCATGAATAATTTAAATCCATTTATCTACATCGGTTATTAATGCCGCCTAATTCCAGTTGCTGCAGATGTACCTTTTGCTTCAATAATGAACAAAACTGCAGATAAAACTTCTTTTTTCAATCAGTAACTACATTTACCTGCTGTTAAGTTCCTTTAACTTACCATAAATCCACTTCTATTTCGTGACCTGAAAAAAGCTCGTCTTTTTTTGCTGTGTTATGAATCTTAGCAGCTATTAGCGTTGCAAGGTTGTTTCCCTTCTCAGTTTGCTTGATTGAAATTTTTCATATAAGAATTGTATTGTAGTTTTTCATCAAAGTTATTGAATACTGAACTCCTTAGGTGAAAGATTTCTAAAATTAGGATGTAACAGAGGATTAACTGATTGACTGAAATCTTTTTTAAGTCAAGCAGGATTTAACTGTCTGATAAACATTATTGCACCTATATCCTTGTTAATGTATTACTGTGCCCTGTGTGAAGTACGTTACATTTTCAGAGCAGTGGGTGAATAAATCACTGGAGCATCGACCGTATCCATTGTTACTTGATAGGCTCATTAATATAAGAACTTTAGGAATTATAAAATGCTGATGCGATTGCAGTGTCAAAAGGAAGGTCTATATAATATTTATCGACACTACAAGTTAGCTTTTCCTTTATCCTTGTGAACAGCATAAATAGGCCAGGATATAACACAGAGGCATTTTGGATTAGATATTCCAATGTGGGATTTCTGGCAGTATCTTAGAAGGATGGCACTTTGCCCACCGTTACCACCCACTGCTGATCTTGACTAATTTCTTTTGGTCAGACTCCTTTGAGTTTTGTGGGTGGGCTCCAATCAGTAACACAAACGCAAAATACTGCAGATGCTGGAAATCTGAAATAAACACAGAAAATGTTGGAAATACACAGCAGGTCAGGCAGCACCTATGGAGAGAGAAATAGAGTTAACATTTCAGATCTGTGACCTTTCATCAGACATTTCCCTCTGCTTTCAGGCAACAGCTATTCATGATCCTGCCATTCACATCTCCTGTAGACACATCTTTTGTTTCTTTACTTGTCCCATCATCACTCCCTTTGGCCTTGCACCATGAAGCCTTTTTGCCATTTTATCTCTCCTGCTCTCCATCTCTCACATACTTCCCTCTTTTTTCTTTTTCCCACCTCCCCCTTTCATTTGCTTAAAACTTACAACATATCTAACTTGTACCAGGCCCGATGAGAGGCCATCAGCCTGAAACATTAGCTTTGTTTCTCTCTCAGTGGTTACTGCCAGACCTGTGAGTATTCCTAGTATTTTCTGTTTTTATTTCAAATTTACAGCAATATTTTGCTTTTGATTCTTTGAAGAGTCTTGTTAATGTAATATCACTGTTTTAATTGTAACTGTGCAAAATAATATCTCCTCATCTAAAGAAATGTATCATTGTGGTTTGCATAGTTTCAAGCCATAATGCTTTGAAGCAGTTGATCAATGTTTGGAATGGAGCCTGTAAGTGAAAAGTCAGTATGGAATTGCAAGTGTGGAAAATACTGAGGTGAGATTCTTCCCTAAAAAAAAACAAGAATATTGGTGAGGTAGCTCCTGGGGTTGAACTGCCTTCAGAAAGGAACAGAAGAGGCTGAGCAAAAGGTCGTTGATGTTTACCAGTAATGGTTGCAGTGAAGGTGCATGATCTGTTCATGGGTGTGTGAGTTTAGTTCCTGCGAAAGTCGAACAACATAAGGAGTTAAGTAAAACTGTCACATTGCCATGACAAGGAAGGGCATGAGGGGAAAGGTGGGCGATTACAGCAAATCATCCACAGTAGGCTGAAGCCAGAGTTGGTTTGCTCCTGGAACAGAGATAATCTGTTTTCTGTTGGTAAGCTTGTCTGTTGGTAAGCAGTGCAGCACTGTGTCCATTTATTACTGTGGTCATGTTGCTGCTTGTCTGGTACTTGAATTCCGTCATAAATAAAGGTTCACTTGTTTTTTTGAAGTATGTGTGTGTCGTCATGTCTGGTTCAACAGGCCTAAACCAAAATTACATTTAGGGACTTGGTACATGTCACTTGACTCGTTGGCAGGGGCAGTCCCTTGGAATCGAGGATGTCATCCATCAGGTTTGGTGAGACTTCAGATGACTGAGGAGCCCAATTCTGGATCCATAAGTACTTCCGCAGTGGTGGCAGGTTGTTGCACAGGGGAGTGGAAATCACAGTCCCGGTTTGGCTTCCTTCTCCTCCATCTGGCACTGCTGTTCCATCTCGCTGTCGAGTCGCTGAGCCTCGAAATGCCTTGTGCCTTGATGGACCAGGTGGTGCTATGCTAAGTGATTGGCAGCATTCTCCTCCAGTCAGTGGTGTTAATGCCTCCATGCTTTAGGGCGAACTTATACCTTTTCCTTTGGCTGCCCTTTGAGTGTTGTCCAACAGAGAGCTGTGAGAAGAGAACCTGCCGAGGAGGCGGTTTTCGGGCATCTGGATGCCATGGCCCGTCCATCGGAGCTCCACAGGAACAGGACTTCAACACTGGTAGACGAAGCTTCATGGAGGATGCTCACATTAGTCCGGTGGTCCTCCCATTTGATCCCCAGGATTTGATGCAAGCACTGCTGAAGGAAGCTGTCAAGGATCTTAATGTGGCGTCTGTAGACAGTCCATGTTTTGCTGCAGTAGAGGAGGGTGGTCAACACAACAGCCTCATAAACCAGAACCTTTCTTGACTTGGAAAGGTCCCTGTTGTCAAAGACACTTTGGTGCAGCTTGAAGAAGTCAACACTGGCACAGTTGGCTCGGTGTTGGACTTCCTCATTGATGGTAGTCCCCTGGGAGAGGTGGCTGCTGAGATAAGGCTAGTGCTGCACATACTCCAGAGCCACCTCATCTATGTGGATGTTGTGGGGTTGCTCAACTGGCCTGGGGAAAGTTGGTGAAGAACCTTTGTCTTGGCAATGTTTAAGGACAAGGTGTTGAAGAGGTCAAGCTTCCTTTGCATGTCCTGTACAGAGTGAGCCATCACTGCCCGGAGGTGATCAAGGTTGAAGAGCTTCCCATCCAGACAATATTGAATGCTAACACCAGTGGTAGGTCATCTCGGATGAGGTGGATGATGATGGTCAGGTAAATGGTGAACAAGGTGGGGGTAATCACACAACCTTGTTTGACCCCGGTCTGGATGTGAGAGCCGTCAGTTTCAGATCCTCTGCTCGGGACGATGGTGGCCATGTTGTCATGCAGGAGTCTCAGGACGGTGACAATCTTCAACGAGCAACCAAAGTGTTGGAGGATGATCCATACAGCTTCACGATTTAAAGAATCAAACGCCTTGGTCAGGTCAATGAAGGCGAGGAAGAATTCTTGATTTTGCTCCCGACATTTTTCCTGGATCTGTCCAGCCACAAACACCATGTCTGCAGTTCCCTGGGATGGTCAGAAGCCACACTGGGTTTCTGGGAGGATCTCCTTAGTGACTGGATGAAGGTGGTTCAGGAGGATTGCACTCATGATGGACAGGACAGAAATCCCCCTGTAGCTCTCACAATCCTTCTTGTGGGTAGTAATGATTGTCACGTTCTTGAGAGAACAGGGGATGTCCTTTTGGTCCCAGTGGCAGAGGAAGAGCTGGTGGAGTCGTGAGGTGAGCTGAGAGCTGCCAGCATGGTAGACCTCTGCGGGTACACCGTCTGGCCCACAAACCTTGTTGGTTTTCATCTGTTGGATGGCCCGCTTAAGCTCATTGATGGTTGGTGGATCGCCGAGGGAATCCTCCACAGGGTGTTGTGGGATGTCTTGGAGTGTCTCTTCCAATATGGTGGAGTCCCAATTGAGGAGCAATCATGTGACTAACAGTACAAGAGTAATTCTATCAAAACAGCATTTATTATAAAGTAATATACATGTTGGTAGGCCTTTTGTAATGCCACAGACATAAAAATATTTTATGCACAAATCACAGATCTTTCCGAAGTTGGCAACTGCTGCTTAAATATGAAAATTGGGATCCTACATCACATACAATTCTGGATATAAATTGGCAGAGCCTAAGCTATGCATGCTGCACCCATTTGTACCAGGCAGTAAGCAGCTTAATGTGCGGTCTTTAAAGGGACCACGGGAGGCTGCTCACAAACAACCCAGGTAACTTATAGCTTGGCTTCCTGGGGCCAAAAAGAGCAGGAGTGTTCCTCTTGGGCCCACAAATAATCCATAGCCTGCTGCCTCCCCACCTGACTCACGTTCCCAGCAGACCTGACCTGTGTGGGAGCTAGTCAATTCCTTGCCCTCCCAATGATGGTGAGCTGCAGCGGGCTACCCTGAGGCCAACGCCATGTTGGCAGCATGGATGCTGTGTAAACTGTGTGTCAGTTTCATGTGGAAGCTGAAAATCTAACTTGCCGTCTTCATGCAAAACATTTTTCTTCAGTTGGGCAAGGACAAATGTCAAAAAAGCCTTGTCTTATTCTGGTAGTGGTGTTTAGAGATGTTGTTTTCAGCATTAGACATTTTTGTACATACAAATGAGAAAAGGATTGACAGATATATTTTCATGATGGTTTTCTCTTTACAACATCGCTTTGTAAGCTGTATGATATGCCATGCCCGACATCAATGAGAGGCTAAAAAAGGGCACATTTATCTGCAGAGGCGACTCTTTTCATACTATGACAGAATAGCAATCAGATAGCAATTTATATTATAATTAAAGGAATACAAATCACTACCAGCTCTGGTTCTTTGTTCATAGTTTTCAGATATGTACTTGTAAATAATTAACAGCCATATACTATGAGAGGTGCAGTGCTCTACAAAAGCTGTCTGCAAGACAGAGGCTGGATTTTGCTACCAAGGCAGGGAGCTCGAATGGGGATATCTCCTAGCAGACATGCCTCAGGGCACAGTTAGACCCAGTTTTTGCTCCTTGGAGGCGGGAGAGAGATCGAGTTGAGTCGCCGACCCTGGAACCATGTCCTCAGCAGCCATGGACAAGGGTGAGGTCGGAAGGCTCACCTCTGTTCTCTGCAACCTTGTCCCTGTTGTTTTAGATGTTGTTAGGAACCCTAGCCCTCACCCCCTCACCCCCACCCACCCACCCCCATGTCCCCCATAATCACATGCTACCTCCATGCCAAATCACACTCCCAAACCACCCCTATTTCCTGTCATGCTACCTCCAGGGCCATTAACCCAGTGTGCACCATGGGCAGACCTCAGGAGCCAAGTGGAGGTGAAAGAAAACTTATAAAAATCTAATACAACTCTCACTCCTATGCATTTGATCATTAAAAAAAGACTTTCATTCAAGAAAATCATTCAAAGCTTTTAAATCCCCTCAAGTGGTTTATCTCTTGTAAAAAAAAACAAACTTCTATTCAGACCTCACATTGAAGACAGCTAATCCTTTAATAACCTCGATAAACTGTCAATCAAATATGAACTCAGAGCCCTGCTGAGATCATTTAATTTTTGAAACTCAGCTAATCATTCATAATGACATAATAGGGGAAACACCAACAAAGACGTCTATTGAATCTGCACAATCAGATGGTAATTTTTTTTAACCTACATCAGATGGCCTGTCAATCAAACCAATCCAGCAGTGCTTTTTGAACTCTTACTGACAGCTTCAGCCTGTTTTTTTCTCACAATTAAAAAGCAGGAGATTTAAAAGACTTCAGATCATGACAGTTGTACAGACCTTATCCGCCCTTCAAGGGCATTTACATCGACTCCATCAATTCATGACTTCAACAGTGTGGGTTAAGGCCCTTGCAACAGGCAAGATGTGGCCAGAAGTGTCAGCTCAATTGGTCTGATTTATTTGGCACAATTAACTTAATATTGGCATACCCAAAACAAAAGAACATGACATTTTAAGGCAAATTGCATTCAGTGCAACTTGATCTTTTGAGCTAATTAAAAATATTGCACTGGAAGCAAGCCCAACTGTGCTACCTCAGGTGAATTACTTATTGTTGGGATTTTCCACTCATTGGTCTTGTTTGCAGGCCTTCGAGGCGGCTCCAAAAATTAAGCTGGATTAATGAAAAAACATATTGGGTGACTAACAAAGAAGACAGGCACCAAGAATGGCCAGCTCACGTGAGTGTTGATTGTGTCATTGCACAATGCGTATGCTTATATTATATAAATACATTACACTGGTTTCCTCTTTTAAGAGAAAGGTATTTTTGTTTCTTTCTTTTGAACTACATGTACAAATCAAGGCTTCTACTAAGCCTTCCTGATCTTTCAGGTTGTGGTGTAGAGTCAGGTTTTGGATTGTGGTTTTGGTTCAGTACTTAAAGAAGATTCTGGGCGGGATTTTCCCCTGGTGTACGAAGGGCAACAGTGGGCATGAAAAGTGGCTTTTTATTCATCAGCTGCAATGGTAGGTTTTCACTGCATATCACCCGCTTCCCGCTGCATTAAATGTGCATGCCCAGGAAACATGCTGGATCGTGGGATGGTGGTCTCTGATTTGTCCACCACTCCATGAGTTCACTGCTCCCTCACTCTGGGCACCATATTTAAATGGCACCCGCGCACAGCTTTTTTAATGTCTGCAGCCCAGGGCTGATCCACGAGAGACATGTCTCCCAAAGGGAAGAAACATGATACCCCAAAATTCATGTGATGCCTCACTGGAATGCCTGCTGGATGCAGTTGAGGCCCACCGTGATATCCTCTACCCCCGTGATGGTCGAAGGAGTTCCACTAACCTCAACACTCTGGCTTGGCAGGCAGCGGCAATGGTGATCAGTGCCAATGCAGCACAGAAGAGGTCAGCTGCCCTGTGCAGAAAGGCTGAATGATCTCATCCATTCCGTCAGGGTAAGGCAACCGTTTCGTCACGCTTACCAAACCATCACACATTCAATGGCATCTCAACACGACATCACCACTCACTCACTCTCACACACACCTTTACATATCCATCTGGCCTCATATCCTCTGCAGGTCGTGTTCTCATCCTGTCCATGGATGCTCTCGCTACCCACAGATGGCAGGCATCCTCACCATCTGCCCTGGCATGTGTCCTGCTGACACTTTGCATCTGTCCTTATGCAGGACCATCTTGCACACAATCGCAAGGGGAGGTCCCAGACCTGGGGTGGAATGCTGGAACTCAAGGCCCTCACTAGTTTTGAGAACAGAGCCGTCGAGCTGGCTGGAGAGGACGGGGACTGTGCCTGCAGCAACAGTGAGGTTTGTGGGGTACACCCATGTGGGAATCTTGCACGAGCTCATCCCTCAGACAACCATACTGTGAGTGTATTGCCCTGTTTTAGAGTTGCCTGCCATGCACTAATTATCTCAGCTCTCTTTCATAGGCACCTGTGCCCAGCCAGCCAGGTCCTTAGCACGAGCTCTGATGACACCTCAGATGAGGAACCTGGGGACAGCACCTTTGAAGACCCATTACAGCGCTCACCCACACCCTCCAGCAGCGCAGAGACATACACCTTGGTGGGACCTAGTTCTAGAGTAGCCTCGTGGTCACAATCTGCTCCACAGCAGGCAGGAGCATCTGAGGTTGCCAGCACTTGGAGGTCTACTGAAAGGCACAATTCTGCTGAGTCCGAGTCTGGTGACGAGCCTCAGGACTCTGTCCTAAATCAGTTGCTGGGGCTGCAGCGATAATCACGGGAACATCAGGACAGGGTATCAGCTGCATTCCTCAGATTTCAATGACAATGGAGGAGTCCATCCTCCTTCAGTCTGAGGTGATAGCACCAGCATGCCGATGCACCGAGATCAACACTGGTAAGATGGCGGTTGCCATGGAGAACTTGGTCCAGGACATTGGTCCTGCACCGCTGCGTGGGCTGAACTACATCGTTGATGCCACAGTTGGCCTCCAACCATGCTAATGTGAGAGGGGCAGTGTGGGGCACCTTGATCTCACTCCTGCAGGAGTCAGCCAGGGGCCCTCAGACACCCATAGGAAGGAAGAGTAGCAGCTGGACACCCTTGGGCGATCCACCCAGGTGACTCTGGGACTCTCTGGCTGATCCCAATCCCGTCTTCCTATGACCCCATCACCTCCAGCTCCAAAGGCTGAGGGTGGTCCACCTGCCCTGTAGCAGGAGACTCAAAGCAGACCGGGGCCCATCAGGTCTTGGACCTCCAGAGATGCCCGCCAAAGGCATCACAGGGAACAGGGCGTGGCAGTCTCCAGGCTGCCTCCACCTCCGCTGTGGATGTCGGAGATGCATCCAGATGTAGCGGTAGGTTAGGAAAGCTAAAAGAATTAAGGAGAACAACAGTGGCAAGGGTGTTCACAGCATGTTTGTAATTTTCACAACTGTAAACAGAATCGCACCTATTTCACATCTCTTGCGTATGCTTCATTTTTACAATGAGCTGTGTTGCTGTCAATCAGGTGTGATGCCATGGTCCCTCCCCCCACTTATCACAGCTGTCGCTATTATGGGCCTCTCCTCAAAGTGATGTGCTTCCATATGACCACAGTGTGTGGCCCTTTCCAGATCATTCTTGACATCAGTGATGTCTTGACCTTAACGTTAAGTTTGCTTGTGGAACAAACCTCGTTCACATGCTTTGCAGGATCATGTCATGTTTATTCTTGGCTGTGTAAGATTGAAGCAGAGGTGTTCTCCTATCTCATCTGCATTCTTGAAAGGTGAAGGTGTGGTGTACAGGAGAGCTATGTTAACACATGGGGAAGGGTCATAAATTGTGCCGCTCCATGTGCTTTCTGTTATCTGGCATACTCAAAGCTCGTGTGCGCTGCTGTCAGCTAACCATGTTTCTGACTTTCTGAGTGTACATTTGCTAAGCTCATGCTCAAGGGAGCACCTTGAAACCTCAAGGTGACGAAGCTCGGCCCCGCTCAGCCACGTTATTGTCCCGGCACTCGAACGAGCAACCTTGAGCGTTTCTCAACCTGTAATTGTCTGTATTGCGGCCAAGAGGCTCTCATTACAATGGCCTGAAGTTTTCGGATGGCGGGGTCCTGCTTCCTGCTATCCGAAGAGGTTCCCCGCCGACTCCAAGTGCCCCGCAGCCATTTCATGTTCGAGTGAGCATTAAGTGGCTGAGGTGTGACTTCCAGCCCCCACTGGGCAGGAAACACCGCCTTAGAGAGCTGCTGGCCAATCTGATTGGTTGGCAGCTCTCCGTTCCCTGCAGCAACAACACTGCAGTGGACAGGAGAGGAATTGCATGAGCACGCTTGAGATTCAGTCCAGGCACCGGATGCCCAGGTAAGTTTAAAAGGTCCCAGGGTGTGGAGGGTAGGGAAGGCCTGGGGTGGAGTACGAAGGGGGTGATTGGGGTCTCAGGGGAGGGAGATTTACATGTCACCAGACCTTAAGTGTGGAGGTGCACAACTTCAGAAGGGGGCTTCTGATGGACCTGTCCCTCTCTTCCTGCCCCAGATCTAAGTCTGCTGATTTTCAAGCCTCCCTGATGCCAGGTAAATCCTCTCGCCAGCCTAAAAATTGGGGCTGGGTGGGAAACAGCCCTTAAGTGGCCAATAATTGGCAACTCAAGGTCCTCAATTGGGGCAAGGGTATACTTCCCGTCTGAGGCCTTGCACGCTCCAGCTTAAAATCACGGCATGTTTGGGGTGGGTGGGAACCCAGAGGGAATCCCAATCCTTCAATTTCATGCCCTCTCCCCCCACCTAAAAACTCACCTGCAGGGAAGTGTAAAATCCAGGCCAATGTTGAGATGCAGTGCTGTGCATCCCATCACCTAAACACTCACCGATACGCATGATGCTAATTGCCAATGGTGATTGTTGGTGATCAGTAGAGCCTTTGAGCATGCTCTGGAAGTGCACATTGTAGCTTTAGATAATGTTGAAGGGAGCAATGGGATAGGAGCGAGGATGTACTGAAGCTGAAATCTGCTCTTTATTGGCAATAACTCATCACCTTGAGGGCCTCATGGTGTCTGAGCATTTTGGAGTTCACAAGGGTTCACAAGGGTGCAACGTATGTCTTAATGAGGAAGCATTTTAATGTCTGTCATGCAAGTGGTTGAATGTCATCATCCTCAGGTGGTCCACATGCCTAGTAAGCTGAGGGTAAAAGTAGGCCAGCATCCCTAACTGAGAGTGCCAGATGTTAATGTGATAGAGAAGAAGGTGATACAGAGGATTGAGTCATCTCAGAACAGATGCGCACCTGAGGAACATCCTCGGATGCCTTGGTCCAAGTGTGACCTATCAGCTTCACCATCGATGTAACACAGAATGTGTTGTTCCATTGCTGATGATAGATTTCCTTGAGGAGCTATGTCAGATTGAAGGCATAGAGCTATGAGCCCACCGGGGATAGTGGGACAGCTCCTGACTCTTGTAGGCTGCTACTGTGACTGGGATGCTGGAGATACACTGAAGAGGTAGCACCTTCTGACATATGATGCCGGGACATTCTCCTCCAGTTAGCACCTCATCTCAGCAAGGACACATGTCCCCGAGGCTTCATCATCCTTCAAAGGATCAGGACAATGTGCGGCTGATGTGTAACTAATCACTCGCATATTGACGTGCATGGTTGAAATTAGAGGAATAGCAACGCTGGTGCTCATGTTGACCCATGATGGAGGGCTCTTGTCCAAGAGGATACTCACTGCAGCTCATCATTCTCCTTGGAACCTGGTGGCAATGAGAGCCTCATGCGCTTGCCTGCCTTGTCTGGCCCGTGCCATGGCCTCTTCCCCTGCAACTTTGGCTTCCTCGAGCTCAATGCCCTCATCCCCTTCAATGTTCCCCTCATCAGAAGAGACGTGCAACTCGTCCATGATGGCATCTGGCAAGTTCTCCTCTCTTTGCAGTGCCAGGTTTTGCAGCATGCAGCAAACCACGATGTTCCATGAGACCCTCTGGAGACTGTACTGGAGTGCTCCACCAGATCTGCCCAGTCATCAGAATCGCATCTTTAGGATCCCTATGGTGTGCTTGGGTATCAGCGTGAACATCATTGCACCTTCTCTCTGCAGGATTTTGTGGCCACCACACAGGCATCGTCTGCCACGTCCTTTGCGGTACCCTTTGTCACCAAGGAACCAGCCTTGCATCCTGTGTGCTCCCTTGTAGATGTCCAGGATCTGCAATCTACTTAAGATGTGAGTTGTTGATGCTTCCTGGGTATCTAGTGCAAACCTGCAGGATCAGTCTCTTGTGGGCGCAGACCAGCTGTATATTGAGCGAGTGGTCAACTTTCTGGTTTATGTGTTACAGTGCCTGTTTCCAGGGAGCTTTTAAAGCTACATGAGTGCAGTCGATGGTACCCTGCATCTGTGGGAATCTGGAATTTTCAGCAAAGCCCCGTACTCGAGCGTCCTGGCGTGCTTGATCTCTGTCAAAGTTGACGTAATTGTGGGCCTTGGCAAAAAGGGGGTCTGTGTCCTCATGTAGGCATTTGTGAGTGGACAATTGAGAGATCCCACAGTGGTCCCTAGTGGAGCCCTGGAAGCATTTGTGTGGCTGTTACTTTAAGAGTCAGTGTCAATGGATGTCCTGCCAGACCCCATAGTGCCAATTCCTGGAGTATGTGGCAAATGTGAGTCACCAGATCCCAGGACATATGGAGGTGTCGGTGACACTGTCTCTCGCGCATCTGCAGACAAGACATGCAAGTTCTATACACCCTTGGTCTTGCAAGCCGCCTGTGCTCTATGTTTCTTTGAGCCTCATCCTCTGTGTTCGGAGGGGACACTGCTGCCCCTTGGTCTTGAGGGTTTTGTTACTTCCCTTGGTGAGCCTCCATTGCAATTTTCCCTTCTTCTCTCCTGCCTGTAAGTGATTATGCAGGCAGCAATAAAGCCAGGCTCCACCTTCCTGATAGTCTCCTATCTGTACCAGTGAGAAACACAAGAGTTAGCATTAGTCTCCAAAGGTCCTCATTCAGTCAATGACTTGTTAGTGAATGTGGGTTCAAGGTCTTTGTTCCAGTGTTGGCAACTATTTGCTCCTGAAACACTGGGGTGTGTTTCAAGGTGCTCCTCTCGGTACCCTCCCCCCCCACCACCTCTTTACATGACCAACTGCTATGACATTGCTTTGGCCAGGCGCTTGGATGTGCTGCTTTCAGTCCAGGCGCTGGGAGCCTCATTCACTTCACTCTAATACTACACTCTTGGGAATAAACATGAGGGAAAATGTTGCGTCAGGAAATGAGATTATTTGAGAGGGGCCTGAGGCTTAATTTCTGTGAACCATCCAGTGCCACAATTCTAACACACATCTGAAGGTTGTCCAGTCACCCAATTGCCCTGGAGTTCATTATCACTGTAGGGAATTTCCACACTGTGAACAAGGGGTTAAAACAAGGAGATTGATTAGTGACACTTTGTGGGGTTAGTCTCGAACGATTGCGCATCGTTGCTTCACTTTCCTGATTCCCTGCATTGTCATTGAAAGGCTCCTAATGTGCCTCAGCTGTGCCTCTCTCCTCATTTGGGAATGCACAGTTCAGTTGGCTGTCCCTTTAATCAGCACCCCCAGTGCATGCACCTACCCTCCAATTGGGATGCTTGGCCTAAATAGCCAAGTGGTTATGGTACTGGGTTTGTAACCCTGAGATCAAGAGTTCAAATCTCACAATGGCAAACTATGAAACAATGGAACTTCATCTGAAACAGATGGAAACGGGTTTGTACTCGAAAGAGTTACCCTCCAATTGGGAGCTTGGCCTAAATAGCCAAGTGGTTATGGTACTGGGTTTATAAGATCAAGAGTTCAAATCTCACAATGGCAAACTATGAAACAATGTAACTTCATCTGAAACAGATAGAAACATGTTTGTACTCGAAAGAGTTACTGGGTTTGTAACCCCAAGATCAAGAGTTCAAATTTCACCATGGGAAACAATGTAACTTCATCTGAACAGGAACAGATAGAAATGTGTTTGTACTCGAAAGAGTTACTGGGTTTGTAACCCCAAGATCAAGAGTTCAAATCTCACAATGGCAAACTATAAAACAATGTAAGGTTATGAGTTCCTGTGGAGTCAGACAAATGGCTTAGATCCTGAATAGAATGATTAGTGTGACTGCACCCACCACCAACCCTCACCCCCAAAGTGATTATATTCAAAGATATTTAGGGGATCTCCGCCTTCTTCAAAACTGGCGCCCGGTCTCCCTCCTCAGCACGGACTACAAAATCTTCGCCCGAGCCATGTCTTCTCGGCTCGGCACCGTGCTGGACCACATGATCCACCCTGACCAGTCCTACACCGTCCCGGACCGAACCATTTATGATAACATCCATCTGGTCCGGGACATCATCCACCATTCCCAGAGGGCTGGTCTGTCGAGCGCCTTCCTGTCTCTCGATCAGGAGAAGGCGTTCGACAGGGTGGATCACGAATACTTACTCGGAACTCTGCGAGCTTTCGGGTTCGGGACGCATTTTGTCGCCCGGATCCGACTTCTGTACACTGCCGCGGAGTGTCTAGTGAAGGTTAACGGGTCCCTGACGGCGCCCCTTCGCTTTGGGAGAGGGGTACGTCAGGGCTGCCCCCTGTCTGGCCAGTTGTATTCTATTTGCGTGGAGCCTTTCCTGCGCCTCTTGCGGAGGAGGTTGTCGGGATTGGTTCTGCGCGGGCCGGGCATCGGGGTGGTCCTTTCGGCTTACGCCGATGACGTGCTCCTTATGTTTAGTGACCCGGCTGACCTGCGGAGGATGCGCGAGTGCCAGGAGGTCTACTCTGCCGCTTCTTCTGCCAGGATCAACTGGGGTAAGTGTTCTGGACTCCTGGTCGGTCAGTGGCAGATGGATCCCCTACCCGAGGAGCTCAGGCCTTTCACCTGGAGCAGGACCAGCCTCCTCTACCTGGGGGTCCATCTCTGCCCCGCTGAGGAATCCTGGCCGGCAAACTGGCAGGAACTGGAGACGAAAGTCACCGCTCGCCTGCGGCGCTGGACAGGACTGCTCCGAGTGCTATCTTACCGAGGTCGAGTTCTGGTCATAAACCAGCTGATCGCCGCCATGTTGTGGTATCGGCTGGTCACTTTGACCCCTCCCCCGGACTTTGTCACAAGAATCCAGAGATTGTTAGTCGACTTCTTCTGGGACAAAAGATTGCACTGGGTCGCTGCCGAGGTTCTGAGTCTCCCGCTTAGGGAGGGTGGTCAGGCGCTAGTGTGCCTACGCACACAGGTGGCGACTTTCCGCCTTCAGACCCTGCAGCGATACCTCTACGTTGAGCCTCCTCCTAGATGGTGTGCCCTGATGACGTATTTCTTCCGTCAGGTGCACGGCCTGAATTATGACGTACAGCTCCTGTTTATAGAACAGCTGGGCCTCGGTGGCTCCTTGCAGGCGTTGCCCGTCTTTTACCAGGACCTGATCAAAGTCTGGAAAGTGGTCGCCTTGCGACGCAGCTCTCCCCCGTCAGGAGTAGCGGCTATCGTCAGAGAGCCGCTGCTCAGGAATCCGCCCCTCCGTCCTTTTCAGTGGTTGGCGGAGAGGAGGGCTGTGGCCGCAGGGGTGACCAGGATCGGGGACGTGCTGGGTGGCGGAGGACTGGGCTGGATGCTCCCGCAGGAGTTGGCGCGACGCGCGTCTGTGAGTGTCCAGGTCGCAGCCGATGCCATCCAAGACCTGAGAACGGTCGTGCTCGGACCCGACGTTATTTTGGGTCTTGAGGTGGCCCAGGTGCGCGGTGGTCTTCCGTCTGAGCGTTCCCCTGTTCGGACGGAATTCCACATTGGCCCCAAGCCCCGAACCCTCCCTCGGGTGCTGGTGCCCCGCAATATGAGCCGCCTCGGGGACATGCCCTCTGTGCCTTTTGGCACAGCAAAGAGGGGCTTTTTGTATGGACTGCTGTTGCACACCTTCCATTTTCTCGCCCTTGTCCGTCGACCGGACATGCCCTGGCGTGCCTTGTTGCCGTCCGGCGGCGGAGGCCCTCGATGGGAGGCCCTCTACGGAGGTGTCCTCCCCCTTTCTATCGGGGACCTGGGTTGGAGGGTGTTGCATGCAGCAGTCCCTTATAATAAGAAGATGCATAGGTTCACGGACTCTCAGGACACATGCCCTTTTTGCGGTCTTGTGGAGTCCGTGGACCATGTATACATAGGGTGTTGTAGGCTGCACTCCCTTTTTAGTTATTTGAAAAACCTTTTATTGATGTTTTGTTTGCACTTCAGCCCCACGCTCCTGATCTATGGGCACCCGGTGCGGAAGGGGGTCGGGAAGGAGGAGGACCTCCTCGTGAACCTGCTCCTGGGCCTGGCCAAGTTGGCCATTAACAGGTCCAGGCAGCGGGCGATCGACGGGGGAGTCCCGCCCGATTGTTTGTCCCTCTTCCGCGGCTACGTTCGCTGCCGGATGTCCCTGGAGAAGGAGCACGCGGTGTCTGCTGGCACTCTCGAGGCCTTCCGTGCTCGGTGGGCACCGCGGGGACTGGGGTGTTTTGTTGACCCCTTTAATCACATTTTGATTTAAAGTTTGTAAGTTTCCTTTAAACTTTGTTCTTGGTTTTACAGCTGACCTGAATTAGGGGCTGTGCCTGATTTATCCCAATTTTGTTGATTTGGTTTTCATTTAAAAGATTATCAAGAGTTCAAATCTCACAATGGCAAACTATGAAACAATGTAACTTCATCTGAAACAGATGGAAACAGGTTTACTCAAAAGAGTATCAAGAGTTCAAATCTCACAATGGCAAACTATGAAACAATGTAACTTCATCTGAAACAGATGGAAACAGGTTTACTCAAAAAGAGTATCAAGAGTTCAAATCTCACAATGGCAAAACTATCAAGAGTTCAAATCTCACAATGGCAAACTATGAAACAATGTAACTTCATCTGAAACAGATGGAAACAGGTTTGTACTTGAAAGAGTTACCCTCCAATCAGCCCTCAGAGTTCTCACCAGTGGAGCTTCTCCTCATTTTAATTTTGTATTGTGCCATTGTTACAGTTTGGAAGATGGAAGTACTGAGCTCTCACTGCCAGACCAGCTCAGACCCTCCCTGTGTGAGTGTGGAAATGCCTCACATCATCCTGGACG
Source organism: Carcharodon carcharias (assembly GCF_017639515.1). Taxonomy (NCBI): domain Eukaryota; kingdom Metazoa; phylum Chordata; class Chondrichthyes; order Lamniformes; family Lamnidae; genus Carcharodon; species Carcharodon carcharias. The sequence goes on from NC_054474.1 coordinate 52,116,688, forward strand.
AGCTTAATGTTCAGGTTTTCCTTCCTCCAAGACCTCTGTACCCTCCCCCTGCACTCCTTGATCCCAAAGTGATTGTAGTGGATATCTGTTTGTTTGCTCCTGAACATTTTGAAGTGGATGTGCCCTGTGTGGACCTCACCCCACCCCATCTTGAGGCCATTTGCACCGTTCAACATATACTTGCTCCCACACCTTCGGATACCCCCATAATGCCTTTTTCCCATCTGCGGCCCAGCCTGAAGACAGAAACCCTAGGAACCAAGGCCCGTGAATTTACGACAACACCCTGCCCACAACAAACTGGGCACGACTGACACTGGACTGACATGCCTTCCCTCTCCCTGGATTGGGACAAGGACAGTCTTTGCAAGCTCAACAATGTTAACTGAAGCGCTTCTTCACTCAGCACTCCTCCCATTCTGGCCGCAAGCGGCTTATGTCATTCTGTAACACCCTCTCTCCCCTTCATGGGGTTGAGGACACCAGTCAGTGTCTGAATGTCACCTTTCCCACACTTACCCCCCAGTGGAGCACTTGCCCTGCAACTCCTTCTCATGCCTCAGGCCAGTTTCTCCCCTTCCCCAGAGGAGGCCTCACCCTGCAGCCCTTTAAGAGCCACCGCCACCTTACTGCTGCTCTGATAGGTAGTGACTTGCCTCTGACAGCCCCCTGAAAGTGTTGTGGTGCTGCCTGCAAAGCTTGTTGCTGATTCCTGTGAGTGCTGCACAATGCAAGGTAGATGAACGAATCTCAAAGTCACAAGTGAAGTGCAGGTCACCAGGTGCACATTGCTTATGTACCATTGTCCAACATGTCGTTCTAGTTATACACTGACGTGGCCTGATGATCCAGTGTTGGGGACTGATTCCAGTGAGCAGTCATTATGATTTATTGAAATGATGTTCCCGACATGTCATGTGGGAAATGCGGCCAGCCATTGAAGACTGCAACACACAATCACAAACTGGTTTGACGACAACGTGAAACCAATTTCTGGCCACCTTGCGATATTTTCCACTCCCGCCTGCTATGATGCCCACTGTAGATGGGAGTGGAAAATTCCAGCCCCTGTTTCTTTTTCAGAAGTTAGTACTTCGAGTCATTGAAGTCTGAACTGATTCAAACTCTGGCTTGAACTCGTGCTCAAGTGGATCATGCTCATGTTTTGGTTCACCCCTTGCTGGGATCATGTGATCCACTTGAACATTTCTCACTTTTCCATCAATTTCAAGTACCTTTTGGCTCCGCACACTTCTACTACATTTCCCACACACCATTTTGTAGTCTCGTGAGAGGGGCTCAGAACATGAACGTGCTTATTTTGCCTGAAACTGCATTCTATTTTGTTTGTAGCATACTGATGTTTTTGGCTGAACCATGTAAACTTTAACAGTTGAGCTTGGGAGAACCTGACTCAAACGTGCCCTTAACCATCGCCTCATCAAAAGCTCAGCAGGTATATGCCCAGTAATGGAGTGTGGGGTTGTTTATACTTCAACAGGAAACTAGCTAGCTGCTGTTTGAAACTGAGTTTTGAACATTCATGCAACACTTGTTTCTTGAGTGCTCTTTAACTAGCGAATGGAACTTTCAGCTGCTCCATTTGATGCCGGTTGGGAAGGAGGAAACAGGGTATTTTTGATACCGTTTTGCTTCAGGAACATTTGGATGACAGCAGAAAAAAATTGAGGGCCATTAACTGAGAGAAGCTCCTCTGGTACCCCATGACAAGCAAAAATAGACTGTGTCTTGTCTATTTTAATTTTTATTCGTTCACAGGATGTGGGCATTGCTGGCTAGGCCAGCATTCATTGCCCATTCTTAATTGCCCTTGAGAAAGTGGTGGTGCGCCACCTTCCTGAGTTGCTGCAGTCCGTGTGGTGTAGGTACAACCACACTGCTGTTAGGGAGGAAGTTCTAGACTTTTGACCCGGTAACAGTGAAGGAGCAGTGATATAGTTCCAAGTTAGGATGGTGTGTCACTTGGAGGGAAATTTGTCGGTAGTGGTCTTTCCAAGCATTTGCTGCTCTCGCCCTTCTCAGTGGTACAGTTCACAGGTCTGGACAGTGCTGTCGAAGGAGCTTTGTGAGTTGCAGCAGTTCATCTTACACGCTGCTGCCACTGTGCATTGGTGGTGGAGAGACTGAATGATTAAGTTGGTGAATGAAATGGCAATCAAGCAGGCTGCTTTGTTCCGGATGGTGTTGAGATTTTTACTGTTGTTGGAGCTACACTCATCCAAGAAGTGGAGAGTATTCCATCACACTCCTGACTTGTGCCTTGTAGATGGTGAAGAGGCTCTGGGGAGTCAGGAGGTGAGTTACTTGCCACTGAATTCCCAGCCTCTCTCCTGCTCTTGTAACCACTGTATTTATATGGCTGGTCCAGTCCAGTCAATGGTAACTGCCAGGATGCTGATAATGGAGGAATTGAGTGATGGGACAGCCATTAAATGTCAAGGGCGATTGGTAGATTCCATTACCTGGAACTCATGTAGTCAGTTGCTTGCCACTTATCAGCCCAAGCCTGAGTGTTGTCCAGGTCTTGTGCATATGGACAGAGACTGAGGAGTTGTGAATGGTGCTAAACATTGTGCAATCATCAGGGGACATCCCCATTTCTGAGCTTATGATGGAGGGAAAGTCACTGATGAAGCAGCTGAAGATAGTTGGGCCTAAGACACTACCCTAAGGAACTCCTGCAATGATGTCCTGGGGCTGAGATGATTGACCTCCAACAGCCACAACCATCTTCCTTTGTGCTAGGTCTGACTCCAACCAGTGGAGAATTTTCCCCCTGATTCCCACTGACTCCAGTTTTGCGAGGGCTCTTTGATGCCGCACTCGGTTAAATGCTGCCTTGATATTAAGGGGAGTCACTTTCACTTCATCTCTCGAATTCAGAACCTTTGCCCACGTTTGGACCAAGGCTGTAATGAGGTCAGGAGCTGAGTGGCCCTGGTGAAACCAAACTGAGTGCCAATGATCAAGTTATTGCTGAGTAAGTGCCACTTGATAGCACTTAACTTCCATAACTTCTCTGATGTTCAAGAGTAACCTAATGGGTTGGTAATTAACTGGGTTGGATTTGCCTTGTTTTTTGTGGGTAAAATATACCTGGGCAAATTTCCACATTGCCAGGTCGATGCCTGTGTTGTAGCCATACTGGAACAGCTTGGCTAGGGTTGTAGCTGGTTCTGGAGCACAAGTCTTCAGTACAGTTGCTGGAATGTTGTGAGGACCCATAGCCTTTGCAGTATCCAGCCCATTTTTTGATATCACATTGGCTGAAGAATGGCATCTGTGACACTGGCGACCTCAGGAGGAGGCCGAGATGGATCATCCACTCAATGCTTCTGGTTGCAAATGCTTCAGCCTTGTCTTTTGCACTGATGTGCTGAGGATGGGGATACTTGTGGAGTCTCCTCCTCCAGTTAGTTGTTTAATTGTCCACCACCATTCACAACTGGATGTAGCAGTACTGCAGATCTTTGTTTGTTGTGGGATCACTTAACTCCACTAATTGCATGCTGATTTTGTGGTTGCCATTACTGAGACTAACTTTTTATTCCACATTTTATTAATTGAATTTAAATTCCACCAACTGCATTAGCCTGGGCTTCTGGTTTACTAGTCCAGTGACCTGTAATATTGTTCAAGCATATTGGTGTTTGGATAGGTGTTACTATGATCCACTTTGAGTGGCTATTGATTATCAAGAAATTGTTATTTCCCGTTTCACCAAGATCAATGTGCAATTTTTTAAATAGTCAAGTTGGCCACGAACATGACAGCAAAGAAGTTTTTTGTACTTGTTTCTACAGTTTTGGCAGATAGTACATTTCTTACCAGTGATTCTAGGTCACTGTCTGATCCAGGCCAATAAAAAAAAACTTTTGCTATGGGTTTCATACTGACTATTCCTGTCTGTTCAATACCAAGTTCTGTAGTATCCTATCTCTTAAAGAACTAGCTATTAGCACTGTGTGACCCCACTTGATGCAGCCCTGTTCTTATTACAACTCATCACAATGACTGTAGAATAGTTTTACTTCCCTGGTTTGTACCTGGTCAAATTCTGTCCATCCATTTCAATGTCTATTTATAGACTCTTTTCAACACTGAGTCTTTCTGAGTTCTTGCTTCAATTTCGATTGCAATAATTGGAAAGTCATCATTTCCTATTCAGATTGTAAAGATTACACCTTTACAGCCTACTTCTGACTCCTTGTGTGGCAAACACAACAGTGCATCAGCGATAGCATTCTCTTTTGAACTGCAATGTTTGATGTTGCAGTCATACTGTGAGAGAATTACAGCTCATCACTGCATCCTTGACTCTGTCATCATCGGTATTGCAGACTTTAGTCCTAGAACAGTTACCAGGGGTTTATGATCTGTTGCTAGCATGAGGTTTCTACATAACAAAAACTGGTGAAACTTTTCGATTCCAAAAATGATTCAAACCCACTTCTTTTTCTATCTGTGTTTAGTTGTGTTCTTCCTTAGTTAGGGTACACGATATGAATGTTATGGGCTTCTCTTGACCATCACCCATGACATGACTGATTACTGTTTCTACTCCATATTTTGAAGCATCAAACAGTAGTTTCAGGTCATGATTTGTGTTTTAATGAACAAGTAATGCATCACTGGTCATGCTTCTTTTACATGCATCATAAGCATCTTGTGCATTGGGCCATTCCCATTTCACACCTTTCTTCAACAATTCAGAAAGCAGAGCTAACACCATTGCAAGCTCAAGCAGAAATTGCAAGTAGCATTGGACCATACATAGAAAAGCTCTAAGCTCAGACACATCTTTTGGCTTTGGGGCATTAACTATAGCCTCTATTTTCACTTTCACTGGTTGTGCCTATTTTCATTGATTTTCAGACCAAAGTATGCTACCTCAGATTGCAGAAAGGCACACTTGCTCCTTTTTAACTTCACATCATGACCATTGAACCTTTTTAACACTTCATCCAAAACTTGAAGATTCTCTTCCTCTGTCGCAGTTGTGATCAACACGTCATCCTGATTGTACAAACAAGGTGGCATTCCTTGCAAAATGTTATCCATTGCAACTTGGAAGATTTTTGGAGAAGACTTCACACCATCGGCCAGCTTTGCGTTGGTGTATAACCCAATGTGCATGTTTATTGTGAGGTACTACTGACTCTGCTGATCCATGTGGAGCTGTGCATAAGTGTGAGAAAAATCCAACTTTGTGAATATCTTGGATCCTGCTAATCCTATATAGAAATCTTGAATGGTTGGTAATGGATCCTGCTCATCATCCACTGCTTGTTGGTTTTCTTCCAGTTTTGCCTGAATGTGCACTACTGCAGTTGGGCTTGCACAATCACTTTGGTCATTTTTCACCAGCACACCATTTCTCTCTAGCTTCTATAGCTCCTCTTCAACCTGGATTTTGAGAGCATAAGGAATTGGCCTAGCCTTGCAATATACAAGTTTTGCAGAAGGCCTGATTTGGATAGGCGCTTCCATAATGATTATGCTTTCATAACTGTCCTTGAAGAGGTTGCTGTAACTATAGATGTTCAAGTTTCTTGATTGTCTCAACTTGGAAAACATACTCCCAGTCCAACTTCAGCTTGCAAAGCCAGTCTTTGCCCATTAATGTTGGTTTGTGACATATCTTGCTACAACAATGGGCAACTTGATGGATTTACCCTTGTGTTGGACATTGCAATCTATTTGCTCACACGTTTGTAACATCTCACCAGTGTAGATTTCCAACTGAACTGTGCTCTCAGTTAGAGGTACATCACTGAATTTGCTCCGATATGTGTCTCCACTCATAATGGAACAATCTGCAACCATATCGATGCACATGTTGATGTGCTGTTGATTTACTAACACCTTTGTAAAAAAAGTCTCTGTTATTTGAGTGATTGATAGTGGCATAAATGCTGTACAGCTCTGGCTCCTCTTAGGTACTCTGGATTCATTTCAAGATTATGAACTTCATCTTTGTGACATCACTGTTTTCCAACACCACTGGAACGAGCTCTCTTTCCTGCTTTGGCATCTACATCCTTTCTTTCAGCAATTAAAGCATTTGGCATTTCTGTACTGACATGCCTGTGCCATCTGGTTGCCATGGCAGTGATAACTAAGTCACTAAACTGCTATGACTAGCACCCTTCTGACTGGGTCTCCTCACTTCAGATTTGGCGGAAGCCTTCTGACTATAGACAGAAGTTATACCAGCCACCTGCAGATGACAAAATTCCCAAGGGTTCTGTGATGCCATCTCCATGGCATGCGCAATCTCTACTGCTTGCTCAAATGAAAGATTTTGTGTGTTCAGTAACTTCAGCTGGATTCTTTTGTCCAATGCATGGTCTAAGAACGTGCCAAAACTGCAATATAGTGATAAGATCTTCAGTGCCATAAAGTACTCATCAAATGTTTTGCTATTCCTCTGATTTCTGGTTCTATATCTGTAGCTTACTGCTATTTCTGTCTCTGGTGGCTTAGGCTTGAAATGGTCCTCCAACTTGATGATTGTTGTGAATGGCACATGTTATGCCTTGTTGGGAGCCAGAAGGTTTGTTACCATACTATACACTTACTTACAGGTCAACTTCCGTTAGCAAAATGGCAATTATTTTTTACTTAAGAATTGCCTTATTTTGAGTCTTGACCTCTTCACTTTCACCTTCAAGTTCCAAAATCTTGTTAGTTCTGAAAAACATGTCCTTTCTTTCAATTTACAAACTGAATGGTTCTCGAGCCTTCTCACATGTTCTGAGCCTTCTAATATATCTCATGAGCACAGGATCTCGTTTCAAAATGCAACATTGGCACAGTAAACACCTCATGGTAGGTGCCCCTATAAGTGATACGCAGTCTCATGCTCACATACTATAGGTGCAAGGTACACGAGATTCAACATGTGTGTTTGCAGTATAATATCTCAATAAAGCTAGTTTTGGTAGCGTAAATTTGCCCAAGCAAACATTCTAGTTAGTGGTTGAAAATGTTCTCTTACTCGGCTGAGAGATTTTAATCAGATGTACCTTAGGGCCCAATGGCAGCTCATTGGACTGAGAAGACTCTGTCTGACACAGTGGCAACACCAACAGTCAATAGAAAATATGAAATTTCCCTTTTCCTTCCTGGGGTTGTAGTCTTTTTCTTTGATTCTAGTTCCAAGAGATTAGTGACATGGTGTGGCCTGCTCTGAACTGCCTTAAGGGAGGGAGTTTGGTCGCACAATGGCAGAAATGGTGAGGCTCCACACAACTTGCTCAACATTTGCAACATCCAAGCAGGCAGGTCAGTGGGAAGCAGCTGATCCTGTTCACTGAGCTCTTTACTGACATTTGCTGACGATATTTGTAGACCATCCAATCCCCATTGCCAAAATTTGTGCACATCGGATGGCACTAATAAAGAAGACGGACGCCATGAATAGCCACAATAATATAGAAGCAAAATACTGCGAATGCTGGAAATCCGAAACAAAAACAGAAAATGCTGGAGAAACTCAGCAGGCCTGATAGCATCTGTGGAGAGAGAAAAACAAAGTTAACCTTTTGAGTCTGTATGATCCTTCTTCAGAGCTGAAGAAAAGTGGAAATGTGATGGAATTTATACTGTTTAAGGGGGTCGGGCAGGTGGAGCTGGATAGAAGGCCAGCGATAGGTGGGGACAAAGGAGAGCTTGACAAAGATGTCGTGAACTAAAGGAAAAAGGGATTGTTAATGGCAATGGTTAGTGCTAGAAAAGGTGCTAATAGTGGCATTCATTACAAGCCAACCAACTCCCACAGCTACCTTGACTACAGCTCCTCACACCCTGCTACCTGTAAGGTCTCCATCCCATCCTCCCAGTTCCTTCGCCTCTGTTGCATCTGTCCCGATGATGCCACTTTCCAAATCAGTGCTTCTGACATGTCTTCCTTCTTCCTTAACTGAGGTTTCCCACCCACTGTGGTTGACAGGGCCCTCAACTGTGTCTGACCCCTCTCTCGCGCCTCTGCCTTCACACCTTCTCTTCCCTCCCAGAAACATGATAGGGTCCCCCTTGTCCTACTTAACACTCCACCAGCCTCTGTATTCAAAGGATCGTCCTCTGCCATTTCTGCCAACTCCAGCATGATGCCACCACCAAACACATCTTCCCCTCAGCCCCCCCATTATCAGCATTCCATAGGGACCTTTCCCTCCAGGACACCCTGGTCCACTCCTCCATCACCCCCAATGCCTTATTCCCATGGCACCTTCCCTTGCAATCGCAGAAGATGCAACAATTGTCCCTTTACTTCCTCCCTCCTCATCGTCCAAGGGCCCAAACACTCCTCTCAGGTGAAGAAGCGATTCACTTGTACCTCCTTCAATTTGGTTTACTGCATTCGTTGCTCCTAATGTGGTCTTCTCTACATTGGAGAAACCGAATGCAGACTGGGTGACCACTTTGCAGAACACCTTCGGTCTGTCTGCAAGCATGACTCAGACCTCCCTGTTGCTTGCCATTTCAACACTCCACCCTGCTCCCATGCCCATGTGTCCGTCCTTGGCCTGCTACAATGTTCCAGTGAAGCTCAACGCAAACTGTAGGAACAGCACCTCATCTTCAGACTAGGCACTTTACAGCCTTCCAGACTGAATATTGAGTTCAACAATTTTAGATCATGAACTCTCCCCACCATCCTCGCCTCCTTTTTAAATCCCCTTTCTTCTACATTCATTATTAGTTTTTATCCACTTATTTCATTTTTATTTTTATTCATTCACTTGTAGTTTTATCCCCTTTTTTATCCCATTTTCTATCCTTTCTTTCCCCCACTACTGCTCCCTTCCCCCACCGCATTCCCTGCAGGGCCATCTGTCGCTTGTTCCATGTTGTTCTTTTACTCAATGCTATCCTTGTTCTGCTGTAATCACATTCTGCTTTCTTACCTTTATGCCACTATTAGCACCTTTTATAGCACTAACCACTACCATTAACAATCTCTTTGTCCTTTAGTTCATGACATCTTTGTCAATCCCTCCTATCATTGGCCTTCTATCCAGCTCCACCACCCCCTTAAACAGTATAAATTTCATCACATTTCCACTTCTCTTCAGCTCTGAAGAAGGGTCATATGGACTCAAAATGTTAACTTTGTTTTTCTCTCACCACAGATGCTGTCAGATCTGATGAGTTTTTCCAGCATTTTCTGTTGTTGTACCATGAATGGCCAGTTTTTGTGTGTTTATTGTGTCATCACGCACTGCGCATGCTCATAATATATGAATACGTTACACAAACCAAATTACAAACATGCCGAGACCAAGAATTTAAATAAGCCAAGAATATGGAGCTATATTAATTTCATGTAGCCTCTGAAATGCACCCACACGTGAAAATCTGCCTTCTACTAGCATTCTAGTGACTGAAGCGCTCTGTGCAACTCCAGTATTCAATATGAATGCAAAAGAGAATCAAAGCAATGACAGCATTTGACCCATCAGTCCTATGCCAGTGCTAGCTCTTCAACTGGAGAGTTCAACTGGACTGATCAGCCCTGAACTTCCATGGAGCTATATATGGCCATGTCCACCTCTGAACTGGGACTTCTGCTTTTGATGCTGTTGATGATTGCTCCATGAATGGTAATGTTAGCTCATTTCAGTGTTCATTGGCATTCATTCAATAGGACTTATAAAAAGCTTTGTTATTTTGCCCCTTTTTTATTGACCACCACTGTTCTTTCAAACTTGTTGTCAGTCTTTGTATCTCCATTCTATTTATATATCTCATCATTTCCATGTGCATTATGTTCCTATATTTATCACATGCCTCTTTTGAAACCTCCTTTTTGCTCTTGCAAGCCCATTTATCCAAGAATCAGCAAACTTTGTTCCTTCTACATTCTTAGAATTTGTTTAATCTATAATTTATCAGTCTCATATTAAAATACCTTCTATTTTCTCCACTGATTGAGAGAAGCCATTATTCCAATCTATGAACCTGGATTAGGCTCCCTTCAGCCCATTTATACTGGCTACTTTTCAGTCTAACATCATTACCTTCTCTTTTTCTTTATGCATTTTTAATGTGAACTTGAGTATGTTGTAGTCACTATTTCCCAAGTGTACACCCACTTTTAGACAGCTTGCTTGTGCTGCTTCATCAGCCAGAATTAGTCCAGTGCTGCATTGTCTGTTGTTGGATGTGCAACATTTCAATTCAGGAACAATCCTGGATCCATTCTAATAAACCCTACCCATTTTTGTCGCTAACCTTTGACTTTGCCCATTTAACCTTAGCGTAAAGTCTCTCACTCTTACGTCGCTAGTAAATATATTACATTTCTTTTCTGCTATTGGTTTATAACCTAATATGATAATAGATCCATTATTATTTCTCAACTCTGTTCAGATGGACTCTGTCTGCTCACCACCAACAGTAGGAAGATTTGCCATTTTATTTTTCATCCCTTTTAACAACTTTTGATAACGACATTTTTAGCCTTTATACGTGTGAGACCCCAAAGAAATCAACCTCCCTTTTTTAATTTCTCTTTACATATCACTTTGTTTATTCTGTGTTTAATTTGTAATTGGTTGCAAATATACCTTCTGTTAGCTTTTGTCCTTATAAGTCAATTCACAGCTATACATCCCATAGAGACAATAGACCAAATTATGACCAACACCCCCAAAGAATAAATGGACCAGTCTGCAGAGAGTTAGCAGATACCGAATCACAGAAGTGTTACAATGCAAAAGGAGACCATTTGGCCCATTGTGTATGCACCAGCTCTCTGAATGAGCAATTCACTTAGTGTCATTCTCCTGCCTCTCCCAGTAACCTTGCACATTCTTTCTTTTTTGATAACACTAATTCCATTTTGAATGCTTCCATTGAACCTATCTCCACCATGCTATCATGCAGTGTATCCCAGATCTTAACCATTTGTTGTGTGAAAAAGTTTTTTCTCAATTCGCTTTTGCTTCTTTTGCCAATTACTTTAAATCTGTACCCTCTCATTGTCGATCCTTTTATGAGTGGGAACATTTTTTCCCTATCTACTCTGTCCAGACCCCCATGATTTTGAATACCTCTATCAAATCTCCTCTTGGCCTTCTTTCCTCCAAGGAAAACAGCCCTAACTTTTCAATCCATCTTTGTAACTCAAGTTATTCATCCCTGGAACCATTCTCGAAATTTTTTTCTGCACTTTCTCCAATGCCTTCACATCCTTCCAAAGTGTGGCACCCAGAACTGGACACAATACTCCAATTGAGGCCAAAATAGTGTTTTTACAAGTTAAAAATAACCTCCTTGCTCTCATACTCTATGTCCCTATTAATAAAGCCTAGATACTGTATGCTTTATTAGTCGCACTCTCCATCTGTCCTGCCACCTTCAATGACTTATGCACATATATACCCAGGTCTCTCTGCTCCTGCACCCCCTTTAGAGTTGTACCCATTATTTTATATTGTCTCTCCATGTACTTCCCACCAAAATAAATCACTTCACATTTCTCTGCATTGAACTTCATCTGCCACTTGTCCACCCATTCCTTCAATTTGTCTATGTCCTTTTGAAGTTTTATCGTACCCTACTCACAGGTCACAAGTTTTGTATCATCCACAAATTTTGAAATTGTGCCCTGGACACTGAGATCTAGGTCATTAATATATATCAGGAGAAGCAAGAGTCCCAACACTGACCCCTGGGGAGTTCCATTGCAAACCTTCTTCCAGCAGGAAAAACATCCTTTCACCAGTAGTCTCTGTTTCTTGTCACTCAGCCAATTTCATATCCATGTAGCTACTTTCCTTTTTATTCCATGGGTTAAAACTTTGCTCACAAGTCTGTTATGCGGCACTGTACCAAAAGCCTTTTGGAAGTCCATGTCCACCATATCAACAGCATTGCCCCCATCAACCCACTCTGCTACCTCTTCAAAAAACTTCAGCCAGTTCATTAAACACAACTTTCCCTTAAGAAATTCAAGCCGGCTTTCCTTAATTAACCTACGAATGTCCATGTCACTATTAATTTTGTCCTGAGTTATTGGGTGAGATTTTCTGGCCCCACCAGCAGTGAGCATTGGAAAATTTGGAGAGTGGCCAAAAGTTGATTGATTTTTGGCCGCTCTCCAAATTTTCCTGCCCCACCTACAATGATGCCTGCCACTGGCAGAGCCAAAAAATCCCGGCCATTGTTTCTGAAAGTCTCCCCACCACTGAAGTTAAGCTGACTGGCCGGTGGTTGTTGGACTTACCTTTGAACCCTTTTTGAACAAGGGTGTAACATCTGCAATTTTCCAGCCCTCTGGCGCCACCCTGAATCTAAGGAAGACTGAAAAATTATGCCCAGTGTCTCCGCAATTTGCACTCTCACTTGAATACATCTCATCCGGCCCTGATGCCTTATCAACTTTTAAGTGCAGACAGCCTATCCAATACCTCTTCCTTATCAGTTTTAAACTCTTCTAGTGTCTACTATGCTCTGAAGTAGCCATCTTGCCACTCCCTTATGCTACATCAATCTTACACGTGTGTCCTGTTCCTTCTTTCGTTTTAGATAAGATGATATATTTTGACCTGTAAATTAAACCAAATAATGAAAGATGTTTACTTAAGGTATAAGGTTAACTATGTTTAAAATGTTCTGGACAGCTGTTAATTTATGATTCACGTTGACTACTAAAAAAAGCTGGTATTACTCCATGCATTGAACCAGGTTATGATTTTATTATTTCCAATGACTAGGATAACTATAACACTTGTAGTAAAGTTAGAGCTCAATACTGGAATACTTATTTCGTGCTTTGTTTATTATAGTTTAGCCTCTGTGATCTGATAGTCATAGTCTTAAAGTTGAATAAGTCATGAATATAATTATTTTGTTATCAACAGAAGTTTATAATCATTAGATTATCTGAAGTTAGGCTTAACATTGGATCTTGGATTATTTGACTTGTTACAGAGATGTGTAAAATCATAACACTAATGAGTTTGTATGATTGTATCTGATTAATTTTTAATGTGCTTGTATTTATGTGAGAGATTGCATTCTTGTGTATTACATCAAAGGCCACTCCCTTCTGCTACTTCAACTTGTACACATGTCTCTTGATCTTTTCTTTTGTTTCAGGCAAATATGACACATCATCACATACAATGCCACCCCACACCTCCCCCCCGCCCCTCACCCCCATCTTCCAGTGAGTGCAATTTATGTATATACAACATTAGTTAGATTTGTATCTAACTATCTTAAAAAAAACAAAAGAAATTTGCGAAGCTAATTATAAATGCTCTGAAAGATAAAACAGGTACACTTGCAACCCAGTACTAAAAGAAAGGATTAGGACGAGTCTTTCAATTTTTATTTTTGAGTGAATAGTGATTTTTAGGTTTTGAAAACATAAGAACATAAGAAATAGGAGCAGGAGTAGGCCATTTGGCCCCTCAAGCCTGCCCCGCCATTCATTGTCATGGCTGATCTGCCCCAGGCGTCAACTCTTCTTTTTTGCCAGCTACTCATTGCCCTCAACTCTCCAATATTTCAAAAATCTACCTACCTCTTCTTTAAATACTTTCAGTGATCTAGCCACCACAACTCTTTGGGTTAGAGAATTCCAGACATTCACTATCCTCTGAGAGAAGCAATTCCTTCGCATCTCAGTTTTAAATGAGTGTTCCCTTATTCTGTAACTATGTCTCCTAGTTCGAGATTCCCCCACTAGTGGAAACATCTTCTCAGCATTTACCCGGTCAAGCCCCCTCTGAAACTTGTACATTTCAATAAGATCACCCCTTATTCTTCTAAAGTCTAATGAATAAAGGCCTAACCTGTTTAGCTATTCTTGATAAGTCAACCCCTTCATCCCAGGAATCAGCCGAGTGAATCTCTTCTGAACTGCTTCCAATGCCAGTATATCCTTACTTAAATATGGGGACCAAAACTTTACACAGTACTCCAGATGTGGCCTCACTAACTCCCTGTACAGTCGTAACAAGACTTAGCTATTTTTAAACTCTAACCCCCTAGCAATACAGGCCAAAGTTCCCTTTGCCTTCTTAATTACTTGCTGCACCTGCATGTTAACTTTTTGTATTTCATGCACAAGAACACTCAGATCCCTCTGTGCTGCACTTCTTTGGAGTGTCTCTCCATTTAAATAATAATCTGCCTTTTGATTCTCTCTGCCAAAGTGCATGACCTCACACTTTCCTACATTAAAGTCAATCTGAGAAGTTTTTGCCCATTCACTCAACCTATCTATGTCCCCTTGCAGATTCCTTATGTCCTCATCACATCATGCCTTCCCACCTATTTTTGTATCATCAGCAAATTTGGATACATTCCGCTCTGCATCCTCCTCCAAGTCATTAATATAGATAGTAAATGATTGAGACCCTATGACTGATCCTTGTGGCATTCTACTAATTACGTCTTTCCAAACTGAAAAATACCCATTAATCTCGACTCTCTGTCTTCTTATGTTAACCAATCCTCAATCCATGCTAATACATTACCTCCAGTGCCGTGAGCTTCTGTCTTGTGCAATAATCTTTTATGTGGCACCTTATCAAATACCTTCTGGAAACCCAAATGCACTACATCTACCAGTTCTCCTTTATCAACTCTGCTTATTATATCCTCAAAGAACTCTAGCAAATTTGTCAAACATGATTTCCCTTTCACAAAACCATGATGACTCTGTTTGATTGAGTTAAGCTTTTCTAAATGTCCTGCTATTTCTTCCTTAATAATGGACTCTAGCATTTTCCCAATGACAGATGTTAGGCTGACTGGTCTATAGTTTCCTGCTTTTCCTTTCCCTCCCCTCTTGAACAAGGATGTCGCATTAGCAGTTTTCCAATCTGCTGGGATCCTCCTGGAATCCAGTGAGCTCTGGAATATTTCGATCAATGTCTCCACTATCTCTACAGCCACCTCCTTTAAAACCCTTGGATGCAGGTCATCAGGTCCTGGTGACTTAGCTGCCTTTAATCCCATTAGATTGTCAGATATTTTGTCCCTTGTGATAGAGACTGTTACAAGATCTTTCCTCCCATTAGCTCCTTGCTTATCTGATATCTTTGGAATGTTTATAGTGTCCTCCACAATGAAGACTGATATAAAATATTGGTTTGAATTATCTGCCATTTCCCTGTTCCCCGTTATCAATTCTCCGGTCGCATCCTCCAAGGCTCCCACATCCACTTTAGCCACTCTCTTTCTTTTTATATACCTATAGAAGCTCTTGCTGTTTGTTTTTATATTTCTTGCCAATTTACTTTCACCATCAATTTTCTCCTTCTTTATTAACTTTTTAGTCATTCGCTGCTGGTTCCTAAAAAATTCCCAATCCTCTGGCCAACCACTAGTTTTTGCCACCTTGTATGCCTTAGTTTTTGATTGGATAGTCTCCTTGACCATCTTTATTAACCACGGGTAGTTCATCCTTCTCATTGAGTCCTTCTTTTTGACTGGGATAAATTTTTGCTGAGCATTGTGAAATATCTGCTTAAATGCCTACCATTGCTTATCCGCTGAACTTCCCCTTAATCTATTTTCCCAGTTCACTTTAGACAACCCTTTCTTCATACCTCTGTGATTGCCCTTGTTTAAGTTGAGGACATTGGTTTGACACCCAGGTGCTCACCCTCAAACTGAATTTGAAATTCTACCATGTTGTGATCGCTACCCCTGAGAGGATCCTCAGCTATGATTTCTCTTATTAATCCCACCTTATTACACATTACTAGATCTAAAATAGTCTGTACCTGGGTATGTTCTGCAACATATTGCTCTAAGAAAAAATCCCTGATGCGCTCTACAAATTTGTCTTTCATGTTACCCCTTCCAATCTGAGTTGTCCAGTCAAAATGCAGATTAAGGTCACCCATGACAATTGTAGTGCCCTTCTTACATGCCTCCATTATTTTCCAATTTATACTTTGTCCTGTGGTGAGGCAACTCTTCAGGGGCCTATAGAAGACTCCCACCCGTGACTTCGTCCCCTTGCTATTCTTTATTTCCACCCAAACTGATTCCACATCATGATCTATTGCACCTATACAACTACTCAACACCGCACTGATACCTTATTTTATTAACGAAGCTACCCCACCTCCTTTTCCTTTTTGCCTGTTTTTCTGGAACGTCGAATAGCCTTGAATATTGAGTTCCCAGCATTGGTCACCCTATAACCACATCTCTGTAATAGCTATCACATCAGATTCATTTATTTCTATTTGTGCCGTCAACTCATCTATCTTGTTACAAATACTGTGTGCATTCAGATGAAGAGCCTTAAGCTTTGACTTTTTACCATCAATTCTCATTCTGGTTCTAATTTCTGCTGCACTCTTCTGCTTATATTTTCTGCCCCTTCCTGTCACACTTTGATTACTATTCACCTCTTCACTACCCTGCAACTCTGCTCTCTCATTTCTTTTTGATTTTTCAAACTTCTCTTCAATTGAACCCTCCCCTCCCCCACTAATTAGTTTAAAGTCCTACCTACAACACTAGTTATACAATTTGCCAGGACACTGGTCCCAGCATGTTTCAAATGAAGCCCGTCCCAACGGAACAGCTCTCTCCTTCCCCAGTACTGGTCCCAGTGCCCCATGAATCGGAACCCATTTCCCTCAAACCAATCTTTGGGCCATGCATTTACCTCTCTAATCTTATTTACCCTATGCCAATTTGATGTGGCTCAGATAGTAATCCAGAGATTATTACCTTTGTGGTTCTGAATTTTAATTTAGCCCTGAGGTGCTTGTAGTCCCTCAGCAGAACCTCTTTCCTAGTCCTACCTATGTCATTGGTACCTACGTGGATCACAACTACTGGATCCTTCTCCTCCCACTCCAAGTTCCTCTCCAGCCCAGAAGAGGTGTCCTTAATCTTGGCACTAGGTAGGCAACACAGCATTTGGGACTCTCTGTCTTTGCTGCAGAGAACGGTATATATTCCCCTAAGTTATCCCCTATTACCAATACATTTCTCTTTTCTCCCCCCACTTGAATGACGTTTTGTATCACGGTGCTGCGGTCAGTTCACTCATCTTCCCTGCAGTCTGTGCCCTCGTCCACACCGGCAAGAACTTTGTACCTATTGGACAAAGTCACTGACTGAGGCTCCTCCAAAGCTAAATTCTGGATCCCCAGACCTGCCTCACTCGCAGTCACCCTCCTGTCCCTGACCATGATCCAAATTTGATACAATTAATCTAAGGGATGTGACTATCTCCTGAAACACAGTGTCCAGGCAACTCTCCCCCTCCCTGATGTGTCGTAGTGTTTGCAGGTCCGACTCCAGCTCATCAATTCTGTGCCGAAGTTCCTCAACCAGCCAACACTTGCTGCAGGTGTGATCACCGTGAATTGCACCGGCGCCCACCAGCCCCCACATACTTCAGCTGCTACACATCACCTGCCCAGCCATCTCTATTTTATTTAATTAATTAATTTGGATGTAAAATATTTTAAAAGTGAATTTCTTAACTGCACTTCCCAGCTGTAATAATGTCTCCTGATTTAAACCATTTGGCCGATCAAAAGAGACACGGAAGAGACACCCACATGTTTTCCTTTGTCGTCACACTCAGGCTCTGACAGGTAGAAACAGGTTGAAGGGCTCTCTGCTGCTGGCTTTTATCTTCTACTGCCGCTGCTCTTCTCGTGCAAGTCTGCTCTGTGTTCTGGGCTTCCCTCTCTGCCGTTGGTTTTCATCTCCTGCTGCCACTACCCTTCTCACATAGGTCTGCTCTCTGTATATTAAACTTTCATCTTAGAATGATATAGGAATTCAGACACCTGGGGGTTACCATTGACCAGGAACTGAACTGGACCAGTCAGCTAAATGCATTGTCTCTAAGAGCAGGCTGGGAATCCTGCAGTGAGTAACTCACCTCCTGACTCCCCAGAGCCTGTTTACTATCTACAAGGCACGAGTCCAGAGTGCCTGGATGAGTGCAGCCCCAACAACACTCAAGAAGTTCGACAGCAGTTCACTAGATTGGCACCCCATTCACCACTTTAAACATTCACACCCTCCACCAACAAAGCATAGTGGCAGCAGTTTGTACTATCTGAAAGATGCATTGCAGAAACTTAGTAAGGCTCCTTTGACTGCAACCCTAAATCCATGACCTCTATGTGAGAAAAACAAGGACTACAGGTGCTTGGGATCACCATCACCTGCTCCCCTCCAAGCCTCACTCTGTCTTGGCTTGAAACCACATTGCAGTTCCTCCACTGTAACTGGGTCAACTGTCTCCCTAACAGCACAGTGGGTGTCGCTACACGTAAAGAACTGCAGTGGGTCACCACCACCTTCTCAAGGGCAGTTTAGTGATGTGCAATCAATGCTGGCCTTATCAGTGATGCCTACGTTCTATCAACAAATATTAAAGAAACAGTGAAAAGAGTACAACTCTGAGAACATTTAAATTAATATGAAATACTCCTTTTATTCAGGATACACTGCTGGAGAACTCAGGAGAATGGCAGGATACTGTGCAGCATTGATGTTAAATTTAGAGATTTTTTTCCTCACTATTGATACTGAAGTACAATTCTAGGGACTGTGAGGATTATTTAAAGGTAATTAACTAGAAAATAAATCCACTTTAGATGCAGAAATCTTGCCACAAAGTTTGCTTCCATATTACTTTCTTTCGCTGAACTCTTTAATCAGCGGCCAGTGATTTTAGATCTGCACCAAGGTAACATGGTGAAATGGGTTCACATTTATCAAAGGCAATGAATGATTGTATTATTAAGGTGATCTTGGTGGTTATAATGGGTCAGGATAATATCAAAGAGAGATTTTTCCCCATTTTCCTTTTTATTATATGCTGTTGCTCGTTACATTGCAATACATAGCAAGGTGTGAGCCAGAATTGGAAATCTCTGATCTCTGACGATGATCTAGTGATGATATAACAGATCACAAATGGAAAGGCAGAATCAGAAGATGAAGTTCAGTACATCTATTATTAAGGTATAGGAGCTTTGTTCCTGCTCACAAAAGAAAAATTGCACTTTAGTTGTCTCCCATAGCAGCAATAAAGCAATAATAAATGAAAGGATGACATATCATTAAACTTAAAGAAAGGATGACAAGTTCTCTACACAAGGAAATTTGTCGGCTAGATCATGGTCTAAACAGCCTAGGCTCCTGGGCATCAATCTCAAGCCAATTTGATTAAATTAGCTCAGCTGTCTTTTACAGAGACCATAAACAATGATGTGATGAGCTTAGAATAAAACTGATATTGTCAGCTCATCTACTAAGAGCACTGATGAGATAATATTGTCTCAGCTATAAATTACACATCCTCTTTGTTCCCCAGAGATAAATGAGGAATTTTACTCGTTGTGTAAATCAGTTTCTCAACATAGTTCCCAATCCACAAATGATTTAACTAACAATATTTTTGGATCCATTGAATTCTCCAATTCTACCACCTTTTCAAAATGTAGCACCTGGAAGTATAAATTAGCAAGGAATAATCTGATATCAAACTCTTTGGCCAGAATTTTCCCATCAGTGATTTGGGGGCGGGGCCAACGGGAAAATGACGCGGGATGACGTTGAGAGGAACCCCCGACATCATCCCGGTACCTTTAAATTTTTAGGAAGGCGGGCGGACTGCGAAATCAGCTGTCCACCCGCCGACCTGTCAATGGCCAATTGAGGCCATTGATAGGGTCATTAAGATAATTAAAGACCTGCCCACCCAACCTTAAGGTTTCCAGGCAGGCCAGGAGCCCCAGCGGGCTTTTGATAATACATGAAACCTCATCCACTGGCGGGATGAGGTTTCATGTCCGTTTTTAAAAAGTTTCATAAAGTTTATGTCCTTTTTATTAACATTTCCCATCTTGTGTGACATTGTCACATGAGGGGGGACATGTTAATAATTTTTATATTTTTCTATTTTTAATGGTTTTGACACTGTCAGTAAACTCCCTGAGACAGTACTTAGTCTCAGGGAGCAGTGCGCTCTTTCGCATGCATGTGCGAAATAGCGCACTTTGACAGATGGGGAATCCCTCCACCCCCCACACAGGCCTGTCGGGCAGGCCGCTGGGCGGGTCTTGATTGGCCCACCTACTCAAAGTGGTGGCGGGCCCCATTTTGGCGGCGGAGTTCAGCTGCCTGCCCGCCACCAAGCTGATGGGGCCCAACCACCAACCAAGGGCAAAATTCTGCCCTTTGTCAACAGACAAATCTTACAGCACTGACAATTTCTCAGTGGAATCATATTCCCTCCCAGCAGCCACATTGTTGGACAGGTGAAAGAACTATCCACTTAATGTATGAGTTAAAGAAACATCTTATTGATCAACTTGCATTTATAGGTACTGGCTAAATGTTGGAAACCATCCCACCCATCTTTATTGGTGCCCAGCATCATGGAATATTTTGGAACCTGGGCACTCTGGCAATGACATTTTCTGTGAATTTTGAGAGGGCATTCAATGGAATCAAATGAGGCCACAGATCAATAACTGTAAAGAAAATGTATGAGATATATGCACATATCAATACCTTAAAGAAAATTTGAGACAGCTAGGAATTCAGCTAATGGCATTGGATAATGGTGCTATCTAAGAGCATCTGTGGGATAATTGCCAAAAAATTTGAAGGAATGGACAATGATCATGTTGAAGTTTGTAGAGTCAGGGACAAGACTCTTAATTTCTACAAAACAAATATTGGTTGTGACAAAATATTGGGTTCGTTTACATATCTATTTTGGGATTGTTTCCTACTCATACTGTCCTAGAAGGAGGCATTGTAGTTGCAAACAAAGGTGAACCATCCTATTGTCCTGAATGTGGACTTTATGAACCACAAAAGCATCATTATCTCATATCAATATGATAGCACAACAAGATTTATGCTTGAGTATAGCTTAAGTACAAGCAGCTTTACACCCCATTTTCATTTACCAAATTGCTGAAAAAAAAATTCTAAGAATGAAATACATTATCTAAAGAAAAACTGTAATGTAATTTGCGGAAATAAGATGCAATTCTATTTGTAGATCTTGGAATTTATTATAAATATAAGCTTGAATCTAATTTGATGACAGATGTTCATTGCAGAATAATTATATTTAATGTTGTAGTTTTCAAACGTTTAGCTTCATTTTACAATAATTGCTTGATGAAATACCTGAACTTACCCATTTTTTTTCAATTACAAGTTGTTTTATTGCACAGTATTCAATCGAATTTCTAATTGCAAAAAAATTTGGATTGTGGATGTTTGTTGCAATCAGCAGAAAATTTAAAAATCCAGTATAATTACTTTGACAATACTCTAATCTTTTATCGTAAAATGTGCATTGTTTAAAATAACCATCTCACATGTAGAGAGGCAAATGCTTCACTTTCTCTGTATTTTAAATCTCGATATGAAGATGACTGTTTTGCCAAACATCTTTCCTACCCCTTCCCTTACATTCCATAAAGGCAAAGCAATGCTAATTTCTTGGGGCTAGGATGATCTTTATTTCCATAAGTCTAGACTATACGAATACCAGACAACAGAAAACAGCCTGGAAGAATGATCTTGGCTAAACCTGAATGCTGATTAGCCAATACATCACTGTTCTCACCTCCAAAAAATGTTCACATCTAAAACAAAATTTAACAAAGTCTGAATTAAAATCAATCTGCTGTTAGATTGCACTGGTCTCTCCCCTACTAAACATACCCTGAAACCTCAGCAGAGTGTTGGGGAAGTTGTTGTGGGGGAGCACAACCTTTTACCTTTTCCAGATGTGCTCAAAGATCTAGTTCAATGCAAATGTGCTGCGTGAAATTCAAAAGATAATTAAGCTGCCAGAACAGAGCTTCTGGCCTGAATTTTCACTCCCAGCTTGAGAGTGCAGAGTTGGGACAGTTCCTGGCTCCGCAAACATGGCCAAGGGGAAAGTGCCCCGTAAGACTAGATTTTCTGTCCTGGGGGATGTGGGTGAAAATGAGAGTCGTGGTGTGTGACCCCGGAATGTGTATGGAGGCTGCTGGGTGTGGAAGCAGGTTGGAAGGCCTGCCTTGATGCACTGGCATATTGTGTGAAGCTTTTTTTTAAAACAATATAACATGAAACAGACCCCCCCAATCCCCTAGCCATGCCAAAACAAGCCAGCTCATGCCCCTATCCATCCTTATGCTCCCTCATACCTTCTATGCCAACCTATGCCCCTCTGCCCACCCCTCATGGTCCCTCATACCCTCCATGCTACCCACTCCATAGCATACCCATGCTATGTCCTGCTACCCACTCACCATTGCACCTCATACTCTCCATACCAATCTATGCCCCTCTATTCATCCCCATGGCTCTCTATAGCCCCTGTGCCAAAATGCTAACTCATGCCAACACATGCTTCCCCAACCACCATTCTTTTCCCTTGCACCTACCATGCCACCCAGTATCCACCATGGGTAGATCTTAGGATCCATGCAGATGAGGTTAAATAAAGTAATATAAGTGTATATCAAATAATTTTTAAAATTAATTCACGGGATGTGGGATTTGCTGGCTGGGCCAGCATTTATTGCCCATTTCTAGTTGCCCTTGAGAAGGTGATGGTGAGCTGCCTTCTTGAACCGCTGCAGTCCATGTGGTACACCCACAGTGCTGTTAGGGAGGGAGTTCCAGGATTTTGACCCAACGACAGTGAAGGATTGGCAACATATTTCCAAGTCAGGATGGTTAGTGACTTGGAGAGGAAGTCCAGATGGTGGTGTTCCGATCTAATTGCTGCCTTTGGCCTTCTAGATGGTAATGGTCGTGGGTTTGGAAGGTGCTGACTAAGGAGTCTTGGTAAATTCCTGCAATGTATCTTGTAGATAGTATTCACTGCTGCTATGGTATGTCAGTGGTGGAGGGAGTGAATGTTTGTGGATGTGGTGCCAATGAAGTGGGCTGCTTTGTCCTGAATGGTGTCAAGCTTCTTGAGTATTGTGGGAGCTGCACTCATCCATACAAGTGGGGAGTATTTCATCACACTGCTGTCTTGTGCCTTGTAGATGATGCGCAGGCTTTGGGTAGTCAGGAGGTGAGTTATTCGTTGCAGGATTCCTAGCCTCTGACTTGTTCCTGTGGCCACAGTATTTATGTGGCTACTCCAGTTTAGTTTTGGGTCAATGGAAACCCGAATGGCACTTTTTAAAGGATGTGAGGCAACCTGCCTCCACCACCCTCCCAGGCAGTGCATTCTAGACCGTCACCTCCCTCTGGGTAAAAAAGTTTTTCCTCACAACCCCCCTAAACCTCCTGCCCTTCACCTTGAACTTATGGCCCCTTGTGACTGACCCTTCAACTAAGGGGAACAGCTGCTTCCTATCTACCCTGTCCATGCCCCTCATAATCTTGTACACCTCAATCAGGTCACCCCTCAGTCTTCTCTGCTCCAATGAAAACAACCCAAGTCTATCCAACCTCTCTTCATAACTTAAATGTTTCATCCCAGGCAACATCCTGGTGAATATCCTCTGCACCCCCTCCAGTGCCATCACATCCTTCCTATAATGTGGCGACCAGAACTGCAAACAGTACTCCAGCTGTGGCCTCACCAAGGTTCTATACAACTCCAACATGACCTCCCTACTTTTGTAATCTATGCCTTGATTGATAAAGACAAGTGTCCCATATGCCTTTTTCACCACCCCACTAACATGCCCCTCTGCCTTCAGAGATCTATGGACAAACACGCCAAGTTCCCTTTGTTCCTCAGAACTTCCTAGTGTCATGCCATTCATTGAATAATTCCTTGTCAAATTACTCCTTCCAACTGACTCCAATTTTTTCGTAAAGAACACTTTCATTGATTAAAAAAATCCTTCACTACATTTAAATTGCTTTAGTCCCTTATTAAAAAAAATGGAGTTCATAGTTCCACTTCAAAGAACCTATAACCACTTGGAGCTGTCAATTAAACTGTGAACTTAGAGGAACCCCACTGTGATAATGGAACTTTGTGAAATCAGTCCTGCAGTACTAATTCAGTAATGATAACCATCTATCTTATGTCAGCAGACAGAGAGAAATAACAAGCACTATTTTTTTTTAAACACTGCAGTTTTTTTTCCAAATGTTAAAAGGGCGGGAAGTTTTAAATGGCTTGGCAAATTGAAGCTCCTTTTGACACTCAGAGAGGATTTTTGGGTCGGCGGGCAGCCATGATCTGTGTGCCCAGGAATGGCTGGAGAACGGACTGCCGCCCGTGATTATCCCATGACCACGATTTCAATTAATGGCCAGCCAGCGTGAAAATACGCGTTGAAAGGTTCAGCACTGCTGGGGTGGGAGGAGGGTGGGTGTTGAAATAAGGGGGAGCGCGGAATGAAAGCTCCCAGAAGGCAGAAAGCTGCCTCAGGAAGCTGGAAAATTTAAATTCGATAAAAACAGATTTTAAAATCCAGAAAAAATGGCTAGAATGAGTTGGGCATGCACCCGCATGCCAAGCAAAAAATTCTGGCCCTCCTTTTGACAGTTCCAATTAGTTTATCACTCCTTACTCTCATTTATGTCTACTTTCATCAATCCCAAAGGGCACCTTACCTCTCCCAAAAGGCACCTTACCTCTCCCAAAGGCCAGCTTACCTCAACCAAAGGGCACCTGACCTTCCCCATAGGTGTCCCAGGACCATATCCAAAAGGGTTCTGTATCTCTCCAAATGGGTGCTCTACCTATCCAAGCAACTCCACAAAGATTAGACCTGCTCCTTCCAGGTCTGATCCGCATGCGTCTTGTTTCCCACTCCTAGCTGATGAAAATCTGACATGACTGGAGGCAGCTGTTATTTTATATGGCAGCTGCCTCCATGAACCACAGATGTGCAACTTGGAACCCGCCCCCATTCCTCCCTCCCCTGTGAAAATTGTAGGTTCTGTGTTCAGGGACAGGACATCTGGATCCAGGCCTCTGTAGCCATTTTTGTAATGGTAGAGAGGCTCTCTAGCTTAACAAAAACTTAAGGCTATGTGTCTATTATTGTCCATGATCAAAGTTTTTTTCATTTGTTCGAGATTAGTGTGTGTTCTTAATCTTCGAGTGGTTTGTCCCAATTTAAATAATTTCCAGCAGCAATCTTTTGTAAATTTAAACATAAATAAGTTTATTTATTATTACACTCTTGCCCCCGTGGTTTCAATGTGACAACTCACAAATGCCATTTCACACATAAAGAATTGATATAGATGCGGGAAAAAATTACAATTACAAGTTGAAATGAGTTCAGTTTCTTTTGTGGCAGGCCTGTAGTTTCTTAGCTGAACTAGTGCTGTAGCTAGAATGGAGATCATGTAAAAACAGAGGATTCTCAGTAAACTGTAAGGTTTCTTATAGATGAATTGCCAGGAGTTTGGGTCTCAGGTCAACATGAAGTTGGAACAGATTCAGGGCGATTCCTTCTACCAATTTCAAGGTATAGCTATTTTACCTTGGCTGCATTGCCTTGCAGCTGCTGCAATGGCTTTTCAGATAGAATCTCTCATGGCATTTCTCTGATCAGAATAGCTTCTGCTGTAACTTTTAAAAGCATGTACAACCATGGCTGCCTTAATCACGCGACTTATATACACGTCCAAATATCTTTCCCAAATAAGGTAATGGGTTGAGTCTATACACATCTTGTGTTTGTGGCCTTTCACACTTTGAGCATTTTGAGTTGATGGACCATCACAATGCAGCAAAAGGTCAATGAGACTCATTTCATATTCATCGTACACCCATTGAGTTTTGATGTTTCTGTTGTCCATGGTGAGGCAAGAAGATTATTCGGTTGGTATCACAGTCCTAGTGTTTTACAGTTCATCCTTAAAAAAGGATTTGAGAGTTTCAAAAGAGGCTGGGATTGTTCATGTTTTTATTAGGTATTTGCTTGAGTTTCAGGTTTTGTCTGGAGCCAGGATTGCCAAAATCACATGATGTGTTGTCAGCCATCTTAAAAATTGTTGACTCCATTTTTAAAAAATACAGCTTTAAAACTTGTAATATTTTCTTGCCTGTGCTGGGCATGACAAAGCACATAATTGATTCAGAACCCCTGCGGCAGTGCCTTCTGGATTTTGTTTTATTGATCCTGCTAGACCTAGACATGGGCAACCTCCTGGATTTCCTGTTAGCCATATCAAACTAAAATGGTGGCAAGCGAATTCCAAGCCTGGAAATATCAGTTGAGTCACTTTGGTAAATAAAGTATTCTCAGAAGCTGAGGGGAACAAATTCTTGCAGAAATGTTTGCCTGGTTTGGTCTGCTGTGGGTGACTAGTTGGCACATGAACAATAACACAGCCAAACATAACCATTTCTGGAACAGGCAGTCACAGCTGTAAAACCTCTCTTTGAGGTGAGGTTTCACATCTGTGACTGTCTATTCAAGAAATGATGATGTCCGTGTCTGCGGGATAATTTTGGTTGCTTTACTACAGTTTTGGGACTTTACACAAGCAGGTGGGTTGGGCTCTTCTCTCCTGAACATTTTGTGCTATGTTTGGTTGTGTTATTGTTCATGTGCCAACAAGCCACCTGGAATGTCTATAATTTACTGTTTGATGGGCAGCAGTGCCCAAGATGCAAGTTTTCTCCATTTTATGTACACTGAATCACACATGCTGTATACTATTCCAGGAATGACTGTATGTTGTATTTAAGAAAATTTATGATAAGATTTTTTTTAAATTGTGTTTAGGCCAATAATAATTGCTTATATTAGGCAATAACTGGGTTTAACAACATAAATTGCTTCACCTAAATCTTTGCTTGGGAAATTTTGGGTTTAAAGCCAAACATTTCATCAACATAATGGAAGGGAGAAGAATGCATTTCCTATGCGTATAGTGGATCTCATTAACATGAAATGGAATTCTTTATAAATAGTTTAACTTTTAGTGCAAATAAAATATCTGATGGATAAATGGAACACCGTTTTTATTTCACTGTTCACTCATTTGTGACTTTACAATTATGCAGCCACCCTCACTCACTGGGCAGAATTTTCTGCCTGTTGGACGGGCGGTGTGGGAGCGGGAGAGGGCGTGGGCCCAATTGGCGCCCCCGATTGGGTCCGCGCCTTCATTTTACGTGGGCGGGCCAATTAAGGCCCACCCAGCGTGGCACACGCCCGGAACTGCTGAGAGCTCCCTGTGCGGGCGGTGGAGGGGTGGGTGGTTGCCTGAGTCGGCAGTGCACGCTTTGGTGCATGCACGGGAAAGAGCGCAGAAATCTCCCTGAGGCACCGAGGTGGCTCAGAGGGATAAGTTTTGAGGTTAACCAGTTTAATAAAGTGGTGAAATATTTTTTAAGACATGTCCCCTCATGTGAAACTGTCACATGAGCTGGGACATGTGCATTCATTTTTAAAAAAAAAATTTTGTGAAAATTTAAAATCATTCATGAAACCTCATCCCGCCTGTGGATGAGGTTCCATGAAAAATGCAAAGGCTGCCTGGGCTCTTCGCCTGCCCACCAACCTTAACGTTGGACTGGCAGCTCAGGTAATTGCTTAAGTGGCTTTTTAAATGGCCTTAGTAGGCCTTTGAGAGTTCAGCAGGCGTGCAGTCGACTCGGCTGCGCGCCTGCCAAACAAAATCTAACTGATGTGCGGTGATGTTCGGATGCATGCCCGATGTCACCCCGTGTCATTTTACACCTTGGTGAGTGGGCCCTGTCCCCACTCACCGAGCCGAAGATTCTGCCCACTAAATAAAAACCTCCAAGTAGTTATGAAGATTTTTTTCTGATTGCTATATCCAGGAATCCCCCTAACCTTTTGTTATGTCATAGTTTCACTGAGGTTGTTTGCTATCAGCAATGAGTTAACATCATGCTGGTAAATACGGGCAAAAGACCAGCATGCCTAAATCCTAAGTATCAAGAGATAATAAGCTTGTGCCACTCATATCTTGGGCAGTGTGGTCTATCAAGGAATGTATCCTAAGTAATTGTGAAATAAATTTTCAAGTGTTCTAATTGGTAAACACAGCACATCACAAAAGCACAAAATGCCAGATCTATACTCTAAAAATGTGCAAGGTAGAAAATTACTACATCATTAAAAATAAAAGAACCTTACGTTCTTCAGCCAAACTTTGAAATCTAATAATGTTTGTACTATCTTCACACTGTGGCCGGAATTTTCCAACCCTGTTGGCGTTGGGTGTAATGGTAGGTGGGGGGCACAATATGGCAAGACGGCCAAAAACCGGTTTCACACCATCGTGAAACCAATTTGCGATTGTCTGCTCCAGCTGTTTCTCGCCGCTGCAAGTTGGGAACTTAACTTCAATACTTTAGCACCTCATTGTAAGCCCTGCTCGTTGGAATGAACCCCCCGGGCTGGATCATCCGGGCATGTTGGCATGATTGCCAACATGTTTCATGACTGTTCAGAAGCGAAGTGCACCTGGCAACCTGCACTTCGCTCGGGACTTCGAGGTTTGTTTGCCTACCTTCCCAGAAGGAAAAACCTGTAAAAACTGGGAAACAAGGATACTGGTCCAAATTGTTTTTTCCTTCTAGGTTGCTTTGGGGAGCACACGTGGTCATCAATGCCAGGCTTCACAGGCAGCACCGCATCACTTTTAGGGGGCTCATGGGCAGGGGTCTACCTACCAGACTAGCCAAAGGTGGGGGTGGCTTTTCAATGCCTACATGACTAAGGCTTGCTTGGGGAAAAGGGGGTTGGCCTCAGGCAAGGGAAGGGGCTGCAGGGCGAGGGCTATACTGGGGAAGGAGAGTATCTCAGGTTGTGTGTGGGAGCAGATGTTGGTCTGTGCAAGTATCCTCAAGGTGTTGAGGGCTGAAGAGGCAGTCTCCAGAGGAGATGAGGCCAGATGAAATGTGAGGCACTGCGCGAGAGAGTGAGTGGTGACGTCCCTTGAGCTGGCAGTGAGTGAGATGCCAGTGAATATGTGAAGGGCTTGTGAGTGTGTGAGTTTAGAGCGATGAGGTGATTGCCTTATCCTTGTGGCACGGATGAGATCATTCATCCTCTTTCTGCACTGGGTGGCCAGCCTCTTCTGTGTAGTGTTGGCACACACCACCTCTGCCAGCACTTCCCAAGCCAGAATGGTGAGACTGATGGGCCTCCTGTGGCCAGAGTGGGGGTACAGGACATTGCAGCGGGACTCCACTGTGTGCAGAATGCATCCTAGGGAAGCATCACGGAATCAGGGGGCTGCACTCTTTTTGGCTTTTGGGGCCATGTCCTCACCAGAGCAGTCCTGGACTGCAAGCATTGAGAAGCATGTGTGCGGCTGTAGTTTAAATATGGCGGCCTGCATGAGGAAGTGGCGAGGTAATGGCATGGCGGGCAATCAGGGGCTGCCCACCAACGAGACGGCATATTTCCTGTGGTTGCATAATTAATGAGGCGGAAATGGGATGAATCAGCATGAAAAGCTGCCATTGTGGCCAGTGGGTAAAACCACTTTTTCCCTGCCCGCTATTGCACTTTGTGGGATGATTCCGCCCTATGAGTAGTAATTTTATTTTATAATGGTGGTTTAAATTGGAGACATTTGGTATAATTTAAAGCTGCAATACCTGACGATATTTGCATGTCTTATTTATGAAGAAACATTGGTCGGAATTTTACAGCCCCATTGTGGCAGGGGCGGGGCTGCAAAATGTGGCAAACGTTCAAAAGCCCATTGACTTCAGCGGGACGAGAAAAGCCCACTGGCGGGAAGGGTATAAAATTCTGCCCATTGTTCTTTACCGTATTTGTCATTGTGCAAAGATCTGTGAAGCAATCTTTCTCCCCATCTAAAATATTGCTACCATTGACCTTAGATTTTTCATACCTTGTGTAGGCCTCCAACTGAGAGAGGAGCAGTAGACCTGAACTGTTGCATTTGGTTCCAATTATAGGTATTATTATTTTGAAGGCAAGATTCACTGTTGCCTTTACCATCAAGTTAAGAAGTTCATGGTCTTTTTTTTATCTTTCAGTTATGTGTGGTCTTAAGTTTTTTGATTGGCCCATAATTTATCCTGGAAGGAACAATTTGATGAGAGGCAGTGCTAATCTTCCAAAAGGCAGAATCCAAGAAAAACAATTTGGCTGGAATTTTCCAGCCCCACCGGGGTGGGTTCACCCGCAGCAGAGGCAGCGGCCATTCTAGCGTCCATTGACTTTGGCGGGACTGGAAGATCCCATCCTCGGGGGTGAGGGTGGGTGGGGGAGCCGGGAAATTCTGGCCGAAGCCTCATCCTGGGATATGTCAACTAACTGCAAAGCTGCGTGCAGTAAAAATATTTAAATGTTAAATAAATACAAGTTCTTTCCCTTTTCATTCAAACAGTAGCAAATAATATACATTTTTGAGCATCATTAATGGAAGAGTTGCATTTTATAAACATATTTTAAACGTCTGCTAGGAGTTTGTGCTTTGGTCATTTGGGACCAGTGTAGTTGCATTGGGCAGAATTTAATGCCCTCCCCTGATGCGAGTTTGGAGGCAGGGGGCATTAAATTGGGCTCGAGGGTGTGGTGTGGGGAGCGCTTAAGTCTGGGGCGGGAAGGCACGTACATGGCCTACTTACACCGACCATTATTGAGGCCCTATAGTGGACAAAGACAGTTAATGCCCATTTAGGGGCTTATCCTGCCACATGGCAGACGGGGCAGTCACCATATGGGGAGCCCAAGATGTAAAACCTGGTTGGGTTTATTTGCAGGCTCGGGTGGGTCCCTAGTTGTCAGGCACTCAGTACCTGATTGAAGGGCCTGGCACAGATTGCAGGGGTGGTTGTAGGGTGGCGGGGGGAGGACCTGCTGAGAGACACCGTTCTGCTCTTTCTTCCAATCTCCATGCCCTCCCCACTAGTGACATCCTAATTGGTAGTTAATATAGCAGGCCTTCCCCAAAGGAGGTGAGACAGTCTCTCATTGGCTCTCCAATGGCGTGCAAAAATCTCTTTGCCTGGATTAAATTCTACCCATTGTTCTCCTATATTTTTGAAATAACATTAGAAACTTGAGCCAGGATTTTCCAGCCAGTGTGAAACGCGCACTGCAGCACTGCCGGGGTGGAGGGGTGAGGAGGGCGAGTGCTGATGTTCACGCATGCACAAGGGTGTGCACAGTAAAAGCTCCCTGAGGCACAGGGCTGTCACAAGGGGCTGAAGATTTTCAAACTAAGGAATAAAGGATTTAAAAACGTTAAAAACATGACTCATCATGTGATTCTGTCAATGGGAGCAGGGATGTGTTAGAAATTAGTTTGAAAATTTTCTATTTTTTTAAATCATTGATCAAAACCTTATCCTGCCCGTGGATGAGGTTTCTCAGAAAACCCAAAGGCCGCTTGGCCAATTCGCCTGTCTACCAACCATAAGGTTGGCCAGGCAGTGAAAAATTTCTTTTGATTATGACTTTAATGGCCTTGATTGGCTGCTTAATTGTTGGTGGGTGCGCTTCTGACTTCCTTGTGCGTCCACCGACCGAAATATCACGCAAACGCATGATGACGTTGGGACGCTTGCCCGACATCATCGCGCGTCGTTCTACACTCGTTCGGGTCGGGCACGCGCCCATCCGACGAGTGACATATTCCGCCCCTGATGTCTGTCATGAACAAGTTTTGAAAAAATATTCTCAGAGATTGACTACAAAATGCTTCAGAAATTAATCCAGAGTATAACTGAATTTATGGGTGGTCTTTTGTCCTTCAGCAGAAAATGATTGTTTTGGTGTGCCTGACAGTAAATTATGCATGGGTATTTAAATGATGTGACCAAAAGATGTAGGACCGATAAAATTAAATACCAAGTTTAAGCTTGTTTGCAATCAGTGATGCTAAGCATTTAGTGCAAGTGTTCTATCACATTCCAAAGCTTCCAAAAGATTTATTTTGCACTGAATTCAGCAAATCATAATACTGCAGTGAGAAATTGACTATATTAGCTAAGTTTTGACATAGTTCATTATGTGGCATTTCTCATCCATTGTGAACAAATGCTATTCTGTATTCCCTGGTATATTTCTTTTATTGTTGTTGATAAAGTAATACATTTATTGGAAGTTAAACATACTCTGCTGCCTTATCTGTTGAAAATATATTTAGTCAGATATGGCAAATGCAACAGATAGTAGTTATATAGCATGGTTAAATATTTAATCTTCTGATTCGTATTTTACTGATCTCTTTAGGTTACGAAAACATTTTCAGCTTCACTGCTCGTGCAGTAACCTGGTGTGGCTTACCAATCTATTTCAGAGTAATTTCTGCAGTGACACAAATAATTGACGTGCGGAATGAATTCTCCTCACCAGATATCTTCAGTTGACTCAACAAAACATTCACGTTTGAGAGATACTGTCAAAAAGCCAAAGTAAAAATGTAATTAGCTTGTTTTTCTCTCTTTAACATTTATTGTCTTCCTCCTTAATTTTGTTTATTTCTTCTAATGATTCTTTGTCTGTCCTACTTTATCAGATCATCCTTTTTGCTATTTTAGGCTTTAATTTTGAAACATAGGAGAAAAGTATTTTCCTTGACAGGAAAATAGGGCCTAAAAGGAAGAACAGTGCTGTTAAAGCATGGAGGGTGTATATTGTTGGAAGTCAGGAAAAAATATTACAGGATATCGCAGCATTAATTTTCCAGTTATTATCAATCAGCGCGAACCTCGAGGCTTGGATTTTACAGTTAGCGGCAAAGGAACAGCAGCTGCCATTCATTATGCTGACAGGTGCCCATTGAATTTTTGTTTGTCTTTGACTGGAGCCTTGTTCTCAATGGGCATTTGACCTGGCACATTGCCCTCTATAAGGGATCTTTAGCATTTGTAAGCAGACCAAAAAAACAATCAGTGAGGTTGTTCAATGAATCAGATTGAAGAATTCTCATGGAGGGAGAAATTAATTTATGCAGTGCCACAATCTGTGTGGCCCACATGGAATTCTTCATTGATATAATTGAAGAGCACTGTGCAGGCCACACAGGTAGTAGCCTGTGGCACTGCTTGTCCTGGTAAGTTAAAGTAAGTCTGAGTAGCGCTGCTAGAACTGGCACTACACAAATTAATTTCTTCCTCGTAAAGCTTAAGCCATTTCAAATACTTGTACATCTCCAACACTAAATTCTGAAAAAAATGAGTCTCCAAACTTGTAAAATTAAATTTTCAGGGCCATAGAAGTGGTTTGGCAATAATTATCACTTAAAGGTTCACTTTCTCCTGAAAATACTAGTCCTGACTTTTTCTGGCTTGTTTATTGGTCACTAATGACCAATAAATGACCACTCAGCCAGCATTTATTACCCATCCCCAATTGCCCTTGTTCAGAGAGTCAACCACATTGCTGTAGATCTGGAGTCTCATGTAGGCCAGACCAGGTAAGGACAGCAGATTTCCTTCCCTAATGGACATTAGTGAACCAGATGGTTTCTTATGACAATCAGCAATGGATTTCATGGTCAGCATTAGTCTTTCAAATTCCACCATCTTCCATGATGGAGATTCAAACCCCAGACCCCAGAGCATTACCTCTAGGTTACCAGTGACAATACCACTATGCCACCACCTCCCCTTGCTTTCTGGTAATAATCTTAAATATAAAGCTTCAAGCATACTGTTACTCACTGGCCGTGGAAATAGTTTATAAACAGTACATAAACCCAATAGATTATGCTAAATTTATATAAAACATTAATTTGGTCCCAGCTGGAGTATTGTGTCCAATTCTGGATAACACACTTTAGGAAAGGCGGGAAGGTTTTGGAAAGAGTACAAGACAAATTTACTAGAATGGCTCCAGGGATAAGGAATTGGTTATGTGGATAGGTTAGAGAAGCTTAGAGCAGAGAAGGCTAGTAAGAGGTTTGATAGAGATGTTCAAAGTCATTGCAGGCTTAGATAGAGTAAATAAAGAAACTTTCTGGTGGTGGAAGGTTCAATAACCAGAGGCCACAGAAGTACAGTGATCAGCAAATAGCCAGAGGCAACATGAAGAATCACTCTTTTACACAATGAATGATTAGGATTTAGAATGCACTACTATAGGGCGGCAGATTCAATAATAGTCTTCAAAAGGGAAATGGATAAATACTCGAAGGAAAAAAATTGCAGGGATAAGTGGAAAGAGAATGTGAGTAAGACTAACTGGATTGCTCTTCAATAGAACTGATACAAACTCAAAGAGTTGAAAGGCCCCCATCTAAGGTTCTATGTTACAGTTGTTTAATGGTGATACTACTGGTATAATGATAGAGAGAACAGGAATAATCATCTAGGGAATGTGAGTTCAAATCCCACCGTGGCAGCTTGAAGACTTATTTGGAAAAGGCTCAAGAGACTGAATGGTCTTCTCCTTTTCCTTTATTCCCCTATTTGATTATCTAAATCCTTCTTGATTTTTGAGCACTGCTATTAAATCTCCTTTCTTTGTTCTAATAAAAAGAAGCCCCAGTTTCTTCCAGTTTGTCCTCATAAATAAATACTGTCATTACTAGTATTGTCTTAGTAATTATCTACTGGATCCTTTTGCATTGTCTTGATATCCTCCCTCAAGTAAGGTGCATTAAATGAGGTAGAGTTTCTGTTTTGGACACAACTGTAGAATTGGTTCAGCTGATAGCACTCTCACCTCTGAGTGAGAAGGTTGTGACTTTGAAGCCTTATTCCAGCACCAGAGAGCAAAAATTAAGCATGATGCCCCAGTGCAGACTGAGGGAGCACAGCACTGTTGGAGCTGGTGCCTCTCAGATGAGATGTTAAACCAAGGTTCTGCCCGCCCTTCAGGTGGAGTTGAAGGATCTTATGGCACTATTTCGAAGAACTGCAGGAGAGTTATATTTATCCCTCAATCAACATCATAAAAAGACAGATTTTCAGCTCACATTGCCATTTGTGGGAATTTGCTGTGCACAAATTGGTTGCTGCATTTCCTATATTGCTAAGTGAATACACTTCAAAAATACTTCATTGGCTGTAGTTCTGGTTGTGTAAGACACTATATAAACATTTTATTCTGGATGCAAATTGTGCCCAAAATAGCTTTGGTTTTGAGAAGTGTTTTCTTTTGCTCAAGTTTTTGTTCAAACTCATTTGCATATCACTGAACATAAAACCTGACCCATTGTGATCAGGGAGCATTTACAGCATAATCATTTTATTTAAAATTTGATTTAAAAATATTTGAGATTTTTAAGAGTGGCAACCTGGTGCAGCTTGATTAATAGTAGCTGAAAATGGGTTATTACATATAAGTAATTTTAATCAGATTGTTTAAGCCACCTGTGAGTAACCCATTTTTAAATAAATGAAAATTACTATATCAGAGAAACACTACAGAACTATTTGCTTGTTATATTGGTGCACAGTAGTCAGTTTCTCAATAATTACTAAAAAATCCAAAAGCTCTTAAAATATGTCTATTATTGTGCCTAATATCCAAAAGAACAAGTTTAATTTGAAGAGCCTTTCTGAAGGCCTGCAAACAGATGTAATTGGCAGTAATTTGCAGTGTTGATTGATTTGAACAAAGGGAGTGGCCAGTTTTGTTGGCAGGACCACTTTTTAGCATGATGGTTTTTTAAACAACTGCAAATGAATTGCACTGAATGATTTGAACTTTAAATTCCATGATTTTTTTGTGCTGGTTTGGCCAATTTTGGACTAAGTGTGTTAAATGAAACTGTGCAACATAGCTGAAATTCCAGGTCAGAGTAATAAGTGTGGCTTCACTAGTGATTCGTATAACTTAAAGCATCATCTCTTTGTTTTTGTGCCTGATGACACTATGTATAAAGCCTTGGATCCCCCATACCGAAGATTATCAATCTGCCTTTCTAAGTCTAGGTGAAAGGACAGCTGCCAATAGTTTTCTTCACCTTTAGTTATAATGAGTGCACAAATACATCATGAACAACACATTTATAGATTACTTAAAACTAATACATGAAGGAAAATGTCAGTGCATATTCAATAAATATTACCTTCTATTCTAATGCAGCATTTTTAACATTGGATTAGTAACATAGGAAAGAACAGAGGACTCAGGAGCAGGAGTAGGCCTGATCCATCGTTCAATAGATCATGACTGATCTGATTCTGGCCTCAGCTCCTGTTTCCTGTCTGCCCCCATAACTCTTGACTACCTTGCCTGACAAACATCTGCCTAGCTCTGCCTTGAATAAATTCTAAGACCCGGCCTCCACTACTTTCTGGGGATTATAATTAATATTTTAATAGAAGTTTGTGCGTCCCTCTGAGGCTGTTTCTAATTGAACCAGAGTAAATATGAAAACTAAAAGCCTTAACCATTTCTGTGAGTAATAGTTAATGTGTGCAGTGGTCCCAAAATACAATTTGACATATGAATATCTTTTATTAATATATCTAAGCCTTGTCTGTTCATTATTTGATTTTGTACCAATTCAAATCCTCGTACAATTAGGTCCATTCCTCATTCGTTAAAATATATTTGAAATGAAGCAACCTTAAGATTTTGCCGCCTTAAAACCTGTCATAAATGGTATCTCCTTAGCATGGTATTTGGTTTCTGGATTAGTCATTCAAGCATTACAACTCATTTCACCAGAGAACAAGTTTCCCCCTTTACAAAAAAACAAAACCAGGACACTGTGGTGCTGGAAATCTGAAATAATAGCAGAAAATGCTGCAAATGTTAAGCTGGTCAGGCAATATCTGTGGGGAGAGAAACAAAGTTAATGTTTCAGGTTGATGCCAGTGGAACCAAATAACCAGTTCCTGCTGTCAATGTTAAGGAGCATGGGGGAGTCTAACACCAACTTGGCACAGGGCCTTGCGCAGAGCTTGGAGCTCACCCTTTCCTGTGTGGAAGTGTTAGCAAACTTTATTTGCATGTTTGTGGATCCAACCATGATGCAGCATCTCATGTCCAATGTCTCAGCTTCCATTACAGCACAAGCAGCAGCCACCCAAAACCTGAAAGTTGCAGTCGAAGCTTAGCTTGCTGCCTTGAGGCTCAGATTGCTGCTATCATAACTGAGGATTACAGAGTGTAAAGGGACTTAGAGGGTTACCCTAATTGGATGGCAAACACAGAAATGGCCTGCTAATTGGCCACTCCACAGAAGTTTCCCACTGACCCAGGTGTGGTCAGAATCCTTAAATGGTTCCAACACCTGAAAATGATATAAGTGAGGAAGATTGCACCCGAAGCAATGGCCAGAATAAGGCTTGGCCTAAATAGCCAAGTGGTTATGGTACTGGGTTTGTAACCCCATGATCAAGAGTTCAAATCTCACAATGCCAAACTATGGAACAATGTGACTTCATCTGAAACAGATGGAAACAGGTTTGTACTCGAAAGAGTATCAAGAGTTCAAATCTCACAATGGCAAACTATGAAACAATGTAACTTCATCTGAAACAGATGGAAACAGGTTTACTCAAAAGAGTATCAAGAGTTCAAATCTCACAATGGCAAACTATGAAACAATGGCCGGAATAAATCAATCAGTGACTAAACTACGGTAAGTCCTCACTTTAAGCCGCCCGCAGAAAGTAGTTTTGCTTTAACGTCGTTTATTCTTCAATACTGTTTTTTTTGATTTGCGTCATCATTTTCAGTTTTATGCCATCTGCATTCTGCTCCCGTCCCTCCCGCACTGAACTCTGGGTCAGCTACTGCCATGTTCTGATGCTGGAGGTGCCGCAACAATTATCAGAAGCCCAGGCTGCAGGGAGAGAGCGAGGCCCGAGACCCACAAGCACGAGGCAGAGACAGGAAGTAGCCAGCCACCGATCAGGTGATCAAGTGTGAATAGCCTGGGGCAGTGGGGGTGGGGTTTTGGGGGGGGGGTGCAGTGGGGCCACCCCCGGCTCCATTGGCCCCCTACCCCGGCTCCACCAGCATCCCCCTAGGCTCCATGGGTGACCCCCCACCCCTCACAAGACAGGGGCTTGGCCCCTGCAAACTGTCAGGAAGGGGTCCAAGCTCCAGAGTGAGAGAGAAAGACAGAGTGGGAAAGGAGAGAGAGGGGTAGAGTGGGAAAGGAGGGTGAGTGAGAAAGGAAAGCAAGCAAAATGTTGAGCTGAGTTTCAGGGGTGCTGTGGGTGAGACACAGAAACCATGCTACTCAGGGCTTGTTTGGCTGATTTAGTGTTATCTAATTTGAATTTATGCAGTATTTTTGTTATATTCAGTGGTTTATTCTGAGTTGCAAGTTACTCCACTAGGAATGCACAATGCTGCACATGCATGCTATGGTATTTCCACTTGTACATTGGTTTTTCTGGGCAAGAACCTAACTCCGCTTTTAACATTGATTCTATGAGGACCCATAGGAGTTTGCTTTATTAAGTCGTTTCACTTAAAGTCGTGATTTTCTGGAATGCAACCACAACTTTGTGAGGACCTACTGTACATGTAGTTGGTAGTCCCTTTAAATAGTGCTGTTGGGGGTATTCCCTGCTGCTGTATGTGTGTTCCGCTGTGTGAGGTTAAGAAGGGGCATTGGCTGGAGCTTAGAGCTTCAAAATAAAAGCAGAAAATGCTGGAAATACTCAGCAGGTCAAGCAACAACTGTGGAAACAGAGTTAACGGGTGTAGTTAAATGTCTCCCCCCCATAGGTGGGGGAGGAAAGGGGGGATGAGGGGGTGGGGATGGCAGGCATATACAATGGGGCGGGAAGGTGCGGTGCTGCCCAAATCCACCTAGTTAAGTCTAGGGCGGGAAAGGTTGAGGGCTGCATTCCCACCTGGAGGCTGACTGCAGCCATATAAGGACTATTTGAGGATCTCATCCTGCCGCTACTGGTAATCAGCCTGCAGCAGGCAGGGGCCAGACCATGTCGGCAAACTGGTAAACCCTGGTAATGCCTGAGATAGGTGGGACGGAGGGTTGGGAGGTAGTCCTTCCTTCTCGGGCACCCTGCGCCCAGTGGAGGGACCTGATGACAGAAAAAGAGGGGCCTTCGAGAAGCCGCATCCCTGCCCTTCACAAATGCCCCCACCTCACTGGGACCTCCCTGGCAAGTTCCAGCGATCCTGCCTAACTCACCTATCATCCCAGAGCTCCAGCAGTACCATTGCAGTACCAGCAATGGCCACTGCTCCCGATGGCACTACTGGTACTGGGGAGAGACTGCTAGGGCAGGATTTTTACCTCGTCGGGCGCGCCTGGGATTGGCCATGAAACCAACCGCCACCCCTGATCAGGCCCCGACTGCAATTTCATTCTGGCTGGCCAGTTATGTGAAAGGCGCGATGAAATGCTCAGCGCTGCTGGGGCAGGGGCAGGAGGAGAGCGAGCGTTGAAGTCTGCACATGCGCAAGGGGTTGCGCTCAGTGAATGCTCCCTGAAAGCACAGAGCTGCCTCAGGGAGCTGAAGATTTTTAACATTACAAATGAAGAATTGAAAAATAAGGAAAACATGTCCCCTTGCGATTCTGTCACTCGAGCAGGGACATATTAAAAATGTGTTTTAAAACTTTTTTTTAAATCACTGGTCAAAACCTCATCCCACCTGTGGATGAGGTTTCGCAAAAAATGCAAAGGCCGCTTGGCCTATTTGCCCGTCCGCTAACCGAACAGTTGTCCTGGACTGATTTAATTAATTGATTCAGGGCTTTAATAGGCCTCTTAATTGTCAGTGGGCACGCTGCCGCCTCTCGTGCACACCCACCGAGCGAAATATTACGAGAGTACGTCATCGCGCACTATTTTACCCCTGTTCGGCTTGGGTGTGCTTCCGCCCGACGAGGGAAAAATTCTGCCCCTAGTCTCTGATTGGAAATTGCCCTTGATGGAGCCAGTAACCCCCAAAGCAGCCAGCGAGCTGCCTAATTGGGACTTCATCCTGACAGGGCCTCTGGAAATGGCCACGTCAGGGTCATTGCCACTGGCTCTGCTGCCATTGGATGGACCCACCGCTACAATCGTTAAATGCCACCCAACATTTGAGGTCAATGACCATCAAAACAAAATGTTGTGCTGTCATCAAATCAGCACTGAATGTTGATTGATGTCATGATCTGGCAACTCTGCATGCTCCCATCAGATGTTCACTATGCCCCAGTATAGCATCCAGCATGATTCAGTTCTCAAATGTGTGCGCGTGTATTGTGGATGCCATTTTGGAGCTCTAAGAGTACTTATAGTGCTCAAAAAATGGGCACAAGTGAGCCCAATTTCTTGTTCAAACCTGCTTCTGTTCCCTACTTTTAATCCTGTCTGAGTACTTTATTATTTTACTTATTAAATTCTTATTAATCATGTTACCTTCATAAGTAAGGGGTATACAGGAGTCAGAAACACAACACCAGGAAGAATAATGTAAGCTTTAAACTTCCATTCAGTGTGATAGGTAGTGATTTTACTCAGAAACATAAGTGGAAAACAGTCATTCTGAGCACTGGTTACAAGTGAATAATGAGTTGCATACACCTATTATGGTATTTATCTGTCTACTGCCAGTTCTCCCAAAATTTCCATTTACAATGTATTTCAAGAGCATTTTGATATTTTTAAAAATTAGGGAAGGGATGGTTTCCATACAGAGAGCAGGACTGATCTTTCTTAGATTGTCCAGGTACGTTTGGAATCAGCACAGTATTCAGGTTGTCACTAAACTGAAGGTTTATAAAGCAATTGTCCTTACCAATCTCCTATGTGGATGCAAATCACTGACAGCATAGAGAGAGCACCGTTGGCAGCTGGAGAAGTTTTACTAAAGCCACCTTACATCGTATTATGTGGCAGGACAAGATCACTAACAATGAAGTACTGGAACATGCTGACAACACCAGTATTGAGATTGTGATAATCAATACTCAGCTCCATTGAACTGGAAATGTTAGGATGGATGACGTACAGCTACCAGAGTAGGTGCTTATGGAGAACTGATAAATGGCAGAAGAAAGGAGGGTGGACAACAAAGGCCCTGCAAGGACACACTGAAGATTCACATGAAGCAGTGTGATATGGTTGTTGATTCTTAGGAAACTCTGGTCATTGATAGACAACAACATGTGCTGAAGTGGTAGAAGGGCTATGAGCTACAACTCCATGCTAATGTGGACTTGTAATGCGAGAAACAGAAGGAACAGCTATGTCAGAGTGATTAACAGGCTGGGAACATTGTTATGTAAGGTTTATAGCAGACAATGTCTGTGGCATAATGGCCTATATAGTCACTACCGCAACCACCTCATACAAATTCATGCTCTCTACTTTGTTGGCAGCTTCATCTTCAAGTAGGAGGGATGCACAACTACTGCTACCAAGATCACAATACTGTCTTCATCCTTTTGACAGAACACTTTATGGTAGAATGAATTCTTAGAATACCTAGTTTATTTTACAGTGGAACTTGATTTTAAAATTAGACCGTCACAGTCATACCTCCTAGCTTAGAATTAAGTATAATTACTTTGCTTCAAGCATTACAACAAAGGATATATCAGCGGAGGCAGTTGAGAAGTAGAGCAGATGATATTGCAGCTCACATTTCTGAGCTGACGTGCTGTTCATTAATTATTTAATTTTTGTTTACTTTTGGTGAGAATGCACTGTTATAAAGAGAGGTAGTCTAATACTGAACGAGCAACCTGGAGGGCTCAAGTTCAAATCTCACCATGGCAAGCAGTAAACTTGACTTCAGTAATTTAGTAACTCATGGACAAGTGCATGAATAAATGACTGAGCAAGCTGCTAAATTGATTCCTTCATTTCTGTGCCATTCCTACCTGATTTGGTCTGTGTTTGAGCTTTGTCTCCCAATATAATTGGCTCTTAATGTTCTCAGGGCACCTTGTGATGAGCAATAAATGCTGCCTTACAGTGTTGCCTATGTGTACAGAACAAACAAAAATCTGTAATATTTGTATTGTTATCTGGTTTGATTCACATGTTAAATATGGCCATAAAATATAGCTGATGCATATTTGTTTTCATCCCAGTACAATATATAAATTAGCTCTGTTAAAGGTATGTCCGTCTTGATTTATTTTAAAGATCCTTACCTAAATGATTTGTCTTTGAAATATTGCTATATTTTATTTATATAGGACAAATAAGAAATAACAATGAAATATGCAGTTTCAATCACAAGGAGGAAGTAAAATGAAGCCAGTTAAGGGTAAAAAGACAAATGCATCACATCTTGGGATTTGGGAGATCTTAGTGTGAATTTGAAATTCAAACAAATGTGAAGACATTTAAGAAACAGTCATTTGGTAGTACCGAACTTGAATATTGCTGAAAAAGAGACATGTCTAAGCTTTTCGCCTTGTACTTATCAGGACACTTCGCAAGAATACCAACATAAGAGGAAGACAACAATTTATAATGCATGTGAAGAGAGTGCTGATTGGTTGACAAGTGACAATGCCCTGGAGAATGCACCAGTGATGATGACTGACAGTTAACTGCCAAGCATTTTTTTTGAAATTTAAGTCAGGCAGTTTGACTCTGATTGGTCAAGGCATTATCCTGAGGAATGAGTCAGCAAATGGTTGTCACTTATTTTGTTTAGCTAAAACAGATGCACTGTGTGTACATGTTCTTTCTATCTGCAAGGAACAGGGCCCTGAGGATTAATATATGTAGCTTCCAGTACACACAAATGTGCCACACAGCGATCCCAACTGACAATCTTAAATTGGTTGTCAGCATAATCCTTAGCACACTGAGGATTATTTGGCAAGTGTTGTCCAATCGCGGAATCACATCTAATGTTGGACACTGTGTTTTGAGTTTTGCAAGCACAGGCTGGTTGGGAATGGACATCGTGGTAGTGCACGCCAGCCCACAGGAGGCATCGCCATTTTTCTCTGTCATCAGCTAGTGACTTCTAGGTGCAATAATCAATGCTTTCATGTCACATTTGAAAGCACCCTTGAAGCAGAGCTTTGAGCATCCTACTGGTTGCCTGGCTTCAGCTACCTCACCATACAGAACGACCTTAGGTATATGATCATCTTCCATCCAATTGACATGCCCGAGCCAGTGAAGCCATCTCTGTTTGATGAGTGCTAACAACCTTGGGAAGTCTGCCTTTCATAGGATTTTGCCCTGCCAGGATATATCCAGAACTTGCCACAGGCAGCTAAGATGGAAAATATTGAGCTTCTTTTCCTGGTAGCTGTAAATCGTTCATGATTCACAGCCATACAGCAAGGTGCTAAGAACACAGGCCTTATAAACCATCAGCTTGGTCCTAAGGGTCAGCTTGATGTCATTCCATGCAAGTTTCATGAGTCAGCCAAAAGTGGTAGCTGCTTTCCCCAGGCATGCATCAATTTCTGCATCAAGGGACAGATTGTCTGTCACAGTGGACTGGAGGTAGCAGAATTTGCTAACCTCCAGCAGGCTGTTATTTAGTGTGATCAAGAGTAGAGATGCAATACCTTGTCCCATGATCACGTTTTTCCTGACGCTTATAGCCAGTGAATACAAGTTACAGGCATGGGAGAGACAGTCCATGTGTCTTTGCAGCTGAGTTTTCATGTGGGCGACTGTGCAGCATCATCAGCATAGAGGAGTTATCTGATCAGGATGCAATGTTTTTTTGTCTTTACTTTCAGTCTTGATAGATTGTGGAGTTTGCCGTCTGACCAACTATGCAAGTAGACTGCTTCCCTGTCTGCATGGAAAGCAAAGGTTAGGAGCATGGAGAAGAAGATACCAGAGTGGGGGCTAGGACACAGCCTTGTTTCACTCTATTCATCACTCTGAAACTGTTGGAAGTGAAACCATCAAACTGTACTTAAGGGCTGTTTCCTGCCCAGCCTCTATTTTTAGGCTGGCAGGAACATTGAACTTTTGTGGAGGAAGGCTGGAAAGATTCAAAGTTAGATGTTGGGAGGGAAGGAGGGGGTTGGTGGGGTGGGGGCGCCTCCATGAGAAGGCTCCTTCTGACAGGGGGCACCCTCCTCTTAAAGCCCAGTGACCTCCTCCTGCTGGCCTCTCCCCCCAGATCCCAATCGCCTCGCTTGTGATCTTCCAGGCCTTTCCTACCCATCCTGCCCTGACAC
Source organism: Carcharodon carcharias (assembly GCF_017639515.1). Lineage (NCBI taxonomy): Eukaryota > Metazoa > Chordata > Chondrichthyes > Lamniformes > Lamnidae > Carcharodon > Carcharodon carcharias. The sequence goes on from NC_054474.1 coordinate 52,160,688, forward strand.
TCCTTACACATACCTTGTCCCCCGCCTCTGGCACTTAGGCTCAGGCAGGTTGGTGTAGTTCCTCTTCTGTCCACTGCAGGGACTGGAGAACTGTCGCCCAATTAGATTGGCCAGCAGCCGTCTAAGGCAGGACTTCCTCCCAGTTAAGGGGTGGAAGTCCTGCCTGCAGCCAATCAACACTCGTTGGAGTGTAAATTGGCTGCGGGGCGGTCGGAGTTGGTGGGGATGTGTTCTTTGGATGGCTGAAGGTGAGCCCCCTTTGACACAGGGTCAAAGTTCCACATGCAAGCTGATTATATCCAGTTCCACTTACCATTTTGTTCCTTCCACTACCTATGTGTTATCAGGCTGGTTGTCTGAAAACCACTTCTGCAGTATGCCTCAATTTTCTCCAGTCAAAAATTGGAAAGATCAAAGCCATCATCCTTAACCCCCATCACAAACTCTTTGTCCCTGATTTTGTTGCCCTCCTCAGCTACTGTCTCAAATTGAAGCTAGCTGTTTGCAGCATTGACATCCCATTTGATCCTCAAGCTCAGCATCTGACCTCATAGCTTCTCCTCACAAAGAACATCAACTTCTGTCTCTGTAATATCATCCACTTGCTGCTGACATGCTCATCCAAGTCCTTGTCACCTCCAGATACAACCATTTCAATGCTAACTTGGCCAGTTTCCCATCTACCACCCTCCATAAACTTAAACTCATCCAAAACTTTGCCACCAGTATTCAACCCTGCACCAAGCCCAAGTAAGTGCTTACTCACTCTTTTTTTATTCATTCATGGGATGTCGGCTTCGCTGGCTGGGCCAGCATTTATTGCCCATCCCTAATTTCCCTTGAGAAGATGCCTTCTTGAACCACCGCAGCCCATGTGGTGTAGGTACATCCACAGTGCTGTACCTATATGGGATCCTAATTCTGCAATGCCTCAGCTTTGAAGTCCTCACCCTTCTAGATGACTTTCTCCCCTTTCTCTATAACCTCTCTGAAACATTCCAAGAATGCTATATTCCATCTCTGGTTTCCTATTTATCCTCAAATTCCTTTCTCTTTAATTGGCAGCTATGATTTAAACCAGTCTAAAATTGTTCCATCTATTTGCATCCCTCTGCTTCTTTAAGGATATCCTTAAAACCTCTCCATTTGAATGGACCTCTTCTCATATCTCCTTTGACTTGGCATCCTTTTTTGTCAGATTATTCTTCTGTAAAGCATCTCGGTTATGTTTCTATATTAAGAGCACTAAGTAATATATTGAATTTTCTACTTTTAAACTTTTGATGAGGATGTATAAAGTCCTTTAGTTATTCAGCCATGGAATAACAATAGGATAATAGCCTATTCTATATTATCACTAAATTTCATTAACTTTCTTGAGATTTCATTGTCAAGTAAGAGCCTGGCTTCCAGCTGATATAATGAACATCATTCCTGTTCCTCGACACTAATTTGCTTTTTACCCACAGACTTCTAACAACTGCTCAGAAATTCCAACCTCCCTGAGCTGGCAGTTTGAAGTTTGCAGTCGCACAGTGAGATACTGAATCCTACATTAACATTTTAAAATTAAGAATTGCACATATTACGAGCTGTATTGTTGCAATAATTGTTGTATAAACTGCAATACTTAAATAATGTAACTGGTATAACTTCAGTTGCTTCTGTTTCTTGCTTCCTTTTCCTCATCTCCTATTTTTGCTATTTGTATTTTAATTTTTCTGATATATTAATATTCTGATCTATATGTTTTTCTTTTCTTTTTGTTTTAAATATTTCATCTCTATGTCTTGGGTAGCAATATCAATCATTGGGGAGTGAATAACTTAAAAAAAAACTGGCCTCTAGCTACTTGAAACTGGTTCCAACCTTCATGGTCCATTAAAGGAATGTGAGAGAATCTTTGAGGCAGAAGAACATACAATGATATGGAAGGTGGGGTGGGGGGGAAGGTTGGGGGAGCAGGGCTGTATGAATTACATTGGATTGTTCTAGCAAAGCACTGCAAAAGACATGATGGTTTGAGCAATCTCCCTCTGTGTTGCGTACTATTATGGTTTTATGGCAGCATAGATTTTAATTATATCAAGATATCTGAGACATGTAAAATGCCACATTTACCTGACTGCCCCTTTTAAACAAGATTAGAAGTAGTGGTCTCAATGATAGTCTTGGGTAGTTATTTGTGAAAAGCAGTACATACGCATTCACAAGTATCCGGAAAGTAAATTTCCAGTCTTAGTCAATTCACTGGAGAGAGATGCCATTGAAGAAGGAACAAAAGAAAATTAGGAGGGCAGTGGCTTCGGGGGTACAAAAGCACATCTGCAACTTTCAGATTGAAGCCAACCATTAACTAGAAGCAGGGCACTAACCTTACTGTCAGGGTAATCTGGCGTAGTAAGACCTAAACAGGAGGTGGTGAAAATTTTTTTCTACAAATCAGCAGTATCCTGAGGCACAATACTTTACACCAATGCACAAGTACTACACTAAAATTAGGTACAGCATTCAAAATGAAAGCAGCAGCTTTAGCATATTGATTTGAATACTGATTTATATGTCACATATTGAGTTGCGAGGCAGTTGATGAGCCTGGCACAATAATGCAGACTAAACAAAGTATTGGCAAACTAACCTGGTGTTACAGTATTAAAATAAATTATCTAAGTATTGCGTGTGATTAGATAAAGAACAGACCAAGAATTATCCCTGTGCCCCAAAAAAAACTCAGCAACTCTTTGCCTAAATTGATTCAATAAAACAGCAGTGATTCAAAGTAATTAGAATCTGTTGGAGGTGAATTGTCACCTTAGGAGAAAAGTTGTAGATATAAGTAATGTGTTACCCCAAAGAGCAGGATCTAATTTAAACCACGCACTTGCTGAGTTTTTAATGATATTATAGTAGTACGATAGGCATTCAAGTCTGGGTAGGGTAGTCCCCTTCCACGGTGACAAAACATGTCTCATCTTCTTCTTAAGCAGTCCCTCGGGATAAAGGATGCCTTGCTTCTACCCCGGTTTGATGAGTTCTAAAATAAGTCCAACGCATTACCTGCAGACTCTGCCACATGTGGAGCAGATGATGCCTGGAAGGTCGGGTTAATAAGCTGTTTGGAAGTTTGTGCACTCTCTTTCTCGACTTTGCCTCTATGTGTTCCCGATGTGTTTGGAGCCTTTCCGAATGAATCTCCTCTATTTTGGTCACTCACAAACCAGGGACTTCCATGAGTCAGTAGGGAAACTTTGAGGACATCCTTAAACCATTTTCTTGTCCTCCTGGGAGTCTCCTGCCACAACTGAGTTCTGAATAGAGTGGTTTGCTTTGGGAGTCTAGTGCCTGGCATACGAGAGGCATGTCCCTCTCAGTGGAGCTGGTTTTGAGTGATTGGAGCCTTGATGCTGGGTATGTTGGCTTGGGAAAGGATGTTGCTGTTGGAATGCCTTTCTTGCCACTGGATTTGGAGGATCTTGTGAAAACACTGCTGGTGATACCTCACCAGTCCTTTGAGATGCCTTCTATGGGTGGCCCAAGCCTCTGAAGCACATAGGAGAGCAGGGAATCACTGCTGCCTGGTAAACTATGACCTGAGATTAAGGCATGTCTACTCAATGGTCTACAGACCCATTGTATAGATCATTGTATAGTGTTTTTTGTGGCTAGGGAACTTAACATGGTGTTTCATCAGGAAGCTACTTCAAGACAATTAACATTGGAGATTTCTTCTCAGAGGTAGGAGAAATTAATAGCAACTTGTAACAATCTTTACAGTGTGGGATTTAGATTGAACAGAGACACCAATTTTTATTCCATTTTGAGTTTACGTTATTTTCCATCAGTGAAAAGCTTGCTGGATGTGCATATGCCTGTCTGAATCATTCCAATACTCAACAGCTATGGCCATCTAAAAACTGCTACATTCTCACAATAAAACAGTGACAAAAGAAGTCTGGTGGCAAAGGAGATAGAGTAAATTACAAAAATTTGTTACTCATTTGACCTTATATATTTTATTATTCTTTCAGGAAATTAATTTACTTGCAAACAATCTTAATATGTTAGAAAAGTGGAATATTCTAGAAATATATTGCAGGTCCATTGTGTCATGTTCTTATAGTGATGTAAGTCCTTGAACTTATTTTCTGTGTAAGATAAACAGCACCAATCACTCAGCAACAGTGAAACTAAAACTGGAACACACAATGCATACACCATTTTATTTCTAGTGATGTATACAAACACATGTTCATCGCTTAAAGGTAGATTACAACATCCCCCTTTCTTTTCAAAGATACTTTTCTCCTTCCAAAGAAGTATAACTATTTACAATACATGCTCATGTTTAATTACCATTACATAATTGCTTGGAACTGATGTATGTATAATTCTCTAAAGTGTAAATGTAATCTGCTTGTATACCCAGATCTTGTGATGGTAACCTTGTCAGAAAGTTTCTTTAGTTTCTCAGTGATCTGCAGGACTTTCATTCTTGGATGTTGTTCATGGTTACATTTGGGATCTTGGGGGAAAGTTACCTGGATGCTTTGTACCAGGAGGCAGTCACACCCCTTAGGATAGGGTCTTCTGACTTGAACAGTTCAGGGACAGGAGGATGTGACTGTGGCTGAGGTAGGTAAGGGGACCAGAGGGCAGGAGTGCAGGAGTGCCAGCCTCTGCAATTGTCCAATAGACTTGAAGTTCTTTCAGCTTGTTTGGATGGGAGTGGGGGCTGCAGGGTGGATGAGCTGACTGACCATGACACTGTGGTACAGGAAGCCATTCAAGTGGGGGGAGAAGAAAGGAATGTAGTTGTAGTAGGGGACGGTATAGCGAGGGGTTTTGACACTGTTCTCTACAGCAAAGAGCGAGAGTCCAGAAGGCTATGTTGCCTGCCCGGTGCCAGGGTTTGGGACATTTGCTCATGGCTGGAGAGGAACTTATAGTGGAAGGAGGAGGATCCAGTTGTAGTGGCCCATGTAGGTACCAATGACATAAGCAGGATGAGGAATGAGATTCTGCATAGTCAGTATGAGGAGCCAGGCACCAAATTAAAGCAGCAGAACTTCAATGGTAATAATCTCTGGACTATTGCCTGAACCAAATGCAAATTGGCATAGGATAAATAAGATTACAGAGATGGATTCAGGGCTCAAAGACTGGTGTGGGAGAAGTGGATTCTGGTTCATGGGAGACTGGCACCAGTACTGAGGAAAGTTGGCATGTACCATTGGGACGGTCCACACCTGAACTGCTGGGGCTGGTCGAGCGGACTGGATAACTAGGGAACTAGAGAAGGTTTTAAACTAAATAGTGGGGGAAGGGATCAAATTTGGGAAGATGTGGTAAACCAAAGAGTAGAGACAAGGTAGGAAGAAAGGTACTTTTTTGCGAAATGATAAACAGACAGTGACAGGAAGGGTTAAAGAGTACAAATCTAAGAGTAAATAAGCAGATTAGGCTAGAGATACAAAAATAACAAAAGGACAAAACTGAAGGCTCTTTATTTGAATGCACATGGCCTTTGAAACAAAACGGCTGAACTGATATCGCAAATAGAAATAAATAAGTATGATCTGAAAGCCATTACAGAGACATGGCTACAGGATGATATTGATTGTGTTCTGAATATTGAAGAGTACATGACACTTAGGAAGGACAGGAAGTTACGGAAAGTTGGAGAGGTGGCTCTGTTAATTAATGATGGTATTAGCACGTTAGAGAGGGATGACCTAAGTTCAGGAAACCAGGATGTAGAAGCTGTTTGGATTGAGATGACAAATGATAAAGACAAGTCACTTGTGGGAGTGGTGTACAGGCCCCTTAATTGTAACTGCACAGTTGAACAGGAAGAAATAATAGGAGCTTGTCAGAAAGGTACGGCAATAATCAAGGGGATTCTAATCTATGTACAGACTGGAAAAAAATCAGATGGGAAAAGGCAACGTAGATGAGGAATTCATAGAATGTTTTTGGGATAGTTTCTTAGAACAGCACATTCTGGTGCTAACCGGAGAGCAGGCTATACTAGACCTGGTATTGTACAATGAGATAGGATTAATTGATAACCTCATAGTGAAGGCATCCTTAGGTAGTAGCAATTATAATATGATTGAATTTTACATTCAGTTTGAGAGAGAGAAGAGTTGATCCAGACTAGTATTTTAAACTTAAATAAGGGCAATTATGAGGGCATGAAAGCAGAGCTAGCTAAAGTAAAATGGCAAATGAGGAAATGAGATAGGTTAATAGAGATATAGTGGCGGACATTTCAATAGATATTTCAGGATTCACAGAATTGATACATTGCAATGAGAAAGGAAAATTCCGGGGATGATGCACCATCCGTGGTTAACTAAAAAAGTTAAAGATAGTATCAAACTTAAAGAAAAGGCATATATTTGCACTAAGACGGTCAGAGGATTGGATGGAATATAAGGAGCAGCAAAGAATGACAAAAAGATTAATAAGGAAGAAAAAATTGAAGTATGAGAGAAAGCTAGCTAGAAATATAAAGACGGATAGTAACAGCTTCTATAGATGTTTAAATAAGAAAAGAGTTAATAAAGTAAGCTTTGGTCATATAGAGAATTAGCCAGGGGAATCAATAATGGAAAATAAGGATATGGCAGATGAATTGAACAGGTATTTTGCATTGGTTTTCACTATAGACGACACAAGTAACATCCCCGAAATTTGAAAGGGAAGGAGGAACTCAGGAAAATTACAATCACCAGGAAAGTGGTACTTAGCAAATTGTTGGAGCCGCAGGCTGACAAACCCGCATGTCCTGATGGACTTCATCCTTGGGTCTTAAAAGAAGTGGCTCACGAGATAGTTGATGGTTTTAATTTTCCAAAACTTCTGGGGGGAGAATTTTCTCCCTGTCGTGCAGGCTGGGCAGGAGCAGGCAGAGACGGGTGCGCCGCCGATCATCGCCCGCGAGCAGCTGGGCGCCGCCATTTTACATGGGCGGGCCAATTAAGACCCGCCTAGCGTGATGAGCACTTGGAAGTGCTGAACGCTCCCTGTGCAGGTGGGGTGAGGAGGGACAGTCAGGGCCTTCGCGCATGCGTGTGAAAGAGCGCCAAAATCTCTATGAGGCACATAGCTGCCTCAGGGAGTTTAATTGCATTGTGAAAACCTGAAAAAAGATTTGAAAAAATTAATCGAACATGTCTCCTCATGTGACAGTGTCACATGAGCTGGGACATGTCTATGAATTTTATTAAAATTTTTTATTAAAGTTATAAAACCTTCATGAAACCTCATCCCGCCCGTGAATGAGGTTCCATGAAAAATGTGAAGGCTGCCTGGGCTCTCCGCCTGCCCGCTAACCTTAAGGTTGGACGGGCAGCCCTGAGAAGCAGTTTAATTAGCTAATTAATGGCCTTAATAGACCTTTGGCAGTTCAGCGGGTGCGCAGCGGAGTCGGCTGCACGCCCACCGAACTGAGGATCGGAATGACTTGCGGTAATGTCGAGACGCATCCCTGATGTCACCGCGCGTCATTTTACACGTCTGTGAGCAGGACCCACCCCCACACGCCAACCAGAAGATTCAGGCCCTGGATTTAGGGAATGCTCCATTAGATTGGAAGATAGCAAATGTCACTCCTTTCTTCAAAAAGGGAGGGAGACAGAAAGCAGGAAACTACAGGCCAGTTAGCTTAATGCCTGTCTTAGGGAACATGTTAGAATCTATTATTAAGGTTGTTATAACAAGGCACTTGGAAAAATTCAAGATAATCAAGCAGAGTCAACATGGTTTTGTGAAAGGGAAATCATGTTTAACCAATTTATTGGAGTTCTTTGAAGGAGTCACATGTGCTATGGATAAAGGGGAACTCGTGGATGTACTGTACTTAGATTTCCAGAAGGCATTTGATAAGGTGTCACATCAAAGGTTATTGTTGAAAATAAAAGCCCTTGGTGTAGGGGCTAACATATTGGTATGGATAGAAGATGGATAGCTAACAGGAAACAGAGTTGGCATAACTGGGTCTTTGTCTGGTTGGCAGGATGTAATGAATGATGTGCCACTGAGGTCAGTACTGGGGCCTCAACATTTTACTATTTATATGAATGACTTCGATGAAGGGACCAAAGGTATGTTTGCTAAATTTGCTGATGATACAAAGTTAGTTAGGAATGTACATTGTGAAGCGGACATAAGGAAGTTACAAAAGGACATAGATAGGTTAAGTGAGTGGGGAAAAATCTGGCAAATGGCGTATAATGTAGGCAAATGTAAAATAGTCCATTTTGGCAGGAAGAATAAAAAAGAAACATATTATCTAAATGGTGAGAGATTGCAGCACTCTGAGATTTAGAGGGATCTGGGTGTCCTCATGCGTGAATCACAAAAAGGCTGGTATGCAGGTACAACAAGTAATCAGGAAAGAAAATAGAATGTTAATGTTTATTGTGAGGTGAATTGAATATAAAAGTAGGGAGCTTGTGCTTCAGTTGTACAGGACACTGGTGAGACCACACCTGGAGTATTCTGTGCTGTATTGGTCCCCATATTTAAGGAAGGATATAAATGCGATAGAAGCAGTTCAGAGAAGATTTACTGGACAAATACCAGTAAATGGGCAAGTTGTCTTATGAGGAAAGGGTGGACAGGCTAGGCTTGTATCTGCTGGAGTTTAGAAGAGGAAGAGGCGACTTAATTGAAACCCGTAAGATCCTGAGGAGTCTTGCTAGGATGAATGTGGAGAGGACGTTTCCTCTTGTGGGAGAATCTAGAACTAGGGGTCACTGTTTAAAAATAAGGGGCTGCCCATTTAAGACAGAGATGAGGAGAAATCTTTTATGCTGAGAGGATAGAGAGTCTTTGGAACTCCCTCCCTCAAAAGTCAGTGGAAGCAGAATCTTTGAATATTTTTAAGAGAGAAGTAGATAGATTCTTGATTATCAAGGGGGTGAAAGGTTATCAGGAGTAGATGGGAGGTTACAGTCAAATTGGCCATGATCATAGTGAATAGCAGAGCAGGCTCAAGGGGCCAAGTGGCCTACTTCTGCTCCTAATTCATATGTTCGTATGCTGTCCTTGACACAATAGGACTGCACGATGGTTGAGGAGATGGAATGGATCTGGTTTGTCCTCAGTTTTACCTCACCATTGCACCTTTGTGTGTAATGACTTCATAAGACCTTTGTCCTGAACAAATCCTTGTCACTTCAGCCCTTTGCCAAGTACCTTCTATGGGATCTTTGATGCAAACTTGTTGTCCAAACTGTGAACTTGGCAATTTTTACCTGCATTTTTATTGTGCACATTGGTCATCTTTCCTTGTAGTTTTAAAAGTTGCTCTCTAGCTTCTGAGAGATTAAAATGGGTAAGAGTAGGTAAACTGGTATGCACTGGACTGCCAAATATGAGCTGTGCCAGTGATGAAATAGTGCATTTAAATGTGTTGATCTTACATGTAACATTTCAATGTGTAGATCTTGCTTGGTCTGTCTACATTTGAAAATGAGGGATTTCACCATATGAATCTTTGTTCAGCTAGGCCATTAATGAGAAGAAATAGCATGATCAATATTCCACTTCTCACATATATCCTGAAATGGCTTACCAATAAATTGAGGACTGTTATCCAAAATGATCTCTCTAGGTGCACCAGATAAACTGACAATAGCACTTAAGGAGTGTGTATGACAGCTTGACATATCATGCAATTGTCGAATAATGGGGCACTTGGAAAAGTAGTCAAGAATGAAAATAGAGTCAGTGCCATGGACATGAAAGGGGTTGGAAGCAATTTTAGACCAGGGATGGGTAGGACTTCATGTGGAATCAGTGGTTCTTTGTACCCCAACAGATCCTGTACATGGAATTAGTGAGTAGTAGGTTTCGCCATGGCCTTCTATGTCTGTGGGTACATGTCTTTTAGAATTTGCAGAGGCATTATGTTGGCAATTGCCCCTTTGTCTATCTTGGCCAATAACGAATAGTTGCCAACTTCCTTAGGACATATGATTGGAATGTTGGCAACCCCTCCTGATGGTGTTGCACGAGGTTGACTGTGTGAAACATGTGCTCGCCACTCTTTGTCTCATCGTGCACATCATTGTCATTTTCTGGTTTGTCAGCCGCCTCTTGTATATGTTTCTGGCAGGATACTGAATGGTCATTCTTGTTGCTTGAAGGTATCACTTGTCTATGACCTGTTTGGATCAGGCTCTCTTTGTAGCTCCTTTAGCCTTTGCTCTAGTGCACTGCCAATGTCAATGGCTCTTTCTGCCGCATGCCTTGCAGAACTGATGAAATGCTGGTCATTTCTTTGGTTCATGTAAGAGTCCACATCTGCCACATCTGTTGTCAAGTTTGGATGTTCTAGTAAGTTTGTCAACAATCCGGGTTGTACATAAGACTTGTAAGCTTTATTGACCTTAAACAAATCGCTTCATACTTACATTTCTCCTTGAGCAGCTCTTCAGTGCTATACGTTTTGCGCTTGTCTAGCAGATCTTTTTGGAAAGCTTCCATGGGAGTGGATGTGATCACCAACTCAACAAGTTATCTGCTAGCTCGGCATCTGAATAATCACTATAAGCTGCCTTTTCTCTGCATCTGCTGACAAAGTGGTTTATTTATTCTTCAGGCTTTTGATGATATGACATGAACTGCAAGCAATGAATATGGAATTTTGACCTGATTCTGAACCAGACTTCCAATGAAGCTCATACCTTTTGAGGATCCTTCAGTTCTTCTTCTGTTAATCCTGATGTGTTCAACTTGTGTTCACCCATTGCTGGGTGAATCTTTATGGCTTACCTGTCTGATTTAGACACACCTGAATCAAGAAACCACAGCTGTGCACACTGTTTAAACATTTTGGATTTGTATAGTAGGTCAGCTGCATCCCAATTCAAACTGGGGAATTTTGTAGACATTCTGACAATATCCCTTTGACCTTCCTTCTGCTGGAGTACCTGGGAAGAATGTCCTATAGCCGCTCATTATTATCGCAACTTTCTCTGGCCCGATTTTTATGATAGGTTTTTTTTTCCTAAATCTCCCTTTATCCCAATTGATCCGGCCCACCCACTGGACACTCGCCTTTCCCAACAGAGCTAACCCAGTGCAGGTCCTCTTGCCTACTTATGGAACTGGCAGGCTTTGAGCTGCAATCTCACTACAAAGGATCCATCTGCCTACGAGCTTTTTATCTGAGTACTTGCTTGATGCTGTGTCTCCAACGTTTTTCACTGCAGTCACCACACTACGTTTTCAACACACTTCGATGCTGCATCTTTGTTGTGGTCTGTCCAAAACCTCGATCGTCTTCTCATGCTGTGTAGCATAAACTATCACTGTTCATCATGTCTTACCTGTGCTTAATCTTTTTCCATCCTTTCCATTATATCATGCCTTTTATTAAAGATGTCTATTAGCTGCCCCCATTGCCATTTAGAAGGAACCACTGCTGCACACCATGCCTTGTTCTTATAATGATATGAGTCCTTGAACTTATTTGCTGTATAAGACACAAGGCACCAATCATTCATAAGGGATTGGGTGAACACATTTTGGATTCATTTATTAAGATTAGGCACATGAGAACATTCTTACGTAGTTGTAAAGCTTGAAGCATTCGGAACTGTTCTGCTGCTAACAGCAAAAGTGAAATTAAAACTGGAACACACAATACACACGTTTCCTTTCTTGTGATACATACAGACACACACTCATTCTCTTAAAGGTATACTACTACCCATTTCATCTGAAAAAATGAGACAAGACACATCAATATTTTGGGTGTAATAGTTCTACCAGAACTAGAAATTGGAAGATAGGTGAACCCATTTTTATTATGGAGTAGCACAGCATGAGGAGGGGTTAACAACAAGTCAATGCCTTTTCCCTGGCCCTTTCCCTCAAAGTATCTAGATCCATCTATTTGCTTCTTCCCACACCTCCTAGCTGAGACACTAATTTACGAATACTTCCTCCACTCGAGAATATTAAATTCACTGCTCACTGTGTGATTTCCTTTACATTGGGAAGATCGAGTGAAGCACTGGTGATAATGAACACCTGTACTATCTAAATGTGTGACACTGACCTTCCTGTAACCAATTTAACTTCCCCTCCTAATATGACTCTGACCTTTATACTTGATGCTCTATTATTACAGTCAAACACAGAAAATTCTAGAAACAGTTGTAGTGACCACAATATGATTGAATTTTACATCCAATTTGAAAGAGAGAAGTGTGGGTCTAAGACTAATATTTTAATCTTAAATAAAGACAACTATGTGGGCATGAAAGTTGTGCTAGCTGAAGTGAACTGATACTAGGCTAGGGGACAGATCAACAGAGAAGCAGTGGCTGACATTTAAAGGGATATCTTAGAATATTTGGAATAAGTATATTCCTACTATAAAGAAAAATTTTAAGGGGAGGACCCACTTAACGAAGTTAAGGAAAGCATCAAACTTAGGGAAGAAATATATAACTGTGCAAAGATGAGTGGCAGATCAGATGATTGGTCAGAAGATAAAGAATGGCAGAGAATGACTAAAAGGTTAATAGGAGAAAAAAAATAGAGTATGAGAGGAAGCTAGCCAGAAATGTAAAAATGGATAGCAAGGGTTTCTACAGTTATTTAAAAAGGAAAAGAGTAAGCAAAGTGAGTGTTTGTCCTCTTAGGAGTGACAATGGGGAGTTAATAAGGAAGTGGTAGATGAAATTAACAAATATTTTGCTTCTGTCTTCACTATAGAGGACACAAAAAACATTCCAGTGATAGTTGTAAATCAGGAGGTGTAAGGGAGAGAGGAACTTGGTGAAATTGCAATCACTAGGGAAGTGGTACTGAGCAAACTGATGGAGCTGTAGGCTGACAAGTCTCCGGGTCCTGATGGACTTCATCCTATGGTCTTAAAAGAGATGGCTAATGAGGTAGTAGATTTTGCTTTGATGTTAACTTTCCAGAATTCGCTAGATTCTGGAAAGGTTCCATCAGACTGGAAAGTAGCAAATATAACCCCTCTATTCAGGAAGGGAGGGAGGCAGAAATCAGGAAACTATAAGCCAGTTAGCTTGACGTCTGCTGTGGGAAGGTGTTAGAATCGATCATTAAGGAAGTTATGGCTGGGCACTTAGAAAACTCAATGTAATTGGGAAGAGTCAGCATGGTTTTGTTAAAGAGAAATCATGTTTAACCAATGTATTGGAGTTCTTTGAAGGAGTAACGTGTGCTGTGGATAAAGGGGATCCTGTAGACACACTGTACCTTGATTTCTAGAAGGCATTTGATAAGGTGCCAGATCAAAGGTTATTGCGGAAAATAAAAGCTCATGGTGTGGGGGTAACTTATTAGAATGGATAGAAGACTTGTTAGCTGGCAGAAAATGGAGAGGAGAGTGCAAGAGGAGGGCCCTGAGACAGGCAGTCAGCAGCACCTAGAGGAGAGTGCAAGAGGAGAACCCTGGGACAGGCAGTCAGCAGCACCTAGAGAAGAGTGCAAGAGGAGAACCCCGGGACAGGCAGTCAGCAGTACCTAGAGAAGAGTGCAAGAGGAGAACCCTGGGACAAGCAGTCAGCAGTACCTAGAGGAGAGTGCAAGAGGAGAACCCTGGGACAGGTAGTCAGCCGCATGTAGCACCTAACATCACAGGAGCAACATAAGTTCATTGGTTGGTGAGAAACTTCTGTTAGGGATTATCATCAAGTAGCTGAAAATTAGAAAAACACATTATTGCTTGTATTTCTTACTTAAATGTAGGTAGCCCCTTCTTTTAAAATAAAGAAATAAAGTGAAGCCGAGGCCAGGTAAAATAAAGTTTCATAAGTAAACCAAAGTAAAATAAGGTTAAAAACAAAAACAGAATTACCTGGAAAAACTCAGCAGGTCTGGCAGCATCGGTGGAGAAGAAAAGAGTTGACGTTTCGAGTCCTCATGACCCTTCGACAGAACTTGAGTTTGAGTCCAAGAAAGAGTTGAAATATTTCAACTCTTTCTTGGACTCGAACTCAAGTTCTGTCGAAGGGTCATGAGGACTCAAAACGTCAACTCTTTTCTTCTCCACCGATGCTGCCAGACCTGCTGAGTTTTTCCAGGTAATTCTGTTTTTGTTTTGGATTTCCAGCATCCGCAGTTTTTTTGTTTTTATAAAATAAAGTTAACGCAAGGGAAGTAAATTGAAGCCATGGCTGGACAGCTCAGTCATGTGAAATGTGTGTTTTGTAATATGTGGGAAGTTGTGGGCACTACCAGTGTCCTAGACGACCACATGTGCGGGAAGTGTCACAGCTGCAGTGTCACAGTTCCGGGTTTCAGAGCTCAAGCGGCTGCTGCAGTCACTGTGGCACATCTGCGAAGCTGAGAGCTACATGAATAATACATTCTGAGAGGTGGTCCCATCGCAGCTTAGGAGCCAGGAGGCAGAAAGGGAATGGATGATCGCCAGGCAATCCAAGAAAATTAGACAGGTAGAGCAGGAGTCCACCAATCGCTTTTTGTTTTGGATACCGGTGAGGCCATTGGTTCCTCAGGAGTGCAGGTTTTATGGCATCACAGGCAGCTCTGCTGTACAGGAGGGTGGAAAGAAGAGGGAAAGAGCAGTAGTAATAGGAGATTCATTAGTTAGAGGAACAAACAGGTGTTTCTGTGGCGATAGACATGACTCCAGGATGGTATGTTGCCTCCTTGGTGCCAGGATCAAGGATGTCACAGCGCAGCTGCAGGACATTCTTCTGGGGGATGGAGATCAGCCAGAGCTCGTGGTCCACTTTGGTACTAATGACTTAGGCAGGAAAGGGAATGAGGTCCTGAAAACAGGCATTAGGGAGCTAGGAACAAGATTGAAAAGCAGGACCTCTAAAGCAGTAATCTCAGGATTACTCGCACTCCCACGTACAGGTAAGTATAGAAGTAGGAGAATTGAGCAACTAAACACGTGGCTGGAAAGCTGGTGTAGGATAGAGGGCATCAGATTCCTTAGGCATTGGGATTGGTTTTGGAGAAGATGAGACCTGTACAAGCCAGATGGTCTACACTTGAACAGGACTGGGACGAATATCCTCGCAGGAGATTTGCGGGGTTTTAAACTAGATTGGCAAGGGGATGGGAACCTGAAGGCAAATTCAGAGCAGGAAACAGGAGATGGAGAATTAGTGAGTGCCCCTGAAAGGCAGAAGCAGCACAGGTTACAAACTGTACAACACAGGAATTTGGCAGTGTTAATAGGTATATATGTAAATGCAAGGAGCATAGTAAATAAAGCTGATGAGCTGAGGGCACAGATAGACACACGGCAACATGATATCATCGCTATAATGGGAACTTGGCTTAAGGAGGTGCAAAAATGGCAGCTCAACATCCCTGGTTATAGAGTTTTCAGGCAGGATAGGGAGTGTGATAAAATGATGGGGGTGTAGCATCATTGGTTAGAGAATCAATTACAGCTGTGTGGAAGGATGATACTAAATGAAGCATCAAATTAAACGTCATTTTCCTGAGCTCAGAAATAAAAAAGGGGCAGCCACGCTGCTACTATAGACCCCAAAATAGTAGAAGGGGCTTAGAAGAGCAAATATGTAGACAGATTTCTAAGTGCAAAAACAATAGGGCAGTAATTATTGGGGACTTCAGCTACCTGAATGTCAGTTGGGTTACAAACAGTGTGAAGGGCACAGAGGGCACAAAGTTCTTAAATTTCATTCAAGAGAACCTTTTTAGCCAGCATGTACAACGAGAGGGGGCACAATTCTAGATTTAGTCTTAGGAAATGAAGCTGAACAATTGGATGAAGTAGCAATGGGGGACCATTTTGGAGATAGTGACCATAATACAGTTAAATTTAGCATCAATATGGAAAAGAACAAAAATAGAACAGGAGTAAAAGTTCTAAATTGGGGGAAGACAAATTTTATACAGTTGAGTGGTGAGCTGGCGAGAGTGGACTGGTCACAACTATTAGAAGGAAAACTATGCCAAATTAGTGGGAGGCATTCAAAGGTGAGATTCTGCAGGCACAGTGTAGACATGCCCCCACAAAGAAAATGGGTGGTTCTGCCAAATCTGGAGACCCCTTGATATCCAGAAGCATCCAGACCAAGATAAAGCAGAAAAAGAAAGCTTATGACAGTCACAAAAGACTTAATACTGTAGAAAGCCTAGAGGACTATAGGAAGTAAAGGAATGAAGTAAAAATGGAAATTAGGAAAGCAAAGTGAGGATACAAAAGAATATTGGCAGGTAAAATCAAAGAAAATCGTAAGATGTTTTACCAGTACATTAAGAGCAAGAGAATAACTAATGAAAAGGTAGAGCCTATCAGGGATGGACATGGTAACTTGTGGGTTGACGCAGAAGATGTGGGCAGGGTTCTCAATGAGAGCTTTCTCTCTGTCCTCACTAAGGAGAAGGATGATGCAGACTTTCTAGTTAAAGAGAAGACGAGTGAAATATTAGAGACAATAAGCATAGTGAGAGAGGAAGTACTGGGGTACTGGCATCCTTGAAGGTGGATAAATAACCAGGGCCAGATGGATTGTATCCCAGGTTGTTGAAGGAAGCCAGGGAGAAAACAGTGGATGCTTTGAGGATCATTTTTCAATCCTCACTAGATACAAGTGAGGTCCCTGAGGATTGAGATCTACGTACGTTGTACCATTATTTAAAAAAGTTCTGAGGGATAGGCCGGAAAATTATAGACTGGCCTGCCTGACTGCGGTGGTGGGCAAATTATTGGAGTCAATTCTGAGAGACAGGATAAACTGTCACTTAGAAAGACATGGATTGATCAGGGACAGTCAGAATGGTTTTGTTAGGGGAAAATCGTATCTTACTAACTTAATAGAATTTTTTGTGGAAATAACAAGGAGGATTGATGAGGTTAGTGCAGTGGATGTTGTCTACATGGATTTCAATAAGGCATTTGACAAGGTCCCACATGGCCAACTATTCAGAAAAGTGAGGTCCCAGGGGATACAGGGGAAGGTGGCAGGTTGGGTCTAAAATTGGCTCAGTGACAGAAAACAAAGGGTAACAGTCATTATTTTTAAATGTATTTCCATACATTGTTTTATCTCTACCTTTTAGCCTTTTTCAATTCCTTCACCCCACCCCACTCCCACTAGGGCTATCTGTACCTTGCTTGTCCTGTTTTCTACCCTTAATTAGCACATTCCTTAGATAATTTCAACACCTCTTTTGGTTATCTCCACCTATCACTGGCCCTCTATCCAGCTCTACTTGTCCCACCGCCCCCCCACCCCCTTATATTTCACCTCTCTTCTATTTTTATTTAGTTCTGTTGAAGGGTCATTCGGACTCAAAACGTTAACTGTGTTCCTCTCCACAGATGCTGCCAGACCTGCTAAGTTTTTCCAGGTATTTTTATTTTTGTTTTTGTTTTGGATTTCCAGCATCCACAGTTTTTTGCTTTTATCTTAAAGGACAACGGTCGATGGATGTTTTTGCAAATGGAAAACAGCTTCCTGTGGTGTTCCACAGGGCTCAGTTTTGGGGCCCTTGCTTGTTTGCTGTATTATATTAATGATTTAGACTTAGATGTGGAAGGCATGTTGGGAAACTTGCAGATGACACAAAAATTGGCCATGTAGTTGATAGTGAAGAGGATAACTATCGACTCCAGAATGATATCAATGGTTTGGTTGAGTGGGCGGAGAAGTGGCAAATGGAATTCAATCTGGAAAAGTGTGAGATAATACATTTGGGGAGGGCAAACAAAGCATGGAATACTCAATATATGGGAAGTTATTGAGAGGGGTTAAATAAGTGACAGACTTTAGAGTGCAAGTCCACAGAACCTTGAAGGTGGCAGGACAGGTGGAAAAGGTGCTCAAGAAAGCACATGGAATGCTTTCCTTTATTGGATGAGGGATTGAATACAAAAGCAGGGATGTAATGATGGAGCTGTATAAAACACTGGTTAGGCTACAGCCAGAAATTTGTGTATAGTTCTGGTCACCATATTACAGGAAGGATAGAATTGCTATGGAGAGTGTGCAGAGGAGATTTACAAGAATGTTGCCAGGGCTTGAAAATTGCAGCTATGAGGAGAGATTGGTAGTTTTCTTTAGAACAGAGGAGGCTAACGGGTGACCTAATTGAGGTGTACAAAATTATGAGGTGCCTAAATAGGGTAGACAGGAAAACTTGTTTCCCCGTGCTGAGGGGTCAATTACCAGGGGGCATAGATTGAAGGTGATTGGTAGAAGGATTAGAGGGTACATGAGGAAAACGTTTTTCACCCCAAGGGCGGTGGGCGTCTGGAATTCACTGCCTAAGTTGGTGGTTGAGGCTGAAACGCTCAACTCATTTAAAAGGTACCTGGATCTGCATCTGAAGTGCTGTAACCTGCAAGAATATGGACCAGATGCTGGAAAGTGGGATAAAATGAGCGGCTAGTTTCTTTTTTCTCCTTGGCCGGCACAGACACGCTGGGCTGAATGGCCTTTCTCTACACCGTGACTTTTCTATGGTTCTGATTGGCAGGATGTGACAAGTGGAGTCCCACAGGGTCTGTGTTGGGGCCTCAACTTTTTACAATTTATATCAATGACTTAGAAGAGGGGAGCAAAGGCATGATAGCTAAATTTGCAGATGACGCAAAGATAGGTAGGAAAGTATGTTGTGAAGAGGACATGAGGTTGCAGATGAATATAGATAGGTTGAGTGAGTGGGAAAAAAATCTGGCAGTTGGAGTGTAATGTGGGAAAATGTGAAGTTGTTTACTTTAGTAGGAAGAATAAAAAAACGGAGTATTACTTAAGCAGAGAATGGCTGCAGAATTCCAAGGTGCAGAAGGATCTAGGTGTTCTAGTGCATGAATAACAAAAAGTTAGTATGCAGGTACAGAAGTAATTAAGAAGGCTAATGGAATGCTATCCTTTATCACGAGAGGAATTGAACATAAAAGTAAGGATGTTGTGTTATATAGGGCATTGGTGAGACCACATCTCAAATACTGTGGGCAGTTTGATCTCCTTATTTAAGGAAGGATGTAAATGTGTTGGAGGTGTTCAGAGGAGGTTTACTAAATTGATACCTGGAATGAGCGGGTTGTCTTATGAGGAAAGTTTAGACAGACTGGGCTTGTTTCCACTGGCGTTTAGAAGAGTGAGGGGTGACTTGTTTGAAGTATATAAGATCCTGAACAGTCTCAACAAGGTGGACGTGGAAAGCATGTTTTCGCTTGTGGGTGAGTCCAGAACTAGGGAGCACTGTTTTAAAATTAGGGGTTGCCCTTTTAGGACAGAGATGAGGAGAATTTTATTTCTGTCAGAGGGTTGTGTGACTTAGGAACTCTGCCTCAGAAGGCGCTGGAGGCAGGGTCATTGAATATTTTTAAGACGGAGGTGGATAGATTCTTGTTAGACAAGGGAATTAAAGGTTATCGGGAGTAGGTGGGGATATGGAACCCAAAACACAAACAGATCAGCCATGATCTTATTGAATGGCAGAGCCGGCGCAAGGGGCCGAATGGCCTACTTCTGCTTGTATTTTGTATGTTTGTATGGATGGTTTTAACTATTCAGCTGAAGGAAAGGGAGTAGCTGGAGCGCTAAGATCACCCTGGGACTCTCCAGTTATTGATTATTCTCTTCCCACTGTCCAGCTAGCTAAGGCCAAAAAATATTGTGGGTAGATTTTGAGATGGATTTTAACCTTGCCTGTTTGATGGAAAACAGGTGGGCAAGCAGCTAAAAGCTGCCTGATGACTTATCTGCTGATGTTTGCTCTGAACCCTTTTTTTTAACTGTCACCAGCACTTGACAGGCAGCTAATGACAAGAACCCAAAGCTGCTGGGGTGCTTCCTTAAATATGTAAATCAAGGTCTCATGACATCATTGCTCCGACTCAATATTAGCTGAGCCTGAGTGGAGAGCTTGCTGCAGCTTTCCCACTGGGTGAAACCTTGTCAGATGAAGATCAGAAGCTGAAGAGATTGTTCAGCATAACGTTTTACTTTTCTTTGTGGAGCAGGAGTTCTCATCCAGACTGCACAAAAAATGGTTAGAAACCCTTCCCCATCTTCACTTCTAACCATGTGCTGCCAAGTAGCCAAGGGCTTACTGATTTTCTAAGTCTATGTTTGCCTGTCACCCACTTCCTGCTGTGTTTTTGGTGTGAAGTTGGCCAGCTAATGAGGTGGTTAAAAACATTTTTTTTTAAATTCTTTTGGATGTGGGCATCACTGCAAGGCCAGCATCTGTTGCCCATCCTTAATGGCCCTTGTACTGATTGGCTTGCTAGGGCCATTTCAGAGGCCAGTTAAGAGTCAACTACATTGTTCTGGATCTGGAATGACATGTAGGCCAGACCAGGTAAGGATAGCAGATTTCCTTCCCTAAAGGACATCAATGAGCCAGATGGGTTTTTACAACAATTGATGATAATTATCATGGTCACTATTACTGGGGCGAGCTTTATTTTCCAGATTTATTAATTGAATTTAAATTCCACCAGCTACCTTGGAGGAATTTGAACCCATGTCCCCAGCAGAGTAGCCTGGGTCTCTGGATTACCAGCCCAGTGGCATTACCACTACGTCAGCATCTCTCACATTCTGCTGAGAGTGGGTGGGAACTCCGCTTCCCCATGTGATTGTCTGCCACAAACGATTTCAAATTAAAACCCACCCGTTCACTTCCATCAATACTGCTGGCGGTAGGGGTCAGTTCCAGTTCTACACTTCTTCCATTGACATCAATCGAAAAGAAAACCGGGCACTGTGCATAATGGATTGACAATCTGTTCCCGCTAGTTTGTATCTGTTAATGAAATCTTACCCTTTGATTTTATGTCTGTGCAAAAACAAATGTAGTCCTCGAATGTGTTTTGATATGGCAGGAACTTACCTTACTGTACTCTCTGAACCTGCTATTCCAGAACAAACAATCAAATATGATAGCTAATGCATTTATACAACAGTTACTGGTCTCACAGGGAGAACAGCCATCTCAGTCACAGTCAGGAGTGTAAACCTAGCTGAAACTAACACTGCAGCTACAAAGTCTCCTGCTGAGGAGAGTCTCACACGATTCCCTCAGATCTTTTTCAACCACATTTGACCCTGCACTGGATCTTTATTAGGGGCAATATTAACACTCTGATCAGTGAGAAAGGAGCAAGGCAGGAATGAGCATTTTTCCTTCATCCGCCCATAAATTGCCCATTTTAATACCGCTAACGCAAAACATGCTATCCCAAAAAAAGGTTAACCCACCCCTGAGTGCAGCCGGGTAAAGTTGTTGGGGAGATGAGCGAGACCCTCTGGGGTAAGTTCGAGAAAAAATGTAATTAATGAGGCTACAAGAAGCAGGAGTGCCCAGTGGACAGACAACCACTTTGCTGCTAGAAGCCTTATTTTGGTGGCAGCTGTTTGATTTTTGTACGGCTGCCCTCACCCCCACAGGCCAGCTGCCACTTTGTCCTCTGAAGACCTGTGGCATGCTGATGAAGAGCCCTGGTGTGGATTTCTATCTTTCCCTGCCGCTTCACACCGGGAGCTAAAATCCTTGTTGCTTCTCTGTGTGGACAGATTGAATCCTGAATCTGTAATACTGCAACTTCAGGTTGGTGCAAAGTGGTAATTCTTCAATTAGGTTTTTAATTTGCAGCAGTACCAGAACTTACATTACAACACAAGGGGCTCCTCTCCTACCAGAAAACAGTGACCTTATTTTGACAATTCATTTTCCTTCCTCAGCACATCATATGGAACATGTGGTACTGACATTTAAGTGCTCCAAAGGGAGCAAAATTTGCAGTTATCAGATGAGGGCATTTCTTTTATCTGTACTACTTAAGAGAATATTATTTTCCCAAGATAGTGCACATGATAACTTACATGTCACTGTTAATTTTCTTTTTGTTTTGGTGTCCTAATAGGAAGAGAATCAAACAAATGTTTAAATTTAGACAATGGAACTGTAACTGTAACGATTTGCAATTATGACTTGGTTGTCATATTGAGGGTAATTTTAACCCAACACAACTAGCGGAAAATTGAGGAATAGATCAGATGCCTGTTTTCCACCTGGCTGATTTAACTGTGAAGTTAAACAGACAACCTATCCCTTTCCATTGGTTTACTGTTGGGTGAATTAATTTAAAATTACACCTATTGGGCAGAATTTAATGGTTGCGGCGATGGACCCGTCCCTCCTGCCACAGCCATTTCCGGGAGCCCTATCTGGATTAGTTGCCAATTCAGTAGCCCCTTGGCTGCCGTTGCTCTCCCAGGGACAATTTCCCGCTGAACTTTCTGTGGGTGTGGGGCAGATGTCCGGTGTCCAAGAGCTGCTGACCAGCAGCTCTCCTATACTGACAGTGCCTCCGGGAATGGTAAATACTGTTGGCACTGCAGGCGTCCCAAGGCTGAGGATTATCCCTGGAGCCCCCAGACAAAGGTGAGTGCGATGGGAACACTGGAGCCAGTCAGGGAGGCCCTGTTGAGGGAGCAGGAGGGGCACCATTGTATAGGACAGGGGGCATCTTCACCAGGTCCCTCAGATGCCATCAGCTGGTCCCTATGATGAGCACAGGGTGTTCTAGAAGGAAGGAACCCTTCCCCTCCAGCCAGGCTGCAGGCATGCCTGCCAGGGTTTACCTGCAGTTCACCAACAACGTGTGGCTTCCACCTGCCATTGGTTAATTACCAGTGGCAGTGGGATGAGGTCCTTAAGTGGCCACTTAAGGGCCTCAGTTGGCTTTCAGATCGGAAGGCTGTTCTTGACCCTTCCTGCCCTGGACTTAATTGGGAGGAGTCAGTAAGCAACAGGATCTCCACCCCATTTTATGGGCCCCTGCCTCCCAGCATGATCCCAGGGAGAGCATTACATTCTGTCCATTGTATCTAATTGTCAAGTTTCTTTATTCTTTCATGGGATGTGGGCGCTGTTGGCAAGGCCAGCTATTGTTGCCCATCCCTAATTGCCCCTTGAACTGAGTGGCTTGCTAGGGCCATTTCAAAGGGCATTAAGAATCAACCACATTGCTGTGGATCTGGAGCCACATGTAGGTCAGACCAGGTAAGGATAACAGATTTCCTTCCCTAAAAGGCATTACTGAGCCAGATGGGTTTTTGTGGTAATCCTTGATAGTTACATGTCAACATCACTGATTCTAGCTTTATATTCCATATTTATTAACTGAATTCACGTTCCACCAATTCCCCCACAGTAGACTGAGTTCTACCATAGGCTTCGTGACCCCAATGTCAGGCCGAAAAGCTGATCCTTAGTCTGTGTTTGTTGGCAATAGGATGGGCTTTGTGATTTTACCGCTGGCGGGATCCTAACTGTCCTCCTGCAGGCATACTGTCCAGTTAAGGATGACAGGTACTGATGCTGTCAACTCAGCCAAAAGCCGGCAGCTGTGAAGCCTCAGCAGTGCAACTGGGACAGGCAACCTCAAAGAGGCAAGTACAAATGAAAATTTAGGGGCTGAGGGCAGTGGGCTCCATGGGACAGGGGAGGACTCTCTGGGGGAGATTATTGGGGCAGCAGAGGTTGCATTTCATGCCTGTAGTCCCCTCCCTAGGCCACGTAACCTCAGACTTTAAGGCCCTCCAACCCCCCTGAACCATCGGACGGAGGCTGCTTCCATGGAACTGGTGGCATCCCCATGCTGGCTGTTGTGGAGGTCAGGGCATGGCGGTGGGGGGAGAGTTGCTCTGATATCGGCAAGATATTGCTAGCCATGTAACCTGGCCGTCAGTAAGAGTGGTCAGCTGATCTGTCTTGTTTACTGTCCTGGAAATGTTGCAGACTTACTTGGCTGAATGGCCTCCTTTTGGGCTGTGCTGTTCTCTGAGACATGAACTCAGAACTGAGCCCTGAGATTCTCCTTCCATTTGTAGGACCCACTCTCACATTCATTGTGTATTCTGGCAGGAAATTCATTATCCATTGAATCAGTTTGGCAGTGATGTTCATTAAACAAAGAAATAAAAACAAAAAACTGCAGATGCTAGAAATCCAAAACAAAAACAGAATTACCTGGAAAAACTCAGCAGGTCTGGCAGCATCGGCAGAGAAGAAAAGAGTTGACGTTTCGAGTCCTGATGGAGTTCTGTGGAAGGGTCATGAGGACTTGAAACGTCAACTCTTTTCTTCTCCACCGATGCTGCAAGACTTGCTGAGTTTTTCCAGGTAATTCTGTTTTTGCTGTAGCAGTGATGTTAAGCTGGGAGATGATCACTGCCAATGTGCACTCTTCCTTGTTAAAACTTGAAGAATGTGTTGTGATAATCTCAGCAGGTTGTCACTAATGTTTCTTCCTCTCCAAATCCCTGCATGGCCTGAGCTGGAGCTAGTATCCTGGGGCTGAGTGGGAAGTGTGATGATTTTCTCCGAAAGCTTTTGCAAGCAGCCAGCAGGCTGGTGGATTGGCACTTTGTGCAGTGACTAGAGTCATAGCCTGGTTTGTACACGGTGACCACAGCTGACTTTCAAGCATCTCTTGAGAGGTGACCTACCTACACTGACTTTGTCATGGCCGTTGTTCCACATGGTGGGAGGATCTGTGGAATTGGGGCTCAAATGTACAGATACACCTGTGGATTCGGATTATCCCCCATGTCCTGGTTGTGATTCAGCTGATACTAGTTATATATTTAATATACTTAATTCATCGTACCCTAAGGTTGCAAAAGAGGTGGCGCTGGGGGAATTTTAACAGGTGGAAAAGAGGTTTAGCAAGTCAGAGGCCTGAATTGAAGAGCCAGATGATACAGTCCAATCCAAAACTGGATACCTGGCCAGTATCAATGGGTGGTGGTACATAAAGGGACGGACAGTAACCCCACTGTAGTTGGCTACCTTGGGCTAGGCCAAGAGCCAAAAGGGGGGACTGTTAGGGGGAATACAGTAAGAATTTATTGAAAGGGAGTTACTTAGAAATTCTAGGTAGCCAGTGCCATAAAGTACATTAACAGTTAAGGATGAACTTTGCACACCTTTATGGCCTGCAATCACCAGAAAGGCCCTGGGCGCCAGACTGGAGACGGAGGATGAAAACAAGATAGATTAAGTGTGCTGGCCAACAGTTAAGGAAAGGTCAGATGGTCCGAGCTTAGATAGGGAGAGAAGGCTCTGCCTGGGTGAAGGCTGAACATTGTTCTTGTCAGTGATGTATAAATAAGCTGTATACTTGTAATTTGGTAGAGTGCTACCTCAAGCTGCTTTGAGGTGGTTCTCTTCTTGCAATTGCTCGAATAAACAATCATAACCTGTGCCTGAGCCTCCTGTGGTTTGTTTGTCAAAGATATCACAACACCGTCATCTTGTTAGGTGCCTTGCTGGACATACATTTGTGATGCCATCCTTGGCAAGGGCTTAGCTTCTGCAGGGGCAATTGGGTGGTATCAGTTCCAGCCAGACAAGACTACTTACCTCAGATTGCCTTGAAGAAAGCTACATGTACGCTTGGCTGGAGAGCTTCACTCCCAATTGTTCAAATTTATGTTTTGAGAATGGAAACATTTATACTATGGTTAGTTAATTCAAAAAGAGTACAGAAAGTTCATGGGATTCTCCCAAGCAATCTTTAAACTTATGTTTGACACTGCACTGGAGTCTTGTACCACTTCTCTGTGGAGTTAGGTCAGCATCAGAGACTGATTAATACTGTGACTTCAAGGTCACGATGAAGCAGAAACTGCTTTGCAGCAATGCTAATATCACAGTATAAGCACACTCTTAATCTTGTTCTCCACAAACTGGAACTACTGTTGCTTTTTCATTACCATGGAGCCTCAAATGCATTTTTAAAACCCTGTTTTACTTGTTTTGCCTTCTAGGACTGAGTATGTGAGATTAATATTCCATATTGTTGATCGCTGGACATGTTATATAGCTCCCCAGATTGTTTATATCAGAATAGAGCCAAATTGAATCCAAAATTTTATTTGTCTCAGAGATTATGGCATTTGTGTTTTATACCATTGCAAACAGAGATTTAATATCTACAATATTTTCAGTCATTGGGCTCGATTATCACTCAGCCAAATCATATTCACAAGGCGTTACTGGCCTCAGGTGGACTGGTGCTCCAGCCGCTGCCAGAACTCCTCCTGGTTCCATGTGATGCCTCCCATTAGCTCAGAGCTCATGAGCTGCGGTGGGTGTCTGTTTGGGGAATGGGGCTTGCTAATGAGATTTAAACAAGGTCCCCTTGTCAACTTGATAGGTGACTGGCTGGCACTCCACCAATCAGCTGCCTAAAAGCTGAGCATTAGTTCATTTGGACCAAGGGTTTGTGTTTTTCCTGAGCAATTGTTTTTTTTTTCATTCTAAAAGTTCAGGTAATTCAGTATCTAAGCAACGTACACCTGAATGGGTAGTAGAATGTATTTCTTTCTGTTACTGTTGACCAGCTTACGCTGTGGCAAGAGGGAGGTGCCACATTGTGGAAGTGGAGGAGGGGCCCACATCTCTGAAATAATTTGAAATGAATTTTGTAAGAAACACCTGTAGTGATAGTGAAATATGAGATTTGAATATTGTTCCCATGTTTTTAGGACTTGTTTCAGTTTATGGGAGTTTTTTTTAGTGTTGATTATAAACATTAAAACATAAAAAAAACAAAAGTGCAGTTAGCATGACCATTTGGAGTCCATTACAAACTATAGACTGAGTGTGGGCAGGGCTTGAAATTCCCAACGAAAGTCAATGGGTGTTTTGCTGGGTTGTCAAATTTTTGGTCCCGCCTGTGACGGGTGCCGTCAGAAAACCCCAGCCTATAAAACTCCACTCCAAATCATTCCTGCCTGACCCCTATTCAATTCAGAGGTTTTCCCCTCAGTGTTTCTGTGTTTAGCACTCTGACTATTCCTGCTGACAACAATATGCAATGTTCATGCAGGAATATAACCATTGTTCCACCTACCCAACATACAAAATTAGACTGACACCCTTCTAAATCTAATAACCTTGAATTCTTCTTGCTGATAGGAACTTTATGAAACCCGTCATTGTTCCATTACCTTTGCTAATTATCTCTCATTTACCACACTCTAACTGGAAAAAATAAATGAATTTATAATTTTATTTTGATTACCTTAATTTGAATCCATGAATTCCTGTTCTTGAATTTTGTACGTGGCAGGAAAAACAGCTTATCAAAATCCATTTCAATAAATGGATACAGACCTGAAACATTCACTCTGGCTCTCTCTCCACACATGCTGCCCAACCGGAGTATTTTCCAGCATGTTACATTTTTATTTCAGATTTCTAGAATCCACAAGATGTTGCTACAGCTATCAAAATTCACACTTTCCAAACCTCTCATAATCCTGAATACTTTTAACAAATCATACCTCAGACTTCTCCTTTCAAGAGTGAAAAATCCCATAATAACCACAGCCCTGAAGTTAATCTAGTAATTCACTTTTGCTCTTCATTCAAGGACACAATTTTAAAATAACAAGGTCGGAACTACTCACAGTATTGAAAGCCAGATATAATTTTAAACTTAGCTCTCTCAACTTATAAGTTACATATCTAACATATTTACAATCATTCATATTCCTAAATAGCCTGTGAAACGCAATGAAGGTTTAAACAACCTGTCCATCAAAACCCAAGATTTTTTTTCTATTATGACATTGCAAGCACATTTCCATTTAATACATAACCATGTCATCCTTTCCTCTGTTGAATTGCATAACTTTTCAATATGTATTGCATATTCATCTTCCATTTAGTCATGAACAGTAGCTTGGTGGTTATAATATAGGATTAGTAATCGAGAGGCTTGGATTAATTATCTGAGACATGAGTTCAAGTCCCAACACTGCAGTTGTGGAATTTAAATTCAAGTAATTATATAAAAAGAAACTGGGATAAAAGACTAGTATCTGGAATGGTGACCATGTAATTGCAAGATTGACATAAAAACCCATCTAGTTCACTGATGTCCTTTAGAGAAGGATATCTGCTGTCCTTAATTGCCTGGCTAATATGTGACCGCAAAATCACAGCAATTTGCTTGACTCTTACCTGCTCGCTGAAATGACCCAGTTGGATCAAACCATGTCGACCACTGTGGCAGTGCCTTCTCCACACACACTGCAGCAGTTCAAGGAGGCGGCTCACCACCTTTTCAAGGGCAGTTAGGGATAGGCAATAAATGCTGACTTTGCCAGTAATGCCCACATTCCATAAATGAAATTAAAAAAGTCTTTATTTACAGACATAACTTTTATATTTCTTTTATATTTATGTGCTTTGATCACTATCTGTCACAGCACTAAATGTGCTATCTTCTGCAAATGTAGACACCTTGGACATGGTTCAATCCCCAAAATCATTTATAAAAATTATAAACAGGTGTTCCTAACACTAGTACCTATAACAACTGGCAACCACCCATATGGCTCCCCATGCGCTATATTTCAGTGCAGTCTATCAACCAAACAATTTCTAACCCAGTCCGGTATTTTGCCATCTAACCCATAGGACTGAACCTAATATGTTACTCTATTTTGTGGGATAGCACTAAATGCCTTTCTCAAATTCCGGTGTTTATACTGTATAAATTACTTTGGAAAAAAACCTTAACTTAGTTTTCATGGTTTGTACAAGCACCCCTCTCCCAAATTCGTGTTAGTTTCAAAGCCATTAAATTGATTTCCTGGGGTTTTAAGGAATTTTCCTTTGAGATACTGGAGGAATGGATGTGGTTTGTAAATATCAAGCCAGGCCATACTCTGGGAATGACTAGTCTTGATGTCAGTCTAGGATTAAATCTCTTGATATGCACATTGGTTGAAGCTGGGAGTTTTAACCCACCATCTTAAGCCTTTTTAGTAATGGAGCTGGGAACCTGCATGAACTCAGTTTTCAGCCAGCCTAAAACATTGTTTTAGGTATTTCAAATGCATTAGCTTTGTGATTTATGTAAGTTTAATCATTTTCGTGTGAATTTTGTAACTTCCTTTAGGTTTCTCTTATTTTGCAAATCTTTCTAATATTAAATGCTCTATTTGGTGGAGGAAGTAAGATAGCTGATGAAAACATTTGATTCAGCTTTTCCTTCATACATAGATTCTCTTGACTCTGTACATTTGATCTGTAGTTTTAATATGTTCATTGTTCTGCACTGAAAATTTATCTATCGACTTTTCTCGTGTTTTATTTGTGATTTCTGTACCTGTCCAGTCCTGATTTGCTTTTGATGAGTTTGAAATATGAGCCACTGAGTAGCAAGTAAGACAAGCAAATTTTGACATGATTGGTCATTTCAACTTTAGGTGATGATGTGAAATGGGCAATAATGATGGCAACTTGTTAAATACCCTGCTTGATTTTTCTCCCTTTTAAAATTCTAAGATGTTGCCTTGAATCAAGAAACATAAATACAGCTAAAGGCAGCAAGCTGCATGTGCACACAAACAAGGGCAGCATGCATGTGGGAACACCACCACCTTATATCCTTCCCTATCATACTATTTTTGCAGTGTGATTTTCCTATGTGTGCTGTCCCTTTTTCTTCTCATAGCTTTAGAGGACCTTTACTGTGTGCTGGAATAGCTTCACTTCCTAGGACTCACCTGGTTTCTCTTGTGCTATGCGAGGAAGTAGGAGTGATGACACTGCCCTGAGGTGAACCAAGATTACGACCTCATGAATGAATCTCGCATCGTATGTTAGATAGTCATAGCTGCCATTCTGCTAGCTAAGGATTAGTATAGGCAATGTCTTTGGAAAAGATTATCTGCCTGTACACTAAAGGATTAAAGGGTAATTCAGTACAGAGTAAAAAGTATAGATGAGGGAAAATTAAAAATATGTGGATTTAGAATATTGCCCCAATGTGAAGCAGTTGGAAAATCCAGAAGAATGGGTTTCCCTTAGGTCCTTTTGAATTTAAACCTGATTCCCATTTTTGGGATTTGCTTCCTAGTCGCAGTCGTGGGCCTCTGGCGCCAGGTTGTAATTGATGGGGGAATGACATCAATCAAGAGGTAGGG
Organism: Carcharodon carcharias; assembly: GCF_017639515.1. Lineage (NCBI taxonomy): Eukaryota > Metazoa > Chordata > Chondrichthyes > Lamniformes > Lamnidae > Carcharodon > Carcharodon carcharias. The sequence continues at coordinate 52,190,660 of NC_054474.1, forward strand.
ATGGCTAGAAAGATCATGAGGCGAGGATGATGACATCGAAGGGGTACCTGGAGCGATTGGGATAGGAGGGTAGAGGATTACAAGGCAGTCTGGGGAGATGGGCAGGGAAGGAAGGAGATCATGGTGGTGGTGGGGGTGGGTGCCTGTTTGGGAGATCACAGTGGAGGACATAGAAGTTTATGAGTTAGGGCCAACGAGGTAATTTGGGGACAGGGGGAAACATTCCTGTTCCTCCTGGTCCACAAACAGTGTAGAAAGGCACTTAACCAGTTCATCCAGCAGGCCCGTCTCCCTTCAGCTGCCAGGTTTCCCGTAGTTAAAATTACCCCCCATCATTTCTACTTGCAAATTGTTGATAAAAGCCTTGTAAATGGATATTAATACAATCAGATCACTGATGGTCAGATGCAAATAAGTTCTACAAATATGTAATTAGCTAATAAAAAAGTATATAAAATTCTCAAAGAACTGTTAATGTATTTATGTAATATCCCATGCATATTTATAATGTCCTTTTGAACAAGTAAATACCACTCATTTTTTTTAAATTATGAAACTTAATATTAAAAATGAAAGAACTATGTACTACACATTTTTTATTTTGTACCTTTTGTTGTTTTGGTATTTTAGTGAAATTTGAATGAAGAGTGATGGTAGAGAATTTTAATTGGGTACATACTTCACCTTTATAATGGCTGGAATTCATGGTCTAAGTATTGCTATTGAGGAGAAGGAAGAGCATGTCATGAGGCATGCCACCTTATGAGATCAATAAGGTCTCATTATTACAAAGTCAGCCTGGTAACATGAGCAGAGAACCATTCATAGATATGGAGCGAAGACACTCTTTGTTCAGGTATCATGCCCTAAGAGGATGCTGGTGACCATGGACTTCCATGTGTTGGTCTACAGTTATACTTGGAAATGTATTGTAGCGGTTTGTTGTCTAACAAAGACTAGGGGATGGATGTTTACCTTCAGTGCCTGGGATCCTTGGAATAGAAACTGTCTGGGTTCTAGAACCAGCAGACAATCTGCTCCACCAGGTTTCCGCTCAGGTGATGTTGGTACAAATATGTCCCTATGATTCTTCACAGAGATCATGCTTAACTTTTGCAGCAGCTGGTAACCAGATTTCCAAACTACTTCAGTGGCTGCTGATGAGCTTGGACATTTTTTCTACCTGGACCTTCAATGAAACAACCAAGTTTATCTACCAAATCTCCAAACAGCAATACAGTTCAGTATCATATAGACCATTGAAGGTTTGTTCCCCTGGCTTTTATATATTCCTCCATATGAAGCAGGCAGCAGAACAAGACAGGCCTTCACTTTGATGATCCAGCTGAAATCCATAAAGTGCTGGGCACTATCAATGACACGTAAGTGGCTATACCCTGAGCCCTGCCCTAATTTCAAAGGCGTCATAAGTAGAAAGGGAATCTGTTGTGTGAATGTGTAGTTGGCCTCAGTCTATACGTACAGATTCATGCATGCTAATGCCCAGAATCTGGCAGTTGCCATCATTCGATCATTCATTTTACACTATTTATGGTGCTAACATTAGTATAAGCACAGCATTGCTGGATGGATTGCGGCTGGGGGAAGCAGGCTATCTGCTGCAGTCATGGCTGCTCACTGCATCGTGAAACCCAAAGACAAAATTGAAAGAAAGACATTATGAGGTGCATATGGGTATGCAACAGATAATTAGCATCCTTAACCAAAGCTCAAAGCTACAGTACAGATTTCAGAAGTTGCCAGAAATTATTGTTATCATCTGCTTCTGACAATTTATTTCTGCAGAGGAGCTTTGTTGTGGAGTGACCTTTCCTGCATTATAAGGTCAGAACTGGGGATGATTGCACAGTGTTCAGTTCCTTTAGCAACTCCTCAGATACTGAAGCAGTCCGTGCCCATATGCAGCAAGACTTGGACAACACTCAGGCTTGGACTGAGAAGTGGCAAATAACATTTGTGCCACACAAGTGCCAGGCAATGACCATTTCCAACAAGAGAGAATCTAACGATCTCTCCTTTAGACAGTCAGAGGAATTACTGTTGCTGAATTCTCCCACCATCAACATCCTGGAGGTTATATTAACCAAAAACTTAACTGGTCTAGCCATATAAATACTGTGCCTTATATGAATAGATCAGAGCCTGGGAATCCTGCAGCGGGTAACTCAGCTCCTGACCCCCCAAAGCCTGTCCACCATCTACAAGGCACAAATCAGGAGTATGATGGAATGCTCTCCACTTGCCTGGATGAGTGCAGCTCCAACAACACTCGAGAAGTTCGACAGCATCCCAGCCAAAGCAGTCCACTTGTTGGCACCTGATCCATCACTTTAAACATTCATTCCCTCCACCACTGACACACAGTAACAGCAATGTGTACCATCTACAAGATGTACTACAGGAACTCATTTAACACTCATTCTCTTCTACCTTGAGGAACAAGGGCAGCATGCATATTGAAACATTCCTCCATGCAGGCTCTCTACCAAGTCACATACCATTATGATTTGGATGTATTCTGCCGTTACTTCACCGGGTCAAAGTCCTGGAACTCCCTCCCTAACAGCAGTGTAGAAGTGCTTTCATCACACACACTGTAGCAGTTCAAGAAAACTATTCACCACCACCTTTGACAAGACTTGCAGATGAGGATGATGGGGTGAGGACAAACGTGATCTGGAGGGATCAAATGTGGGCTGGCAGTGGCCGTTGTCTTCATGTAGAGACAGGAGGAGCACCTTCAATCTCCATACCAATGTTCATTTAGAAAAACTTCTGCACATCTCTAGTCACCTCCTAAAGACAGCTCTAGAACCTGATAAAGCATCACCAGCTTCAGCTACTTAGAATGAATTTTGTGAACACATCCAGAAATAGATACAGGAGCCTCACTTCATTATTCACTTCTTCTTCCAATTGTTCTTGTAATGGAGTTCAAGATTCCATTGGCTTTGTTGAGTACTGCTCTGCATTGGTTTTATATATTGTATCAAGTCTAATATCCTAGGCCCCTTTCAATTAAATTTTTGTGGAATATGTCTACAACTCATTTTCCTTCATATGTGCTGTACATTTCACTTATCTGCACATATATTAAAATTATGTCAACTCTCTGCTCACATGTATATCTTGTCTTACTCAACAGCAAAATTCAGATACTCACATTTCATAGACAAAGTCATTTTTAAGAGTGTGGCAGAACCTCCTGCTGATCACAAAACTAGTGCCTTGAAATTGAAAGCAGAGGTCAGTCTTGTTTGTCAATAAATCAGGAATTAAATTCTGCTGTGAAAACCCAAATATCTTATAATAAATGATTCCAGAAATATTAGAGAGAAACATTTATGGAGGAAGTGTCTTCAGTACATGTCTAATTGAAAAGATGCAATCATAAGCCATTGAAACTTTAATGGTACAGTAATCGCATATGTTCAACAATGTCATTTTGCCGGTTAGTTCTTAGTGCCTTTATTCCATTGCGAATACACGTCAATATTTTTGACCTGCAGTATTATAAAATATGAAGAGAGATTTTATATGATTTACTTGATACTTCCCTAGTTGAATTCAAAGTTGTAAATGCTTTGTGCAGTCATTGGCTTGTTTCAGTATTGCCCAGAACAGGTATATACATGCATCTGTCATGAATGACAACAAAATCCATGAGACAATTCATATTAGATATGGTACAGTTGTGTTTATCTTCCAGCTGCAGTGAAAGCAAGTGCAACACACTACATCCTATCATACTTCTGCTCCTGGTAATTGATTTGACTGCAGTAGGTCATTACCTTGCATCTCTATTTGCTCAGAAAAGCCTAACCATTTTCAGCAGAGTTTGACAATTCAGATCACTTTGTCGTGAGTAATGGACATTATTGTTTCAATGCAACAAACCTTGCATATTGTTGTGTTAAGCACAACATTCAAATCCTGGATTGGCTGAATAATGTAACATTGTTTTATTCCAAGCAAGTTCTATATTTTTCAATGTGTGAGTTAGACTAATAGAGGAATTTCAACTCATAATAGCATTGAACCTTTCCAGTTTTTACAGTATTAAATACAAAGCAATTTGAAAAGCAAAGAGTTTTTGAGAATTAAAGTTGTTCAACTTCTAATGACCACAAAATTGGGGAGGGCTCTATTTTCTCTGGAGAGTGGGGAAATTTCCTGCTGGATAATAGAATTTGACTTGTAAACAGGAGTGTGCAAATTTAAGCATTGCTGATTTTTCTCTATCCACTTGCTTCTCCTGACCTTCTTTTAGCACCAGACATTGGACAGCATGCTAATTTGTAGAAATAAAGCCAGAGGAAGCTAGTTTCATCTTGTCTCGATACTGAAACATTAATCTGTTTGGCCTCAGTTCATTAAAAAAGTGTTGAGTAAGTTAATAATGGCCATGTTACCACATGGTGATATATAATACCATTAACAAAGCAGAATGTTGCTCCCTCATGTTTATCTTGCCGAAGCTGCAGAACATGTCCACAACGGTGCATGCATGAAAGCTACACAGAATAACATTCTTTATTAACAAGACTAAAGGAACAATACTTCTTTATGGATCATCAATTTTCCACTATAAAAGTCACAATAAATCCACTACACCTGTCTCGGGGTAATTTGCATTCCAGATTACCCTTATATTAAGACCTCTTGCATATTTTGTATGTTTATAAGGTTTGAGTGTATCAATATCTTAGGAAAACATATATTGTGAGATCATGCTATGATTGCCTTAAATGTAGCAAAATTGTTCCATACCCATGAAAGTAAATGACAATTGATGTTATAGTCCTGGACTGTAGCATCTTTCAATTTGTAGTGTAATTCAAGTTTGGCAGAACCCAGCAACGTAAGATAATTGAATTTAGATGGTTAGATGATTTGATTGAAATTTTCAAGATAATAAGGGAAACAGATAGGCCCAATGGAGAGAAAGTACTTCTACTGGTTGAGGAGTCTAGGATGATGGAACATAGCCTTTCAAGAGTGTAAGCAAGGCTGGAATTTACGCTTCCCCACCAACAGATTTAAAGGCAGAGGCTTGTTTAATCAAGCGAGTGGGCTACCCACAGCCCCTGCCCCCACCACAATTATATCAGCTGTGGGGGTGGCATCAGGTGGCCTGCCCACTAGTGGGCCAATTAAGGCCTTTTATTGGGCAATTAATGCCCATTTGAGGGCCTCATTCTGCTGCCACTGGTTAAGTGTCCAGCCAGGCAGGTTTCGTTCTACAGACTGGTGATGAGCAGGAGAAGCCCCTCCTTAATGGTCCCCCGGGCCCAACAGAGAGCCTCCCCCCCGACCACCTCCTGTGGGATCTACCAGATTGGTAACTGATGAGACCCCCAAACACATACCCAGATCCTGATCCAATGCTGCATGCACATGTCTCAAAGTGCTGGAGAGCTGCTAGCATCTGATTGACTGGCAGATTTGTGAGGTGGAACTTCCTGTCCGAGCTAAGGGTGGAAGACCTGCCTCCATCCTTAAATGTGGTGCAGCCAGTTTTCCCTTTGGTGGGCTCCCCACCTCCAGACTTTTTATCTGGGGGCATGGAGAATCCGGCGCCTCATATAATTCAGCCATAGGAAACACATCTACACAAAAAGGGTGGTAAAAGTTTGGAATTCTCTTCTAAAAATGGTATTTGATGCTAGCTCAGTTAATAATTTTAAAACTGAGATTGATAGAGTTTTTGTTAACCAAAGATATTAAGGAACATGGGGCAAAGGCAAGTACATAGAATTAGGTTGCTGATCAGCCATTATTCAATTGAATGACAGAACAGGCTTGAGAGACTAAATGGTCTATTCCTGTTCCTATTACTATTCAGAAAACCTGTCTGGTGGATAGGGTTTAAATTACTCCTGAACATTGTATTAGCATGGAGCACTTTACTACACAGATGGATCTAAGTGAAGATTGGATAAATATTTGTGATAGAGATAGATACAGTGCTATGAGGAGAGAGCAGAAAAGTGGGATTAGTTTTGAATTACTGTAGCAATTTCCTGCTGGGTAATAGAATTTGACATATAAACATTCAGCACAGATATGATTGGCTGAATGGCCGCCCTCTGTGTCTTAAACCTTTATGGTTCTAAACATCTTTGGATGTTTTGTCTTATTGCTTCCACTTGACAACACTTGACATCAGTCAGCACAAAATCAACTTCTGTATGCATGCCAATGACATCCAGTTTTACATCTCTTTTTTCACCCTTGATTCCATGCATGTTGGTTTGTTGTAGGACTGCCTCTGCGGTATCAAATCAGCTGAATCCTCTGTCAAATAAAGAATGGCTAGACAAGCCATCCTGATTGCTTTTTACCAGAGGCCCACTCCCTGATTCCATACACCTCCCACACTGATCACTCAGACTGAATCCAATGCCATGTAACCTCAGTGTCCTGCTCAGCTCTGAGATAAACTTCAAGCCCAATATCCAGTTCATCAGTAAGATGACTCCATACCTGGAACATCATTGACTCCATCCAACTTCATTCCTACTGCCACTGAAACCCTCATTCATGGCTTTGTCCAGGCTTTTCCTCTGACTTCCTGAGCTCCACGCTGAACAAAATCATATTCATCCAGAACTCTGTTTCCTGCCTCCTGCTATCTGCTACATCCTAATCATCTATCACAAACAAAAGCAGAAGATCCTGGAAAAGCTCAGAAGGTCTGGCAGTGTCTGTGGAGAGAGAAACAGAGTTACCTTTTCAAGTCCGCATGACTCTTCTTCAGAGTGTCAGAGCTCTGAAGTAGGGTCAAAAGGAGTTGAAACATTAACTCTGTTTCTCCCTCCACAGATGCTGCCAGACCTTCTGAGTTTTTCCAGAATTTTCTGTTTTTGTTTCAGATTTCCAGCATCTGCCGTATTTTGCTTTTATCTAATCATCTATCATCCTGATTTCCAAAGTTCTCTACAGGCTCTCCTTTCCCAAGCACATTGATTTGAAAAATATCACCTTCATTTACATAGCCTCACTTGACCCCCGCTCTGAAATTTTCACTAGTCCTATGCCTCAGTTCATGCCTTCTATCCCTCTGAGTCTGGACTACTCTGCCTCTGCCCCTATAATTAGCCCTACATTCAATGCTAGGGTCATCTGCCATCTGTGAAGTCTAGAATTATTTTTTAAGCTCTCCTTCCTTGCTACATCTTTTCTAAACCTCAAATGTTCAAAACCTCTCTCTTCAATCAGGCCTTTAGACCTCCATCTTAACTTTTTCCCAGCTCCAGTAAGTGTCTTGTGAACCTCCTGTGAAGCATCTCGGAGTGTTTTTCTGCATTAAAAATGGCAATAGATCCAAGAGAAGTTAAGGGAAAAAACACTCTTCGAAGCATTGCAGTTGTGAAGTTTTTTGTGATAGAAACTATAATGCTAATATCTAATCTCAAGGTAGAAAGAGAAAGAAAAGCATTCGATAAAAATAAGAAATTTGATATTATGTGAAACACTAACAGTGATATTGGCTCTGTCAGTCTTCCATTGGACAGCATGGTGCACAAGCGCCCTGCTTAATCTTAGTGTATCACCTTGGAGGATTGAAGCATTGACTCTGTTAAAGATTTATAGATTTTAAAACAAGAAGCAGGAATTTAGTTGAAAGTTGTCTATATATTATGAATTTTATACCCAGAAATACACTTTAAATCACCCAATCACTGCCACTTTCAAGTCTTCCATAAGAACATGGAATGAGCACACAACTTTTGACCATTTGAGCCAGTATATATTTAACGATCTCTCAGGGATTGCAACAGTAAAAAATGAAACTAATTATTTTTACTATTTTGAGACCAAACTGAGTTAAGTAGCTGTACATCATTCAGTTTGGCATGTTGCAGCATTTGCAAAAAGTTATTTTTAATAAATAAAAGACATGCAAGTGACAGTGATTAGATGATTTCTCTTGCATAGCTGGGTATAAAATCAGTAAAATATAGCCAACCTTCAACTGAACTCCAGATTCTTGTTCATGGAATTCCATAGGACAGAAGGAGGCTATTTGACCCATTGTGCCAATGCTAGCGGTTTGAAAGAGTTACCAATTAGTCCCAATCCCCTAATCTTTCCCCATAGCCATCGTTTTATGGAGTCATTACAACTCACTGCATGAAAAAATCTCTTTGTCGCCCTCTGGCTCTTTTGCGAACGATCTTAAATAAACCCTTTTGTTACCAACCCACCTGCCAAAAGAAAGAGTTTCTCCCTATGTACTCTGTAAATCATTATTTTGAACATTGCTATTAAATTGTCCCTAACCTCCTCTGTCTAAGCAGTACAACTCCAGATTCTCTGGTCTCTCCACATAACAAAGTCCCTTATCCCTGGTACCATTGAGGTAAATCTCCTCTGCATCATTCCCAAGGCTTTGACATTCTTCCTAAAGTGTTGTGGCCAGAATTGACACAGTAATCTTAGTGAGGCCTAACCAGTGATTTATAAAGGTTTATTACAATTTTTTTGTTTTTGTAGTTTCTGCCTCTATTTATTGGGCCATGGATTCCAAATGTTTATAAACTAATGATCTTTCACAGAACCCTTGTTACTTAAGTTTATAGGCATTTAAAAATAAACTATGAGGTTGGTAGTGTATATCGCCTGTCACAATACATATATACAGGTTTATAATTAATAGTTAACCATTACTACATCGTGTTCCATCAATAGCCACATTATCGGTGAAATTGTTTGAGACCTGAAAAACTTGTTGCAGAAATGCATGTAAACTATTCATTGTATTACAGGTAAAATTGAGTATACACCGTCTTGAATTTGTCTTCACCGTTCGAACTAATGATGGAACAATGCTAATAATGAATTTCCATTTTCCATTTATTGTTCAGTAATTCAGGTTTTGTATTAATTCACTTGACATTTCGTCAATTGGTTTAACCTCCGTGCAAAATAAGTTATGGGTGAAGTGTTGGCTATCAAATTTTATTGTTTTCAGAATCTTTTAACTATTGCACTTTCATAGCACAGCTTTTTGGTGTTCTGCACCTGAAATTATTGCTCTTCTCCTGTTCACAGCTGTGCATCAGTAACTTAATTTATATCTGATGCGATCAGCAGATTTTTCAATTTGGTTAATAGTTAATAAATAAGAGCTGTAATACTCCACTCTCCTGATATAAAGCTATTGACAGTTAAGGTTGGGTAAGTGAACATGTTGCAGGCATACTCCTGTATGTTTGCTTATCATGAGATAGCACAGACCAAATATTTATATAAAGTTATTAAAGCATATACGAGAAGAACAGACACAGCCCTTTCCTTTGATTGATTTCATGAACTGGAATTTTCTGAACTAATTTTTGTCAATTGATGACTTAAAGAAAATGTGTAGAAAGTACCGCCACATGCAGAGCAGTTGCTAAAAAAAAAAATCTACTTACTTCTGGCAATCATATCAGGTTGGAGTGAGCTTTTTCCAACCCCCACTAATTCATGCGTCCTTTTCTATTCGGAGGATTATATGATATTCTGGACTCTGAATTGGATGGTTATGCATGGAGATCTAAATGTGTTTTAAATTTTAAAGTATTAATATACTCAATATACATGTAGGATGGAGTTTCTGCTCTGGATGTTATGCTATTTACTTTCATCTGCTCAATAAATCTTCAAATTTTCAAGTACATGAGTGAGTTAATGGATCTGATTGAAAAACCTAGGGCACAGGTCTCTTTGAGATTCAGGGTGAAATTTTATGCCAGCAGGATTTTATGGTCCCGCCGAAGTCACTGGAGCTTAGAATGGCTCACCACATTTCACAGTCCTGTCCCCACCATGGTGGGACTTTAAACTCCTGGCCCCAATTAATGGCTCAGTTCATTGTACAAGAAAAACATACCAGACCTCGCGCTTACCAGCCTGCCTGCCACAGATGCATATGTCCGCGACAGTACCGATAGGAGTGACCACTGCACAGTCCTTGTAGAGATGAGTCCCTGCTTCACATTGAGGATACCCTCCATCGTATTGTGTGGCACTACCACCATGCTAAATGGGATAGATTTCAAACAGATCTAGCAACTCAAGAATGGGCATCCACGAGGCACTGTGGGTCATCAGCAGCAGCAGTATTGTACTCAAACACAATCTGTAACCTCATGACCCGGCATACCCGCCACTCTACCATTACCATCAAGCCAGTGGATTAACCCTGCTTCAATAAAGAGTGCAGGGCTGCATACCATGAGCAGCACCAGGCACACCTAAACATGAGGTGTCAACCTGGTGAAGCTACAACACAGGACTGCTTGCCAAAAAGCATAATCAGAAAGTGATAGACAGAGCTAACTGATCCCACAACCAACGGATCAGATCTAAGCTCTGCAGTCCTGCCACATCCAGTCATGAATGGTGGTTGATAAATAAACAACTCACTGGAGGAGGAGGCTCCACAAATATCCCCATCCTCAATGATGAAAGAGCCCAGCACAGCAGTGCAAAAGATAAGGCTGAAGCATTTTCAACAATCTTCAGCCAGAAGTGCCGAGTGAATGATCCATCTTGGCCTCCTCTGGAGGTCCCCAGCATCACAGATACCTGTCTTCAGCCAGCTCGATTCACTCCAATTGATATCAAGTAACAGCTGAAGGCACTGGTTAGGCAAAGGCTATGGGCCCTGACAATATTCAGCAATAGTTCTGGCTTGTGCTCCAGAACTTGCTGCGCCCCTAGCGAAGTTGTTTCAGTACAGCTGCAACACTGGCATCTACCAGGCTCTGTGGAAAATTGCCCAGGTCAATTCTTGATCATTGGTAAAGAAATGGAAGGGGTCACCAACAGTGCCATCAACACTCAAGAATCTTGATACCATCTAGGACAAAGCAGCTCGTTTGATTGGCACCTGTTCCAGAAACATTCACTCCCTCCACCACCAACACACAGTAGCAGCAACGTGTACCATCTACAAGATGCACTGCAGGAACTCGCAAAGCCCCCATAGACAGCAATTTCCAAACCCGGAACCACTAGCATCACAGTAGTAGTGGCGGCAGACACATGGGAACACCACCACCTGCAAGTTCTCCTCCAAGCCACTCACCATCCTGACTTGGAAATATATAGCTGTCCCTTCACTGTCGCTGGGTCAAAATCTTGAAACTCCCTTCCTAACAGCACTGTGGGTGTACTTACACCATATGGAGTGCAGCAGTTCAAGAAGTCAGCTCACCACCACCTTTTAAAAGGCATTTTGGGATGGACGATAAATGCTGGCCACGGCAGCGATGCCTACATCCCATGAATGAATTAAACAAAACAGAAAGATAACTTAATTTTGGGAATGGGGTTACTATCTCTAAAGGTGTAGGTGCCGAACTTCCCACCATAACTTCAGCAGAAACCTTGGAGAAAAATCATAAATTGGAATTCCAGTCAGTGGTTAGTCACAGTGACTTTATTAAGGGGTCACCTTGCTTTCTTCTGTTACAAAAGAACAATGGTAGTGAACTAAATAGTGCAGTTCTGAGACCTGGGTTCAAATCCAACCTAAAGTAATGAGATGAGATGAGAGGTCTCTTGTGACTGTCAGGGTTCCATGTGCAATAAGTTGAGGTAGTCCCAATGCTGATGCTGACTGGCATGTTTAAATGGAAATCCATCCAATGGTAATTCTCTACTTGATCAGCATGAAAAAAAACTAAAACAACAACAAAAATAGCTGGAAAAATTCAGCAGGACTGACAGCATCTGCGGAGAGGAATACAGTTAACATTTCGAGTCCGTATGACTCTTCATCAGAACGGTTCTGATGAAATGTCTACAGACTCGAAGCGTTAACTGTATTCCTCTCCGCAGATGCTGTCGGACTTGTTGAGTTTTCCAGCTATTTTTGTTGTCGTTTCAGATTTCCAGCATCCACAGTATTTTGCTTTTATCTTTGAAAAAAAATGAAGTTGGATCAATTTAAAGTAGAAAGGGAACACCTTAGGACAGGATAACCTAACTTAATTGCACAGTGATAGGTGAGCACTTTATGCAGAAACATCCAGCATCAACTCTGTTACCTAGCATATGTGTAAAACATGTGCACATCTTAAGCATAACAATGCCATCTGACAATGCTGGAAAGAACATTTTCAAAAACTCCTCAACTGTGAATCCAGAGTGGCAGCTGATACTCTCTAAACTATCCCCAGTACCCTGTGGGAAAATCTATGGGTGAACTACCATTGTTGGGAGAGCCGCAACAAGCAATCAAACAGGTGAAAACACAGAAAGCCTGAGGCCATGATGGCGTTCCAGCTGAGGTCTTCAGAGCTGCTGGGCTTTTGCTCACATCAGGACTACAGATGAATCCCACGGATTCAGGAGGAAAAAGAGCTCCTATGCACCCCCCCCAAACCATGATTTTAGGAATGTGACAATTGTAGCTATCTTCAGGAAGGGAGATAAATCATATTGTGGAAACTATCGAGATATTTCCTTTTTGTCCTCACAGGGAAAGTCCTGATACACATTCTTCTGAAAAGCCTACTTCTTGTGGCTGAGGAAATCCTCCCAGACACACAATGTGGTTTTTAGATCTTTCGGAAGAACGTCAGACATGGTCTTTGTTGCCAGACATACCCAAGCAAAATGTCAGGAACAACAGCAGGAGCTCTTCATTGCACTCATCGACCTGATCAAAGCATTTGACTCAGTAAATCGTGAGGCTCCGTGGATTGTGCCCCAGAGATTTGGATGTCCAAGAAACTTCATCACAATCCTGAAATTGCTTCATGATGAAAAGACTACATCTGTCTTGAGTGGGAGATCTGAAACAGTTGCCCACAAAATCCAGACCAATGTCAAGCAAGGCTGTGTGATGGCCCCCATACTATTTACAATCTACCTGAAAGTGGCCATTTACCTCATCAAAGATTGGTGCCCTCTTGTGTAAGTATTAAATATTACCTAGATCTCCTCCATGCCAAAACTAAACTGACCATCATAGACATACATGAACTACAGTTTGTGGATGACTGCAGTGTGATTGCCCACTCTGTGCCAGATTTGTAAGCCATTCTCAATCTCTTCAATTCTGCATACAAAAGACTCAGCCTGTCCTTGAATAATGCCAAATCAAAGCTCATACATTGGTCAGGATTTTCCATGCCCGCTGGCCTCGGTCATGCTTAGTGGCATTAGAGGAAAATATGGCATGATCGGTTTCACGACAGTGTGAGACTACTTCGCAATCGTCCGCTCAGCCCACTAATGGCGGGCCTCATTCTTCACCACTGGACATCGGGAACGTCCTTGTAATACAGCAGCAGATTATTAGTCTAGCCAGCTGGAATCGTGTCTTCATTGTTGGATCGTCTGCCTACATCAGTGGGAAAACACACTGGTATAGAACACATCTTGACAACTGTGACGTGCAGAAGTTGGGACTTACCCACCAGGGCTTTGCTCACATCGCGGACATCTGAGGAGTAGAAGATGCTGGAGCCGAACACCACGGGACACTGCTGGAATGTCCATGGCATGCTGGGTGGATTCTCATGGACATGGCTCTGCTGCAAAGCAGCACAAGGAAGTTGCATAATTACTGTTGATGCCCACAATGGACGATGGTTGAGGAGGTGGGAGAGGAAGGGCTGGGATCGACTGGGGGAGGAAGAGATGTCAGGATGGGGTGTGGTTGGGAGGGGGGAATGAAGGTGCAGGATGGGATGAGGTTGGGTGGGGGGTGAATAAAGGCGTCAGGGTGAGGTGAGGTTGGGAGGGGGCAATGAAGGTGCCAGGATGAGGTGAAGTTGGGAGGGGGCAATGAAGGTGTCAGGGGGAGGTTGGGAGGGGGGAGGGAGAAAAGGGGAGGGGTGTAATGGGGCAGAAGACACAACTGGGGAGGTAGGTGTAAGAGGGGGTGGAAGGTGAAGGGAAGGACTGCAGAGAGGGAGGGAGGGTGTCCAGGGGGAGGAAGAGGTGCGGAAAGGGGATGGTATTCAGGGAGAGGAAGGAGTGCAGAGTGTGATGGAGTAAGGGTGGAGGAAAAGTAAGAGTGGAGGAAGAGGTAAGGCTGGAGGAAGGAGTCAGGAAGGGGGAGGGAGAAAACTGGGGGGGGGGGGGGGGGGTGTGGTGGGTGGGGGGGGATGGGGTTCAGGGGAGAAGGGGTTCCAGGGGAGGAAGGGTGTCCAGGGGGAGGAAGGTATGTGAAGGGGGGAAGGGAGGGGAAGGGGTGCGAAGGGTGGAAGGGCGCGGAGCGGTTTCGGGTGCGGAGGGGGCGCTGTGCAGGTGAATATGCACGGGAGTGGTCGGATAGGCCCATGTCTGCATCCTGGGGAACAGACTGAGAGTGGGCATGATATGGAGGAAGGGTAAGAATGTCTGAGGGCAGAGTGAGGTGGTAGGGCCAGTGGGTGAGGGTTCAATGGTAGCGATAGAAGGGACAGCGAGGGTGGTTCGTGGGGACTCGGAGGCAGACATGGACCTTGGGGGTAGGAAGGAGGAAATTGGGGAGGTGACTGTGGATGGGGGTGGGATTTTTGGGAAGGAAGGGAATGTGCATATTTACCTCGACATCCCTTAAGGAAAAGTGTTGTGGCTAGTAGGTCATGGAGAGGAGGTGGAATGTGATGCCAGGGGCGGGGTCAACTGTGATGGGGGAAAGGAAATGCACAAGTTGGAGAGGGTAAAGGATGGGGGAGCAAAAGTAAAACTGAATTAGCACCAAGCTGTATAAATCGAAAGTGAAATGAGAGTCATGGTGGGCGAGATCACGTGCTGCATTGGAGTGTGATCAGTGGGTGGGCGGAGATGCAGGTCAGCTCAGATGGACAACTGAAAGCGAACTCCAGCCATCAAAATGGCATGTCTCCTGGGAATACATAAATAATGTGGCGGTTTTGGGATGATACGGCATGAAAATCTGCCATCGTGACCGGCGGGTAAAATGTTGTTTCACCTGCCTGCTACCGTGCGTAGTGCAAATCTGGGACAATTCCACTCATCAACTCACACCTTGTCAGCCAAATATTCCATCTCCCATATATGTTGAAAGAGACTCTGGAATACCTTGATAGGCACCTCTCTTAGAAGGCCCCTATTGAAGAGGAGATTCAACACAGCATCAGCTGTACCAGCTCAGCCTTCTACAAACTAAGGCAGCAAGTGTTTGATAACAAATACCTCTACAAGTCAACAAAAGTCCCAGTGTACAGAGCAGTTGTTGTCACCACTCTTCTTTACTGCAGTGAGACCTGGACTTTGCATGAGTGACACATAGAGCTCTGGAGAAATTCCATCGGCAGCGCCTCCGTCACAGCCTCTGGATTCAATGAGAAGACTGTCGAGCAAACTCTAGTGCCCTTCTTGAAGTCAACTCCATAAGTATTCAGGTAAAGTGCCTGCAAAACCAACTGCAATGGACTGGACACTGTGTCCAGATGGCCAAAAAGCATCTCCCCTGCCAGGTCCTCTTTCCTCAACTCTCCAATGGGCAGCGTTCCAGGGGAGGACAAAGAAAATGCTACAAAGACACTCTGAATCTCTCCTTGAAGCATGGCAGCATTGACATGAATAACTGGGCAACAACTTATCTGTCAAGCTGCATCATGCTTTGAGTCCAAACCCCTTAATAATGAGGCAGAGTGGCAACAAAGAAGGAATGCAAAGGAAGCAAATTCTGCACTTCATATCCCACTACCTTGTGGGCAGCCTACCCTTTGTTCCCAAAGATTTGAGGGTCAAGGATCGGCCTCCTAAGTCCCATTAAGACCATGGCAGAAACACGGACCCTCAGTAGACATCATCCTCAGATCAAGGATCAGCGGAACTGCTGCCATCTGTTTCTCTGGTAAGCAGTCAATCTTTTGGAAAGATGGTAAAAAAAGCTTTGTGCTTAAAGGAATCATTGGCCAATTTGGCCAATTGTTGTTTGCATTCTGTTGAATATTCACAGAGAAGAATTAGCAGTGAGCACTACAGCCATGTTCACTCATTCAGCTATCAGTATCATTCAGCTCTTTGGGCAAGAATAAATCCTAAAGCCTCAAGATGAATAAAACTTAAATCCTCAAGATGAAAAAAGGTTACTCACGAGTTTCAACCGATCTTTAATTGACACTAACATTGTATGCTGCATATATGACATGAAATAGGTTGCAGAAAGTACGGGCAGAATTTTGTCACAAGTGCCATGAGCTTGACCTCAGGGTCATTTCTGGTTGTGAACCCGCTCAAGATGGTATTGCCGTGTCCGGCTGAATTTTAGCAGCAGTGTGTTCCAGGTGCAGGAGCTTCGGAAAGCTTGGCCCACCGCAAAGGAAGCCCAGTGCGCCTAGTAGGAACGCTGTTGATGCCCAAGCAACAGGAGCAGCAGGGGGCACTTCTCACCATCAGCAATATCATGGGAGCAACTTAGACCTCGTTGGGCCCATGATAATCAGAGTGGCCCATCTCCAGGAATTCTATCCTCAGTGGCAAAGTTGTGAGATGGGAAGACAGTTGTCGTGCCATTTTCTATAAGAAACATTTAGATCTCCCTCAGTTGTAAAAGAGCTTTGACTTCCCATTGTCGAGCTGCCTCCTGTCACTCGTCAGAGTGCGGATACAGCCTGCACAATGCCAGCAAAATTGCTGTGCTGCTGAAATGATCACAGTTAAGTGGCTCCTTAATTAGCTTTATTGCATTCCCGCAGCAGCTGGGCAGGTTGCTGTCAAAGCTGCGCACCCCAGTTCTGGAAAAGCATGAGGAGGCGGGGGCACATTGGAGAACTGGGCTGATTTTTTTTACTGCAATATCTCTCCCCACACACACAGACACACACCCCCCCACCTCCCCCGCCAATGCCTCCATGGGGCTGTGAAAATTCTGCCTGTATATTCTTTTAATTTGAGAAATATTGGTTAAAACAGCTTTCTTATTTTGCATGTCTGTGGAATCTATTACTGCAACTCATATAAAACATAAATGTCAGGAAATAATGCTAGAAAATATTTAATATCTCACTCTTTCATATGTAGTTCAAAAGCAGGTACCTTGCCAAAGGGACATGGGTCATTGCTTTTGATAACTTAAAATTTGCAAATATAACGAAGGTAAATATCTATAAACTAAAGGTTTTAATTTATACTAAATATTACATTTATTATTAATTTAAAGGGAATATATATCCCTGGGTTTTATTAAAAAGGTAGATTTGAATAAATTGCCCACAAAGCCTTCTCTACAAAGTCTTCAGAAGCAGTGCTGAATCATTAGGTTATCTATTTTGTAGCCTTTTTTTTCTAGGTACAGGTAATTCAATTTTGTTTGGGGACTGTTTTGTGCTCTTTAGGTTACTTTGTTCATAACGGTCCCTGGAAAATTACATTTTTGGGTCGGGGAAGTGGTGGGGAGTGACTGTTGTATTAAAACGAGGTTTCTTTCTTATGCTTCTATTTGGATAATGTTTTCAAAAATCCAAGGTATGTATTTCTCTCATGTTTCTTTTCCTCTTTCTCCTTGTTTAATTGAAGGGTTGAGTGTTAAAATAAGATGTATGTACATAATATATTAACATGTAAGGCTTGAGTTAATTGGCACAGTCACAAAGCTTCGGCATCCAAAAATCAGCTTATTCACCATTGCCTGTGAGTGTGGGGATTCTAAAGTCAAAATCTTTTTATTCTTGGTGAGCTGCGTTACTCAGCGACTAATCACAATAGAATCATAGGCTGGAATCGTCCGGCCCCGTTGGCGGCAGGTGTCATGGCGAATGTTGTGGGGGGGTGGGGTGCGGTGGGGGACAATATGGCGAGAAGGCCAAAAATTGGTTACACACTGGCTTGAAAGCACAGCGGGATCATCCAATGGCGTCTACCACGGTGGAACATGAATCATGTGTGAACCTGATTTGCATCCTGGTAATGGGATACAAAGTAAGGTGCAACCGGAATCGACCCTCCCACACCAGGTTTACT